>NC_133334.1:210909219-212109219 GCF_042186555.1 Aquarana catesbeiana | reverse complement strand
ATTCCATTGTAGCTCTGGCTGTATGTTTAGGGTTGCTGTCCTGCTGCAAGGTGAACCTCTGCCCCAGTCTCAAGTCTTTTGCAGCCTCTAATGCCGCATACACACGACCGCACTTTCCGGCAGAAAAGGTCCGACAGAATCATTCCGTTGGACATTCCGATCGTGTGTGGGCTTCATCGGACTTTCTCTTTCTAAAATTCTGACGGACCTAGAAATAGAACATGTTTCAAATCCGACGGACTCAATTCCTATCGGGAAAACAGTTCGTCTGTATGCTAGTCCGACGGACCAAAAAAGACGCAAGGGCAGCTATTGGCTACTGGCTATTGAACTTCCTTTTTCTAGTCCCATCATACATCATCCCGTTCTAAACTAACAGACTTTGGTGTGATCGTGTGTAGGCAAGTCCGTTTCAGCGCAACTCCATTGGAAAGACAGTCAGAGTCTACTCTGACGGAAAGTGTGTACGCGGCATAACAGGTTTTCTGATAAGATTGCCCTATATTTGGTTCTATCCATCTTCCCATCAACTCTGATCAGCTTCCCTGTCCCTGCTGAAGAAAAGCATCCCCACAACATGATGCTGCCACCACCATGTTTCATGGTGGGGATGGTGTGTTCAGGGTGATGTGCAGTGTTAGTTTTCCTCCACACATCATTTTGCTTTTAGGCCATAAAATTCAGTTTTGGTCTCACCTGACCAGAGCACCTTCTTCCACATGTTCGCTGTGTCCCTCTCATGGCTTCTCGCAAACTGCAAACGGGACTTCTTATGGCTTTCTTTCAACAATGGCTTTCTTCTTGCCACTCTTCCATAAAGGCCAGATTTGTGGAGTGCACAACTAATAGTTGTCCTGTGAATAGATTCTCTCACCTGAGCTGTGGATCTCTGCAGCTCCCCCAGAGTTACCATGGGCCTCTTGGCTGCTTCTTCTATTAATGCTCTCCTTGCCTGTCAGTTTAGGTGGACGGCCATGTCTTGTTAGGTTTGTAGTTGTGCCATACTCTTTCCATTTTCAGATGATGGATTGAACAGTGCTCCGTGAGATGTTCGAAGCTTGGGATTTTTTTTATAACCTAACCCTGCTTTAAACTTCTCTACAACTTGATCCCTGACCTGTCTGATGTGTTCCTTGGCCTTCATGATGCCGTTTGTTTACTAAGATTCTCTAACAAACCTCTGAGGGCTTCACAGAACAGCTGTATTTTTACTGAGATTAAATTACACACAGGTGTACTCTATTTACTAATTAGGTGACTTCTGAAGGCAATTGGTTCCACTAGATTTTATTTAGGGGTATCAGAGTAAAGGGGGCTGAATACAAATGCACGCCACACTTTTCATATATTTATTTGTAAAAATTGAAAACCATTTATCATTTTCCTTTCCACTTCACAATTATGTGCCACTTTGTGTTGGTCTATCACATAAAATCCCAATAAAATACATTTACTTTTTTGGTTGTAACATGACAAAATGTGGAAAATTTCAAGGGGTATGAATACTTTTTTCAAGGCTCTGTAAGTAATTTATAGCTTTTATTTTATTTATTTATAAAATCAGACAGCTGTCTCATTCAGTTACAATGCTATGGAATGAGACAGCTTTCTCACTAGGTAATTTCAAGGGATGTAACGCGATATTACCACAAAGGTCTAGGAAACGCAACATTTCAGTAAAAAAACACACTAAAGTTAATTTTAGGGCACAAAAACGCAATAAATTATCCAATTTTGGTACAATATAAAAGATGAGGTTGCACAGAGTAAATAGATACCCAACATGTCAAACCTTCAATTTGTGTGCGCCCGTGAAATAGCGACAAACTCCAGTACCTTATACTTTCTATAGGTGACGCATTAAAAGCCCCCTATAAAAAATCAGTTTAGCGTTACAGAGGATGTCTGATGCTAGAAATATTGCTCTCATTCTGGCGTGCACGGTGATATGTAACATGTATTTTAAAATCAGCATTTTCATGCATAGGTGCCCCAACACAATGCAGTTATATTTGTACGTGTGTACAGTTGTGCTCATAAGTTTACATACCCTGGCAGAATTTATGATTTCTCGGCCATTTTTCAGAGAATATGAATGATAACACAAAACTTTTCTTTAACTCATGGTTAGTGTTTTTTTTATTATCAATCAACTGTGTTTGCTCTTTTTAAATCATAATGGCAACAGAAACTACCCAAATGACCCTGATCAAAAGTTTACATACCCCAGTTCTTAATACCGTGTATTGCCCCCTTTAACATCAATGACAGCTTAAAGTCTTTTGCGGTATTTGTGGATGAGGCTCTTTATCTTCTCAGTTGGTAAAGCTGCCCATTCCTCTTGGCAAAAAGCCTCCAGTTCCTGTAAATTCTTGGGCTGTCTTGCATGAACTGCACGTTTGAGATCTCCCCAGAGTGGCTCAATGATATTGAGCTCAGGAGACTGAGATGGCCACTCCAGAACCTTCACTTGATTCTGGTGTAGCCAATGACAGGTCGACTTGGCCTTGTATTTCGGATCATTGTCATGTTGGAATGTCCAAGTACATCCCATGCGCAGCTTCCTGGCTGATGAATGCAAATGTTCCTCCAGTAATTTTTGATAACATACTGTATTCATCTTGCCAACAATTTTGACCAAATTTCCTGTGCCTTTGTACCTCACCCATCCCCAAAACATCAGCGATCCACCTCCGTACCTTTCATCATAGGCCTTGTTGACTCCTCTCCAAATGTAGCGTTTATGGTTGTGGCCAAAAAGCTAAATTTTGGTCTCATCACTCCAAATGACTTTCTGTCAGAAGGTTTGAGGCTTGTCTCTGTGCTGTTTGGCGTATTGTATTACTCTGTGGCATTTGCACAGTAATGGTTTTCTACTGGCGACCCAACCATGCAGCCCATCTTTCTTCAAATGCCTCCTTATTGTGCATCTTGAAACAGCCACATCAAATGTTTTCAGAGAGTCCTGTATTTCACCTGAAGTTATTTAAGGGTTTTTCTTTGCATCCTGAACAATTTTCCTGACAGTTGTGGCTGAAATTTTAGTTGGTCTACCTGACCGTGGTTTGGTTTCAACAGAACCTCTCATTTTCCACTTCTTAATTAGGGTTTGAACACTGCTGATTGGCATTCTCAATTCCTTGGATATCTTTGTATATCCCTTTCCTGTTTTAAACAGTTCAACTCCCTTTTCCCACAGATTCTATTATAATATTATTATTATATTATTATTTTGCTTTCCAAATGACTCCAGAAACGTCAGTGCAGCACTGGATGAAAGATGCAAGGGTCTGTCAGGAGTCCACAAACTCATTGACCTTTTATACACACACTAATTACAAGCAAACAGATCACAGGTGAGGATGGTTACCTTTAATAGCCATTCAAACCCCTTTGTGTCAACTTGTGTGCATGTTATCAGGTAGGCCAAAATCACCAGGGTATGTAAACTTTTGATCAGGGTAATTTGGGTAGTTTTTGTTGCCATTATGATTTAAAAAGAGTAAACACAGTTGATTGATAATAAAAGGCTTTAGCCAAACACTAACCATGAGTGAAAGAAAAGTTTTTATGTTTTCATTCATATTCTCTGAAAAATGGCCAAGAAATCACAAGGGGTATGTAAACTTATGAGCACAACTGTATATGTGGTGGTGGGGGTGCCTCAATTTTTTTCTTAGGGGGCGGGAGTTTTTATGTGCTTGGGTGTAACTTTACATTTTTTACAATTAAAAAAAATTTTTTTACTTAAAGTGGTGTTCCGGCCGAAATTATACTTTTTAAATAAAAATACCCCTATAATACACAAGCTTAATATATTCTAGTAAAGTTAGTCTGTAAACTGTAAACTAAGGTCTGTTTTGTTAGTTTATAGCAGTAGTTTGTTATTTTATAAACTTACAGCAGGCCGTGGCCATCTTAAGTTTGGGCATCTGAAGCCAGACTGTATTTCTTCCTGGATCTCATCCTTGCAGATCTCGCACATGCTCAGTGCAGCACAAGCGGTGTAATAGGTTTCAGGTAAGGTTTCCATAGCAACGGCAGTGTCAGAGGAAGTTGCTGCCCCTTCCCAGAAGGCATTGCAAACAGGAAATGATACGATGGGCCGCGGCCAGGGAGGAGGAAGTGAAAAATGAATACAGCAGATATACAGTAGGTGCTGAGAAAAAAAATTTAAAAATATCCAATTCGTTTACAGTGTACAGTTTAGTGAGGGATGCTGAAGAATTGTAAAAATGGGTGGAACTCCACTTTAACTTTTTTTTCATCACATAGGGGACAAAAAGTCCCCTATGTGATGATTTTTTGGTGACAGGTTTTAATGAGACATGCAGGATCTAAAAGACCCTGGATGCCTCCCCTGTGCTTCACTGAATGTAATGCAGTGCAGATCCCACTGCATTACATTTTTTCCCGTCCATGCTGGCTGGGAAACTATCAACTTAGACCCAGAAGTGACGTCATACACGTCGCTTCCGAGGTCAAGAACAAGATGGAGAGGGGAGCGGACATGTGTCTGCTCTCCTCCCTCCCTGTTACCCTGTGGTGCATGCTATGCCAGTCCTGTGCTCACAGATGGGCAAGCGGAGCACGGGATACATAGTGGGGAGCAAGCATGGTGGGGCACTTTACCTGCGTGCGTGGAAACAATCGGGCAGCAGCAGAATCGCCTAACTGCTTCCACTTGACAAGTGAACCCTGCTGCTTGCCCGCAGCAGGGCTAAATGTAGAAAATAATAAATAATTACCTACACCTGTGACTGCATGTCCCGGGCGTCAGGTGATACAAATTATGCATCCCTGCAACAGTGAATGGGCTGACAAAAGCCCAGGCGCCAGGATGCAATTTCTAGTCGCCATAGCAACCTGGCACCTGGGATTTGTCAAGCCCTGCTATGGTCAGCTTTAGGTTTTACACCTAGCAGTTCACCAATAAAATCCAACTCAAGGCTGACATATCTCTATTTCCCGAGAATCTGTCTAGATAACAGGCACACCCTGAATGTAACCCGACTTTCCTTCTACAACTTGTACTTCTTTCACCATCATTTTGGCAACTCCTCATTACTTCTGAACGGATGCCAAGTTGTAAAAATTGCACCAGACAACACTTCTGGCCTTTCTGCTATGAAGACAAAAACATATTTTTTAGACTATGGACAAGGGTAGAAAGGCAGAAGAAGGATTGTGATAAAGTGAAGACCTTCAGGCATAAAGGTCACCATGCTCATTACAATCTGACTATACAATCTCTTTACAATCAGCTTTCTCCTTCAGACTTACCCAAACTATGTAATATGAGCATAAACCTAAACAACCAATTCAAATTGTATCCAATTAGGCAGGCCATACATTCATCAACCAGTGGGTTGAAAAAAATAAAATAAATAAATAACCCGACTGCTCCATCCACTTATTTGATGTGGATGGGGGAATCCTCCCACTGTGCCATTGTGTTCTGTCATGGCTCACCGCCGTTAGAATTTACTGATCAGTGTTGCCGGCTATAGCTGGCAGCAATGATCGATCAGGAAAAAACTGGCAGGATGGTTGTCTGTATATCGACTTCTCTACAACCAGGGTGCCCATACATGGATCGAAATTCAGCCAGTCCCTGCTGAACCAGACTAATTTTGATCCATGTATGGCCGGCTTTAAGGTATATATCTGATAGAGATTGTAAAGGAGATTGTACATTCAGGTTGCTTAGTGTATGGTTACCTTAAAGCTGAACTCCAGGAAGTGTGAAAACTCTCCCTTGCATAGGGTTGCGCCCACACTGCCAGGGTTAGCTGCTCATTTAGACCTGGGAGGCATGGAAAAGTAGATTTACTTACCCGATCCTCTACTCCTTCCTCCATGCTGATAGACCGGTCCCCGCAGCGCCTTCTCCCCCTTACTCTAGAGGTCTAAGCTCCTGATGCCATCAAGACTAATGCAAGGGTCCCTGCCTTGGACATGAGGATAAGGGACTGCGCACCCCTGGAACAGAGGGGAACACTGTATATTTTGCAGTCCCTGGACTAATTGAGCAGTTAACACTTATGCCCCGTACACACGGTCGGAGTTTCCGACAACAAATGTTTGATGGGAGCTTGTTGTCGGAAATTCCGACCGTGTGTAGGCTCCATCGGACATTTGCAGTCGGAATTACCGACAACAAAAACTTGAGAGCTGGATCTCAAATTTTGCGACAACAAAATCCGTTGTCGGAAATTCCGGTCATGTGTACACAATTCCGACGCACAAAATTCTACGCATCCTCAGAATCAAGCAGAAGAGCTGCACTGGCTATTGAACTTAATTTTACTCGGCTCGTCATACGTGTTGTACGTCACCACGTTCTTGACACTGCGTTCTTCGGAATTTCCCACAACATTTGTGTGACCGTGCGTATGCAAGACAAGTTTGAGCCAACATCCGTCGGAAATAAATCCAGGATTTTGTTGTCGGATTGTCCGATCGTCTGTACGCGGCATTACAGTATAGGAACAACCCAACCTGAAAGGGAGAATTTTCAGGTTTCCCAGAGTTGGTCTTTAAGTCGTTTAATATAAAAACCTACCTAAACTATCCAATCAATCTGCATCCAGTTAGGCAGGCCCTTATACAACATAAATTGTAACATAAGTGGTGAGCTTCGGACACCTTGATATACAATAATTCACATTACAGATCATTTTCATCAATCTTTTATACATGGCATGTGCATTGAATTTTTTAGGAATCCACCGAAGCGCTGAAAAGAAAAACCGCAATTAAAAAAAAGCCTAACCTGGGAAGAAATGGAAGAGATGAGGATCCAGGAAAACACAGCGCAGGGGAAGCCAAGCAGATTTATTCGGCAGAAGGGAGCCAAATCAATTACATTGAGATATATGGAAGTGTAGGAAGGATGGGGCTGGAGAGGAGATATCGTACCCAGGAATTGTTTATTTATAGGATGTGAAATGACAGCAATGACAGTAAATAAAAATGGGGCTATAGATGAGCAGTAAAAGAAGGGTGTCAGTAGAAGGATGATCATGTGATGAAAACTATACAGTGCATAGAGAGCGATGGGCTCCAATGCAGCATGGGGTACAGCACATAAAATGGAAGATCCTGAGCAGGATGGTCAGGGATGCTGAAATCCATCCAGAAGAGCAGATTTAATCCCACAGATGGGGATGAGGATTGCAGTGACAGAAGGAGGGAGGAGAGGGCATGAAGCAGGCAGGAATGCAAGGTGAGGGAAATGGAGAAATACAAAGAGAAAGCCAGATGCAGAGATGAGAAGGAGGAGGAGGGGAGGACAGGGGAGAGGTAAAGGAGAGCAATGGAAGACATCTAAATCAAAGGACAATCACAAGGAGGAATGAGACCAGAAAGATGGAGGATGAAAACCTAGACATGGACAGGCAGATCAGTAATTGTAAAGCAAAAAACAACTAACCTGCTCCTGCAGCTGATGGAGAGAGAGTGGAAGCTGGAGAACATGGGAAGGAGGGGGAGAAGGCAGAGAAAGGGAGGTGTGCAACGTCACAGGCTGGGAGAGCTCAGGAAATCCTGTACACCACAAGCAGCTGGACACACTGGATGGAGATGGGGCTTGTTTGTCTGCAGGCATGGCCAGATGTGTACCTAGATATGACAGCCATGTATACAGTATGTCTATCCTACAGATTATCAGATGACACATCACCAGGAGCACTGAAATCATTGACAGATACTGCACCTTACACACATAGAAGCTGACAAGGGATCTTTAATCATCTCTAATGAGAGTTTTTTTTTGTTTTTTGTTTTAATTTAAATTAAGGCTTCATGCACACTGGGCATTTTTAACCACCTTAATACTGGGTACATTCAGCCCCTTCCTGCCCAGGCTGATTTTCAGCTTGAATACTGCGTGGTCATGTAATACTGTACCCATATGACTTTTCTATCATTTTTTTTGGAGACAGATAGAGCTTTCTATTGGTGGTATTTAATCACCACTGGGTTGTTTTTTTGTTTTTGTTTTTTGTTTTGCTAAACAAACGACAAAAGACGGAACATTTTGAAACACTTTTCTTAGTTTCTGTTATAAAATTTTGCAAATAAGTCATTTTTCTTCTTCACTGATGTCCGCTGCTGAGGCTGCAATGATGGGCACTTTTATGCCGCGTACACACGGTTGGTTTTCTCGTCGGAAAAAGATATGATGGCTTTTCAGACAGGATTCCGCTCAAGTTTGCCTTGCATACACACGGTCATGCAAAAGTTCGCTGAAATTACGATCGTCAAGAACGCGGTGACGTACAACACTACGACGAGCCGAGTAAATGAGGTGCAATGCTTCCCAGCATGCGTCGAATTGTTTCCGAGCATGCGTAGGAATTTTGCGCGTCGGAATTGCCACAGACGATCGCATTTTCGGATAGGAACTTTTTCTGACCGAAAAATTGAGAGCATGCTCTCAATCTTTTGCTGGCTGGAATTCGGCCAGCAAAAGTCCAATGGAGCATACACAAGGTCACATTTTTCCACGAAAAACTCTCATCGGTCTTTTGTGTGCCGAAATTCCGATCGTGTGTATGCGGCAATAGGCTGCACTGATGGGCGCTAATGAGGCAGCATGGCTAATGAGGGTGCTGTAATGATCATGAAACCGTGGATGATCAAAGTGAAGAAATGTCATCAGCACATCAAGGATTCCTCGAAAGGGTCCAAAGCTTTATTTTGTGGTCACATGATGAGCATACAGCAACATTTCAGCGTCAACATACCCTTCATCAGGTAAGTGACGAAGGGGCCCTGCGTGGCTCCAAAATGTTGCTGTATGCTTATCATGTGACCACGAAATAAAGCTTTGGACCCTTTTGAGGAATCCTAGGTGTGCTGATGACATTTCTTCGCACTGATCATCAGGACTCTGATGATCAGTGCCCTGATTATCAGTGTAAATGTGCCCTGACAGAGTTGCTAGTTACTGGCTCTCCTTTCCACAGACTGTGACAGCACGTGAGGAAAGGACTGCTGATAACCGGTAAGTTTGTTTACATGTGATCAGCTGTGTTTGAACACAACAGACCACATGGTAAAGGGCCACTGTGATTGGCCCTTTACAGCGATTTGTGATCAGCTGTGTCCTAAGGTCACAGAGTGTGTCCGATGAGCACCTCAGGGGGCGCACGGGGGGGTGGTTTTGGGAGGACATCTATAGACGCCCTCCCAGAACGACGCCACGCTGTAGCCATTATCCAGCTATAGCGCTGTCATGAAGCGGTTAATGGGGCTGTTAGGGGCGTCTAGCATTTTTTTTCTGCCTCTAAACACCCCTGCACGTAGAAACGTTTCAACAGAAAAAATATTTGATCTAAATGCATCTAGACACACGTTAACACTAGGTGCGTTTAGATCTTGAGCGTTGATTCATTTTAATAGTCAGAATAAATTATTATTGCGGCCAATGAAATTAATTAACACCCAATCGCTTGATGCGTCTAAACTCGTTTTTTTCTGTCAAAATACTGCTGCTAGGTGGAAAGACATCTAGGAGAGATGGCAAAATGTCTTGTGTGCATGAGGCCGTAATGCTTATGAAGGCTTATTCCTTGTTTCTTAAACTATTACTGGAAGAAACACATCCATCTGACACCGCTTGAGATAAATGGAGCAATGTATTGGGCACCATCAACAGGAGTTATGATGCTGGGCTCAGCAGTGTGTTTTGCTATTACACGTAAAAACACATGTTTCATCATCAGTTGCTGAAAAGTGCCTCCTAGCCATTTCCAGTCATTTGGATGTTAGGATCCACAGCAGATCACTTTTTAGAGGGGCATCAGTAAAGCTGCATGTATAAACAAGCCTTTATTTTAGAATTAGAATTGATGTTAGATGGGCAATTTTGTAGCAGAGATTAATTTCTGCTACAAAACGCTGATGCCAACGATTCAGCTGGCAATAGTGCTACAGCATTGGGTTGTGCTCTGCTATAAATCTGCAGGGCTAGAGTGTGACAGGAGGAAGCAGCATAAGTAGCCAATCAGTTCATGTGTTGAAAAGTAGCATGCTGAAAAGAGGAGATTGCAGAGTGACAGAGAGATGATCTCATCACTGTGCTGCTTCTCCTTTCACTGTCCAGTAATAGGCTGGGAGTGGGTCCAGAATGACCTGGGCTTAGAAGAAGTGGGTTGAATAATGCTGGCCATAAGACTGAGGACATCTGGTGACAGAAAAATAGCGCTGTGTGTGAAATCCTTGGATTGAAAGTGAATATTGCAGCAAAGCCTAGATTTGTTTGATTTTCTAATTTTTATCTTGTTTTCTAGCTAGAGTTCTGCTTTAAACACTTGACCTCCGGAAGGTTTTACTCCCTTCGTGACCAAGGTATTTTTTGATATTCAGCACTGCGCTACTTTAACTGGCATTTGCTCAGTCATGCAACACTGTACCCAAATAAAATTTATATATTTTTTTCACACAAATAGAGCTTTCTTTTTAAGGTATTTGATAACCACTGGGTTTTTTAGTTTTTATTATATTATCGAAAGAAGACTGAAAATTTTGAAGGAATTGATCTGAGATTTTTAGCGGTACTGCCACATTGCGACTGACAGATTGGACATTTTTGACACATTTTTCACATTCATACAGCGATCAGTGCTATAAATATGCACTGATTACTGTGTAATGTCACTGGTAGGGAAGGGGTTAATACTAGGAGGCGATCACGGGGTTAACTGTGAGTTCCCTTGGTGTGTTCAAACTGTATGGGGATAGGACTGACTAGGAGAGGAGACATATTGTTGTTCCTGCTTAGTACAAACACACAATCTGTCTCCTCTCCTCTGACAGGACAGGGATTTGTGTGTTTACACACACAAATCCCCATGCTGGCTCTCGTGCACACAATTGCGCGTGGCCGGCAGCGATCGCGACCGCCGGACGCGCGCATCGGTTCCCCCGCCGTGCAGCGTGCGTGCCTCAGGCGGTGCGCAAGTCCCCTCTGGCAGCTCTTAAAGGTCGGGACGCGGTTACATTTTGGATAGAATGGGGAAGAGTTAAAACCTTTGTCAGTTTATTTTTGCTGTCTGTGTCCTGTTGTAGGAAATCTCTATGAAGTGAAGGAAATTTCCCTCTTATGCCGCGTACACACGACCGGACTTTCCATCAGAATAGACTCTGAAGGTCTTTCTGATGGAGTTCCGCTGAAACGGACTTGCCTACACACGATCACACCAAAGTCCGATCGTTTAGAATGCGATGACGTATGACGGGACTAGCAAAAGGAAGTTCAATAGCCAATAGCTGCCCTTGCGCCGTTTTTGGTCCGTCGGACTAGCACACAGACGAACGGATGGAAAAAGATTTGAAACATGTTCTATTTCTAGGTCCGTCAGAATTTTAGAAAGAGAAAGTCAGATGAAGCCCACACACGATCAGAATGTCCGATGGAATGATTTCTGGCAGAAAGTCCGGTCGTGTGTACGCGGCATTAAACATAAATCCTTAGAACAGGTGTCCCCATTGGAATATTATCTCTCTATTCCTGTTCTGGCACAACTGTAACATTTCAGATTTCCTATTAATTTCTGTTTATATGACAAGAGCCAACAGAAAAGTAGGTTGAACATTCCTAGAGACATTAGGCTCCTAAGTAAAAGGCGCAATGTTCAGATACCTCATTATAGCCTGTATATGGTCCATAATAGTCCAGAGAGGGGGGCAAGTATCAGGGTAGCAAGAATAAAAAAACAAGGAAAAGGGCGCCTCTGAGAATATATCAAAACATTTTATTAAATTGAACAATATCTAGATTCTTGACAAAGGAGCGTGGCTACCGTACCACTCGTAGCAGCTCAGAAAAGCGTTGCATTGTTGTGACGTCATCACCCTGTGCCACACTGTTTGCGATCCAAGCCTCGTTTTGGCTTCAATACTGCATGGCCGTCCTCCATCTTAGTGGTGACCAGACAAGTGTCTGACGCTACAGCGGTGAACTTCCACTAGGATTTGATGACTCACTGCCCTCCACATCCCTGAGATTTGATGTGCTGCTTCCTGTCAGCGAAAAGGACCTTCTGCAACCTGTAGTTCCTCCTGTTCATCCCAGTGATGCACCGAAAGTCCCTTATATCCATGTGAGTGGATATTGTTCAATTTAATAAAATGTTTTGATATAATACTTTCCTTGTTTTTTTTAACTCTCCTAGAGGGACACAGAGAGCAAAAAAAAATAATAAATAAAAATAAAAAAACAGAAACACGCTGGGGGTTCTAACCCTTCCTCACTCTACATAAAACGAAACGTTAACTTTTAGGCCTCATGCACACTGGACATTTTTACAGCAGCTGTTTTTAGCCTCAGATGTTTTTTTTTTCTGCAACCAGTAAACGCCCCAGCATGTTATCTTATGTATCCATGCACACATAGGCTGTTATCAGCAGTTTTTGGCAGGGGCGTTTTTTGGCAGGAACCCCCCCAGATCTAGTGGGTTTTAAGAAGAGTTTTTCAGCTGTAAAAACGCTCTAACTCTGATAAAAGCTGAAAAATGCTGGAAAAACTTGACTATTCTGCGTTTATCAGCGTTTTTGAGCCATAAGCTTTTATGGGAGTATAATTTTGCGAAAAAAACATAAAAACGCTGCAGCCAACAAACGCTGAAAAACGCTATTGCATAGACGCTGAAAAACTCATTCTACAGCTACAACTTTCTACAGATAACGCTACTGGCTTTTTTATAACGTCCAATGTACATGAGGACTAAGCTGAACTTCAGCCTTACTTCCAGTCCTGCACAGTTGTACAGGCCCCTCTTCTGTACTGAAATTGCTAACCCTGTTGTCACTGCACGCTGTGAGCTTCTCACAGCATGCATTTGTAGCTGCAGCAAGTTAGAAAGAGCCTGTCTCATTTTCTGGCAGAAGGACATCCAGCATCTTCACTTTTAAAAATCTTCTGCATCCAACAAGTTTTCGTGTTTCTGGGATACTTTGCCATACTGTGTTTTTTAATGATGAAGAAGCCAGTGATTGGAACAACAACACATATGAGGTGACAAGGCATCTGAAAGTGTCAAATGCTGAAGACTTTAAAGTGGTTGTAAAGTCACAAGTTTTTTTTTACCTTCATACATACTATAGCTGGGGCTCCATGTGTGAATGGACACACAGAGCTGTGGCTCGGAAGCACACCTGCATGGGTGCCTGCACAGCAAGCTGCTTGCTGTGGGAGGATCTGGCAGGAGGGAGGAGCCCGGAGCACCAACGTGGGCCTGAAGAAGAGGAGGATCCAAGCTGCTCTGTGCAAAACTATTGCACAGAGCAGGTAGGTATACATGGTTGTTTTTGTTTTTTTTAAACAAGGCTTTAATATTGCTTTAAGCCACCATAGCTTTGTAACAGAGTGATGATTGGTGGCAGGGGAGGAACAGGCGCGGACAGCAGCAAGATACAGTGTATTGCTACAGCTGGGTCGACATATAGTGGTGTACAGTTGTGGCCACTCAGCCCATGCAAAACAATGACAGCTGTTATTTGCATGTATCTGTAGCGCCCTCCTCTAGTTAAGATACTAGGTTAAATTTAGTTTTTGGCCTCACTAGTCAGCAGTAATTTAATGTTTTTGTCTGGTCAGTGTTTCCTAGCTGGGTGTTTAATTTCTCCCACCTGCTCCTAGGTGAAGCCTCCAAAATATAGGGCAGGGAGAATCAAATGTCCAGTATGAATATTTATCATGCCCCAGGCAACCCCTGGAAGGAGAGCACCAGAAGGTGGCTTGGGAGGTAATAAATCTTTGGGAGGACTTTACGGAGTGTTCTTTCCTCTTCAGGGAGGTTTCCAGTTCTCCTGGGGCTGCTTCACCTGGGAGGCAGCTATAAATAGTCAAGGACTGCAATTTGGGTGCCTGGAGAAGATTACTAATGGATCTTTGCTAGAGGATACTGTCCTGAAGTCCTGGTCTGGAAAATGATCTTTTAATCTCTCTCTCTGAGGATATACCTGTGGAAACTGGGTGGCAGGCAGCTCCTGGGACATTGTGAGTAAGACCTACTGTACTTTTCTTGTGTGTTTGCAGCTATGAGGATTTGTGCTACCAGTGCCACCTGCCAGTGCCCATCAGTGCCACCTGTCAGTGCTGCCTATCAGTGCCACCTGTCAATGCCCATCAGTGCCTCCTGTCAATGCCCATCAGTGCCATCTCAGTGTTGCCTATCAGTGCCATCTGTCAGTGCCCATCAGTGCCATCTGTCAATGCCCATCAGTGCCATCTCAGTGCTGCCTGTCAGTGCTCATCAGTGCCACCTCAGAGCTGCCCATCAGTGTCACCTGTCAGTGCCCATCAGTGCTGCCTATGAGTGCCACCTCAGTGCTACCTATCAGTGCCACCTGTCAGTGCCCATCAGTGTCACCTCAGTCCTGCCTATTGGTTCCCATCAGTGCTGCCCATCAGTGCCACCACATCAGTGCCACCTCATCAGTGCCCATTAGTGAAGGAGAAAAATAACTTATTTGCAAAATCTTATATCAAACAAAAAATATATATATATTTTTTTAATATTCAATCTTTTTCACTTGGCATCAGCCTTGAGCAATTCTTATTGTCCACACCCTGGACATGCAGTTCTGGGGGCAGGGCAGCTTATTTTAAAAACTTTTTCAACTGGCTACTAGATTCTAAGCAATTTTATCAAGCCCTGGTCTAATAGATTGTATAACCAGGGCTGGTAAACCTCTTGCAACTTTTTTTACTGACAGAATATGGAAAATTTACTGACAGAGAACTCTTTTTTTACTGACAACCTGAAAAAGTGATTAATTAAAAACAAAATTGATATTTAAACAGTATAAACACAATCTGCAAATATTGACAATACCCATAACAGGTAAATGGCCTGGTCAACACAGCATGACAAATTATCAGCCACCCTACAGTATACAGTTGAAAAACAAGTTCTGTTATGCATGCCAAAGAGAGCCATGACCAGATTGTATCTATTATTGGGAGGGGCCTAAAAGAGGATGATTAAACAGAACTCCTCCCTGACCATCTACATCTAAATTAACATGGGTGAGTACTCGATGCTTGGCTACATAGCGTGGCAATTTCACTCAACATGTCAAGTTCACCTGTCAAACTTACTCGTTGAGCTCAATGGGATTGCACAGCAGCCACAAGCCAAATACTTGGCTTAAAGTTGTGACAAATCGCTCCTTCCCCCAGTACAGTGCTCTATTCCCACCCAAGTCATTCTGCTTGACAGTGCCTGCAAGAGAACTGCGGCTGCAGAATGGGTAGGTTACCCAGGAGGAGATTGCATAGTAGCTGCGAGGCATGTGGGGCCGTGGGCATAGGCTTCAGGAGCTGTTGCTGCCAGACAAGAACTGGTTCCAACTACCTATCTATGCAGTACATGACATCTCTATTTATTTTTGTAAGATCAGTAGGCGATGTTCAATTAACCCCATAGTTTGGTGATATACGTATAATGTGAAGAAGTACTATTCTTCTGTTAGGCTAGGTCACAATAACCCATGCTCTGAAAAGCGATCCATGGTGAATCGTTTTTCACAGTGTGGCTAAGCAGCTGCTGTCAAGTTTTCAGGAAGTGAATCCTGCCACCTTCTGAAGGTACTAAGGCATCACCAGTGCAACCAAAGCGTTTGGTCTACAGTTGCAGCAGAGCCCCATTGAATTGAATGGCGGTGCCACCTCTCAACTTGACATGCTACGTTAAATTTGCTGCATCATGTGAACATCCTCCTCTGGTTGTATTTTAGACTTTAGGTGGACAGTAAAACTGCCCAGCTGGCTATTTTTATGACCCCTGCCTCTTGTATGAAAGAGGCCATACAAAAAAGTATCGTTAATCGGTATCGGCGAGTACTTGAAAAAAAAGTATCAGTACTTGTACTCTGTCTTAAAAAAGTGGTATCAGTGCAACCCTAGTCTCTAACATCCACCAGCTCTGTGATGGTGTCATGGAGGAGTGGAAGAGGACTCAAGTGGCAACCTGTGAAGCTCTGGTGAACTCCATGCACAAGAGGATTAAGGCAGTGCTGGAAAATAATGGTGGCCACACAAAATATTGACACTTTGGGCCCAATTTGGACATTTTCACTTAGAGGTGTACTCACTTTTGTTTCCAGCGGTTTAAACATTAATAGCTGTGTGTTGAGTTATTTTGAGGGGACAGCAAATTTACACTGTTATACAAGCTGTACACTCACTACTTTACATTGTAAGTGTCATTTCTTCAGTGTTGTCACATGAAAAGATATAATAAAATATTTACAAAAATGTGAGGAGTGTACTCACTTTTGCGAAATATTCTACATGTGCAGACCAATTTGATGCAGTGTGCGGCGCATGGTCTGAGCACTGACAGGCTGACCCCCCACCCCTTCAACCTCTGCAGCAATGCTGGCAGCACTCATACGTATATTTCCCAAAGACAACCTCTGGATATGACGCTGAGCATGTGCACTCAATCTCTTTGATCGACCATGGCGAGGCCTGTTCAGAGTGAAACCTGTCCTGTTAAACCACTGTATGGTCTTGGCCACCGTGCTGCAGCTCAGTTTCAAGGTCTTGGCAATTTTCTTATAGCCTAAGCCATATTTATGTAAAGCAACAATTATTTTTTTTCAGATCCTCAGAGAGTTCTTTGCCATGAGGTGCCATGTTGAACTTCCAGTGACCAGTATGAGAGAGTGAGAGCGATAACACCAAATTTAACACACCTGCTCCCCATTCACACCTGAGACCTTGTAACACTAATGAGTCACATGACACCGGGGAGGGAAAATGGCTAATAGGGCCGAATTTGGACATTTTCACTTAGGGGTGTACTCACTTTTGTTGCCAGTGGTTTAGACATTAATGGCTGTGTGTTGAGTTATTTTGAGGGGACAGCAAATTTACACTGTTATACAAGCTGTACACTCACTACTTTACATTGTAGCAAAGTGTCATTTCTTCAGTGTTGTCACATGAAAAGATATAATAAAATATTTACAAAAATGTGAGGGGTGTACTCACTTTTGTGAGATACTGTATAAGGAAGTCACAGTGCAGGATTTCACTTATATCCAAAAATAAAACTTGAGGATCAGGTTCATTTTATCCTCACTTTGTCTAGCAAGTTATATGCAGCAGAAATTGTTTCCGCTATCCGCTTCCTGCATGACAAGGGCCACATTAATTGCTAAATAATTTATAATTTTCTCTTTTCCTCACGTTCTGTAATTGTTTTTGCAATTTATAATTCAAAGCTTCACTGGAGACCTAACATAGGTTCTTATCCATTATGAAAAACATAAGAAAGGGTAAAAGGGCATTGGCAGGAAGTACATAAAGTGCAAAACAATCATGCTAATACAACCATCAAAAGTCGTTTGCCTCAAAACTCACAAAGAATTCTCAAAATTTTGTTTTCCAGCCCTGCCAAACACCTACCAAGAATCATCCAACTAAATGTTCATAAGCATTTTAGAACTAGCAAAATCATTACCGTGACTATGTATTAAAACCATTGTAAACACTGCAGAGTCTTCTAGCATCTTTGGATCAAACAGCAAATTGTTCTCTCTACATCCTGGCTGTGTGCTGCAGGTCCCACTGTCTTATGCCCTGTACACATGGTCGGATTTTCTGACGGAAAATGTTTGATAGGAGGTTGTTGTCAGAAATTCCGACTATGTGTAGGCTCCATTGGACATTTTCCATCGGAATTTCTGTCACACAAAATTTGAGAGCTGGTTCTCAAATTTTCCCACAACAAAATCCGTTGTTGGAAATTCCGATCGTGTGTACACAATTCCGACGCACAAAGTTCCACGCATGCTCGGAATCAAGCAGAAGAGTAGCATTTTTTTCGGCTCGTCATACGTGTTGTACGTCACCGCGTTCTTGACATTCAGAATTTCTGACCAACTTTGTGTGACCGTGTGTATGCAAGACAAGTTTGAGCCAACATCAGTCGGGAAAAAAACATGGATTTTGTTGTCGGAATGTGCGATCATGTGTACGGGGCATTAGGCTCCATTCACAATTTAGCGTTGTGTAGCTTGAAGCTCGAAGCTCCAAAACGCTGGAGGAGAAAAAAACAAGTATTCTCTATCGAGATGGTTTACATCTCCACTACAAGTCGCCTGAAGCTCCAAAAAGTTCTGGAGCTTTTTTTGCAGCCCGAATCGGGCAGATTGGTCCATTTTTAAATTCTTTTTTATTCCATAGAAAAGCATGAAAATGCTTGATTTGAGCGTTTTAGCGCTTTGTGTCGTGTGTTTTTCTGCTCAAATGCAAGAATTAAATAAAAATAAATAATATTAATAATTAATAAAAATAAATAAAATACATAATAGATTTGAATATATATAAATAATAAAATAAATAAATAAAATACATACAGTGCCTTAAAAAATTATTCATACCCCTTGAAATTTTCCACATTTCGTCAAGTTACAAGCAAAAACGTAAATATATTTTCTTGGGATTTTATGTGATAGACCAACACAAAGTGTCACATAATTGTGAAATGAAAGGAAAATGATAAATGGTTTTCAAAATGTTTTACAAATAAATATGTGAAAAGTGTGGCATGCATTTGTATTCAGCCCCCCTGAGTCAATACTTTGTAAAACCACCTTTCGCTGCAATTACAGCTGCAAGTCTTCTTGGGTATGTCTCTACCAGCTTTACACATCTAGAGAGTGGCATTTTTACCCATTCTTCTTTGCAAAATAGCTCAAGCTCTGTCCAATTGAATAGGGAGCGTCTGTGAAGAGCAATTTTCCACAGATTCTCAGTTGGATTTAGGTCTGAACTTTGACTGGGTTATTCTAATGCCGCGTACATACGAGCGGACTTTTCAACCAGACTGGTCCGACGGACCGAATCCGGCGGACAATCCGACCGTGTGTGGGCTTCGTCGGACTTCCGACGGATGTTAGATTTGAAAAATGTTTCAAATCTTCCCGCTGGAACTCCGCCGGACCCAGTTCCTATCAGAAAGCCCGTTCGTCTGTATGCTGGTCCGACGGACCAAATACGACGCTAGGACAGCTACAGCACCTGCCCGCGAAAATGTTTCCAGCGCGATCCTATCGCGCTGGTTCTCGGCGACAGGGTACTGTACATCTCACGCTCACTGCAATAGAAAAAAATACATTTTCCTATTGCAGCGAGTGCGAGAGGGAGGCGACAATGTCCCTTAGGTCTGGTGTGGATTTTTGAAAAAACTGCGTGGGGGTTCCCCCAAAATCCATATCAGACCCTTTTCCAAGCACGCAGCCCGGCCGGTCAGGAAAGGGGGTGGGGATGAGCGAGCGCCCCCCTCCTCCTGAACCGTACCAGGCCGCATGCCCTCAACATGGGGGGGGTGGGTGCTTCGGGGGAGGGGGGCGCCCTGCGGCCCCCCCACCCCAAAGCACCTTGTCCCCGTGTTGATGAGGACAAGGGCCTCTTCACGACAACCCTGGCCATTGGTTGTCGGGGTCTGCAGGCAGGGGGCTTATCGGAATCCAGGAGCCCGCTTTAATAAGGGGGCCCCCAGATCCCGGCCCCCCACCCTATGTGAATAAGTATGGGGTACATTGTACCCCTACCCATTCACCTGGGGGAAAAAAGTGTCAATAAAAAAACACACTTCACAGGCTTTTAAAGTAATTTATTAGACAGAAATATACAGAGAGAAACTCCGCGCTCAGGATAGCAACAATATTATAATAATATTATAGCAGGTTGCAGCCTCCCCTAATCAGTCCCTGGAATGGGACTGAAGAAAGTAATGATGTACAGGTGTGGGGTTGGTGGCGCTACCTACTCGCTAACTTATAAGGATGAATATAGTGGCAATGTGCATGCCAGTGGTGAATGCGTGTACGGAAGGGTTAGTTACCCCGATAATGCAGGCTCCATGCATCCATACCAATGTGCAAAAAAGAAAGAAATGTGCAATACACAAATAAAAATAAATATTAAGTGAATCCCAATAAACCTCACATATATATGTGTGCATAAGAATAACCTTGAAAGATAAACCTCATGGGATCCATGTACCATCAAAAAAACCTTAATGTCCAAAAGATAAAAAATATATATACATTATGTGCAAAAATGTATAAAGCCTAAAACCAGCAAAATCCAGTGACACATATGTGTAGTCATAAACCGTAATAAAAAATCAGCATGAAGATATAAAATATATAAAAAAAATTATTTGTGAAGCTCCAAAATGACCAGCGAAAAACAAAAAGAAGTCCAAAGTGCTCAAGTGACTCTTCTGTTCAGAGAATCGAGTGACCGAGTGACTTCTGTGCTCCCATGAGGGGGAGTAACTCCGTCGAAAGTCCGTCGGGAAGACCGGCGGACCTAGTCTGCCGGAAAGTCCGGTCGTGTGTAGGCAAGTTCGTTCGTTCAGAAAGTCCGTCTAAGTCCGCCGGAAGTCCGTCGGGAAGACCGTCAGACCTAGTCTGCCAGAAAGTCTGATCATGTGTACAGGGCTTTACACATGAATATGCTTTGATCTAAACCAGGGATATGCAATTTGCGGACCTCCAGCTGTTGCAGAACTACAAGTCCCATGAGGCATAGCAAGACTCTGACAGCCACAAGCATGACACCCAGAGGCAGAAGCATGATGAGACTTGTAGTTATGCAACAGCTGGAGGTCCGTTAATTGCATATCCCTGATCTAAACCATTCCATTGAAGCTTTGGCTGTATGTTTAGGGTCCTTGTCCTGCTGGAAGTTGAACCGCCACCCCAGTCTCAAGTCTTTTGCAGACTCAAACAGGTTTTTTTCTTTTAAGATTGCCCTGTATTTGGCTCCATCCATCTTCCCATAAACTCTGTGCAGGGGAGATCACTGTACTAACATCCGATTGTAGGGGTTAAAGGTTATGGTTAGGGGTTAATTTATTTAAATATTTAATTTATTATTACTTATTTACTTATTGTTTATTTATTTATTTTGTTAGCTTAAGGTTAGGAGCTAATATTAGGGTTAGGGATAGGGGTTAGGGTTAGGGTATAATATTAGGGTTAGGGGTTATTATTAGGAAAAACATGCAACAAAATGCTTGTACAATGCTTGTAAAACGTTCATGTTGAACATTTTTTAGGTATCCCATGTCCCAAGTCTATGGGGCCAATCTGTCTCCAATCTGCCTAAAGCCTAGTACACATGGGCTGAATGTTGGCCGGCATTGGCAGGTTCAATAGAAACCGGCTGACATTCGGCCCATTTGTATGGCAGCTGGTCTGACAGAAGCCGGACGTTCGGCCAGCTTCTGTCAAAGGCTCATGACCGAAATGGCCAATGGCTGAGAGCGCTGACCGGAGTGTTCTGGCGGGGGGCTGTCTCCCTGTCAGAACACTCTGTGCATGTTATCAGCACAGTGTAAATCAGCACTCTGTCCAGACATGTCCAGATAGAGGATCAGGGGAGAATGAAAACCCCTCCTACAAGCTTTACTAGGAACTGATACAAGTCACAAGGCTGCTATATACTGCTGATGAGAAAAGGTATGTATCCGTTTATATTTACTAAAATAATTGCATTTCCATGTTCTGTGTACTGTGGGAGACCAGATATAGTGAATGCAGGGTTTAGTAACACTTTAAGGGTAAAAAAAACTTCTGTGTTCAGCACCCGCCCCCAGCAACCCCTAAACACTTACCCGAGCCAGTTCTTGATCCAGCGCTGTACCCGATAGTAGTGGCTCTCTCCTCTCTCCCTCCTCACTGGATATGAAGTCAGCAACAGGAGAAATTGGCTACTGTTAACCACAGCATGTGAAAGGGAATGGGGGGAGAGGCTGAGCCAAGCTGTGTGTCAATGGACACACAGCGCCCAGCTCGGGAATGAGCCCACATGAGTGCCCCCATAGCAAGCAGCTTTCTGTGTTGGGAAAGGGTAGGACCTAGAAGCACCAGCAGGGGACCCCGATAGTAGTGGCTCTCTCCTCTCTCCCTCCTTACTGGTCATGGAGGCAGCAACAGGAGCCATTGGCTCTCACGCCAGCAGGGGACCCCGGAAGAGGAGGATCGGGGGCACTGTCTGCAAAACCATTGCACAAAGTAGGTAGGTATAACATGTTTGTTATTAACCACTTGCTGACCATGCTATAGACGAATGAGGGCTACAGCGAGGCCAGCCAGTTCTGAAAGGCTGTCTTATGACGTCCTCCAGTGATCGTGCCCGCCGCATGGACACTGCAGATCACAGATTGAGGTAAAGAGCCAATCACAGCTGATCACGATGTAAACAGAAGCCAGTTATCGGCATTCCTTTCCTCTGACAGCGTGAGGAAGGGAGAAGAGATCTTTGTTTGGGGTTTAGTGTATTGAAGCTAAAAAAAAAAAAAAATCACAATGTCAGCCAAATAACTTACATATTTAGAAGAAGAGGATAGATATAACAGCCTTTCTCTCATAAGAGATTTCCTTAAAATCACACAGCTATTTTAGGATATAACAGCCTCAAAGTCCTGCAGCTTCGTGAAGAAACTTGTAAACTTGGCAAAAATAAAGAGAAAGTGCAAGCACCTAGCGCAGGGAATCCTTTTATTAAAATCATTAAAACAATAAACAAAAATGCACTCACATTTAGATGAAAGTACAATACACCTATAGAATTGCATATGCAGCCCAGAAATGCCTCTGAACCCACTAGTATAATACGCACAGTAGTGCCACTGCTGCACATATTAGATAAGTCAGGGTGAAGTCTTGATAAAGTGGGGCATTCCCCAAAAACACATTGTCATAGCAACCATTGGCCCCTCACTCTGTGGGAGTGGCTCCACTCTGGCCAGCTATCACAGCTGCCCTACTTAAAGCAGAGGTCAGCCCACGTACTGCAGCTGCTGACTTTTAATAATCAGACACTTACCTGTCCTGGAGTCCAGCGATGTCGGCACCGCAGCTGATGTGTCCATCAGCTGTCGGGTGTATGCCATCTCCATTGCGAGTAAGGGAACCCAGCAGTGAAGCCTTACGGCTTCACGCTGGGAACCCTACTGCACAAGCGCAAGGCTCCGCTCCTCTCTCCTACTGGCCTGGTGGCCGGGGAAGGAGGAGGGAGCAGGAGGGTGACCAGGCAGTGAGGTCAATACCCGCGTCTGAGGCTCCCAGAAATGGGAACAGGATACCTGTATTAGACAGGTATCCTGCCCCCCCTCCCCCCCGAAAGGTGCCAAATGTGGCACCGGAGGGGGGAAGGAGTACAACGAGCAGAAGTTCCACTTTTGGGTGGAACTCCGCTTTAAGTTGGGTATACACTAGTAGAATTTTGTTCAACAGTTTCATTATAAGAATGTTTATCAAACATTTTAGAATTTAGTTTCACATTTTTCATTGTAAGTGTTGTAAGAACGTTTGTTCTTTTGCCACTCATAAACAGCATTT
Source organism: Aquarana catesbeiana (assembly GCF_042186555.1). NCBI lineage: Eukaryota > Metazoa > Chordata > Amphibia > Anura > Ranidae > Aquarana > Aquarana catesbeiana. The sequence goes on along the minus strand of NC_133334.1, from coordinate 212,085,837 downwards.
ATTTTTGACCACAGTGGTGCATAAATTTGAAGAAGCAGGACAGGATGTACAAATTTCTAACAGTGTATGTGGTTTTTCTTTGGTAAAGTCCATTTATTCCAAAAAATGTTAAAAGCAAACAAAATCTTGAACTACTTTCAAACAATTTTCAATCAAAATTCTGCTAGTGTATACTCAGCTTTAGCTGTGCTCACACTGATCTGGCTCTAGTAACCACTGATGAAGTCAAGTGACATAACTCATAGGGTGGAGCTGGGTGACATCAAAGCACATAAACCAGTAAGTAACAGTGTTTTAACAAGAATTATGGTATATACAGTCAAATCAATGCAGCTGATGTTTTTGAAGGAGTGGTTTTCCTGGGTGGACTGAGGATTAGTGCACAATGCTATGTGAGTGCATTTTTTAACTTTTTAAATAAATTATCTTTTTTTTTTTTATGGAAAGCAGTGTGCAATTTTTTGTTTTTTTCTTTGTCCCGAGTAATGCCGCGTACGCACGATCGGATTTTCCGACAACAAATGTTCGATGGGAGCTTGTTGCCAGAAATTCCGACCATGTGTAGGCTCTATTGGAGATTTTTTGTCGGAATTTCCGACAACAAAAATTAGAGAGCTGGTTCTCAAATTTTTGTTATTTTTTTCGTCAGATCTCCATAATAATAGGATTTTTTAAAACAGCTTACCTGTAAAATCCTTTTCTTTCGAAGGACATCACGGGACACAGAGCCACAGTAATTACTGATGGGTTATATAGGTATCACTGGTGATTGGACACTGGCACACCCTATCAGGAAGTTCAACCCCCTATATAATCCCTCCCCCTTGCAGGGATACCTCAGTTTTGTAGCCAAGCAATATAGTGTATTAGAAGAGGGGCGGGACCTCTGTGTCCCGTGATGTCCTTCGAAAGAAAAGGATTTTACAGGTAAGCTGTTTTAAAAAATCCTATTTTCTTTCTCGAACATCACGGGACACAGAGCCACAGTAATTACTGATGGGATGTCCCAGAGCAATGCTACCTGAGGGGGGGGGAACCACGACCAAGTAGGGTGCAATCAGACCTGAGGACCCTGTACCGCTGCCTGCAGCACACTACGCCCAAAGGCGATATCCTCATGCCTTCTCACATCCACCTGATAGAATCTGGTGAATGTATGAACTGAAGACCAGGTTGCGGCCTTGCAGATTTGAGCCATAGAGGCCTAGTGATGCACTGCCCAAGAAGCACCAATAGCGCTTGTGGAATGTGCCCTGATCTGAAACGGAGGAATCTTCTGTTTCAAACCATAAGCTTGAATGATCAACTGTCGAATCCATTTAGAAATGGTAGCTTTTGACGCTGCCTGTCCTCTATTGGGACCCTCTGGCAGCACAAACAAAACATCCGTCTTGCGGATCTGAGCAGTTGCCCCTAGATAGGCCTTAACTGCTCTTACTACATCCAACGAATGTAGAGATCTCTCTTCCGGAGAACAGGGATCTGGAAAAAAGGAAGGTAGAACAATGTCTTGGTTTAAATGAAAATCAGAAACCACCTTCGGTAAAAAAACTAGGATGAGGGCGTAGTACCACTCTATCCTTGTGTATAATCAAATAAGGCTCCTTACAGGAAAGAGCTGCTAATTCTGATACTCTTCTAGCAGAAGAGATGGCCACCAGAAAAATTAATTTCCTTGTCAACAAGACCAAAGGAATCTGACTTATTGGTTCAAAAGGCTGTTTCTGTAACACAGCCAGGACCAAATTCAAGTCCCAGGGGTTTAGGGGCGCTTTAACCGGAGGATTAAGATGCATCACCCCCTGAATAAAGTTTCGGACCAAAGAATGCGAAGCAAGTTGCCGCTGAAATAATACTGATAAAGCAGAGACCTGGCCCTTGATGGTACTCAAGGCCAGCTTCATCTCTTATCCCATCTGTAGAAAATCAAGGATTCTACCTATGACATATTTCCTGGGATGCCAACCTCTGGATTCACACCAGGTTATATAAGCCTTCCAGACTCTATGATAAATCATCCTGGAAGCTGGCTTCCTTGCATTAATCAAGGTAGATATGACAGGACCTGAGAGCCCACGACTCTTCAGAACGTGGGTCTCAATAGCCAAACCGTCAAATTTAGCGTTTGTAAGGCAGGATGGAACACTGGACCTTGAGATAACAGGTCTGGGCGTACCGGTAGGGTTCACGGGGAACCTACCGTCATCCTTACTATTTCTGCATACCAAGTCCTTCTGGGCCAAGCGGGGGCCACCAGAAGTACCGACTTCCTTTCCTGCCTGATCCTGCGAAGGAGTCGTGGTAGTAGCAGAATAGGCGGGAATGCGTAAATCAGTGAGAACCGATGCCACGGAATCACCAACACATCCGTCCCGCATGCAAGAGGATCTTTTGTCCTTGCCACAAATCTGTCTATCTTTTTGTTGAATCGGGATGCAAAGAGATCTACATCTGGAACCCCCCATCTTTGGCATATGGCCCGAAAGACGTCGGGAAGCAGAGACCATTCCCCTGGAAGTAACTGCTGGCGACTTAGATAGTCCGCCTGCCAATTCTCTATTCCCGGGATGAAAACTGCCGATATGCATGGCACATGCATCTCTGCCCAGACTAAGATCTGGTTCACCTCTTTTTGAGGAGCTCGGCTCCGGGTGCCTCCCTGATGATTGACATAAGCCACTGCTGTGGCATTGTCGGACTGGATCCTGACCGGACAACCCTGTAGCCTGATAGTCCAGGCCTTTAGAGCTAGATGTATCACCCGGATCTCCAGAATGTTGATGGGTAAGGTCCTCTCTGTCTTGGACCATACCCCTTGGACCGCAGCCTGTTCCAGAACTGCTCCCCAACCTGACAGACTGGCATCTGTTGTTACCACCGTCCAGGTAACCGGTAGAAAGGATTTCCCCTTCTGCAGGTTTTCGGGTATGAGCCACCAATTGAGGCTCTGACGCACCGCATGCAACAGGTGCATCGGAAAGTCTAATGTCTGAACCTTCTTGTTCCAGGTCAACAGAATACTGTGTTGCAGCATTCTTGAGTGAAACTGAGCATAGGGAACTGCTTCGAATGAAGACACCATCTTCCCTAGTAGCCTCATACAAAGGCGGACTGAGGGACCCTTCTTGGTCCTTACTGTCAGAATCAGCTCTCTCAAAGCAGTGATCTTTGCCTGGGGTAGAAATATTTTCTCCTGGCTTGTATCTATAATCAGACCTAAATACTCCAGTCTTCTTACTGGTTTTAGGAAAGACTTTTCTAAGTTGAGGATCCAACCCAGGTGTTCTAGATACCTGACCGTGGTCCTCAAGTTTCCATTCAAAGAGGCTACCGACCAGTCTATCAAGAGCAGGTCGTCTAGGTATGCTATGACAGCTATACCCTGAGCCCTTAATCTGGCCAGAGGAGGAGCCAAGATCTTTGTGAACACTCGAGGTGCAGTGGCTATCCCGAAAGGCAGAGCCACAAACTGGAAATGGCGCCCTCCTACCTCGAAGCGCAGAAACTTCTGATGAGCAGGAAAAATGGGCACATGCAGATATGCATCTCTGATGTCTATTGATGCCAGAAATTCTCCTCCCTGCAGGGTGGGAACTACTGTTCGAATTGATTCCATGCGGAAGGATTGAATCCTTAGGAATCGGTTCAGATCCCTTAAGTCCAGAATGGGCCTGACATCCCCATTTGGCTTTTGGACCGTAAAAAGGTTGGAATAGAAGTCCTTTGCGGGAACTATCATAATGACCTCCTGCGACAAAAGTCGCTCTAACGCTAGAAGGAGCGACTGCTTCTTCTCTGGGTCTCTGGGAACATTTGATCTGAGGAACCGAGGAGAGGGGAATTCCTGAAACTCCAGCTTGTACCCTAAGGTTACCGTGGAGATTACCCATCTGTCCTGGAAGTCCTCCTGCCAGAGCTCTGAGAACTGTCGCAGTCTTCCCCCCACTCGAGTGAGCGGGGGCGCCCCCTCATGCAGAGGTCTTAGTGTTTTGCCTAGTAGGCTTCTTTCCCCAGGACTTCTATTTGTCCCTGGGGTTGACTCTTGTCTCTGGACCCCGATGGAGGCGGCCGTCGAGACTGCCTGGAGGCTGAAGCCCCCGGCGCTGGGGAAAGAGTCCGTTTGAAAGAGGGACGCTTACTCTTCTTCTTGACAGGTAAGAGAGTGCTTTTCCCACAAGAGATTCTCTTGATATAGTTATCCAAGTCCTCTCCAAACAACCGTGCACCACGAAATGGAAACCCAGCCAGTAGCTTCTTACATGGTGCTTCGGCTGACCAATTTTTCAACCATAGGATTCTACGTATATGCACCAACCCCAGTGAAAGACGGGAGGTTTGCACGATAGAATCTCTAATGGCGTCAACCACAAAGCATAAGGCCGCTGGAAGGTTAGCAAACCCCTGGGCCTGCTGTTCAGGTAATACTTTGATGACCTGCTTAACATGGTCTCTTAAGTATTGACAGACTCCAATCGCTGCTACTGCAGGTTGGGCCACTGATCCTGCTAAGGAGAAAACATCCTTCAATAGGGATTCCATCCTTTTATCTACAGGATCCCTGAGCATCTGAGCATTGTCTACAGGACAAGTCAGGCTATTATTTACGGAGAAAATGGCGGCATCAATAGCCGGTATTCCCCACATTTTAATAAACTTTTCTTCCATCGGATAAAGTGTTGAAAACTTTCTCGGCGGAAAAAAACGTTTGTCTGGGTGATCCCACTCAGAATAAGCTTTTCAAGTAAAGTATGAACAGGAAAAGCATGTGCTGCTTGGAAAGGTTTCAGTGACCCCAAAGCAGAAGAGGATTCTTTAGCAGTTTCAGGTATGGGCAACTTAAATGTGGAGCGGACCAATCCAGTAAGGATCTGCACTAAGACTTTCTCCTCTTGGGAAGTCGCAGAGGGTCCCTCTCCACCTGATTCCTCCGAAGAGGAATCATCCGTCCCATCCTGAACCTCTGAAAGGGATTCATCTCCTTTATCCCAGAGCTCCTCTGTCTGAGGGTCTTGGGGAACAGAGGAAAGCCTAGTGCGTTTTCTTCCACTGAGTGAAGACGTAATCATGGCCATTAATCTTTCCTCTAGACCATTAATGGTTGAGGAAAAAACCTCTTGTGTAATATATACAGGGGCTGGAGTGCCAGAAGCAGGTGTAGCCCCTGACCCCGATGGCTCTCCCTGGCTAGCCGTCCCTGGCCCATCTTTAGGGGGGGAGGATGCTGCCGACAGGGGGCCCTCAGAACCTGAATGAGATCCCCTAGTGTCTCTGGTTCCTGGGGTGCTTGAACCTCTTCTACCCATAGTGCAAAGCAACAAGGTGTGAGGTATACAAATGAACACTTCCCGCTGAGCGATGTAGTCTGGCTAAAAGCCTTGCTACCCAATGCTCAGTCTGGTGTTACTTCAGTAAATGCTGCCTAGGAGAATGCCTGTGTCCCACCTTACATGCGACCGTCAGCTCTGTGTCTCTCAGAAGGCTGTGTGCACCTGTACAGAGTGCCTTTAATAGCCTGCAGCTGGCCTGAGTGGGAGTCTAAGCACTCTGTGCTGACGTCCCGCCCCCTCCTCTACCGCCCCCCCCCCCCCCCAGTTTTGAAAAAAACGAGCGCTTCCCGCGCTGCCGACTCTCCTGTCATGCTTCTGGAGAAAGGCTGGGGATGGGGTGGGGGGAGGGAGGCTGGTAACAAGATCTGCCTGAGCGGCTATCTTCAGAGATGGTGGCCATTAGGCCGCAGAGCCCGGGTGCTATAACCACTTTCTAGACCCCTGTGGCCCCTCTCTAGCCTGGGGGGGAACATTCAAACATGAGAAATCCCCCTTTTCATCTTACCTGTTTGCAGCCTGCTTGAGACGCTGGGACATAATCAGCGATGAAAACACCTGAGACAGACAGTCAGCATGTGCAGGTTTGTGCTCTTGGCAGCCCCCGGTGGTCACAATAGGCATAGCATGCATTTACCTTAAAGGAGAAAAGCCACTAGAACTCAAAAATTCTGTGGAATCTCCTCTTACCTTATCCAGCCGCAGGGTGCTGTTTACACAGACCCAATCTTCACCTCTCACGGTGGGCTCCGTTTGAAAAAACCGTCAGAGACTGGGGCCCCCTACGAATAGGGGGATCCAACAGTTCTGGGACTGTAAAGCACCTCGCCAGAAATTAGGAAGTTTAAAGCCATTTTCTGATCTGCGGGGTCCAGCTCTCTAAAAAGAGAAGCATTACGGGTAAAACCTCGTTTCTTCGGACACGAGGCCCGGGTACCATTCAATTCGGCCATGAAAAGACACTTTGAATGGATCCGGTTCGCCTGGCTTGCCCCAGTATAGGATCTTAGGATATTCCCTTTGGAGCTCAGCACAGGACATCTTTACACGTCCATCACCTAAGACACTGGCGTAAAAACTGAGGTATCCCTGCAAGGGGGAGGGATTATATAGGGGGTTGAACTTCCTGATAGGGTGTGCCAGTGTCCAATCACCAGTGATACCTATATAACCCATCAGTAATTACTGTGGCTCTGTGTCCCGTGATGTTCGAGAAAGAAAATGTTTTTAATTTATTTTTATAGTGATCATTTTCTATTTATTTTTTTTATGAAGATCTCCATTTATTTATTTTTTTGTTTTTTATGAAGATCTCCTCTTTTCTTTTTTTTTATCAAGATCTCCATTTTATTTATTTTTTTTTTTTTTAGAGTGGTCTAATTTTTTTTTGTTTTTTTATCAAGATCTACTGTTTATTTTTAGATATTTTTTTTTCTACTGATCGCCATAATATTTTTTGTCGTTTTGTGTGTCAAGTTACCACAACACCATTATTAACTTGTATTTTTTAACCTCAAGGAGGTTGTTTGTTGTTGGTGTCCCTTGTTCATTTGACATTGTATTTTTGAAATGTACCTGCCTACTCACAAACAAACTGTCCTTTTTGAAGTAAAACACATAGGCAAGTATTGAAAAAAAATAGCCATTTATTATGGGTCATAACAAAATAAAGAGGAAGGCAATGCTGGATAAACTGGTGAAATTGGCGAAGCCTTTGTACCCCATGGCATACATCAACTATTTTACAGCCAAAATTGGTAGCATGAGGAGTCCATATAATAGGGAGCACAAGCCAGTCCAGGACTCCGAGAAATCATGAACAGCAGGAGGTGACATATATGTCCCCAGGCTGTGGTCTTATAACAGCCTGCGTCTTTTGTCAGACCAGACTGAACCCAGGCCATCACTCTCTTGTCTTCCTTACACGCTTGCTTCCAGGCTGTGGCTCTGGTGTTGGAGTCGTGGCAGGAGGTGGATGAGGAGGACGGTCAAACTCACAAATCTGGCTTTGGCTTGTGAGTTTGCCCCTCAACCCCTTATTTAGGGCTTGTAAGATCACTTCCTCACAGAAGAGGCGTTGGCCCTCCTCCATTTCCTGCATTTTGCAGGCTGCCATGCAGGCATAGTCCTCTAGAATACTGGAGGGGGGGGTCTGAGGGACGCAGTAGCCTCCCGAAATAGCCCAAGTGCAGCATCCTCCAGGTTACTTCTCTTCCTGGGCCTTTTTTTTGGAAGGCGGAGGGGAGGGACCTGGGATTTGGGCAGGCTACTGGGCCTGGCCACCTCCTGGCTGCCACTTTCCCCCGCCACCTCCTGGTTGCCACTTTCCACGCCCTCCTCCTGGCAGAGACTTTCCTGTGTATGAAAAAGGGACATAGTTTTAGTTTTTGGTTCATCAATCACACACAATTTTCAGCTCATGACTGTTGCAAATTGAATGTTTTTTTTTATTATTTTATCAAAATGTATTATACACAAGAAGGTAAAAACATTTTCCCTAATCAATAGGGATATACATTAACACATTTTGTTTCCATACCTTTATCTACCCTTATCCTTCTTCCGCCCCACCCCCCCTTCCACGACATTCTCAGACCCTTCTTTCTCCTCTTCTCTAGGTAATCATAATCTCACTGTATTTCTTTGTTAATTTAAACTTTTTCCATTTTTCCCATCTCTTAATGAATCCCTCTCTAGTATCCTCATTGCTCTGTCTTAGAAATTCCATGTTATATATCTCTTCTATTTTATCAAACCACTCTAATTTTTGGACTCTCTACTTCCTTCCATTTCCTCGGTATTAAGCTTTTTGCAGCGTTCATCATATGTACAATCATTGAGTTTCTATATTCTTTTGTCGGGATATCTACCCCATGAAATAGACATGTCCATGGTTCCTCAGGTATATCTATATTAGTAATTTTCTTGATATAACTCAGTATTTCCTTCCAGTACATTCTAATTTTAGGGCACCCCCACCATATATGGGCCATGGTTCCTGTTTGTTTACAGCCCCGCCAACACTTTGTAGTTTGTCCTATTTCGTATTTCCCTAGTATTTCTGGGGTTCTTTACCCCTGGTTACGCATTTGTAATTCATTTCCACCATCCCATTATTTACTGATGATCCATGTACAGGGGCGTTGCTAGGTCTACAAAAGATCTGGGGCTAGAGCCCATAGCAGTGTAGTAAAGAAAGTCATATGATTGGGTGGGCATACACATGTTCCTGTTTTTGTTTCTGGAGGGTGGTTTTGGTGGAGTGATGGTTGCACAAGCTAAAGAGCTTTCAAGCTACATAAATGTGAATGTTTTATGTATATTTTTTCTGTGTATTTACCTTTTTTTCTCTTTCTCTTTTGAACATCCAAGGTTGTTTTTATATTGTTGTTGAAAAGCCTCGTCCATTTTCCTGATGAAGCCTTCTGGGCGAAACATGTTGAAATTATGTGGACGTGGTTATGCTTTGAACTCTTGGTGACCACAGTTTTTTCCAATGTGGATCTGATTGAATCCGATAGTTCATCCATGTCCTCAGCATCATATGTCCCGATAGCTACACACTATAGTGATTCTAGTGGAGCTTCTAGAAAGAGAAAAAAAGATAGTGAAACTAGCTCACAGGAACGCCCCAAGTCAACTCATGACAAAAGTAATGACAAGAAAACACGTGTACAACGTTCGCGTGGCGGTGTAACTCCCAGTACCTCAAGAAATGGTAATATACAAAACCATTCACTTGTGACGTTAACCACTCCAACAGTAAATTTAAATCCGGTCTCAACTCCGGCGGGACCCATGTCCCAACAAATGTTGGAACAACACCCAGTTACAACTGCCTTTCCCACGGATTCTCGAATGGCACCCATTTTTAGTTCCAATACTTTGGACTCTAGGCACAATTCCCTACCCACACCTACTCCCGTACGAACAATGAGTCAACCGTTAAAGTAGAGGGTCCCGGTTCCATCTTGGATGGGAACCGGGACAAATTTGACATTATCAACTTGTCCTCACATCCTTTGACAGAGGATGAGACCACTCTGTTAGAGCTAGGTCTCACTTTCTGTCCGGATGAGGAGGCAAACAAATTTGAACTGATCAAGGATTTGCACCTCTTTGCCAGACGCCCCATGTACAAAGTCCTATATGACAAAAACCCTAATGACGTTGAGATAACAAATTCAGACAATGCCAATTTAGAAGGTGTTACTTTTGAAGACCTACGAGCCCTTCAGGATTTGATGGATTTGTGGGAGGAGAGCAATCCCGAGGAGGCGGGTTGGATATTCAACCCACCTGGATCGGAGACCTCCCAACCTGCAAATCAGGGGGCTGGCCCATCTAACAACCCCCTTTACTCCTATAATCCTTTTTCCATATCTTCTGCTGGAATAACCTTTGAGACACCAAAGACATACAAACCCAAATCCAAGTCCTTCCCTGTCCTACAGGGAAACTCTAACTTGTGGGCTTTGTGATCCAGGTCACTAAAGAGATTGAAGCTACCAACTGGCTAACTGGCCCTCCGGGCAATTTATCTAAACATTTAAAAAAGGCATTACAGAACTTGAGGTCTAATAAAAACATTGTAATAAAACCATCCAACCAAGGTGGCAACCTCGTTCTGATGGATACAAAACAATATGAGCAAATGTGTTTTGATATCATACGTAATACTGACTGGTACAGACCAGTACCCAAATCTCACGTTAATTATTACATGAAACTTTATAAGGACATTCTGGCTAAGGCGCACTACAAGGGTGTCATTGACTGTAACACACTAAAATTCTTGGACTCTACCAATCCGGTGATTCCAACATTCTACGCATTGCCTAAAGTGCACAAAAACTTACAGAATCCCCAAGGCCGACCGATTATTTCGGGGTGCGGATCCCTGACAGAAAAGGCCAGCCAACTAGTGGACGAGTATCTATACCCCCACGTAAAGGGACTTTTTTCCTTTGTTAAGGATACTATTGAGCTATTGAAAACATTGGATGGATTACAGCTACCTCAGGGATGTTGGCTAATTGCGATCGATATAGAGGCCTTGTACAACTCCATACCTCATACCAGAGGTGTGGAGGTTGTGCGAGAATTCTTGAATGAACGAGATCTTGACTCGTGGAAGTATAACGAATTTGTAAATATAAAGAAAAAAACTGCGCTTGGAAAATTAAAAAATAATAAAATAAATAACTAACAGCTGCGGTTATAAGTGAGGCACACCAATATAAATATAAAAACCAAAAACCGCGCTATAAAGTGTTACAAATGGTGATTAGGTTCAATAGTCCAATACACAAGAAAGTCCCACAATCATAAATGAGTGACGTGAAAAATCCTCAATACTTCATCTGTTGAAGGATGATAATTCCAATATAACACATCTATGTGGTGAAATGCTTACCAGAGAGTAAGCCAGAATCAAACGAGTGGCTTAAAACTCAGCCTGGGCCTTTAAAAGGCGATCCCACTGGAACAGGATGGATCACACTTGTGCCGCGTGTTCAGGTCCACAAAGGGTTACCCAAAAGTATATAACAAAAACATAGCGTAATACTGATACCATAAAAAACTCACAAACAGAAAAATAGTGCAACACTCAACAAAACCAAAATCATATATAATCATATAAACATCCAGTGTCATGCGTACACATGGGAGTGTTAAGTGAGTGACATGCAAATCATGCCAAAAAAAAAAAAAGTATTTTGGTGCACTTAAATAGGAAGAATCGTATGTGCACCTACAAAAGAATCTGCTTACCAGATATCAGAGACAAGTGAGCACACAATTGTCACCCGGATAAAGAAGCGTGAAGAAATCCCACCAGGTGCAACAAACCACATATATACTGCTTACCAGATAGCAAATGAATGTGAACAAACTGCACACAGCTGAAAACTTAACACCATAAGAAGTGACAGAAATCTATCTTTCCAGCGAACCTTTGCAAATTCTTGCTTACCAGATGACAGATAAGAGTGAGCAGATTAGCATAAGCCCAGACCGAACATCTTGGTAAAAAACAGCATGGGTACGTCCTGGTAATCTTGTCACGGGCTCGTCTGCTGCTACTTCCAGCAATGTCTTCTCTCTACTGACGAATTTGTGATTGAAATCCTTAATTTTATACTTACACACAATATTTTTGTGTTTAAGGGTTCCCACTACCTCCAGCTCCAGGGCGTGGCAATGGGGGCAAAATGTGCCCCCTCCTACGCAAACCTGTACCTGGGGGGTTGGGAACAAGACCTTTTCTTTGATGAATCCAAAGCAGAGTTTATTGGTAAGATTGTATCATGGCATCGATACATAGATGATGTTTTTATGGTGTGGGCAGGATCAAAAGAACAACTACTAGAGTTCCTGGTGGGTCTACAGGTGAGCACATACAATCTTAAGTTTACTTACATGTATGACCAGTCAAAAATTACTTTCTTAGATGTAGAGATCTTTATAAACGAAACAGGAATGCTCTATTCCACACTATATCGCAAACCGTCAGCAGGCAACAGCTTACTGCATGCCAGCAGTTCTCACCCTGAAAAACTAATCAAAAGCATCCCTTTCAATCAATTCTTGCGCCTGAAACACAATTGCACATTGGATACAGACTTCCAAAAGGAGGCAAACCTGCTACGCGATCGCCTCCTAGCTAGAGGATATAGTAAAACATGTCTGAAAAAAGCATTCAACAGGGTAAAAAACGAGAATAGACAACTGTTGCTATACAAACCCAGACGAGATAAAGTATCAACATCAACAAGAGTGATTACCAAATATAATAGACAACATTCAAAGGTGCGACATATCTATAAAAAGTTCTGGTACCTATTGGCAGCTGATCAAAAAATTTCCAAATTCGTTAGACCCTATCCAGAGATCACCTTCAAACGCTCTCGCTCCTTGAGGGATACTCTAGTGAGTAGCCACTATTGCAGTCAGACTACACTCAAGTCTAAATCACCAGGCACCTACCCTTGTGGCAGATGCAACTATTGTCCCTTCATTTTAGAAGGGAACAATGTTATCCTTCCCAACAATAACGTCTGGACCCCCAAACATAGAACAAACTGTCAATCGGTTGGTTCCGTATACCTAATACCTAATGTCATTGCGGGGCATTTTACGTGGGAAAAACTAAGCGCCCACTTTTTTGTAGAATCAGGGACCATGTGTCCCTTATCTCCAAACTTAGGATGTAAACACCTATTAGCCGTCATGTGGGGCTATACCACAATTTCGATTTAAAAGTTATTGGCTTTTTCAGCCTTGAACACATACCAGAACATGAACGAGGAGGTGATATAGACAATAAACTTCTCCAATTGGAGACGAGATGGATCTATTGTTTACAGGCCACTCGGTCCCCCGGCCTCAATGAGGGGATTAGCTATAAGCCATTTCTATAAACATCACCCCCTTTTGTGATCTGGTCACTCCTGTCTCCTTGGGAGTATGTGCCCCATTGAGTGTCTTCCCTTCCTTTGTTTTGTTAACATTTACTGCGTTTGAATATCACGAGATCACCATACGTTTACGATTCCTCTCGCGACTAATTCTGGATTGGTTGTCTAGGCCAGAATTGCCCCTATTAGAAACAATACATCTTTTAGAAAAGGGATACTAACATATATTGAGTCAGCTGCAATGATGTGCATATCGATACAGCTTTTCATATGTGGATGTAAATTAGTGGTACAATGTTGTAGACGAATTATTGTAATGTGCAATCATGACCACACCCAAACCTTGGGGAACCCCTCTTCCCCTTTTTTTTTACCCCTCCCCAGGCTCTATTTTCCCTTGTTTTTACCCCCCTAGTTCAGTGCCATTTGATCCCCGTATGGACGCCCAAGGGTGTATACTAGGTTGGACACACATCCCCCTTGGGCTTTTCTTTCCTGGGGGTTGCCAACCCGGTATACGCCCGCCTTGAGGTCTCCTTATAGTCCTTGGCATACCGGTATAACCGTATCCCACAGCCATCTTTCCAACTGTCCAAGTTTTCCTTCTTGGCTCAGCACTGTCTCCAAAGGGAGTCTTAGTGCTGTTTTGGGCACACAGGAAGTAGTCTTACTTCCTGTCTGTCGTTTCCGGTTCCGGGTCATCAGTCCTTGGACCAGGAACTTCCCTTTTGCGTCCGCTTGTCTCCAGGTGCAGTGTGATGACACACACAGCATTTTGGTGCCATGGGGAGGGATATTTAAACCCCACACATTCAGATGCTTGCTAGCAGTCAGGGAGCTCATGCTAAACATGGAGGCCGGCACCAGGTAAAACTAAACATTGACCGTTAATCGGTCTAGCACTCTGTGATATGTCTAATTGTAAACTAAAGCACCACTTTTGGTGCTCTATTTCCTTTTAAACAAACCCCTTTTTTTTTTCTCTCTCTCTAAATTTAGTAAGTGATTATCTTTTGTGGCCCACTACTTTAGGGTGCCCTTTCAGCAGCGCCAATAGAAATGTGACGTAGCTTCTTACATAACGATGTGATATCTTTTCAAGGTGAGCAGGTGCTCTTGAAGATTTAAAACTGCAGCGTACATATGTTCCTCTTTGCATTGAAGTTTAACATAGCTACATGCATTTTATATACTTTTTCAGAAACTGTGGAGCAGCTTTGTCTTCACCTGCACGGGTGCTTTTTTACAATTGATATTGTGCCATTCAGTCCTCATGAGCTCCCAATACAAATACTCTTCTACTCTTCGGGGGGTTGGTGAGTGGTGTCCACTGTCTAGTTTGTCTTGTGGTCTACCTCTCTCTTCACCCGCAATATGTGTGAAATTTTATTATCTATGATATCTGTTATAGATACCGTAATCATCCTTTTTGCTTGAGAATATACATCCCTCCCTACGGGTGATCAGGCATCCATCTGGACTACACAGGGGGGAGTCATTTCTAGGGGCACCCCTCCTCCCCTCTTCTCTCAGCTGACACCTCGTATCCTGCAACTTCCCTAGAACTCTATAACAGAGGTATGGAGTTGACGCGGTGGTTGTGTTGGGTGGGAGTACTAGGGGAGGGTTGGGTGTGAGCCTGTGTGATGGGGGGTGTTTGGGTGTTTTTTGGGGGGGGGAGTGGGATGGGGGGTGGGATGGTTTTTGTTCCTGTTTTTGTTTTTGTTTCTGGAGGGTGGTTTTGGTGGAGTTATGGTTGCACAAGCTAAAAAGCTTTCAAGCTACATAAATGTGAATGTTTTATGTATATTTTTTTCTGTGTATTTACCTTTTTTTCTCTTTCTCTTTTGAACATCCAAGGTTGTTTTTATCGTGAATATTGTTGTTGAAAAGCCTCGTCCATTTTCCTGATGAAGCCTTCTGAGCGAAACATGTTGAAATTATGTGGACGTGGTTATGCTTTGAACTCTTGGTGACCACAGTTTTTTTCATTGTCAATATTAGGTTGAGGATGTATACCTTTGACTGTGAATGTAAATCTGTTCTCACATTTTATTGTACATTTTTTTTTTTTTGTAAAACTGCTTTAATAAATATTTGATATATTTTTAGTAGATAATGTCTTTTCCTATATCAGGGGTACCTTTAAAATCCCATTTTCTACATATTTTTTGGTTTACTACTTTAGGGATGATGGTACACACATAAAAAACGTTTGTAAACACTGATCTCTACCCATATAGCCTATGTATATACAGTAATATATGGGTGTGTGTGTATATATCCCCAGAGAGCCCCCCACTTAAATCAGGGTCCCCAGAGAGCCCCCCTTACAGCGGGGTCCCCAGAGAGCCCCCCCCTTAAATCAGGGTCCCCAGAAAGTCTCCCCTTACATCAGGGTCCCCAGAGAGCCTCCCCCTTGCATCAGAGTCCCCAGAGAGCCTCCCCCTTGCATCAGGGTCCCCAGAGAGCCCCCCACTTACATCAGGGTTCCCAGAGAACCCCCCTTACATTAGGGTCCCCAGAGAGCCTCTCCCTTAAAATCAGGATTCACAGAGACCTTCCCCCTTAAAATCAGGGTCCCCAGAGAGCCCCCCACTTACATCAGTGTCACCAGAGAACCTCCCCTCCCCTTGGGGACCCCTGCAGAGACTCAGGGCTATGAGCGCCAGATTCGGGGCTATAGCCCCAAAAGCCACCCCCTAGCGACGCCACTGTCCATGTACCAGTTTCAGAATTTTTCCTACTTCTTGATTCTTTCCTCGTTTCCCCAATTCTCTCTCCCAATTTTTTATAAATGTTGGAAATTCCAGATCTTCCCCTTCTAGCAAGGATTTATATATCCTAGATATATTCTCACCTGTTTTTTTCGATGGTACATAATCGCTCTATCACTGTAAGTGCTTCTCCTTCTCTTATTGGGTGAGGAAGTGCTGCTATGAAGTGTTTAAGCTGAAAATACCTCCATTCATTAATCTCCAGTATATCTTTTTTTATTTTAATTCTTGTAAAGTGCAAATTTTTCCTCCTTGTATTATATCATGTAGTTGTGCGTTTTTCTTTTTTAATCCAGTTCCCCCCTATCAAACTTTTCCCGGTGCAAATAAATTATTTTCCTTTAGTGCCATCAATGGTGAGTTATATTTCCATTTATTTTTCTTGTGTAGTGCATCCCAAATTTTTAATACCATCCGTGTCAATGTGTGTGTATTTTCTCCCAATGTCCTATTATGGGGTGGTATCCATATATCCCTTCCTAAATGTGTATTAGCCATCATGTGTTCTATATTAACCCACCTTTTCTCATTGTTTGATTTGGCCCATTCTACCACGCGTGTTAACAAAACCGCCTCGTAATATTTTTGAAAGTCAGGTACATTTAATCCCCCTTGGCTTTTTATTTTCTTCAGCATTGCCAGAGAAATTCTAGGTTTCTTATTGTGCCATATTAATTTAGTGATTAAAATTCTTAAAGTTCTAAAATATGCTGGGGGTATATATATGGGGAGCATCTGAAACTTGTACATGATCTTCGGAAGTATTATCATCTTTAGGGCGTTAATCCAGCCCATTCATGATAGGGGGCGTGCTGCTATCCTTTTTATTTCTATTTTTATCTCCTCTAAAAATGGGATATAGTTTGCTTGATAAATTTCCTCTGACGATGCCGTTAGTTTGATCCCAAGATATTTTATTTCCCTCCTCCTCCAAGGGTATGGAAACTCTTGGTGTAAACTCTGTTCATCTTTCAATTTTATATTTAATATTTCGGATTTACTGGGGTTGATCTTAAAATTAGATAGATCTCCATATTCCTTTAGTGCTTTCAAAAGATTGGGCATTGTAATTCGGAGGTTTGATATATAGAATAATATATCGTCTGGGAATGCAGCTAATTTATGCTCCTCTTCTCCGACTTTGAAGCCCCCTATGTCTGCATCCCCCGCATTGTCCCCAGGAAAGGTTCCAGCACCAACATAAACAGGAGCGGAGACAGGGGCCATCCCTGTCTCGTCCCGTTATTCATTCTAAAGGGGGATGACAATGTTCCATTTACTTTCACCATGGCTGTAGGACCTTTATATAATGATTATATCCACTGCATCATCCTTGGGCCTATCCCTATGCTCTCTAGGGTGCTCATCATGAATCCCCAGTCTACCCTGTCGAATGCCTTTTCGGCATCTATCGACAGGAGTAGACCGGGGACTCTCCTTTCTTTTATTTTTTGGAGTCACAGAAGTGTTCTTACCTCGTTGTCCCTCCCCTCTCTCCCTAGTACAAAGCCCACTTGATCAGGATGGACCAGCTCCATCATTAAATCTTTCATCCTTGTTACTAATATTTTCGCCAACAATTTTGTGTCCGCGTTTAACAATGATATAGGTCTATAGTTTGAAAACTTAGTACTATCTTTGCCTTCTTTTGCTATAATGGTAATTGATGACAATAAGGACTCTTTACTCATCTCATACTTCCTTCCCGATCCATTCATATATGTGCATAGTCTTGGGGTCAGGATTTCTTTAAACCTTTTTAAGTATAACGTTGTATACCCATCTGGCCCTGGACTTTTTCCTGGTGTTGATTCTTTTAACGCCCAATTAATCTCCTCCACTGTTATTGGTATTTCTAAGGATAATGCTCTTTCCTCTGTTATCCGAGGGATCCTAGCTTTTTTAGGTATTCTTTTATTCTTTCTTTTTTCCCCCTCATCCCATTGTCCTTTCTGGTTTACTGAGTATAGTTGTTCATAGAAGTCTCGGAATACCATTGCTATGTCCTTTGTATTATAGATCATTAACCCTTTTTTTATTTTGTATTTTTTCTATGAAATTCATTGATTTTTTTTTTTTCTTAACATCCTTGCTAGACACTTGCTATTTTTATTCCCCCATTGATATCTTTCCTTTGAGATTTTATTGAAGGTTTTCCTTATATCCTGCTCTAATAGTTCTTTTAATTCATTTCTTTTTTGCAAATTGAATGTTAATAAATAGAAAAGACTATCATTCTGAGCCCAGCATTCTTCATTCTTGTCCCAATATTTTGTGGCCACTACTGTCTGTTGATATGTAAAACACTTTGTTAAACCAGAAATTAGTGATCAATAATAACATCTAGTTAACATTATTATCATTATTATTTTTTGGACAAGAAATATGTTGAACAATGCTATACCTGGCTCAAGCTGGGCTCCTCCACATCTTCCTGGCTGGAAGGCCCAGGTTGGACGTCGGAAGCCTCAGCTGGGGTGGAAGGAAGCGTTGAAGGAAGACTGGAGAGTGATGACCTGGGTTCCCTCTGGTCTGCCAGAAAGCCTGGGTACATAAATGTCGTCTGCTGCTGCTCCTGATCTCATGGAATCCTGGACCTTCTTGCGTTCCCTATTATAAGTGCTCCTCATACCACCAATTGTTGCCTTCAAGTAGTTGATGTTTGCCGTAGGGATCTGTGGCTTCACGAATTCTAACAATTGATCCAGCGCTGCCTGCCTCTTTCTTTTATTGTTATAAAAGGGGTGGTTTACCTGCCACAGACAGAGCAGCTCCCTGTACATATCAATGCATATGGGGATAAAGTCCTGATCATTCAATAGATCCATTTTCTCTGCAAGACAAACCCTAATGTCAGGCTAAACTCTCATAATCTTGTCCCAATTTAGGCCTCAATCTATAAGCAGTATAGGCCCAAGTTAAAATTGTACCTTTGTTATCACGATGGGCGCTTCCGCTACTCCTTCCTCCGCTCACAGATCGTACGTACGACACACGCATGTTACTCTTTATATACACTGCGCATGCGTGAAACTCCGCCCGCCCCTGACCTTCTATCCAGTATATTCCCCGCCCCTTGTCTTTCGGCACAGTTGGAGAGCACATGGCGGAGAGACAACAGGTGCATGAAGACAGCAACAGCAATGACGAAAGCCCAGAGCCACGAACGTCCTGATCCCGGAGGAGATTTAAGGCTTCTAATATGTCCTTTGTAGAGAAGATGGTGGACATCTTGAAGAGGGCCGACTATGATGGGAAGCATGGACCTTACCCAAACCCAAATGTGAGAAAGGCCAATATCATGACTAAAGTTGTGAAAAGTCTGCAGAAGAATTTTGGGGTACAGCGATCGAAGGATCAACTGAGGAAACGATGGTCAGATCTTAAATTGAGGGAGCAGGATCAGTACAGAAGAATCAAGGGAGTGCTGCAATAAAGTAAGTATTTTGTCGGTGTTACTATTATTATTATTACGTTCGTGCTGCTCCATGTGCTTTTCTTTACTGTTGTACAGTTTAAAATGGCAAGTTTCAGGTTCGTGGGCACAGTAATCGTTCATAGTAAACATCGTTTGTTCGCCCACTAATACGATGTTTTTGGCAGATGCAGGTTAACTCCATTTGGTCATGCCTATTTGTATTAAAAGAAGTTTAGTACATTGTTGTCTAGATGGGTTTGTAACTAGAATGAAATGCAAACTTGATTCAGTGTAAGGAGAGGACACTCAGCATCTGTTTACACATCTGGATGCAGGAGCACTTGTGTGGGACACCAGAACAAACTTTTTAGGGTGTACCACACAGGTGCTCCAGTGGATATTAGGGGTCTCTACATGTGTGATACTCTAACAAAAAAAGGTAATTATTCCAGCTTTGTAAAGGGAAAAAATCATGTACTCTGCCAAAACAGACAATTGTACGACACTTCCAAGCAATGTTTCGTATTCCTATTTCTTGCTTCAAATATCTCTGTACTAAGTATACCTTTATTTTAATCACATAGGGGAGAGAAGACTGTGGACGTCTGAGGTCACCAGGGACCCCCAACCTCCCAAAGAGGGGGAAATCCCAAAACAACAACCTCAGGATATGGAGGAAGGAGAGGTTTATGAAGTCGGCGAAATAGTGACCACAACAGGTGAGTGTCTGAGACCACAGCTTCAGGTAATAGATGGATGCCTGCATATTTATAATACATGGTGTGTTTTTTAATTTTAGGTGATGTGGATGTTGTGGAAGAAGAAACACATTTCACAAATGCAAGTGCACACATCCTCATCGGGGAGATCATGGTGTGCAATCGAGATTTACAGAAGATCAAGGAAGTCATTAATGATGTTTAAAAAAACACTCAAAAACATCATTGATGTTTTAGGCAGAATTCGAAAACACACCAACATTTATCAAATTGTTTCTATTTTTCCCACTTTTCTCCAGAATTTTGAAAGCCAAATTTTGAAGATGCACACAGTGTGTCAACATGTGCTATCTGATATCACGGGATATCAATGTATGCGTTTTGTGGGTGCAACCCCTTCCTCGCAACTCAAGTAGATGAAAGGAAGGGGTTGCACCCCCAAAACACGTCCATTGTTCCCCCATGATGGGAGCTAGCACATGTTGACATTAGGCATGGGATCAGGATGAAAATCCCCATTGTGACTCTCAATTTGTGTGCATCTTCAAAATTTGCCTTTCACAGGGGTGACATAACCCCACCTGATGAAGGCAAGATAAACACAATTTGGACATACTATAATGTCTGATATTTTCTTCAATTTCTCAAAGTTGAACTTTGTAAGTTCCTGCGTAGGGATGAGCCGAACACCCCCCCGGTTCAGTTTGCACCAGAACCTGCGAACGGACCGAAAATTCTCACGAACGTTAGAACCCCATTGACCTCTATGGGACTCGAACATTCAAAATCAAAAGTGCTCATTTTAAAGGCTAATTTGCGTGGTATTGTCCTAAAAAGGGTTTGGGGACCCGGGTCTTGCCCCAGGGGACATGTATCAATAAAAAAAAAACTTTTAAAAAGGGCCGTTTTTTCAGGAGCAGTGATTTTAATGATGCTTAAAGTAAAAAAAAACTGAAATATTCCTTTAAATATCGTACCTGGGGTGTGTCTATAGTATAGGCCCCTGATGATGTCATTTCTGACGAAACGGCCATAGGGTAAACACGCTCGTACCGACTGCGCATGCGCAGAGTTTCGATTTTTAATGGAGCTTGTTTTAAAACGTCCTTGCAAGGAAAACTTTTTATGGATGCCTGTTTGGCAAATTTTAATAAAGGAAAGTCAAATCGCTCTGCACTATTGGAGTTTTTTTCTTTCCCTTGGATACTTTATTATCGCTGGGAGTGACCTCTCCCGACTGGACCGCTATTTGGAGGCTTATGGTGACCGTCTGTTGACACGCATCCACCATCCCGGATGAGACCCATTCATTGAGAAGACAACACCCCAAGTTGATGCTATTATGCCTCTGATTAGAGGCCATCTGGTAAGCCTTTAATCTCTTCAAGGGGATGTGCATTCATCACGGTGGAAGTCACAGATTTATTCATACAGCAAAGTCACTTTATACTTTCTATGGACACTTTAAGTTTGTTGATGCACCTTAAATCAGATTAAGATAGGCGTTTGCGTTGTTGGGAACCACGCACATATCCCTACAGTGAAGCATTTTCATCATTTAATTTGTTTGATTATGTATGGACTAATCGGTGGGCACGCAGGAACACTGTCTGGATAAAGGGGGTCTTGAGAGCTAAGGAAGTCCTCCTCTTCCTGCCTCTGTTCTGCCTCAAGTGCCCTGTCCATTATTCCACGCAGCGTGTGCTCCAACAGGTGAACAAGGGGGACAGTGTCACTGATGCATGCACTGTCACTACTCACCATCCTCGTGGTCTCCTCAAATGATGACAGGACAGTGCATGCATCCCTGATCATGGCCCACTGACGTTGGGAAAAAAAACAAGCTCCCCTGACCCTGTCCTGGTGCCATAGTCGCACAGGTACTCATTGATGGTCCTCTGCTGCGTGTGCAGCCGCTGCAGCATGGCCAATGTTGAGTTCCACCTGGTGGGCATGTCACAGATTAGGCGGTTCTTGGGCAGATTAAACTCCTTTTGGAGGTCTGCCAGCCGAGCACTGGCATTGTATGACCGGCGGAAATGCACACAGACTTTCCTGGCCTGCCTCAGGACATCCTGTAAGCCTGCCCAAGAACCGCTGCACCACCAAGTTACGGACATGAGCCAAACAGGGCACATGGGTCATTTGTCCCTGTCGGAGGGCAGAGAGGAGGTTGGTGCCATTGTCGCAAACCACCATTCCTGCCTTAAGTTGGCGTGGCGTCAACCACCTCTGAACCTGCCCCTGCAGAGCTGACAGAACCTTTGCCCCAGTGTGGCTCCTGTCCCCCAAGCACACCAGCTCAAGCACCGCATGACATCTTTTGGCCTGCATACTTGCATAGCCCCTTGAACGGCTACGGAGCACCGCTGGTTCCGAGGACAAAGCACAGGAAGAGGCCATGGAGGAAGAAGAAGAGGAGGGGGTGGAGGAGAGAGGTGTTTCACAGTCATTAGTAGTGGCATTTTGGAGGCGTGGTGGCGGAACAACTTCCAACACTACTGCACCTTGTCCTGCATCCTTCCCAGCTGCCAGCAGAGTCACCCAATGCGCGGTGAAACTTAGGTAATGTCCCTGTTCATGCCTGCTGGACCATGAGTCAGCGCTAATATGCACCTTACCGCTGACCGCCCTGTCCAGCGAGGCATGGACATTGCCTTCCACATGCCGGTAGAGAGCCGGAATCGCCTTCCGTGAGAAAAAGTGGTGTTTGGGTACCTGCCACTGAGGGACCGCACATTCCACAAACTCACGGAAGGGGGCAGAGTCTACCAACTGAAAAGGTAGCAGTTGAAGTGCTAGCAATTTTGCCAAGCTAGCATTCAACCGCTGGGCATGTGGATGGCTGGGAGCGAACTTCTTTCGGCGGTGCAGCAGCTGGGGCAGGGAAATTTGCCTGGTACAATCTGACGTCGGTGTACCGAAAGCAGATTGCCCACAAGTACTTGGCTGTGACACACCTAATTCTACACCTTTATTCCTCTCAGTGCAGGTCTCAGAGAGGACTGAAGGTATAGTGGGGTTGGAGATCTCAGCTGATGAGGAGCAAGGAGAGGTCCTCTTTGTTCTTTGGTGTGGGTCTTTTTAGATACGCTTGCCAACGAACTGCATGGCAGGTCAACATATGTCTGGTCAAGCATGTGGTGCCCAAGCTGGAGATGTTTTGGCCACGCGAGATACGCTTGAGACATATGTTGCAAATAGCAGCGGTGCGATCTGGTGCACTCGTCTCAAAAAAGGCCCACACCAAAGAACTTTTGGAATAACGCAAAGAGACAGCAGTGCCCTGCACATGCAGAGCTTTGCGGTGTGATGCAGTCAGTGTGCTGCCCTTAGGCTGGCTCCTGGAGGGCATCCTGCCTCGATGTGCCTCCTCCTCCTCCTCCTCTCTCCTATCAGGCACCCACGTTGAGTCAGTGACCTCATCATCCCCTCCCTCCTCATCACTGGAGCAAACCTGGCAGTATGCTGCAGCAGCGGGAGCATGACTGCCAGATTGCTGTCCTTCTTGAGCACCCCCTCTGTCCGTGCTCACGTTACTGCTTTCATCTAGCTCAGTATCATCATCAGAGCCTTCTAAACGCTGGGCATCCTCCTGGAGCATGTACCCAACACTGTGGTCAAACAGTTCGAGGGACTCCTCAGGAGGACATGGTGGGGCTAGGGAAGGAGTCACTGATGCCATTGAGCCAAGGGAAGAGGCCGCATTGGCAGCTGCTTTGCCAGAAAAAGTACCCTGAGCATGGGTGAGAGAGGATGAGGAGGATGAGGACGGCCTGGTCATCTACTCGACCAAGTCTTCCGCATGTTGCGGCTCAACACGGCCAGCTGCCGAAAAAAACGCCAAGCATGTCCCACAGCCACGTGCTGATGAGCATGCACCGTCTCCACGACCAGCACTGTTGCCTCTAGACACAGAGCCTGCTTGCCCTCTTTTATTGGCTTGTGACTATCTGCCTCTCCTTGTTGGCCTTCCAGACATACTAATGGCCTGTAGCTGCACTAAGCTGGGATATATATATATATATTTATATATATGTACTGATACTGCAGCTTGCAAAATCAACTGCCTGCCTGTAGTATGAGAACACCACCAACCTTCTACAGGTAGCTTTAGCTGAACACTGTGCAGAGCTCGCACTACACTAACTTGTAGTTTTAGCTGAACACTGTGCAAAGCTCGCAAAAAACTAACTTGTAGCTTATTTAGCTGCCTGCGGTAGTGATAGGATCAGGAAAACACCACCAACCTTCTACAGGTAGCTTTAGCTGAATACTGTGCAGAGCTCGCAAAAAAATAACTTGTAGCTTATTTAGCTGCCTGCGGTAGTGATAGGATCAGGAAAACACCACCAACCTTCTACAGGTAGCTTTAGCTGAACACTGTGCAGAGCTCGCACTACACTAACTTGTAGCTTTAGCTGAACACTGTGAGGAGGACGCACTACATTAACTTGTAGTTTTAGCTGAACACTGTTCAGAGGTCGCACTACACTAACTTGTAGTTTTAGCTGAACACTGTTCAGAGGACGCACTACACTAACTTGTAGCTTTAGCTGAACACTGTGCAGAGGTTGCACTACACTAACTTGTAGTTTTAGCTGAACACTGTTCAGAGGACGCACTACACTAACTTTCAGCTTTAGCTGAACACTGTGCAGAGGTCACACTACACTAACTTGTAGTTTTAGCTGAACACTGTGAGGAGGACGCACTACACTAACTTGTAGCTTTAGCTGAACACTGTGAGGAGGATGCACTACCCTAACTTGTAGCTTTAGCTCAACACTGTGCACTACACTAACTTGTAGCTTTAGCTGAACACTGTTCAGAGGACGCATTACACTAACTTGTAGCTTTAGCTGAACACTGTGCAGAGGTCACACTACACTAACTTGTAGTTTTAGCTGAACACTGTTCAGAGGATGCACTACACTAACTTGTAGCTTTAGCTGAACACTGTGCAGAGGTCGCACTACACTAACTTGTAGTTTTAGCTGAACACTGCGAGGAGGACGCACTACACTAACTTGTAGCTTTAGCTGAACACTGTTCAGAGGACGCACTAAAGTAACTTGTAGCTTTAGCTGAACACTGTTCAGAGGACGCACTACACTAACTTGTAGCTTTAGCTGAACACTGTGCAGAGGTCGCACTACACTAACTTGTAGCTTTAGCTGAACACTGTGCAGAGGTCGCACTACACTATCTTGTAGTTTTAGCTGAACACTGTGAGGAGGACGCACTACACTAACTTGTAGCTTTAGCTGAACACTGTGAGGAGGACGCATTACACTAACTTGTAGCTTTAGCTGAACACTGTGCAGAGGTCACACTAAACTAACTTGTAGCTTTAGCTGAACACTGTGCAGAGGTCACACTACACTAACTGTAAATAGTCTAGCTCCCTGACTGTGGTACTAAAAGGATCAAAAGAACACCAGCAATTTTCTTCAGGTAGCTGTAAATACTGTAACAAGACAAGCCTGCCTGTCAGTAGGAAGATAACAGGAACGGATCTAGCTAAACTGAATACAGTGTATATATATATATATATATATATATATATATATATATATACAACACCTGGGATGCATATATATATATATACACAATACACTGTAAGTGCAGCTAATTTACTGACTGTCCTGCCTAATCTATCTAACTTAAATCAAATGACACCGTCTCTCTGTCTATCTCTTTCAACGCCGGAAAATACACACTACACAGGGCCGCCGTGCAGGCGGCCTTATATAGTGTGGGGCGTGTACTAAATCCCCTGAGCCGTAATTGGCCAAAGCCTCCTTGGCTTTGGCCAATTAGGGCTCTCTGTTCAGACGGTGTGGGGCGTGTACTAAATCCCCTGAGCCGTAATTGGCCAAAGCCTCCTTGGCTTTGGCCAATTAGGGCTCTCTGTTCAGACGGCGCTGTGATTGGCCAAGCATGCGGGTCATAGTGCATGCTTGGCCAATCATCAGCCAGCAATGCACTGCGATGCCGCAGTGAATTATGGGCCGTGACGCGCCACACGAATTTGGCGCGAACGGCCCATATCGTTCGCAATTCGGCGAACGGGCGAACAGACGATGTTCGAGTCGAACATGGGTTCGACTCGAACACAAAGCTCATCCCTATTCTTGAGTTGTGTATTGTTTTATGTTTTGAAAAACATGCACGTTTTACCACAAAAAAGGATATTTTTACTGTCCCAAAAAAATATATATATTCCAAAACATATGTTGGTTTGTTCAAAAACCCTTTTCTAAACGCACATGTGAATGTGCACAGAGTAAAACATTTTCTACTCAACAATGTGTGGCTTCTTCTTTCAATGCTCAATAGCAGTTTTTTGCTTAAGTTGGTGTTTACAGTGACAATGGGGGTTATTTCCTAAATGCAAATCCACTTTGCACTACAAGTGCACTTTCAGTGCAGTTTCAGTGCACTTTCAAGTGCACTTTTGCAGTGCACTTGTAGTGCAAAGTGGATTTTCCTTTAGTAAATAACACCCACAGTGCTTTATAATTTGCATCAATCAGGCCATTATCTTCACTCCAAAACATTAATTCAGGGTGCTGAAAATGATGAATATTATTATCATTAATGCATTACATACATTAACAACAAAAAGAAGGTGTGTGTGTGTAGCAGACCCACAACATAAATAATAGTTAGCTGAAGAAGAGATTGTCACCTTATATATCAAAGAAATTACGTTGGAACTATTGAAGAAAATGGCCAAAAAAAACACATTGGAGAACCTAGGAGAGAGCTAAAAGAAACACAAGCAGTAAATCAAAGGATGCATTTTTCAGTTTAAAATACAAATTTATTTTAAAAATACATTCATTTAAACACATATAATGTGATGTTAAAGGATAAAACTTACCCTAATATAGTCCTTCTGCAGGACCTGAATGATGGCAGAACAGGTCTCTGGAATAATGATTCCCAGAGCCTGGGGGGAGATGCCTGTCGAGAACTTGATGTCTTGCAGACTTCTCCCCATTGCCAAGTACCGCAAGGTGGCAACGAGCCTCTGCTCGGGAGTGATGGCTTGCTGCATGCAGGTGTCCTGCTTCGTAATATAAGGGGACAGCAAAGCCAACAGACGGTGAAAAACAGGGTCCGTCATCTGGAGATAATTGTTGAAATCATCAGGATTATTCTCACGGATCTCCCGCAACAAAGGCATATGAGAGAATTGGTCATGCTGGAGCAACCAATTCTTCGTCTATGAACTCCTCCTCGCCCTGTTCATGGACTGGGCTTGGGTCAAAGTAAGAACCCCAACACCAAGCCCTTGCACAGCACGAACTCTATGATGAGTACGTACCCGCAATATGGCTTCCAAACGGTCGGCTGGTCAGAACGAACACGAGATTAGCAGAAGGAGCCCAAAGGGTGGCGCATTGGCTGTTGAACTTCCTCTTTATAGTGCCGTCGTATGTGTTGTACGTCAGCGCGTTCTTGACGATCTGAATTTCCGACAACATTTGTGCGACCGTGTGTATGCAAGACAAGCTTGAGCTAACAAAAAAATCCCAGGATTTTGTTGTCGGAATGTCCGATCGTGTGTACGCAGCATAACACTTGCGTTGGAGATAAGAAGAGGAGTAATAAGTGATTTAGGTGGTACTGAATTTCCTGAGCAAAAAAGGCTTCATTCGACCTCCATAATGTGTAGGTCATATTACTGTAAAAGGTTAGAGCACAACTGCAGTGGAGCACTGGATGATGGGGTGACCTTGTTGATGTGATACATATAAAAACTATATATTAAATAATCCAAGGCTGCCGCACTCCACTACATAAACTTTCTCTCTTTATTTCCAAGCAATATTTATCTTGTACATCCAAATATGTGTTCCATAAGCAAGCTTTTGGATCATGTCTTTCCTTAGGCTAGAAACACCACATGCTTATTATCAGTGTAACATGTTCAAATGGAATATCCAGTCATAAAAGAACCATATGCCACAAAATGAAACCTTATCAATTATGCAAATACATACCAGGTGCAATTCCAGGAACTTTTCTACTCACTAAGGTCCCATGCACACTACGTGTAGCGGGAACTTGCGTTCCCTCTCTTTTGTCTCCCAAAAGAAGCTCAGGGATAAAATTTTGGCCCTGATCCAGGGTCGATTTTATACACTCATTTTGCCTTGATCCTCGCAACTTTTGTCGCAAAACAATTAGGGCAAAATCGCACAGGATTTGAATGGCACCAGACACACATTGTGCATTTTGCCGCCGAAGTATGAACAATGCCTAACAGTCTCCATACTCTTCAAAAAATAATTAGTTACCTAAATATACCTAAAAATTATCATAAAAATACAGTGCATCTGGAAAGTATTCACAGTGCTTTACTTTTTCCACATTTTGTTATGTTACAGCCTTATTCCAAAATGGATTAAATTCATTATTTTCCTCAAAATTCTACAAACAACACCCCATAATGACAACATGAAAGAAGTTTGTTTGAAATCTTTGCAAATTTATTAAAAATAAAAAATGAAGAAAATTACATGTACATAAGTATTCACAGCCTTTGCCATGACACTCAAAATTGAGCTCAATTGAGCTCAAAATTGTGCTTCCTGTTTCCACTGATCATCCTTGAGATGTTTCTACAAATTGATTGGAGTACACCTGTGCTAAATTCAGTTCATTGGACATGATTTGGAAATTGTCTATATAAGGTCTATATAAGGTCCCACAGTTAACAGTGGGACCTTATATAGACAGTTAACAGTGGGACCTTACAACAGAGCACAAACCAAGCCATGAAGTCCAAGAAATTGTCTGTAGACCTCCAGAGCACAGATCTGGGGAAGGGTACAAAAAAAATGTCTGCAGCATTGAAGGTCCCAATGAGCACATTGCCTCCATCATCTGTAAATAGAAGAAGTTTGGAATCACCAGGACTCTTCTTGGAGTGGGCTGCCCAGCCAAACTGAGCAATCGGAGGGGTAGTCAGGGAGGTGACCAAGAACCCGATGGTCACTCTGACAGAGCTCCAGCGTTTCTCTGTGGAGAGAGAGAGAGAGGAGAACCTTCCAGAAGAACAACCATCTCTACAGCACACCACCAATCAGGCCTGTATGGTAGAGTGGCCAGGCGGAAGCCCCTTCCCAGTAAAAGGCACATGACAGCCCGCCTGGAGTTTGCCAAAAGGCACCTGAAAGATTCTCAGACCATAAGAAACAAAATTTTCTGGTCTGATGTAACAAAGATTGAACTCTTTGGCCTGTCATGTCTGATGAAAACTAGGCACTGCTCATTCCCTGGTCAATACCATTCCTACAATGAAGCATGGTGGTGGCAGCATCATGCTATGAGGATGTTTTTCAGCAGCAGAAACTGGGAGACTAGTCAGAATCAAGGGAAAGATGAATGCAGCAATGTACAGAGACATCCTTGATGAAAACCTGCTCTAGAGCGCTCTGGACCTCAGACTGGGGCAAAGGTTCATCTTGCAACAGGACAATGACCCTAAGCACACAGCCAAGATAACAAAGGAGTGGCTACGGGGCAACTCTGTGAGAGTCCTTGAGTGGCCCAGCCAGAGCCCAGACTTGAACCCGATTGAACATCTGTGGAGAGATCTGAAAATGGCTATGCACCGATGCTCCCCATCCAACCTGAAGGAGCTTGAGAGGTCCTGCAAAGAAGAAGGGGAAAAACTGCCCAAAAATAGGTGTGCCAAGCTTGTAGCATCATACTCAAAAAGACTTGAGGCTGTAATTGTTGCCAAAGGTACTTCAACAAGTATTGAGCAAAGGCTATGACTACTTATGTACATGGGATTTTTTTAGTTTTTTATTTTTAAAAAATTTGCAAAGACTTCAAACAAACTTCTATCACGTTGCCATTATGGGGTATTGTTTGCAGAGTTTTGAAAAAAATAATGAATTTAAAGCGTTTGTTAACCCCCCAAAAAAACAGATCCTGTTCCTTTAAAGCATGTTATACAGCACAGTGCTTGTGCTGTGTCGTTTGGCACCCTGTAACACCTGAAATACCTGGCTGATCCTGCCTGGCTATACCCTCCCCTCTGCAAACTGACCACAGAAAGCATGGCTGCTGAGCCCTGACATTGTGGTCCGTTTGCTTGCTTCCGTCAGCCTGCTATCTGCAGCTCTCCCGTGTCTATGCCTCCTCTGTCCTCCTCCCCCCTCCCCTCCCCGCTCGAAACTGCCCCTTGCAACGCCCCCCCAACCCCCGCTGCTCTCATTAATAAGCTGTATTAACCATTCTGTATCTCAATAACTGTCCCTGTGTAATGTAAAAACTCAGCCGATCTGAACCTGTATAAGCACGGCTCCTGCCGCTCAGCTTATTGTCAGAGTGCTCTCTCTCCTCTCTCCCCCTCCTCCCCGGCTGACATCAGCGGGATGGCTCGGCCCCGCCCACTGCAGCTGTGAGCCAGAGAAACAAGGGAATTGACAAGTCAGCTGAGCGCCTGGAGCGCAGCTTATACAGGTACAGATCGGCTGATTTTTTACACGTGTTATTATGATAAAGAGGGGATAATAAAATTTATTAGAAGTGGGTTAACAACCACTTTAATACATTTTGGAATAAGGCTGTAACATAACAAAATATGGAAAAAGTTAAGTGCTGTGAATACTTTCCGGATGCACTGTATCTACCATAGAATTATCTCTGTATGTGCATCAACATGTGCTTATTTCTGTAAATGTGTATTCATATGTGCATTGTTTGGATGCACATGGTTGCCCATATATAGATAATTGTATAATAGTAGGAAAGTTCTTGGAATTGTACCTGATACGCTATATTACCAAAAGTATTGGGACACCTGCCTTTACACACATGAATTTTAATGGCATCCCAGTCTTCGTCTGTATGGTTCAATATTGAGTTGGCCCACCCTTTGCATCTATAACAGCTTCAACTCTTCAGGAAA
This sequence comes from Aquarana catesbeiana, assembly GCF_042186555.1. Classification (NCBI taxonomy): domain Eukaryota; kingdom Metazoa; phylum Chordata; class Amphibia; order Anura; family Ranidae; genus Aquarana; species Aquarana catesbeiana. Next base: position 212,055,239 of record NC_133334.1, on the reverse strand, counting down.
GGCTGTCCACAAGGCTTAGGAGTGTGTCTATGGGACTGTTTGACCATTCTTCCAGAAGCGCATTTGTGAGGTCAGGCACTGATGTTGGACAAGAAAGCCTAGCTCCCAGTCTTCGCTCTAATTCATCCCAAAGGTGTTCTATTGGGTTGAGGTCAGGACTCTGTGCAGGCCAGTCAAGATCCTCCACCCCAAACTCGCTAATCCATGTCTTTATGGACCTTGCTTTGTGCACTGGTGCACAGTCATGTTGGATTAGGAAGGGGCCATCCCCAAACTGTTCCCACAAAGCTGGGAGCATGAAATTGTCCAAAATGTCTTGATATTCTGACGCCTTAAGAGCTCCCTTGACTGGAAGTAAGGGGCCAAGCCCAACCCCTGAAGAACAACCCCACACCATAAAATCAGAAAATAGGGAGGAAAAAATCCATCCCATATAAAAGGTGGGATTATTAAGGATATGAGGTTGTCACTGAGGTGAGCACAACAACATAAATACATTTAAAATATAATTTTATTTTATAAACATAAGTAAAAACATCATAAAATCATGTGGATATGTGAATAACACATGGCACATAACCAATAATACTTATTCCCAGTATATGAAGAAATTCTTGAGCAGTTCAACACGTTTCGCGGAGCTAGATCTCCGCTTCTTCAGGGAAACTCAAGATGCATCTAGACTTTAAATTAATACTGGGAACAAGTATTATTGGCTATGTGCCATTTGTTATTTACATATCCACGTGATTTTATGATAGTTTTGCTTATGTTTGTAAAATAAAAATTACATTTTAAATTTATTTGTGTTTTTGTGCTCACCTCAGTGACAACCTCATATCCTTAAAAATCCTACCTTTTGTATAGGAGGGATTCTTTCCTCCCCATTTTTTGGATTTTACCAGATATACTGGGATGTGGATATGATTGTTTGTCCCTGGAACTGGTCAAACCTTTAATGAAAAACCCCACATCATGTACTACGGTCCTCCTCGGTTCCCATCCTCCGGGTCCCCTCTGGGCTTTCCAGGTCCCCCTCTGTGCTCCACAGGTCCTCCTCCGTGCTCCGTGGGTCTTCCTCCGGGTCCTACTCTGTGCTCTGCGGGTCCTCCTCCGCCCCCCCCCCCCAAATCTGTCAGGATGTAAATGATATATATATCGGCTCCTTCGTTTTCCAAATGCACAGTCAGTGATCACTGACTGTCCATTCATAACTGAGCATCGTAAACAGTAAACTGTAAACTGTTTATGATGCTTGAATTTATGAATGAACAGTAGCCTTTGTCTCCTGTCCATTCATCTTAAGTGCAGCTGAGGCTGCAGAGAAAGGAACTAGATAATCTCTGTCCTTATTCCCTTTCCCTTTCTCAAAGGGGAGATGTCGGGAGTCTAAACTAGACCCCTGATATCTCACCAAAAAAAAAAAAGCATTGTAAAAAAAAAATTAAATTATAGAAAATAATAAAAAAATACTACTGACACAGTCCATGCCTCGCTACATAAAAAAAAGTATTGGTAATCGGTATCGGCGAGTACTTGAAAAAAAGTATTGGTACTTGTACTCAGTCTTAAAAAAGTGGTATCGGTGCATCCCTACTTCTTGTCACTCCAGGAGTGACAAGGACAATGCATTTCCAGTAGGATCAAAAAGGGTTTTCTGTACTTGCTGAAAAACAAAACTAACGCACTCCGCATCTAAGGACTGGTAAGCTGCAGTATATTACAGTTTTATTTTTAGGTTTAGTTATCTTTTAAGAGAACTGTATACAGTGAGACGCGATGACAAGATTTAATCTACTTTAATGTTGCAGCTTAGTTATTGAAAGGATCAGGCTTACTAATATAGACTGCTCTCAACAAAACATCTTTACCAATATTAATGCTAGGAAGCCTGTGTTATATTGTGTTGTATCCTGGTGTGCTTGTTAAAATTTACATAAATGAACTATGTAATCATTTTACATAGCTCTTAAAATATACAATAACAGAACAACTAAGCATCACTACCACAGATACATTCTACTCACAGTGATTGCTTGTACATTATTCATATAAATAGCATCTGTAGTAACAAACAGAAGAGGAAAAAGAAACAGCATTGGCTGGGATATTATTGTATGCATCTTATTCGTTTGGCCTCTGTTTGCTTTTGTCAAATGTGCTCAGCAGACAATTCTTTCCTGTGGGATGCCATGCTGTAAATGAAAGGTAAGCCAGTTAAAGCTCAGCCATTGACTGTATGCAATTAATCAAATCCTTTGTGCCGTTTCCCTAGCAACAGTGTGGGTATTTGATGAATTCTATCAAAATTAATGGGGGTTTTTTGCCTGACAATTTTGATCTCTTTAGTAACAAAAATACATGCATTAGCAAAAGCATTCTATTCTCTATAAAATATAAGAGGGCTGTATCTGCACCACTCACTGGAATCGGTGAACGGGATGCATTTTAAAGCAATAGCAAAGCCTGATTTAGAAGATTTCCTGAACAACACAGAACTGAAAAGTTTTATTACACATTTTTGTGTTTTTGTGTAATAAAAGGTGTTAGCTTTCCTTTAAGTACTTTCTACTTTTATGTAGATCTGAGGGCCTATCTGTAAAGGGATGGTGCACTGGCAGCCTCCGCTGCACCCAAACAATGGAATCACTGTTCGATCGGTTGGCAGAAGAAGAAGGTGGTGATCACGTATCTGTGCATTAGCTGGCAGGAGTAAACACAACAATCACATTGTTGCTTAAATTTTATGCTGGGGAAATCTTGCAGAGGACTGAATCGTCCTTTGCACTGGGCTTCCAGTGGCCATATTGGGGGAATCTGTGTCTGATTGAACACAGAGCTTTCCCAAGGTATGGGCAGCCATCTTGAACCCAAAGAGGCTATTTACAGCACCTGTTGGCTCATTTTGGGGTGTGCAGTATGGGAAGTTATGAGGTAGGGACAGATTACTACTGGAAGCATAGTCTTATGCCCCGTGCACACGGTCGGATTTTCCTACGGAAAATGTTCAATGGGAGCTTGTTGTCGGAAATTCCGACCGTGTGTAGGCTTCATTGGACATTTTCCATCTGAATTTCCATCACACAAAATTTGAGATCTGGATCTCAAATTTTCCGACAACAAAATCCGTTGTTGTAAATTCTGATCGTGTGTACACAATTCTGACACACAAAGTTCCACGCATGCTCGGAATCAAGCAGAAGAGCCGCACTGGCTATTGAACTTCATTTTCTCGGCTAGTCGTACGTGTTGTACGTCACCACGTTCTTGACGTTTGGAATTTCCAACAAGATTTGTGTGACCATGTGTATGCAAGACAAGTTTGAGCCAACATCCGTCGGAAAAATCCATGGATTTTGTTGTTGGAATGTCCGATCGTGTGTACGGGGAATTAGACTTATAAACAGGTACCTGAGGAGAAACAATAGCTCAGGAAAAAGCATTGACACCCCCTGAAACCATCTCTTGGTTGGTGAAAGATATTTATTGCTGTCCACTTGTCTGCATCCTTGTGCACCATTCTGCTAGCACTGCACCCCTGTGGGAAAGCCACTTTTTTTTTTTCAAATAACATTTTTTTATTGAACGTATATGCAGATGAATGAAGATAACACTGACATTGTGTTGTACAGATTTCAACAGTCCAGCAATAAAGCCAATATGTATCAAGCATCAGTAGATAATAAACCAAACATAGGGGATACATAGCTGGTTCCATATAAGAGTTATTAGTTAACAAGTAGACTCCAACATGGACCTCAGCAAAATCCAAAAAGAAGAGAAAGGGAAGAACACAGTAGAGAAAAGAAAGAAAGGGTAGGGTGGGGAGGGAGGGGGAGGGATGGGGAGGCTCAGCCATCAGCTCAGGGCGGGTCTTCTCGTGTATGAAAAATATAGTAAATAATTTGTGCGCTATTTAAAACCAACAAAGTAATATAAATTATCATGTGCAAACTTAGATGAGAAAATATATTGCCAATGTGTATGCCAAAAAACTCCACATGCTAAAGATGAATAAAAACAATACCTTCATGTGTGTTGTAAAATACCAAAGATAAATGTGTATATATGTGTAAATCTCGTAAATAAAGTGGCTGGTGAAAAAATATATGTAAAGTGCACTGCTGATGAATATTAAGTAGATCTTGGTACACAGATTACTATTATAAGAAAAAGACTAGATAAAACTGCATATACATGTAACGATCAGTTCTATCAATCAGCGGTAAAGATTGGGAATGAAACCTCTGCCTTTCAAAGTCCTCTTTCACTTTAGTAATATCCTTCTCTCACTCCCCACGATTAAGCAGCTGCTACTGTTGTCATACGTGATTGATCTCAAATGAAAGAAAAGAGAAACAAACTCATCGCGCAACACTGTGGCAAACAGACTGTTTGGATAAATATCAACAGGTTCACTCACATGTGTCCAGCTATTTCTGAACGTGTAAAATCAGTCAGGCTTCGTAAGCTCAGGCGTGCTTCTCCTCACTTCACCTCCGTGCTATCCCGAGCATCGAAGTGACTTCACTGGCTCCTCCTCCCGACGCGTTGCGTCACAGGTCACGTGACTTTCTCAAGGGAATCTGGCCTTGTGACAGTCGTGGAGGATTTTAAATAGCCCAGCGGAGCATCCAAGTTGCCATAGTGATATGGAATTTATTGTGACATAATGTTATTACATGCTTCGGGTTTGCTGAGCACGGTGTAGCTTACTGGTATAATTTAATAATAAAATAAATACAAATCCAAACAAGTACATATGATTATAAAATCCCATTTACATTATTGCATATATAATAACTAAACTAAAAAAGATTTTTAATATGTAAAATTAAAATATTAAAAAAATAAAACAAATAAATAAAATACTTATTTAAATACACATGTAGGAAATAGTATGTTCTCTATCAAATCTTGATGAAATATTTAATAAATAGTGGCTCAAATGGCCATCCCAGGAGATATCTGATTAACCATAACTACCAATTTTTAAGCCCCCCTTCCCTTCCATAGTGTCTGTATTCAAATTTTCCTACACAACTGGTTTTATTCAAAAGATATATAGATGACTGCTTTGTCATATGGAGGGGAGACCAGGATAGTCTCATTCATTTCTTCAAACAATTAAACGACAACCAAAAAAACATCAAGCTTTCGTTTGAGATTAGCAGTAAGAGTATTCAATTCTTGGACCTGGAAATAACACTAGAAAAAGAAGCCCTCACTATAAAGACATTTTTCAAACCAGCTGTCATTTTTTACATCAGCTCTATGTCTTTTATTCTGGCGTATATGTCTGTTTGAGTGGGCGGGTCCCATCGTTTCCAATGGAGGGCAACAAGGCATCTTGCGGCCGTCAAGACATGTCTAAGCAGTTTTTTGGAATGTTTAGGAATCTGCAGAGTAGTAACTCCAAGGAGGAATGATTTCGGAGCTCTGGGGACCTGTACACCTAGAAGGTGTAGAAGTCAGTAAAAGCTGCGTCTCCTTCCAGAAAGGCACTATCTTAGGGCAAGTCCAATAGACGTGATACAGGGTCCCCCTGTCTCTCTGGCAACGCCAACATCTACCCGAGCTGGAAAGGTAAATGGCATGGGGAACATCTGGTGTCAGGTACCAAAAAAAAAAGTATTTTGTAGGCGTTCTCCTTGTAGAGCGTGCAGAAGGAGCTCTTTGCTGCCTGAGACCAGATCGTCTGCCACGTCGACTCTGGCATTTCCTCCCCCAACGCCCTCTCCCAGCGAAGCATGTATGCATGCTTACCCTGGGTTTTAAAGCAGTGGGAGTTCAGCACCCGATATATATCTGAAATTAAGCCTTGGCGTGCAGAGCCCTCCAACATCAAGCCCTCAAAGGGTGTTGGCGTTGAGAATTGGAGGTTCGGGGCACAAGATTGGGCATAGTGTCTTATTTGCAGGTACCCATAGAATACCTGGCGAGGTAGGTCAAATTTTCTTTGAAGTTCAAGGAATGAGAGCATTCTACGTGTACATGGGTGCACTAAATGGCCAAAGCCGAATAAATTCCGTGTCGCCCATGGGGAAGACATCTGATGTGTAAGGCCTGCAGGCATTCTGGGGTTATAAACGAAGGACATTAAAAGTGATCTCTCCGATCCCAGCTTATGTACTCGAGATAGTCTGCGCCAAAGTGATCTAAGGTGGAGCATGGGACCCAAAAGCCAGGCCGAGTCCACCTCCATGTTTGCATTCCAGAGCAGGCTATTTGGATGTATGGGTGCCATCCATATTTTTTCAATTTCTGTCCATCTATTGTAAGATCTCTGGGGAAACCAGTAGACCAGGGCACGCAGTTGGGTGGCTTGGTAATATTTATTTAAGTCAGGAAATGCCAGCCCCCCATCTGTATGCGATGCCGTCAGAACTGAATGAGATAATCTATGCCTCCAATGCCTTTTATGCCTTCCAAACGAAGTGCACTAAATCTGCCTGAAGTTTTCTCAAGTCTGCATGTGGGATTGGAATGGGTAGCGTTTGGAAGAGATAAAGGAGTTTAGGGAGAATGGTCATTTTAATAGAGGCCCCCCTCCCCAATAGGGAGATATGGTGAACCTTCCATTTTTGTAACAGATCCCTTATGGACCTGAACAGGGGGGGGAAAGTTAGCTCGGTATAGAGTAGAGTAAGAAGGGGTGATCTGAACTCCCAAATATTTCAGGGCTGTTGTCTTCCATTGGTATGGGAAGCATTGCTGTAAATTTTGGGTCTCCACTGCTGGGATATTGATAGGTAAAGCCTCCGATTTAGCTGCATTGATTTTATAGCCAGAGAGGGATCTATAGAGGTCAAGTGTAGATTGGGGAGTGAGGTCCTAGGTTGGGTCAGGGTAAGTATAATGTCATCTGCAAACAGTGCTAGCTTAAATTCCCTTCCCTACACGGGACCCCATGTATGTTCGGGTTTCTTCGAATGGATGCCGCCAGGGGCTCAACACACAGTGCAAATAGCAGAGGTGAGAGTGGACACCCCTGGCAGGTCCCGTTCGCAATCGGAAAGGTAGAGGACAAGGCAAAGGGGGTCTTAACCTGGGAAGTGGGATTTGTATATAGGTGTTGGATAGCTCGTAAGAAGGGGCCCCTTGAACCCCATGCATTTCAACATGGCGAACAGGAAGGGCCAGCCACGGCGATCAAAAGCCTTTTCGGCATCAAGGCCAAGAACTAAAGTCTCTAGTTTGTCCCTGTTCGCCACATCTATTAGGTCAATAATCCGTCTTGTGTTGTCCCCTGCTTGACGGAGGGGGACAAAGTCCACCTGATCCTTATGTATCAGAGAGGGCAGTATTAGGTTCAATCGCACAGAGAGGAGCTTAGTAAAAATTTTCAGGCCAGAGTTTAGGAGTGTGATCGACCTGTAACTAGCGCATAATGAAGGATCTTTGTCAGGTTTGGGGATCAACATGAGGAATGACCTCTGCATGTCCGAGGGAATAGGGGTTTGATAAAGAAAGGCATTAAACAACTTACACAAATGTGGTAGGAGAATTGAGAGAAATGCTTTGTAATATTTATAGGGGAGGCCATCTGGGCCGGGGGATTTATGTGATGGCAGGATTTTAATTGTGGCCGTCAATTCTTCTGCTGTAACAGGGGCATTGAGGTATAGTAAGTCCGACGCCTGAAGCTAGGGGATCCCACTGTCCTCCAGGTAGTGCTGCAAGTGGTCAGCCAGGTCGGGGGGGGAGAGGATCGTGTGGGATCTCAGGGTCATTATATAGGGCTGTGTAGAATTCCTCAAAGGCTTGATCTATAACTTGAGGATGTGATAGGAGGGTGCCCCTTCTGTCTTTTATTTGGTGTGGGGTAGTTGTGTGAGAGCGTTCTGACAGCTTGCGCGCCAATAGAGAGTGGGCCTTGTTACATTTGTCATAGTAGGTTTGTTTTCATCTAAGGAGTGCCTTCTCTACGTGGCCTATTGCCAGGTCTCGGAGGGTAGTTCGTAAGCAGACAATTTTTTTAAGGGGTGGTATGGACGATGAGGTTTGTAATTGGAGCTCCAGGGCTCTGAGGTCTCTTTCGGCTTGGAGTTTAGAAGCTTTTGCATCTTTCATCATGGCCGAGGAGATCGCTATACAGCGCCCCCTGAGGACCGCCTTGTGGGCCTCACAGAGAGTGGAGTGGGAAATATCAGGGGTGTCATTTTCAAGGAAATAGTTCTGCAAGGTAGACTCTAGTTCCGATTTAGAGGGGAAGTGTTGGAGGAGGAATTATTTAATTGCCAGTTACAGGGTTTGCGGGTAAGGGTACCCATCTCCAAGGTCATAACCACGGGGGTGTGATCAGACCAGGAAATAGGTAGGATCTGGGCATCCCTAGTGGCACGAAGGGTAGCATTGTTGACAAAAAAAAGGAGTCTATGCGGGAGTGCATGCGGTGAGGGGCAGAAAAGAATGTGTATTGTCTATCTCCCGGATGTAGGGCCCGCCATATGTCAAATAGGGCATAACGTCTAGTGATTTGGCGAAATAATTTTGAGTCCCTGACAACTCGAGTTTGTGGGTCTGTAGGGTTCATTACGTGGCGGTCTAGACCTACCGAGTGGGATAAGTTAAAGTCCCCGCCAATTATCAGGTATTCGTTGGGGGACCTAAACAGTCGTGCAAGTACCTTGGTTAGGAAATGGATTTGTCGGGTATTGGGGGCATATAGGGTACAGATAGTGACAGCCTGCATTTGCCACTGACCTCGCAAGATAATGTAATGTCCCCGTGGATCTACAAAAGACTCAGAACATGTAAAGGGGGAGCCACGTTTAAATAAAATAGCCACTCCTGCTTGCTTGCGGGGGTTAAATGCCTGATAAACCTGAGGGTATTGTCTGGGAGCAAAAGTGAAGGAGTCCCCTTTGTTAAAATGCGTTTCCTGGAGTAGGACAACGTCCGCCCCAGAATGCCTGAGCTCCCTCAACGCAAGATGTCTTTTTCTATTTGAGTTCAGTCCGTGGACATTAAGTGACATAATCTTAGCCATGATCGTGGGTGTGTGTGCACTCAAGACTACTTAGCTGATCCAGCCGCGAAGACGCCTCAATATCCAGGAGAGGAGGGGACCCATAATTAGGATATGTCCGAGTGTTCATCCAGAGCCCGTGGCAAGCCAGGAAGAGGGGAGGGGGGGATAAAGAGGAGAAAGATGGAAAGGAAAAAAAGAGATTAGTTAGAAACATAATAATCAAAAATAAACAGTGCAATGAAGCCCCAAGCATTTCATACCGCCCGGGACCCAATGAGTTCCAGTAAGTCCTCCCGGTCAGGACCCAAAAAGAGGACCCAGGCCGGGGGGACATAGAGAACTGTAAAAAAAAAAAACGGAATCAAATACGTCAACAAGGTAAAAAAGGAACTTTAGTAAGGTAATCCCATAGGGGGACTAGTGACCAGAGGAATTACCACTTGCAAGTCTCCAGTAGGGGGGTGCCCAATGAACAAAACAAGATAACGGGCAGGAGGTGCAAATAAGGCTGATGGGTGGGTCAGGAGAGTCTAAAATGACTATCAACTATGCTTAGGTTTAGTAGGCCCTCGGGGAGAGTCCCGTTCTCTGGGGCATTTAGACGGGGGAATCTTCTGCCAAACCGAAGGGGGTGGCGTTGGTGTGTCCACTAAGTCCCATTCTTGAAGACGGGGAACAGGGATCTCCATGGTGTTACATAAATTGTCCAAGTGCTCAGGGAAACGCAACACTGCTGATTTTTCTTATCTGCGGGCTGTTAGGCTGAAAGGGAAACTCCAGTGGTAGATTATGTCATTTTCTTGTAGCATGATGAGTAGGGGTTGGAGGAGTTTGCGCTTCTGCAGGGTAATCCAAGAAAGGTCTGGGTATAGCTGTATTTGTGTGTTTTTGAAGACCACCTTCTTGACGAGTCGGGCTTTTCGCCTGGAAACAGGCCCTTTAGGACATAGGGCACGGTGGGCATGGTCCATCTCTATAGGTTTATTCGGGGGGGTCCCCCAATAGATCGTTACATAGAGTTTGCAGGGTGTCGTGTAGATCTTCCGGACCCTCTGGTTCAGGCAAGCCCCTTACTCGGATGTTGTTTCTGCACCCCCATTGTCCAAATCTTCAATATGGCGCTGCATGTTCCGGAGCATTAATTGGTGATCAGCTCCCTGTATTTGGGTGCGATGTGCGGCAAGCTTAGTCTCTTGTATTTCCTCCTCCGCCATCTCCACTCTCTCAGAGAGATGTTTAAGATTAGCATGGATTACCTGAATTTCTGCCCGGCAAGCGGACTTGACCTCCTCAATAAGGAGTTTAAAGTCATCTTTGGTGGGGATGGCTTGAAGACAGGCCTGCCATGAAGGGGTCTGCTGGTAGCGGGAATAAACCCAATTTGTTGGTGTAGAAAATGTGGTGGAGAGGGTTCTCGCTGAGGGTGAGGGGGAGGCGCAGACCTGCTGATTCCCAGGGCTGCATTTGAGGATCCTGCAGGTCACCCCTCTCAGGGATCTGTGGAGGAGAGGAATGATTGTTTGCTAGCATATCCATATGGGCCAGGTTCGGGGAGCTGGTTGCTTGAGCATAGGACATCGCCTGGCCTGCCCCCCTCTCTGTAAATGTGGGGTTGCTGTGGCGAGATTGCCTCTGTGGCTGGGGAAAAGCTAGGGCAGGATGGTGTACTTGCGGAGGAGTGCATTCTCCAATTTGCTCTGCTGGTATGGATCCCGGGGCCCAGGCACACTCCGGATCTGGCAGTGGGGGAAAGTCATCTGACTGTAATGAGGGAGTAGGAGAATCAGTTCTTCCCACAAGCAAGTCTGGGTCCAAGGCCGTGCTTAGCAGCCGCGGGAAGGCCTCAGAGCACTGTGTGAATGTGGCTGCAGTGAGGCCTAGTGCTGTGTCCTGGGGGTTATACTGCAGCTCTGCCTGGGATATGTGGGGCGGAGGTGGACTCACCGCTCCTGGGTCTTGGAGTTGCCGCCCGTCCATCTCCTGAGTCGGTGCAGATGCGCTCCGTGGATGGGCTGGTGATAGGGAGCTCAGCGGTTGCAGAGGCCGTGTGGAGGAGGCGGATGTAGTCGGCGCCATCTTGTCCATCCCGTCGCCGAGCGTTGAGGGCGGCTTAAAATACCCTCGGAGGGTCGTAGAGGAGCCGAAAGGTGGTTGGGAAGATCCTCTGGCTTTAGAGGATCGGGTTCTCCTGATTCCACCCATATACGGGTGCTTAAAATCCCCTTGTAAGGCCGTTAGGCTGTGGGCTGGTGGAGAGCTAAGAGCTCAGGCTTCCATGCAGGGCAACTTCCAGTCACGCCCATGGAAAGCCACTTTAAGGAACAATACAGACAGCTGTTTAAGGAGGTACTTATTGAGCACCATACTCTATGTGTGTCCTGTATTATAGCTGAATCGCATTGTGGTGGATTCGTCTTACCTTACTTTCTATAGTGCTTTGGGAAAGCAAAGGTATAGTTCTAACTACTGACTATTTGTTAAATGGAAAAGAAAATAAAAAGAAAACATTGTCCTGCCTGTTGACTTTAAGCCACAGCTTTGCAGCTAGCCCCACCCACATATCTATATAATTTTCATATGGGATACATTTTATAATGCAATACAGGCTACAACCAGCACACTAAGTTTATTTAAACAGAAAGGACAATTAATTGTCACCAATTGAAAGCAGCAATATTCCAAAGCCACTAGAGGCCTCTTCCTCAGGCAGCAGTAACAGGGTCTCATTGCTTTTTGAAGTGCGCTGGAGTCTGTATTTACAGCATATAATTTTATAATACTGCTCATATACAGGTGGACATGAATCTGATTATATTAGAACAAACTTTTGCAAGATTCCCTGTTCACTCAACTTGTACATGCTTATTTACTCAACCTATAAATGCATGTTCTGTAATTTCCTTTAGTGCCTGTATAAGCAGGCATGCATAAGAAGTCAAAGGGATAGTGAAGCATAACCAACAGTAAATAGCTTTGCCACACTAGGGATTTTATTAAAGTGACTGTAAACTTCAGACATGAAAGACAAACAAAACACATCCTTTTATACTATGTACTTGTCTCTAACCAAAGCACTGAATGTAATTTCTCTCTGCTGCTTCATTCCTCTGTTATCTGCATGAGTTATTTCCAGGGGCGGATTCGGTGGGGGCAATGGGGCAATTGCTCCCCTCGAGAAAATAATGAGCGGGTGAGCCGGCGGGTTACTGAGCAGGCCGGCAGGTGAGCGAGAGGACAGGCAGGCTGGTGAGCAGGCCGGTGAGTGAGCAATCATGCCGACGGGCAGTCAGGCTGGTGAGCAGGCTGGCGTGTGACTGAGCAAGCAGGCAGGTGTCCTGTCAGGTAGCCGCTACCCATCTGAATATGCGACTGAAGTGACATTGCGTCGCAGCCATCTTGGCCGCACTCCTCCACAGTAAGTCTAGAGTTATAAGTCGACAAGCGGACATCTTTATACACCCACCCGAGTCTTGCTTTCCACAGTTATTTCTAACAGTAAACTCAACTTATATTTCACTAAATAAGCTGAGTTTACTGTTAAAAATAACTGTGAAAAGCAAGACTTCTAACTCTAGGCTTACTGTGGACAAGTGCGGGTGTACCAAGATGGCCGCAATGCAACATCACTTTGGCTGCATATTCTGATGGGTAGCGGCTTTCTGACATCATCTCTCACCGCCCGCCCTGCATCACCGCAGCTTAGCTTCTGACAGAACACCGCCATCACTGTGCAGGCGCAGGCAGCAGAAAGATTACATCATATCTCACTGCCCACCCTCACTTTGGGACACAACCACTGGCAATTGACAATCCGCATCTCGTGGCAGGCGACATTTGCAAGTGACAATCCACACCTGGTGGCAGGTAATGGTGGCAAGTGACACGCTGCATCTGGTGGCAGGCGACGGTAGCAAATGACACACTCAGGGCTCCCACTGATTCTGCATTATGGCGAGTTGAACTATTTACCGTATATACTCGAGTATAAGTCGTTCCGAGTATAAGTCGAGGCCCCTAATTTACCACAAAAAACTGAGAAAAACTTATTGACCCGAGTATAAGACGAGGGTGAGAAATGCAGCAGCTACCGGTAATCAAAGTGCCTCTTAGTACAAAATGTGCCCATCAGTGTTGCTCTTAAAATAAAATATGCCCATCAGAGTGCCCCTTAACATAAAATGTGCCCATCAGCGTGCCCCTTAACATAAAATAAGGGTCACGCTGATGGGCACCTTTTATGTTAAGGGGCACTCTGATGGGCATATTTTATTTTAAGGGGCACGCTGATGGGTATATTTTTAATGTGCATGCTGATGGACACATTTTATGTTAAAGGGCACTCTGATGGGCACAACAAAATGTGTACATCAGTGTGCCCCTTAAGAAAATATGCCCATCAGTGTGCACATTAAAAATATACCCATCAGCGTTACCCTTAAAATAAAATCTGTCCATCAGAGTGCTCCTTAACATAAAAAATGTGCCCATCAGCGTGACCTTAAACAAAATATGCCATGCCATTAGTGATCACTAGTTCCCACATACCGGTATCTTGAATGCAGGAGGGGCGGATTGATGTAGAAACCTAAGCCGGGAACCGCAAGTAGCAGGGGGGCGGGGCGCGCACGTGACGTCATGCCCCTGCTTGCCCGTGAGTGCGAGCTCGTCTTCGAGAACTGCGGTGAGAAGAAGGGGGCGGGCACACGCACGCAGCGTCACTGGTTGCTGGGGAAACCCGCGGTCCCAGCAAACTAGTGACGGCGTCAGTGAACAAAGCGGACTGAGACCTGCGGTGACGAGCAGGGGGCGGGTGCACGCACGCAGCGTCACTGGTTGCTGGTGAAACCCGCGGTCCCAGCAAACTAGTGACGGCGTCAGCGAACACAGCGGCAAGACCCCGCCCCCTTTTCTCCTCCAATACTTGCATTTTTGTTAAATGACTCGAGTATAAGTTGAAGTGGCTTTTTTCAGCCCAAAAAATGGGCTGAAAAATTCGACTTATACTCGAGTGTATACGGTAATTTTATATTACAATGTAATAATAGATATACTGCGCTTCAATCATCCTGACACCATATCAACAATGGCGCCATTATGATTGAAGCGCCAACACCAGCCATTGCCTCGACAAATTGGCTGCATAATTTTCTGGCAGTGCCCCTCCCGAGACTAGACTCTGGATCCGCCCCTGGTCTGAGCGATAGTCCAATTGCATCCATAACTTCAGGTCAGTCCTATTCCCTCACCTATAATAACATTAAGGCTGGGTTCACACATGCGATGTCTGTGCAACTGTATGGCTGAAATCCCATCACATTTTACACCAGAATGGTGCAGGACTCTTTTTTTGGTTCACACTGGAATAAAGGTGAAAGGTGGGGCAAAATGTCCCCATCCCACCACCTATGGGATCATGACAGATAGTTAAATGAATTAAATAAAGTTTAAAAATAAATAAATAATTTAAATACTTACATGATTGGCAGTTGATATGACAGTTAACCAATTAATGATCTGCTGTCATGAGTGGGTACCTTTAAAAAGAAAAAAGATGCGTCATTAACAAGCAGACAGAGAGAAGAAGACAGAAGATAACTCGTCCATGCCTGTTATGGAGTCCTTACTGCACAGAATGATGGATCGTAACGCCGCCGATGATGGGGATGCCTGGATGCATCGCTGCCTGTCTCTATCGATGTCGGCTCCATCGTTTGATTCACGGCATGATGTTTCTCTCCCACTTGTAGATAATAAGGATGGCAGCGGGATCGGTATATTGTCTGTGCAGCCGAGATACAATGCCTACATGCAACTTTACCTACTACAGTTTTGATTATTTCCGAAATAGTCCCTTGTTTGGCTTGGCTTGTTTCTTCGGAGTTTCATTACTTCAAGAAAATTTGCAAATGCGTTAATAGGGCAATTGCTATTTTTATGCCTTCCATATCTGGTTTCTCTTTCAGGCATATTAACCTGGAAGGGGGATTATCGGGTTTCTGAAACCCGGACGCATGATTCCAAACCCGAACTGTCCAGGTGAATCCCAAACAGGTGGCAACCCTAACTCTCAGGGAGACAGGAGGCACTGTGGCCCACTATGGGAGGTTGAAGAGCTCTATGGGAGCTGGAAGGCACTGTGGAAGGTTAAGGGTCCTGAAGCTGGCTAGAGGCCTGGGAGAGTGACAGTGGGCCACAACCCAGTGGTTGAGAACCACTGGTTTAGGGCACAGTAAAAGCATTTTTACTTGCCTGATCCGACGCTCCCCTGGCAGACGGCACTCCCCCATGCTACAGTGGTGGACTCTCTTTCTCTCTGCGCCTTGGCTATGTTCTCTGTATTGGTCTTGATGACATCAAAGGACCTTAGACCACCAGAGTATGGGAAGAAGAGGCTGTAGAGATCAGTCTAGCACTGTGGAAAAGCCTATAGGAGCAGAGGATCAGGTAAGAAATTCTGCTGTTCCATGTTCCCTGGACATGGGAACCCTTGCAGTGCACGCACAGCCCCACTGCAGGGGAGGACAGTTAGCTTTCCAGGAGTTCAGCTTTAATTATGCTCATGGGTGCAGTTTTGAATGTGTTCATAAAGGTTTTTCCATTTGCTACGCTAGAAGAACTCCATTTTGAAATAACAGTTTTGATTTAAAATGGTTGTAAAGGATAAAGGTTTTTTTTTTTTTTTACCTTAAAGCAGATCTTCACCCATATTTTAAAGTTCCTGTAATTGTGATTATCTGCCCCTCCTATAACATAATTGGAAAGAATAAAGATTTTTTTTTAGCTCAATACCTTAATTCTTCAGTATCCCCCTGTGCATCCTCCTTTGATCACCTAGGCGAATTACGTCGTTTTAGTCCCACTGACCCCTGGGATATCATCATCACATATCCCTGGAGTCTTCAGTGAGATAGAGAGCAATGAGTCATCAAAAAGGGGCGTGTCTGCACAGGAAGGCAATGGAATAGTGAGCCAGCTTCGACCTTGCCCAAACCAAGGTTCTGCAGGCTGCTGCAGGAGGGGTTATGAGTAGTAGAATAGTGGTGGCTGCTTTGGAGCATTTCACAGTGTGTAGCTGCAGCTGGTGTGAGGGGAGTGGAGATTTGGAGGGGTAGGAGTGTGTAGGCAAGGTAGGATGATAAGGTGGTTGGGAAGAAAGCGCCAAACCGGCATAGTGTAGCACAATTTATTAAGTAAAATACCATATAAAACAAATAGAACTCACAAGCAGGTGAGGGGGAGAGAGAGGATGACACTCCGCAGTGGATTGTAATGAGCTGGGAGCTGTGTTGTAGTCCTTGGTGGAGAAGAAAGCCATCTGTGGTGGGGAGCAAGATGAGCCTGGAGTCCGAGCAGGGAAACCGGGGTCAGGCTGCCCTGTGTGGCTGTGATGGTATATCCAGAAATTGGATGTGTCCAGCTGGAGTAGTGAGAGGAGCTGTCAGTCCAACTGCTGTGTGAGATTGTGGATTTCCAGACTACAAATGAAAGCAGCCTTGCTAGCACCACAGTGTCAAACATTTTCTACTAATTTACATTTTTATTACTATACCTCTGGGTATAAGTATCTTTCAATACCTCTTTTTTAACCTGGTATATGACATTTTATCACTATAGGATGGGCACAGTGTCAGCGCTGTAGTGTTTTTTGGTTATGTCTCCTGATAAGGTGGTTGTCACATCCTCAGACAGGCCTGCCCTGTGGTGGGTTCTTCTGGGCTATGCTAGGCACTTTGGATAGGGTCACTGCCATACACATAGGGTACCTTTATTTAAAACAGATGGCTTATCTCTATTAAACTCTCTTGATGTAATGCACACCACTACGGTCACTTGTGCAACGAGGAGGGACCTTGCCCTCTCCACATGTCCAGCGTATCTCCGCTACCTCACTCCCAGTAACAGTATGAAGCCCCGCAGTGCACGCAACGATTACTCATTGTGTGCACTTCACTTAACTCTTCCTCTTCCATACCTGTGCACTGGGGAGCCCTGCGGTGCTGACTTGCTCCTGTTGCTATGGGAGATGGACCTGCTTACAGAGAGAGTGCTGACAACTCCACCTTCTAGAAGCTGTCTCACCTGCCACATGTACAGTCTGCTAGAGTAACCTTTGTTACTCTTGGTAACTACTGCATTTGTACCATTCTCTTCGTACCCCAATGTGCTCAGGGACCTGAGCTGTGAACTACATGTGCTGATTATGTGCATGACACCCCTTTAGTCAATTGAGACCAGGCAAAAGCAGAGTTTCAAAAGCTTTACTGAAGAAGAAGTTAACATCCGTAGTCCCTAAGGGAACTCAGGCTTGTGGCTGTCCTAGAATACCTGCACAGAAATTCTGGGTAGAGTCCATGATGGTAGTATCCGGAATTGGTATCTTCAGGGCGGACTGCAGGTCCCAGCAGCTCCTTCAGGCAGTAGCAGGATTCTGAGGGCAGATGTGCCTTAATTGACATCCTGCACTTTGCATATTCAACAGCCCAACAAGACGGAGTCCAGGCAAGGTACCAACAGCTTCTCGTAAGCATGTGAGTCCTCTGGTTACGGACCACTGTTTCATTTATAATAAACAGAACCAGTGGGTCAGACCAGGAAAGCCCACCAAGAAAAGGACTAGGAAACACAATTAACACTAACTTCCCAGCTGGGGCAGCGATAAGTCTACCCACCTACAAGCGGAGCAGTTTACTGTGTGTAGGGGAGGCTGGTGCGGGGTAAATTGTTTTGGAGTGGGGCAGTTTACTGTGTGTTGTGGTGTAGCGGGGGGGGGGGGTTAGGAGTGGAGTAGTTTGCTGTGGGTAGCTGCAGGGAGGAGGGGTAAGAGCGGAGCAGTTTTGTGTAGCAGCTGTCTGTTATTTATTTGCTACATTTTATTTCTTCATAAATTTAGGTCAAAATGTATTCTGCTACATACCCCAAATCAGTGTATATTACTCAGTCTGTAGGAAAGTCCATAAGCTATGGTATATTTATCTGAAAATCCATCAATCCTGGTGGCCTATCTAATTTCACAGGGCGGCCATGCTGCACAGGATCATGTATATATATGTGATCCTGCACTTCTGGGTATCGGGCTCACTTCCGCTGTGATTCTACACAGCGGGAGCAGGTCCCGCAGACCCAATTTCCGGTGGCACCTGCTGATCGTTCTGTACAGCCAGAACTGCAATCTGCCTATGTAAACAAGGCAGGTTGCCGTTCTGTCACTACAGAAGGCATGGATCCTGTGTTCCTGTAAAGCAAGAACACTGACCCATGCCTTCCACTAGTAAAAGCACCTCCCCCACAGTTAGAAAACACATTTTAGGCACACAGTTAACCCTTTGATTGCCCTTGATGTTAACCCCTTCCCAGCCAGTGTCATTAATATAGTGACAGTGTAGATTTTTAGCACTGATCCCTGCATTAGTGTCACTTAGGTGTCCATTTTGTCCATCGCAATATCACAGTTCAGCTATTAACATACCTCCCAACATTTTGAGATGGGAATGAGGGACACTTACTAGCAAACGTATGTAGACATAGGACACGCCCCCTGCCACACGCCCTTAAAGGAGAATTCACCAAAATAAAAGGTTAATTAAATCCACAAGGGCTTTCTTTTACCACTACTATTCCTTTATATTGGCTTTTAACATGTACAAATGCAGCAATTTAGAATTTGGTTGAAAGGGTTAGCACTGGGAAACACTTTTTGAAAGATAAAAAGTGCATTTTTTATAGAACTATATAGATCAGACCAAAATGAGGGACAAATGATGAGGAACGAGGGACAGAGGGACATTGCTCCAAGGGACAGTCCCTCACTTTTAGGGACAGTTGGGAGCTATGTATAAGTCGCTGATTGCCACCATTACTAGTAAAAAAAAAATAATAATAATAATAATTCCATAAATATATCCCATAGTTTGTAAACTTTTGTGCAAAACAATCAATATACACTTATTGTGATTTTTTTAACAAAAATATGTAGCAGAATACATATTGGCCTAAACTGATGAAGAAATTCGATTTTTTACACTTTTTTTATATTTTTTTTTATAACAGAAAGTAAAAAATATATATATATTTTAATTGTCGGTTGGTTTTTGTTTATACGGCAAAAAAACAAAACAAAACACAGAGGTAGTCAAATACCACCAAAACAAAGCTCTATTTGTGGGAAATAATGATGAGCTCAGGCGTGTTCGCAAAGAGCACGTGCAGAGCCTGCCAGAAAGTCGGCACTGCACAGAGCTAATCATAAGCAGTGAGACATTGTCCCGATGTGTGGCTGCAGAGATCGGGAAATGTCTGACTGACTGTGATTAGCGTTGTGAGCTCGTCCTTAGTGGGGAAAAAAAGGACATAAATTGTGTTTAGGTACAGCCTCGCACAACTGTGCATTTGTCAGTTAAAGTAACGCTGTGCCTTATCGCAAAAAATGGCCTGGTCGGGAAAGGGGTTAAATCTTCTGGAGGTGAAGTGGTTAATAGATTATAAGCTCTAATGAGCAGGGCCCTCTGATTCCTCTTGTACCAAATTGTAATCGTAATGTCTGCCTTCATTGTGTTAAGCGCTGCACAAACTGTTGGTGCTATATATAGTTAGTCAGGTTGAAAAAAGACACAAGTCCATCCAGTCCAACCATAAAAAAAAAAAAAAAAAAAAAAAAAACGTACAATCCAATATACCCAATACTATACCCACAGTTGATCCAGAGGAAGGCAAAAAACCCCAGCAGAGCATGCTCCAATTTGCTACAGCAGGGGAAAAAATTCCTTCCTGATCCCAGAGAGGCAATCGGATTTTCCCTGGATCAACTTTACCTATAAATGTCAGTACCCAGTTATATTATGTACATTTAGGAAAGTATCCAGGCCTTTCTTAAAGCAATCTACTGAGCTGGCCAGAACCACCTCTGGAGGGAGTCTATTCCACATTTTCACAGCTCTTACTGTGAAG
Source organism: Aquarana catesbeiana (assembly GCF_042186555.1). NCBI lineage: Eukaryota > Metazoa > Chordata > Amphibia > Anura > Ranidae > Aquarana > Aquarana catesbeiana. The sequence continues at coordinate 212,035,321 of NC_133334.1, read as the reverse complement.
AAACCTTTCCGTATTTGGAGATGAAATCTCTTTTCCTCCAGTCGTAAAGAGTGCCCCCTTGTCCTCTGTGTTGACCGTAAAGTGAATAACTCAACACCAAGTTCACTATATGGACCCCTTATATATTTAAACATGTTGATCATATCCCCCCTTATTCTCCTCTTCTCAAGAGTGAACAAATTCAGTTCCTCTAATCTTTCCTCATAGCTGAGCTCCCCCATGCCTCTTATCAGTTTGGTTGCCCTTCTCTGCACTTTCTCCAGTTCCCCGATATCCTTTTTGAGAACTGGTGTCCAAAACTGAACTGCATATTCCAGATGAGGTCTTACTAATGATTTGAACAGGGGCAAAATGATATCTCTCTCTCTGGAGTCCATACCTCTCTTAATACAAGAAAGAACTTTGCTCGCTTTGGAAACCGCAGCTTGGCATTGCATGCTATTATTGAGCTTATGATCTACCAAAACCCCCAGATCCTTCTCCACTACAGATTCCCCCAGTTGTACTCCCCCTAGCATGTATGATGCATGCATATTCTTAGCCCCCAAGTGCATAACTTTACATTTCTCAACATTAAACCTCATCTGCCACATAGTCGCCCAATTAGACAGAGCATTGAGGTCAGCTTGTAAATTGGAGACATCCTGTAAGGACGTTATTCCACTGCATAGCTTGGTGTCATCTGCAAAGACAGAAATGTTACTTTTGATCCCAGATCCAATATCATTTATAAAGATATTAAAGAGTAAGGGTCCCAGCACTGAACCTTGGGGTACACCACTGATAACCTTAGACCATTCAGAGTAAGAATCATTAACCACTACTCTCTGAATTCTGTCTTTTAGCCAGTTTTCTATCCATTTACAAACTGATATTTCCAAGCCTGTAGACTTTAACTTACACATGAGCCGTGTGTGCGGAACTGTATCAAACGCTTTTGCAAAATCCAAATAAACCACGTCCACAGCCACCCCTCTGTCCAAGGTTTTACTTACCTCTTCATAAAAAGAAATCAGGTTTGTCTGACAACTTCTGTCTTTCATGAACCCATGCTGTCTGTTGCTTAAAATGTTTTTTTCCAGCAAGAACTCGTCTATGTGGTCTTTTATTAAACGCTCCAGTATCTTCCCGACTATAGAAGTTAAACTAACAGGTCTATAGTTACTTGGTAAAGACTTTGATCCCTTTTTAAATATAGGCACCACGTTCGCCCTGCGCCAATCCAGCGGTACTATTCCCGTCATTAATGAGTCCCTAAAAATTAGATACAATGGCTTTGAAATTACAGAGCTCAATTCTTTTAGGATCCGTGGGTGGATGCCATCAGGTCCAGGTGCTTTATCCACCTTTATTCTGTCTAAATATTTCTGGACCATATCCCTTTTGAGCCATTGTGGATCATTGAGGGCTGTGTCAATACCACCCCCCTTATGGACATGAGCTTCCCCATGCTCTTTTGTATATACAGAGCTGAAGAAAGTATTTAATAAATTAGCCTTCTCCTTGTCCCCAGTCACCCACTCTAGATTATTTTGTAAAGGGCCTACATGCTCAGACCTGACCTTTTTACTATTAATATATTTGAAGAATTTTTTGGGGTTTGTCCTACTATTTTTTGCGATCTCTCGTTCATTTTGAATTTTTGCACCCTTGATTTCCTTTTTACATATATAAATGCTGTATTATAATAATAATAATATAATATTAATAATAAGGTAATTCTTTGTTTAAAGTATTAGTGCATAGTGGAGCCCAGAATAAAGCTAGGATAATCCAGATCGAGTTTTGGCTAATTCTATCCAGATTGTGGCTTGAATATTACTGTCCAAATCGAGGCTTAGTTTATCACCATCCAGATCGAGGCTTGGTTAATCACCATCCAGATCGAGGCTTGGTTAATCACCATCCAGATCGAGACTTGGTTATTCACCATCCAGATCGAGGCTTGGTTATTCACCATCCAGAGTGAGGCTTGGTTAATCACCATCCAGATCGAGGCTTGGTTATTCACTATCCAGATCGAGGCTTGGTTATTCACCATCCAGAGTGAGGCTTGGTTAATCACCATCCAGATCGAGACTTGGTTAATCACCATTCAGATCGAGGCTTGGTTAATCACCATCCAGATCGAGGCTTGGTTAATCACCATTCAGATCGAGGCTTGGTTAATCAACATCCAGATCGAGGCTTGGTTATTCACCATCCAGAGCGAGGCTTGGTCACTACTGAGGAATAGACAGCGGAGCAGGAGTGAAGCTGGAAAGCTGATCCTGTACAGTGGCGAGCGGAGGAATTTGAATCCAGGAGAGGTAGTGACCATACTATACTATTTCAAGCTTTTATTGGGATGTGTTTCGTTAAATATAATTGTGTCCTTCCTTTAGATGCAAACCCTTTTTTTTTTTTCCAAGTATTGGTAGACTGTTACTCCCTCTGCCGGTGGGACCTGGTCATAGCACAAGGCTGCCTGAGACTAGAAGCAGCTTCGGTGTCATTAGTGATGGTGCTTCATATCATTGAGCCGGAAGTGTGTGTTTTGGGGGGGAGGGGTATTCTAAAAAAAGCACAGGGCAGTATTCCAGCCAGTGGGATGGTAAGAGCCCATCTACATGTATGTGTAGCCAGAACACAGGTTGCAGCAACATACATTTTGAATGGCAACCCAAGTAATGAAGTGCGCCGCGTTTAAAATTTGGTGGCATGTGATTTATGGTACATTGACAGCCCATTGATTTCAATGGGTTGCCCTAATTCAGTGCGCGTTAATGCCCTAAATGGCTATACATGGAACAAACGTTACCAGGAATCTGATGAGATCTGATTTGTCGGTATCCTCTCACCTGACATCTTTCAGTGGAAATCTCAGAGGAACTTTTGCTTCATCTCTTCAGATACAAAGTCTGCTAAGGTAGTCTGACAGCCAGAATCGAATCGCCAGCACTGCTGATTGGTCCGTCTGTACTGCATCCCATGGATGAAGGGATCTGCTAGATTTTTTTTTTGCTCGGCCCACAGGCTGAATGCAGAAAACCTAGGTGTGTGTATGGCACACTGATAAGACAGACGGCTCGGTTTACTAAGCTATAATGATGATTATTTTTGGCTTTCATTGCTGTAAATAATGCTAGGAGGTGGGTTTATGTATTGTGTATACACCATGTTGTCTGTTAGGCTCAGTTCACACGTCTGTGATCTGCGTTCTACATTTCAGTGACCTGCCTTACCTACAGGAACACAGGAAAAGTAATCCCTGCCTCTTTTTTTCTATTTTTTTTTCTACTTAAAATGTTTGTTAAACCCCCCCCCCCCCCAAAAAAAAATATAGATGCTGGTCCCTTAAAGCAGATTACACAGCACAGTGCTTGTGCTGTGTAATCTGCCCCCCTCTAAACTGTAAATAAAACCAAACCTGAATTTGCCACTTCCTGTATGCCCTCTCTATACTGACCATGATAACCAGGGCTGCTCCACCCTGATCACCGTGGTCAAAGTGAGTCCCTCCGTCATACGCTGCCTGCTCTCTGCTCTCTTTGACCCTTAAAAATCTTCATAGGCGAAATGTAAAAATTTCTATAGGTTACCAGTTTTGAGTTAGAGGAGTTCTTTTGTTAGAATTATTGCTCTTGCTGTAACGATCGCAGCAATACCTCACCTGTGTGGTTTGAATACCGTTTACTTATGCGGGCGCGACTTACGTATACGTTCGCTTCTGCGTGTGAGCACAGCGGGATGGGGAGCTTTAAAAAAAAAATTCTTATTTATTTTATTTTTGAACTGTCCCTTTAAAAAAAAAAAAAAAATTGGAATCACTTTTATTCCTATTACAAGGAATGTAAACATCCCTTGTAATAGAAAAAAAAAGCATGACAGGACCTCCTTAAAGCGGGGTTCCACCCAAATTTTGAACAATATCTGTATGTATTCTCTTCCTTGCCTAGATGCTGACATGCCGTTTAAAAAAATTTAAATCACCGTAATTACCTTTTATTTTTCTATTCTTCTTTGCACTTCCTGGTTCTCCTCCCGTGGGAGTAGGCGTGTTTCTAGCCTCTCCCAGACTCCGCACAGTCTCCTGGATGCTAGTCTCAGGCTTCCCAGGATGCCACTGAGCATGTGCGGGAACGAGCGGTGAATGCTGGGAGCACAGCATTCACCGCATTCAGGAAATAAATGCTTGTGGGCTTCAAATGCCCACAATGAAGATGGAAACCGCCTGCAGTGAATAATATAAGTTATTCTTTTCGACGAAATCTGACACAGGCGGACATATTACACACAATATGTGAGTATGTAATGCTGAGAAGAAAAGTTTGTAAATTAACTCAAAAAAAAAAAAAAAAAAAAAAACGATAGGTGGACCCCCGCTTTAATGTGAGATCAGGGGTCAAAAAAGACCTCAGATCTCACATTTACACTTAAATGCAATAAAAAAAAAAAGTGTGATTTTTTTTTTTTTTTTTTTGGAAAAAAAAATAAATTCCAATTTAAGGCCGTTGGGCGGAAGTGACGTTTTGACGTGGCTTACGTCATTGAGTCAAGTGGGGGCCATCATTCCCTCACTCGACTCAGCCTCTGAGGGGAAAGCATCAGATCTTCTCCACCACTACCAGCCATTCCAGTAAGCAGCAGAGACGATCGGAACACGGCCAGAGTGGGGTGGTCACCCTTCCCCGCCCCTGATGAAAGTGATCTTGCGGCAAATCTTCCATGGAGACCACTTTTATCTTAAAGAGGACTGCCCGCCATTTTAGAAAATACCGGGGTTATGGCAGCTACGTCAAAGTACCGATGTACAGCGGTTTGCGGGAAGTGGTTAAATTGAGCCACACCAAGTCACATGGTACTGCAGCACAATGCGCATTGGTGTGCGCAAAAACATGCATGGGTTGCCATTAAGAATCACCCTTGTGTGTCTGTGAAAGAGCAGTGCGTTTTGCCTGCAGGTCAAGAATGCGCACGATCTTGTGAGCGTTGCTAATCCACACGAGTGAACCTAGCCTTAGATGAGCTTGGGCATCCTCCAAACTCAACTCTAGGCAAACTTTTCTTTTTTTTTTTTTTTTCTTTTAACCGCTTCAGCCCCAGAAGATTTTACCCCCTTTCTAACCAGAGCGTTTTTTGCGATTCGGCACTGCGTCGCTTTAACTGACAATTGTGCGGTCGTGCGACATGTCTCCCAAACAAAATTGATGTCCTTTTTTTCCCCAAAAATAGGGCTTTCTTTTGGTGGTATTTGATCGCCTCTGTGATTTTTATTTTTTGCACTATAAACAAAATAAGAGCGACAATTTTGAAAAAAACGCATTATTTTTTACATTTTGCTATAATAAATATCTCCAAAAAATATATAAAAAAACATTTTTTTTTCCTCAGTTTAGGCCGATCGTATTCTTCTACATATTTAGCAATAAGCGTTTATTGATTGGTTTGCGCAAAAGTTATAGCATTTACAAAATAGGGGATAGTTTTATGGCATTTTTAATAATATTTTTTTTTTTTACTAGTAATGGCGGCGATCAGCTATTTTTATTGTGACTGCGACATTATGGCGGATATGTTGGACATTTTTGACACATTTTTGGGACCATTGTCATTTATACAGCAATCAGTGCTATACAAACGCATTGATTCCTGTATAAATGACACTGGCAATGAAGGGGTTAACCACTAGGGGGCGGGGAGGGGTTAAGTATGTCCTAGGGGAGTGATTACTAACTGTAGGGGGGATGGGCTGTGTGTGTCACTACACTGATCTCTGCTCCCGATGGCAGGGAGCAGAGATCAGTGACACTTGTCACTAGGCAGAACGGGGAGATGATGTTTACATCAGCATCTCTCCGTTCGTCCTCTCTGTGAGGCGATCACGGGTATCCCCGCGGCGATCAAGTCCGCGGGACCCGCGACCCGACTCACGGAGCTCCCGGCTGGTGTGCGCACGCAATGGCACAGCGAGAAATTCAAATGGACGTACCTGTAAGTCCATTTTGCCCAGCCGTGCCATTCTGCCGACGTACATCGGCGTGCGCCGGTCTGGAAGGGGCTAAGGAGCTGCAGTCTGAGTCATTCCTACCCCACAGTTCATGTAGACCAGGGGTGTCCAAATTTTTTTTCAGAGGGTCAGATTTGATGAAGTGAACATGCGCAACACTGCCCAACAAGAATTCTCTTGCCTTTGTGGCTGTGTGTGGTGAAGAGTCTAAGGATGAGCTCGGGTGTGTTATCTGGATATACCGTATTTATCCCCGTATAACACGCACCTTCACTTTAACCACTTGCCGACTGCCTCACGCAGATAAACTGCGGCAGAATGGCACGGGCAGGCAAAGTAAAGTATGGGTACAATACTTGCCTCCTGCGGGCGGGGGGTCCGATCGGACCCCCCCCCCCCGGTGCCCGAGGCGGTTGGCATCTTTCCCTGAGCGATCAGAGGTGAGGGGGAGGCCATCCATTCGTGGCCACCGCCTCGCGATCGCTCCCAGCCAATGACATTCTTCCTCTGCCTCTGAAATGTAAACAGCGGCAGAGGAAGTGATGTCATCTCCCCTCGAGTCGGTCTTTTCTGTTCCGGCGCTGAGGAGAGAAGACATCAAGTAAGTGCACCAAACACTACACTAACAGTAGAACACTCTAGGCACACATTTCACCCCCCATCACCCCCTATCACAGTGACACCAATAGCAGTTTTGTTTTTTGTCTCTGATTATTGCATTGGTGTCAGTTTGTGACAGTTATAAGTGGTAGGGCAGTTAGGGTTAGCCCCCTTTAGGTCTAGGATACCCCCCCTAACCCCCCCTAATAAAGGTTAACCCCTCGATCACCCCCGTTGCCAGTGTCACTAAGCAATCGTTTTTCTGATCGCTGTATTAGTGAAACAGGTGACGCTAGTTAGGGAGGTAAGTATATAGGTTCGCCGTCAGTGTTTTATAGCAACAGGGACCCCCATATACTACCTAATAAAGGTGTTAACCCTTTCACCAGTGATCACCGTATAAGTGGGACGGGTGACGCTGGTTAGTTAGATTATTTTTTATAGTTTCAGGTCACCCGCCATTTATTACCTAATAAAGGTTTAGCCCCCTGATCGCCCGGCGGTGATATAAGTTAAGTTTTAGGGTCAGATAGGGTCTGCGTCGCCCCAGGCAGCGTCAAGTTAGTGCCAGTACCGCTAACACCCACGCACGCACCATACACCTCCCTTAGTAGTAGGGTTGTCCCGATACCGATACTAGTATCGGTATCGGCACCGATACCGAGCATTTGCCCAAGTACTTGTACTCGGGCAAATGCTCCCGATGCTTCCCCCATACCTGGAAGACAGCTGTGATCGGCGCGTGGGGGAGTTACAAGCTTCTCCCCCCAGTGGCTTTCACCAGCTTTAGTGACATACAGCGGTGATCGGTCACCGCTGACTGTCACTGCATCCTCCTCCGTGCCCCCTCCTTTCCTCTGTGCCTCTCCGCTGTCCCCCTCCGTTCTGCTCTCCTTATCTGTCCCCTTCCATTCTGCTCTCCTTATCTGTCCCCCTCCGTTCTGCTCTCCTTATCTGTCCCCCTCCGTTCTGCTCTCCTTATCTGTCCCCCTCCGTTCTGCTCTCCTTATCTGTCCCCCTCCGTTCTGCTCTCCTTATCTGTCCCCCTCCGTTCTGCTCTCCTTATCTGTCCCCCTCCGTTCTGCTCTCCTTATCTGTCCCCCTCCGTTCTGCTCTCCTTATCTGTCCCCCTCCGTTCTGCTCTCCTTATCTGTCCCCCTCCGTTCTGCTCTCCTTATCTGTCCCCCTCCGTTCTGCTCTCCTTATCTGTCCCCCTCCGTTCTGCTCTCCTTATCTGTCCCCCTCCGTTCTGCTCTCCTTATCTGTCCCCCTCCGTTCTGCTCTCCTTATCTGTCCCCCTCCGTTCTGCTCTCCTTATCTGTCCCCCTCCGTTCTGCTCTCCTTATCTGTCCCCCTCCGTTCTGCTCTCCTTATCTGTCCCCCTCCGTTCTGCTCTCCTTATTGTCCCCCTCCGTTCTGCTCTCCTTATTGTCCCCCTCCGTTCTGCTCTCCTTATCTGTCCCCCTCCGTTCTGCTCTCCTTATCTGTCCCCCTCCGTTCTGCTCTCCTTATCTGTCCCCCTCCGTTCTGCTCTCCTTATCTGTCCCCCTCCGTTCTGCTCTCCTTATCTGTCCCCCTCCGTTCTGCTCTCCTTATCTGTCCCCCTCCGTTCTGCTCTCCTTATCTGTCCCCCTCCGTTCTGCTCTCCTTATCTGTCCCCCTCCGTTCTGCTCTCCTTATCTGTCCCCCTCCGTTCTGCTCTCCTTATCTGTCCCCCTCCGTTCTGCTCTCCTTATTGTCCCCCTCCGTTCTGCTCTCCTTATCTGTCCCCCTCCGTTCTGCTCTCCTTATCTGTCCCCCTCCGTTCTGCTCTCCTTATCTGTCCCCCTCCGTTCTGCTCTCCTTATCTGTCCCCCTCCGTTCTGCTCTCCTTATCTGTCCCCCTCCGTTCTGCTCTCCTTATCTGTCCCCCTCCGTTCTGCTCTCCTTATCTGTCCCCCTCCGTTCTGCTCTCCTTATCTGTCCCCCTCCGTTCTGCTCTCCTTATCTGTCCCCCTCCGTTCTGCTCTCCTTATCTGTCCCCCTCCGTTCTCCCCCTCCGTACCTCCGTCCCCCTCCTCCTTCCTTTGTGAATAGACAGAGTCAGCTGACTCTGTCCATTCACATAACTGAAACATTGTAATCTCCTGTGATTACGATGTGTCAGTTTATGAATGGAGAGAAGCTGCTGTCTTCTCTCCATTCATTCTCAGTGCAGCTGAGGCTGCAGAGCAAGGGACTGGGGAATCTCTATCCTCTGTCTCTTTCTCTGTCTCAAGGGGGAGATATCAGAGGTCTGTTAAGACCCCTGATATCTCACCAAAGCCCCCCAAAAGGGCTGATTAAAAAAAAACAAAAAAAAAAAACAATAAAGAATAAAAAAAATATTATTGTAAAAAATAAAAGTTGTAAATAAAAAAAAAAAAAAACACACACACATACACCGTTCACCCCCCCCCCCCCCCCCCAAAAAGCAAGCACTGTTAAAAAAAAAAAAAAAAAACACTGTCACGTGACATTTAAAAAAAAAGTACCGGTAATCGGTATTGGCGAGTACTTGAAAGAAAGTATCGGTACTTGTACTCGGTCCTAAAAAAGTGGTATCGGGACAACCCTACTTAGTAGTATAGTATCTGAACAGATCGATATCTGATCAGATCTATACTAGTGTCCCCAGCAGTTTAGGGTTCCCAAAAACGCAGTGTTAGCAGGATCAGCCCAGATACCTGCTAACACCTGTGTTTTGCCCCTCGGCCCAGCCCAGCCCACCCAAGTGCAGTATCGATCACTGTCACTTACAAAACACTAAACACACATAACTGCAGTGTTCGCAGAGTCAGGCCAGATCCCTGCGATCGCTAACAGTTTTTTTGGTAGCGTTTTGATACAGTGGCTAACAGTTAGGAGCTTTTTTGCCTGTGAGTCTCACTAGTGTACCCCTAAATTTAGAGCCCAAAATGGCAAATCGAAGGTACACTAGTGAAAAGGCCTACACGTTTCTGAGCATGACAGATAGTGAAGAGGAAATCACTCATCTGTCAGATTCAGGCTCAGAATACAATCCTGTACAGGACAGCGGCTCCATGACAGATAGCTCTGACGACGGAGTTGTGGTCCCTGCCAAGGTCAGGCGTACCAGACCCCGATCTTCTTCTGCTGTTGTTTAGATGCAAGAACCGCAGGTCCCTCGTATGGAGCAGAGAAGTACTAGCACCGTTATTCCTTCTGGTGAACTGGCAAGCACCAGCGGCCTAGTACACCCTGGTCGTACATCCAGCACTGCAGTAACACTTGGTGACGTGGCGAGTCCCATAAGTGCAGTTCAAGCTGGTGAGGTGGGAAGCACAAGTATTGTCCCGCTGCCACCAAGAAGACGAACACAGGCCCGTCGTGCCCATAGTGCCCTTTCTGCTGCATTCGCCAATCCTAATTGGGAACCCACCAATTCTGCAGCACCCGTACTTTCCCCATTCACTGGCCAACCCGGCATTCAGGTGGAAACAGTTGATTTTACACCACTTGATTTTTATTCGCTGTTTTTCACCGAAGATCTATATAGATCTATTGTGGACCAAAGCAATTTATACGCTGGTCAACACATCCCCACTATTCCCCAGTCCTCCCTTGCCAGAGATTGGAAACCAATTACGGTTTCCGAATTTAAGCTCTTTCTGGGCCTTTCCCTCAACATGGGCATAACTAAAGAGTGAGTTGCGGTCATATTGGTCCACTGACCCAATTCACCATATGCCCGTGTTCTCTGCCTTCATGGCCAGGGCATGATACGAGCAGATTTTGCGGTTCATGCACTTCAACAACAATGAACTCTGTCGTCCTTGTGGAGACTCTGGATACGATCGGCTCTACAAAATTCGGCCCCTCGTAAACCACTTCAACCAACGTTTTGCAGACTTGTTTACTCCCCATCAAGTTGTCTGCATTGATGAGTCCCTGATTAAGTTTTCTGGCCGCTTGTCATTTAAACAGTACCTTCCCAGCAAGCATGCCAGATACAGGGTCAAGATGTATAAGCTCTGTGACAGGGCCACAGGCTATACATGTAGTTTTATGGTTTACAAGGGCAAAGATAGTCACATAGAACCGACAGACTGCCCTGATTACATAGGAAGCGCTGGCAAGATTGTGTGGGATTTGGTGTCACCCTTATTCGGAAAGGGGTACCACTTGTACGTGGACAATTATTACACGAGCGTGCCACTTTTTAGTCACCTTTTTGATCATCAGATTGGAGCATGGGGCACCGTGCGACCTAATCACCGGGGCTTTCCCCAGCGGCTTGTAGATTCCCGTCTTAGGCTGGGGAGAGAGCCTGCTTGCAGTGTAATAACTTGCTCGCTATGAAGTGGAGGGATAATAAGAATGTTTTTGTTCTTGCCTCCCTTCATGCAGACTCGACGGTCCAAATTCCTACGGCGACTGCTATTGTGGAGAAATCCCTCTGTGTCCACGAATATAACCTTAACCTGGGAGGGGTGGACCTCAACGACCAGTTGTTGGCGCCGTACATAGTTGCCCGTAAGGCCAGACGCTGGTACAAAAAAGTGTCTGTTTATTTATTTCAATTGGCTTTGCTGAACGCTCATGTGCTATACAGAGCTTCAGGACAGACTGGATCCTTCCTTAAATTCCAGGAAGAGATCGTCAGAGCCCTTCTGTTTCCAGACGGTGCTCCACCTCACCTTTCCCATCCAAATGCAGTAAGCCGGCTGCATGAGAGGCATTTTCCGTATGTCCTCCCGAGTACCCCTACCCAACGAGCCCCCCAAAGAAGATGTCGTGTCTGCAGCAAGCGCGGATATAGGAGTGACACCCCCTATTATTGTCCCTCCTGTCCTGATAATCCTGGTCTTTGTATTGGTGAATGTTTTGAATCCTACCATACACTAGTTGAGTATTAGAGTAGGGTACAGCACTGCACAGACTAGGCACACTAACACAGGGTCTCCCAAGATGCCATCGCATTTTGAGAGACCAGAACCTGGTACCATTTGCAAAAGTTGTAGTTACAAAAAAAAAAGAGTAAAAAAAAAAAAAACACAAAATATATAAAATAAAAAAACCAAAAATAGTTGTCGTTTTATTGTTCTCTCTCTCTATTCTCTCTCTATTGTTCTGCTCTTTTTTACTGTATTCTATTCTGCAATGTTTTATTGTTATTATGTTTTACCATGTTTGCTTTTCAGATATGCAATTTTTTTATACTTTTACTGTTTACTGTGTTTTATTGTTAACCATTTTTTTTTCAGGTACGCAATTCAGCTGCAGTGCGGATTTATTTATCTTGACAGCAACAGCGTTTGCTCCCACGATACATAAAGCCGTGACTCCAGCACTGTCGGAGGTGATTTCACCACCACAGTTAAAAAAAGAGCATATATGCCGAAGCATTGGGGCAGCAGAGGGCAGAGGAGCGATTTGCTCCTACCTTATGCGGTAGCATGCCCCCATGCTTCGGCATATATATATATTTTAGGGACAGGTTGTGTTAAATGTTTTATTTTTTACTATGTTTTTTTTGTATTTGCTTTGCAGGTATGGTAAGTCTTACTGTTATACTGTAATGTTACTTTGTTTTATTGTTAAAGTGGATGTTTTTTTTTTTTTTTTAATATCATACTGTAGAGTATAAGATTTGCTATCATTTGAGCCCAGTCTTGCCACACAGAGTTAATCCATCTCTGAGCAATCCCCTTTTATTGTTCAGTGAGACAATTCTTGACAAACTGAGAAAAACTTTGTCAAATCCTCCCCCTTGCTGTGAGTGACAGGTGATTTACATCTTGTGCATTAGCCTAAGAGGCATGCAGTATTTTTGAATGCCCTCCCCTGCTCCTTTCTTCAGCAGCTCTGCAAGGATTGGCTGTTCCACACCTCAGCATGATTTGGCATGCTGAAGTCATGTGGTTACTTTCCTGTCTTTTCACTGGATGTTAGAGATCATAGCAGAAGTTCAGTGTAAGAAATACACAGGAGAAAATGCATATTGACAAGGGGATTGTAGAGGTGGGCAGGTAGTCTACTGACATCACGACTCCACCCACCGAGCTCCAGACAACAGACCCACCCACAGAATATGCAGTTTTTCGGGTCTAAGGCTCGATTCACACCTATGCATGTTGCTTTTGAGCGTTTTTGGAGTTTTTTTTTTCATGCTTGGCACGTTTTTGAGCCGCGTTTTTGCCGCGTTTTTGCCGCGATTTGCCTTTTGCGTTTTTTTTTTTTTTTTTTTTTTCATTTTTTTTACAGTCTTAAAAAAAATTACAAAAAAAAAAAAACGGCAAAAACGCATCAAAAACGCTGCAAAAACGGTGCACTTGTGTTTTTGATGCTTGTCCATTGAAAACCATTACATGCAAAACGCTGCTTTTTGCATGAAAAAAAGTCCCCGACCCTTTCCAAAAACGCAGAGATACAAAAAAGCATTGATGTGAACATGTTCCATAGGAACCCATGTTAAAAAATTCCCGTGCATTTCTGCAAAATGCATCAAAAAACGCGCTAGTGTGAATGGGGCCTAATAACAGACAGAGGGGAGACATTTGACAGGTAAAGATACATGCAGGAGGCATATATATCCTTATAGATAACCCCTATGGCAGTGGTTTAGAAAGGATGACATTGGGTTTACATCCACTTTAACCATCATTTGCTTAGCAGGTACGCCATTCAGTTGCAGCGCTGATTTATTTATCTTGACAGCAACAGCGTTTGCTCCCACGATACATAAAGCCGTGACTCCAGCGCTGTCGGAGGTGATTTCACCACCACATTTAAAAAAAAGAGCATATATGCCAAAGCATGGGGGCAGCAGGGGCGGAGGAGCGATTTGCTTCTACCTTTTGGGGCGGATACCCCCATGCTTCGGCATATATAAACGGTGCATGTATGCCCATCATTAGAAGTGGGTGGATGAAGGGAGGTATTCTAATGGTGGGCATACCCACCGATCAATCTCTTTTTTTCATGCAGCCCACAGGCTGCATGAAAAAAAAGTTTACAATATATGCCCAACAAGGACCAGCAACGTACTGGTATGTTGCTGGACTTTGAGTGGTTATAACAGAATGATGCCTGCAGGTTTAGGTATCATCTTGGTATTATTCTTTTCAGCCAGCTGCTTTCATGTAAAAGCAATCCTAGTGGCTAATTAGCCTCTAGACTGCTTTTACAAGCAGTAGGAAGGAATGCGCCCCCCCCCCCCTCCCCACCGTCTTCCATATTTTTCTCTGGCTCTCCTGTCCCAACAGGGAACCTGAGAATGCAGCCGGTGATTCAGCCAGCTGACCATAGAGCTGATCAGAGACCAGAATGGCTCCAAACATCTCTATGGCCTAAGAAACTGGAAGCTACGAGCATTTCATGACTTAGATTTCGCTGGATGTAAACAGCGCCATTGGGAAATTGGGAAAGCATTTTATCACACCGATCTTGGTGTGGTCAGATGCTTTGAGGGCAGAGGAGAGATCTAGGGTCTAATAGACCCCAATTTTTTCAAAAAAGAGTACCTGTCACTACCTATTGCTATCATAAGGGATAGTTACATTCCCTGAGATAACAATAAAAATGATAAAAAAAAAATGAAAGGAACAGTTTAAAAATAAGATAAAAAAGCAAAAAAATTATAAAGAAAAAAAAAAAAAGCACTCCTGTCCCCCCCTGCTCTCACGCAATGGCGAACGCAAGCGTCGGTCTGGCGTCAAATGTAAACAGCAATTGCACCATGCATGTGAGGTATCACCGCGAAGGTCAGATCGAGGGCAGTAATTTTAGCAGTAGACCTCCACTGTAAATCTAAAGTGGTAACCTGTAAAGGCTTTTAAAAATGTATTTAGTTTGTCGCCACTGCACGTTTGTGCGCAATTTTAAAGCATGTCATGTTTAGTATCCATGTACTCGGCCTAAGATCATCTTTTTTATCTCATCAAACATTTGGGCAATATATTGTGTTTTAGTGCATTCAAATTTTAAAAAGTGTGTTTTTTCCCAAAAAAATGCATTTGAAAAATCGCTGCGCAAATACTGTGTGGGGGAAAAAAAAAATGAAACACCCACCATTTTAATCTGTAGGGCATTTGCTTTAAAAAAATATATAATGTGTGGGGGTTCAAAGTAATTTTCTTGCAAAAAAAAAATAATTTTTTCATGTAAACAAAAAGTGTCAGAAAGGGCTTTGTCTTCAAGTGGTTAGAAGAGTGGGTGATGTGTGGCATAAGCTTCTAAATGTTGTGCATAAAATGCCAGGACAGTTCAAACCCCCCCAAATGACCCCATTTTGGAAAGTAGACACCCCAAGCTATTTGCTGAGAGGCATGTCGAGTCCATGGAATATTTTATATTGTGACACAAGTTACGGGAAAAAGACAAATTTTTTTTTTTTTAATTTGTCACTAAATGATTCTGTTGCTTCTCCTGAGTATGGGGATACCACATGTGTGAGACTTTTTGGGAGCCTAGCCGCGTACTGGACCCCGAAAACCAAGCACCGCCTTCAGGCTTTCTAAGGGCGTAAATTTTTGATTTCACTCTTCCCTGCCTATCACAGTTTCGGAGGCCATGGAATGCCCAGGTGGCACAAAACTCCCCCCAGCCCCCCCCCGATGACCCTATGTCCCACACATGTGGTATCCCCCTACTCAGGAGAAGCAGCAGAATGTATTTTGGGGTGCAATTCCACATATGCCCATGGCATGTTTGAGCAATATATAGTTTAGTGACAACTTTGTGCAGAAAAAAAAACATGCCTCTCAGCAAATAGCTTGGGGTGTCTACTCTCCAAAATGGGGTCATTTGGGGGGGTTTGTGCCATCTGGGCATTTTATGGCCTTCAAAACTGTGATAGGTAGTGAGGAGTGAAATCAAAACTTTACGCCCTTAGAAATCCTGAAGGCGGTGCTTGGTTTTCGGGGCCCCGTACGCGGCTAGGCTCCCAAAAAGTCCCACACATGTGGTATCCCCATACTCAGGAGAATCAGCAGAATGTATTTTGGGGTGAAATTCCACATATGCCCATGGCCTGTGTGAGCAATATATCATTTAGTGACAACTTTTTGTAATTTATTTTTTTTTTTTTTTGACATTATTCAATCACTTGGGACAAAAAAAAAATTAATATTCAATGGGCTCAACATGCCTCTCAGCAATTTCCTTGGGATGTCTACTTTCCAAAATGAGGTCATTTGGGGGGGGGGGGGGGTTGTACTGCCCTACCATTTTAGCACCTCAAGAAATGACATAGGCAGTCATAAACTAAAAGCTGTGTAAATTCCAGAAAATGTACTCTAGTTTGTAGACGCTATAACTTTTGCGCAAACCAATAAATATACGCTTATTGACATTTTTTTTACCAAAGACATGTGGCCGAATACATTTTGGCCTAAATGTATGACTAAAATTGAGTTTATTGTTTTTTATAACAAAAAGTAGAAAATATCTTTTTTTTTTTTTTTTTCCAAAATTTTTGGTCTTTTTCCGTTTATAGCGCAAAAAATAAAAACCGCAGAGGTGATCAAATACCATCAAAAGAAAGCTCTATTTGTGGGAAGAAAAGGACGCAAATTTCGTTTGGGTACAGCATTGCATGACCGCGCAATTAGCAGTTAAACGAAGCAGTGCCAAATTGTAAAAAGTGCTCTGGTCAGGAAGGGGGTAAATCCTTCCGGGGCTGAAGTGGTTAAGAGGGAAGTTTCAGGAAAAAACTTGAATTTTAAATGAAGAACTGTACATCAAAATAAGGGTCAGTGCCCAAGGCTGGAGGATATCGCAGCAGGCACGTCAGCAGCGCACATCAGCGCTCACGTTCGGATCATGCATGCTCCTTCGTCAGGCATCTGATGAAGGAGCACGCATGCTCCAAATGGGAGCGCTCAAGCCACGCCCCCCTGTTCTCAAGCGTCTGATGATTCCTACTGAGGTGTGCTGCTGACGTACCTGCTGTGATATCCTCCAGCCTCGGAGCTACGTTAATGGAATCACTCCTAACAAGAAGTATCAGGGCAGATCATGTCAGCCTGTCTGAATTTTTTTGACTATATTATCAATGTTTTGGATCAGGGCGGTGCTGTGGACATAGCATGTCTTGATTTCAGCAAGGCATTTGATACAGTTCCACATAATGATCTAATACA
This sequence comes from Aquarana catesbeiana, assembly GCF_042186555.1. NCBI lineage: Eukaryota > Metazoa > Chordata > Amphibia > Anura > Ranidae > Aquarana > Aquarana catesbeiana. The sequence goes on along the minus strand of NC_133334.1, from coordinate 212,018,608 downwards.
AAAGTTGTACAAGCTAGGACTTGGAGAAGCTCCAGGCTCCCCCCAAAAAATGAAAAGTCAGCAGCTACAAATACAAACCTGTCCAGGGATCCAGTGATGTCCTCACCCGAGCCAATTCTTCAAGTGGCTTTAGGTGCAGGCGCTGGCATCTTAAAGCGGAGCTTCAGTCTCTTTGGGAATTTTTTTTTTTTTAAATGCCCCTGTTATTGTCTTAACTTATTCAATCAAATTAGGATACTGTTACAAGTGTAACCATTCTTTTTACTTATAAATCTGTTATTACTCACAGGATACAGACAGGCAGCGGCCCTTTATGATGTGGGCATCTGAATTTACAGGATTCTCTGCAGCCGGCTACCCAGCATGCACCTCCCAATCCTGCGCCTGTGCAGTAATGACAAACGAGCCACTGTGCTGATTACAGGTTGCCGTAGCAATAGCGTCGACGTCGGACGTTACAGCCCTGTTATGGCAATCTATCAATTGATTAATCAGGCGGTGTCCCGAACACAGCATCTGTACTTTCTCCTGGCAGATCCTATTTCACTAAAATGGCTCCTAACTCCCCCCGTTCGCATCATTTCTGGTCTCGAAATACCAGGAGAATTCACTATTAGGCTTCCAGAGAACTCCTGGGATAGATGACGCCGATATCCCAGGAGTTCTCGGAAATCGCCTAATGACAAAATTGCCTAGGTTGCCGGGACCGGAAGTGCCGCCTCTATACAGGAATAAAAGATATTTGGAGAAAAAAAAAGGATTTCCATTTATAACTGTACTGCAGGTGGGCTTTCTGATATAAGCAACATGTAAAAATGGGTGGAACTCCGTTTTAAGTAAGAGAAACTGACAGTGAAGCCTTGCGGTTTCCCACTGCACATGCACGAGCAATGCTGCGCTTTGGGAATGCTTCTGCCTGTGATGTGTCCCAGAATTCTGCGGGGGAAGGAGAGGTGCCAAACTTCCGGCCCAGATCACTGTGGCGCATCTGACCAGAAGTGGGAGCGGGTGAAGTTCCGGTTTAACCCTTGGGTGGTTCAGTGGATATGCAGTTGGCTTAAGGATAGATGCCAAAGTGTGGTTGTAAATGGGATTCACTCAGAACAGAGACCAGTCACTAGTGGTGTACCACAAGGCTCTGTACTAGGTCCTGTTCTATTTAATCTGTATGTACCGTAAGTGATATAACTAAAGGTTTGTTGGGCAAGGTATGTCTTTTTTTTTTTTTTTTTTCCTGATGACACAAAGGTTTATGATAAGGTTGATATCCCTGGAGGTGTCTGTGACATGGAACATGATTTGGCATTGCTGGAAGATTGGTCAAAGCAGTGGAAACGGCAGTTCAATGCCGACATTATGGGGGGATTGATGTGTATAATGATTGGACGTCCAATGAGAGCCAGGTGTAGTTAGGCTCCTATTGGTATGGACCTAGTGATTCAAGTAGATGTATTCCATCTTTGATATGAGATTGGAAACAAAAGCTTGTAAGAAAAAGTGCACCATTTAGGAGATATTCACCCTGGATGCAGAGGGTGATATCACCAGTGGATGCTAGAGCTGCACAATTAATCGTTAAAAAATTGTGAACTCGATTCGCCCCCCTCTAACATCTCTCCTGCTGAGTTTGCAGATTCTTTCATATAAACAAGTGGAGAGACTTTATCTGCTCACTCAGCTGTCAAAAGAAAACATCCGGGCATTCTGCCAAGTCTTTAAAGCAGAGTTCCACCCAAAAGTGGAACTTCCGCTCATCTGATTCCTCCCCCCCCCGGTGCCACAATTGGCACCTTTCAGGGGGAAGGGGGGTGCAGATACCAGGTATCTGCACCCACTTCCGGGAACCACGCCGCCTCCCGCACCCCCCCCACCCCCACCCCCCGCTGTCTCCTTGGAAAAACACAGGTCCCAGGAGATAGCGGGGACCACTGAGGACGTGCAGCGTGACTCGCGCATGCGCAGTAGGGAACCGGGAAGTGAAGCCGCAACGCTTCACTTCCTTATTCCCCCAGCCAAGAGCCGAGCGGTTGCTCAGCTTCAGCTGCCGACATCGCTGGACTCCAGGACAGGTAAGTGTCCGTTTATTAAAAGTCAGCAGCTGCAGTATTTGTAGCTGCTGGCTTTTAATCATTTTTTTTTCAGGTGGACTCCCTCTTTAACTTGAAACATTGTAACTAAGCTTCCTTCTTAGATCAAAGGGATAGAACCTCTGTGTAAATAAAATGGGCAGCCTGCCAAGTTTTTAACAACATGTAGATGCAGGAAGTTTAACCACTTAAAGTCTAAATCTTTTTCTGACACTTCTTTCTTAAGTTAAAATCAATATTTTTTGCTAGAAAATTACTTGGAACCCCCAAACATTATATATATTTTAGCAGAGACTCTAGGGAATAAAATGGCAATGGCTGCAATATTTTATGTCACACTGTATTTGCCCAGCGGTCTTTCAGATGCAATTGTTTGGGAAAAACTATACTTCAATGAATAAAAAAAAAGAAGAAACAGTAAAGTTAGCCCAATTTTTTTGTTTTAATGTGAAAGATGATGTTATGCCGCGAGAATCATGAGAGAATCGTGATTTATCGTCTAAGCAAAAAAATCGTGATTCTCATATTAGCCAGAATCATGCAGCTCTAGTGGATGCGCTCTGAAGGTCCAGCATATCTTGCCAGAACTTGAGAGCTTTGTGCCAAAACTGAGGGCGCGGGATTGACATCATGGTGGCTCCAGCCAATCACACAGCTGAAGTGCGCGAACCCGGAAGAGAGACCAGGGGAAGATGTTAGCTCTCTCAGCAGTGACAGCACGCCACTGGAGGGCTTCGTTCTAAGGTAAGTATTTCATAGTATGCTAGTATGCAATGCAATTGCCTTCCAGGTGTGTGTGTTTTGGTTTTTTTTCGTCTTTTGACCAGCCATGGTTTACAACCGCTTTAACCACTTAAAGACCAGGCCTCTTTATGAGATTTGGTTTTTACAAGTTAAAAACAATTTTTTTTGCTAGAAAATTACTTAGAACCCCCAAACATTATATATTTTTTTTCTAACAACGTAGAGCATAAAATGGCAGTCGTTGCAATACTTTCTGTCGCACCGTATTTGCGCACTTTTTTTGGAAAATATAATTTTTTTTTTAAATTAGAAAATAAGACAACAGTAAAGTTAGCCCAATTTTTTTTTTATATTGTCAAAGATAATGTTACGCTGAGTAAATTGATACCCAACATGTCACGCTTCAAAATTGCACCCGCTCGTGGAATGGCGACAAACTTTTACCCTTAAAAATCTCCATAGGCGATGTTTAAAAAATTCTACAGGTTGCATGTTTTGGGTTACAGAGGAATTCTGGGGCTAGAATTATTGCTCTCGCTCTAACGATCGCGGCGATACCTCGCATGTGTGGTGTGAACGCTGTTTTAATGTGCGGGCGCTGCTTACGTATGCGTTCGCTTCTGCATGCGAGCTCGGCGGGAGGGGGCGCGTTCTTTTTAAAAAATATATATATGTGTCACTTTTATTCCTATTACAAGCAATGTAAACATCCCTTGTAATAATAATAATAAAAAAATGACAGGACCTCTTAAATATGAGATCTGGGGTCAAAAAGACCTCAGATCTCATATTTACACTAAAATGCAATAAAAAAATGTAATTTGAAAACAAAAAAAAGTCTTTTTAAAGTGGAGGTGTGCTGAAAAAAAAATATTAAAAGCCAGCAGCTACAAATACTGCAGCTGCTGACTTTTAATATATGGACACTTACCTGTCCAGGGAGCCCGCGGTGTCGGCAGCCGAAGCCGATCCGTCCTTCGGCTCTCGGCTGCTGCCACCGCCATCCTCGGTAGGGGAATAAGGAAGTGAAGCCGTGCGGCTTCACTTCCTGGTTCCCTACTGCGCATGCACGAGTCGAGCTGCGCGTCCTCTCAGGTACCTGCTGTATTCTGTGTCTCACAGAATACAGCGGGGGAGGACGGGGTAGGCAGCGGAAGTGGCGTAGGTCACCGCAATCACCGCGGTGATCTATGCCAGGAAGTGGGAACAAATACCTGTATTAGACAGGTATCTGCTCCCTCCTCCCCCCTGAAAGGTGCCAAATGTGACACCAGAGGGGGGGGGAGTCCAAAAAGTGGAAGTTCCATTTTTGGCAGGAACTCCACTTTAAGAGTAATGGGCGGAAGTGACATTTTGACATCACTTCCGCCCTGCAATGGTATGGAGACGGGTGGGGGCCATCTTCCCCTCACTCATGTCCATACCTAACAGGACACAGGACCCGATCGTCTTCGCCACTACCGACTGCTCCAGTCAGCGGCAGAGGGCACCGGAGCGCGGCGGGAGGCCGATAAAAGTGATTTTGCGGCGAACCTGCCGCAGAAACCACTTTTATCTGAAAGCGTACCGCCCGCTGAAGAAGAGGATACCGGGGTTATGGCAGCTAGCTGCTGCCATAACATAGTTACATAGTTAGTAATGTTGAATAAAGACACTAATCCATCTGGTTCAACCTGAGTGAGTGTGAGTGCGTGTCTACAATTGTCCCTATCCTTGTACATTTTGTCTCATTAAAGTGGTGTTCCGGTCAAAATTATACTTCTAAAATAAAAATACCTCTATAATACACAAGCTTAATGTATTCTAGTAAAGTTAGTCTGTTAACTAAGGCCTGTTTTGTTAGTTTTATAGCAGTAGTTTGTTATTTTACAAACTTACAGCAGGCCGTGGCCATCTTAAGTGTGGGCATCTGAAGCCAGACTGTATTTCTTCCTGGATCTCATTCTTGCAGATCTCGTACATGCTCAGTGCAGCACAAGCAGTGTAATAGGTTTCATGTCAGGTTTACATAGCAACGGCAGTGTCAGAGGAAGTTGCCGCCCCTTCCCAGAAGGCATTGCAAACAGGAAATGATGCGATGGGCCACGGCCAGGGAGGAGAAAGTGAAAAATGAATACAGCAGGTATACAGTAGGTGCTGAGAAAAAAAATTTAAAAATATCCAATTCGTTTACAGTGCACAGTTTAGTGAGGGATGCTGAAGAGTTGTAAAAGTGGGTGGAACTCCACTTTAAGATTCTCCTCTATTATATATTATTTAAGGTAACCAATATAGTGCTGTCAATTTACGCAGAGCTCCACACATACATCACACACTCACATCGGTCCCTACCCTCAAGGAGCCCACAATCTAAGGTTCCCAACTCACATTCATATACTAGGGCCAATTTTGGACAGAAGCCAATTAACCTAATAGAATGTCTTTAGCACAGGGAGAACCTGCAAATTCGAGGCAGGTAGTGTCGTGGTTGGGATTCAAACCAGCGACCCTTTTTACTGCTAGGCGAGAGTGCTACCCACTACATCACTGTGCCGCCCCATAACGATACCCCTCTTCAAAGTAAGTAAAATAACTACGGCGGGCGGTCCGTAAGTGGTTAATATGTACAGTCTGGAGGAAAGAAGGGAAAGGGGAGACATGATTAAAATCTTTAAATGCATCAAGGTGGTGAATAAGGTTCAGTAGGGCAGTGTTTTTAATATGAAACCAAAATCAAGACCACGTGGGACATGACCTCAAACTAACTGGAGGAAAGTTCAAAACTAATCTTAGAAAGTGATCATTTACTAAAGGGGTAGTTGATACTTGGAATAAACTACCAGCAGAGGTAATGAGACAGTCATCGGTAAAATGCTTGGGACAGACATAGATCTATAGTCGGACATAAAAGTTAACAAAAAAAATACAAAACATGTATTTAAAAAAAGGGGGGGGGGGGGGGTGGACAGACTCGATGGACCACTCAGTCTTTTGTTTTTTTCTGCTGTTACTTTTCTATGTTTCATTTGACAAGCTTCAATTTTTTAAACTGAAGGAGTGGGGTGGCTAACTGTCAGCCAAACAGTGGCTTCATCCAATCAGATGTTGCGGATGCTGTCTGACTACAACAGCTGGGAGGGGAGATTCCTTCATTCACAGTGATTGGCGGGAATGGCATGTTATTTTTTTGAAGGGGGGGCGGTGGATACCCTCTTTTTAGAGGGTTCCAGCTCCCACCTCCTCCCAGCACACCGCGCCACCGGAAGGGAGGTCACCTCTCCCCCCTCCCTCTCGGCAATCATCTGGGATCACAGGTCCCAGATGATTGCCCGACCACTCACGCAGTGCGTGCCTGGTTGTGAAGCCACAGCCGAGCACCCACAGTGAAAATGACGGCGCCAAAGAGAGGAGGGGGAGACAAGCGGGGCTTCGTTCCCCCGCATTGCTTGACCCTGGGACAGGTAAGTGTCCGATTATTAAAAGTCAGCTGCAGTATTTGTAGCTGCTGACTTTTAATTTTTGTTTTTTTTTTTTAAGCGGAACTCTGCTGAAGAAGAGCTGGTGAGGCTTTTTTTTTTATTTTTTAACTTAACCACTTCAGCCTCAGAAGGTTTTACCCCGTTACTGACCAGGCCATTTTAACTGACAATTGCGCAGTCATGTGACGTTGTACCCAAACAAAATTGACGTCTTTTTTTCCCCATACATAGAGCTTTCTTTTGGTGGTATTTGATCACCTCTGCGGTTTTTATTTTTTGCGATATAAACAAATGTATTCATCAGTTTAGGTCAATATATATTCTTCTACATATTTTTGGTAAAAAAAAATCACAATACGTGTATATTGATTGGTTTGCGCAAAAGGTATCACATCTACAAACTATGGGAAAGATTTATGGACTTTTTTTTTTTTTTTTTTTTATGTTTTTACTGGTAATGGCGGCGATCTGCGATTTTTAGCGGGACTGCAACATTGCGGCAGACAAATCTGACCCTAAGTGACACTTTTTGGGGACCAGTGACATTATTACATTGATCAGTGCTATAAAAATGCACTGATTAATGTATAAATGACACTGGCAGGGAAGGGGTTAACACTAGGGGGCGATCAAGGGGTTAACTGTGTTCACTGGGTGTGTTCTAACTGTGTGGGGGCTGGGCTCACTGGAGCACCACAGAGATCGCTGTTCCTGATCACTGGGAACATCAGATCTCAATGATGTCTCCTGTCAGAACAGGGATCCACCTCATTTACATAGACAGATCCCCGTTCTGCCTCTGTGTGCCGCGATCACAGGTTGCCGGCGGATATTAAGGCCGTGCTTCCGTGGTGTGCAGCCCTCGCACACCCACAGTGTCACATGCACGGGTTTGCGCAATCGAGCCAACCTGCCTCCATATATATACAGTGGCTGGTCAGCAAGTGGTTAAAGGGGTTGTAAAGTCTCATGGTTTTTCACCTTAATGCATTCTATACATTAAAGTGATTGTGAAAGTCTTTTGGTTTTGTTTCCTATAAAAATAACAAACGTGTTATACTTACCTGTTCTGTTGCACTGGATTTGCACAGAGCAGCCCAGATCCTCCTATTTTCGGGTCCCTCTTCTGTGATCCTGGCCCCTCCTTCCTGTTCAGTGCCCCCACAGCAAGCAGCTTGTTATGGGAGCACCTGAGCCTAGTCATAGCTCCGTGTGTCCATTCAGATACAGAGCCCCGACCCGACCCCGCCCTCTCCCTCCCCTGATTGGCTAGCAGACCTTGGCAGCAGTGGCAGCCAATGCTGTGTCTCAGCCAATCAGGAGGGAGAATCTTGGGCGGCTGAGACACTTGTGGACATCGCTGGACAGAGAGGGACATCAGGTAAGTGTTAGGGGGCTGCTGCACACAGAAGGCTTTTTATCTTATTGCATAGAATGCATGAAGATAAAAAAAAAAAAACCTTCTGCCTTTACAACCCCTTTTAAGGTGAAAAGCCTTCTGTGCTTCAGCTGCTCCCCACCCACTTTTCTTTCCTAAACCCGATCGTGGCAACGACGAGCACGAGCCCAGTGGCTCCAGCCACTGTCTCGTGTCCTCATTGGATAGATTGATAGCAGCAGGAGCCATTGGCTTCCACTGCTGTCAGTCAAATCCAGTGACATGGGGGGCAGGGCTGAGTCCTGCTGTCTGTCAATGGATGCAGCAGTGGGACTTGTGACTGCGCCCTCATGGGTGCCCCCATGGAAAGCGGCTTTCTGTGGGGGCACCCAATGAAGAGGAGGAGTCAGGAGTGCCCCCGCCCCCCCCCCCCCCTCCCCCCAGAAAAGGGCAAACCCCTTAGGCCTCATATACACTGCTGCTGGTAAACGACGTTTAGGAGCAGTTGGGCATTTTTTTCAACTGCTTTTGAACTCTCCTCTATGTTATCTTATCAGTACATGTACACAGGGTCGTTTATAGTCGTTTCTAGGCAGTTGAGTTTAGAGGCTTTTTTTTGGAACGCGGTAACCCGTGTTTAGCCGCGTTTCGTTTATAGGCGTTTTTCATTCTTGGCTATTTTGGAAAAAGAAAACTTTTTTTTTTTTTTTCCTTTTAAACGCTTCTAAACGTAAACGTGGCAAAACGGACGTTTTAAACGTGGGTTACTATCTGTCAAGTTAAATCGTTCAGGAGAGGTTGTAAAAACGTTCCGTGTACATGAAGACTTACACAGAGCAGGTAAGTATGACATGTTTGTAAAGGTTTTTTTTTTTTTTTTTTTTTAAACAATCACTTTAAACCCCTTTTTTAATTTTTATTTTTTTCCTGAGGCTCCATGCACACTGGCTTGAATAGCGTTGCTTCTACAGGAGCTTTGTGTTCTGTCTGTAGAAGCAACTCAATGCTATCTTATGTGTCCATGTATATTAGGACATTAGGAGGCATATTTTGGGTTTAACGTTTAGAGGCAGAGAAAAAAAACCTTCTGGTTCACATTTCTAATTGGAGCTCACTGGCAGAAAAAAACGTAAAACTCTTCTAAACTTTGTACAAAAAATGTTCTATATGAGCGTTTTTTAAGCCCAGTGTGCATGGAGCCTTAGAGAAAGGTGCAGATACTCAAAATGTGTGGCTGTTACTAAAGTGAGTGGTGGGGAGATCAGAGCTTCAATAGCCAATAAATAAGGAATGCAACTTGGTGTACTAGAGAGGAAAGCAGGGGGTCAGGAAGCCTGGCCATACAGTACCCATTACCCATGGACAAGACAGTCTTCCTACCCTGTACAGTTATCCACGTCATGTTTCAGTGTCTTTGGGCTGTAGGAGCAGGAAACTGACTGCAGGGCGGCTTTTAAAAGGGATAGTGGTTAATGAGTTGCCTGTTTTAAGATCACCACACACATTACAGTTGCTGATTGTGCAATCTCTCCTAGATCTACTAACAATGATGTAGTGCAAGGGCCTGCCTCATTGGATACAAATTAAAGGACATATTTAGGGAGGAAGATGTAACATGTTCTAGCTCCTTCCACACCATGCCTTCAGAGAATGAATGAACTACATCTACTGTGGTTGACAACTTGTAGCTCGGCAAACGCTGGTGAGCGCTCTTGTAGTTCATTGATTCTTCATGCCATTCAGTTGCTCTCTGCCTGTATCGGAGGTACAGTCATACAGTGTACTGAGAGTCTGCAGGATCCTGGCATTGCACCTGCAATCTGCTGATCGTGAGTGCAATACTTTACAGGCTCCAGTGTAAAAATGCACTTTTTTTTTTTTTTTTTTTTTCAATATAAAAGGTGAATTTATTTTTAAATTGGATGGGTTATGTAGGTCTTTCTGTTACATAGCTTTGGAAAACCTAAAGTTGATTGTACAAAGATTGTATTGTCAGATTATAATGTGTATGGTAATGCTTAGGCAGATCACAACGATGTCAGAGATCTCTGGGCTCTAGTTTCATTACACCTCAAAGAATGTCAAAAAAAGTCATCTACATTGCAGTTTAAGGCTCAGTTCACACTGCAGTGCGACTTTGGCACGATTTTGAAGCAACTTCTGGGAATGCCTGTGTAATCTTCCTGTAATGTCGGATCCAAATCACATCCATTAAGATGAGGATCTGACTTGGAGGCAACTCTCATTAGATTGCATTCACACCTCAGCGTTCTAAATTGCGAGATTTCAAAGTGCCAAGGTGTGAATGAAAAATTGTAGAATGCACATTTGAGATGCCATTCATTTGAATGGCACCTAAAATCGCGGTGTGGTATCGCGTGAGGCATGTCGCCCTAAAGTAGCTCCCGATCTTTTTTCGGGCGACAAGCTTCGCATGATGCGGGTTGCCGCGCTTGCAGCATGATTTATCATGACAGAACCGCACCATGATTTTAGGTGCCTTTCAAATGAATGGCATCGCAAATGTGCGTTCTGTGATTTGTCATTCACACCTAGGTGCTGTGAAATCGCTGGCAGAATCACGGCGAATCAGCCCGCGATTCAAAACGCAGAGGTGTGAATGCAGCCTTAAAGTCTATGGGCACAATTTGGATAGAAGTTGCCTTGAAGTAGTACAGGAACCTGTAAGTTGGAGCAACTTCAGTAGTGCTTAAGATGGCTCTCATCGACTGACATGGGATTTTACATGTCACGTGAGTTGGGGTCTTACAAGTCAGATCCCAAGTCGCGGCAGTGTGAACCGAGCCTGATACCATCAATACAATATGTTACTTGTATACTACTAAGTAGCAAAATCTAAAATCCTAACCTGAAATTCTAAGACAGGTTCCAGCAGGGACCATATTGAGATACCCAATCAAATTTTGAATGGTTACATATCTGCCTAACCTAAAGTTTGACAAAACATTTAATTGTCTTTACAGAAACCCCAGCAATGTCAAATGAACTGAACGTGTTTGTGGGAAATACCACCCTGATAGATGAAGAGGTTTACCAGCTCTGGCTGGATGGATACTCAGGTATTTGTCATATTGAAGAAGCCTTGTTGTTGATTTTTATATACACTGATAGGCCATAACTTTATGACCACTGACGGGTTAAAGCGGAGTTCTACCCAAAAGGGAAATTTACGCTTTAAGGCCTCCTCCCCGGCTCCTGTTTGTGAAACAGCTTTTGGGGAGGAGGAGGGGGGGCAGGTACCCGATTTTTATAGGTACCTGCTTCCACTTCCGTGCGGAAGTTCTCCCTCCCGAAGTCTTCTGGGACACATGACAGGTCCTAGAAGACTTCGAGACCATTTACGCAGCGTCGCTCACGCATGCTCTGTGGGCACCTGGCTGTGAAGCTGCCCATAGTAAAGATGCTGGCGCCGTCGAGGGAGAACACGGCTGCATTGAGTACATCGCTGGTTCATGGGACAGGTAAGTGGCTTTTTATTAAAAGTCAACAGCTACACTTTTTGTAGCTGCTGACTTTTAATAAACAAACAAATGACTGGAACTCCGCTTTAATGTGGTTGTAAAGGCAGAAGGTTTTTTTTTTTTATCTTAATGCATCTTTGCATTAAAATAAAAAGCGTTCTGTGTGCAGCATCCCCCTAATACTTATATAAAACTAAAAATACAAAAACCTGATGTCACTCAACCATCTCCAGAATTAATAAATGGATCTACACAGCCCACTGTACATATCAAAATGACGGAATTTATTAATATTAAAAAGGTAAGTGATAGAAAACTACATGTAAACACATATAACACAAGACATATAAAACTAAACTCGTGACCACCTCATTGTTGTATAATTAGACCAAATCTCAATGTGTGTGAATGAAGGACGTCCCTCTGATTACACACAGCTCCTGTGTGGGAGCAACTATGTAGAGAGCTCACCTTGTGTGCTGGCAAGATTTCCTTCAGGGAGAATGAGATATTTGAATATTCCTCAGGATACAATGGACTAAGATCAAGTCCCAAAATCAAAGTGCACCTGCAGCGTAGACAATGGAAATAACCCAGTGTTGAGCTCTTTACGACAAAGTCTGGTAATCGTGGTCTAGAGGAGGTTTCAGTTGTCAGGAACAAGAAGTATATAACACAGATTGCATAGATCCACATATTATGTTGTAAAAAACATATTATGTCCTGGACTCCCTCCCACGCACTATATCGTTAATCCACAGTCTGTGTATGAGCACAGAGCTACCAATAGAGATCTCATGGAGCTCTTGAAATCCGTGATCCAAGATACACCTGCAAGCGCAAATTCAATGTTCCATAAAGGTAAGGGGTAAGAAGTACTTATCCAATCCAGAGGTGCTTCATCACTCAATACTCTCTCATCGCAAGATATGCCATTTGTGAAATCCTCAGGTTAAAAATGGTATAGTCACAACATCAGAGGTGGTCAAAAAGGTTGCCTGACCAGTTTCACCGGACTCAGCCAGCTGCTTCAGAGGCTTGATCGGGAAGTCCCTCTGTGTGTAATCAGAGGGACTTCCTTCATTCACACACATTGAGATTTGGTCTCACTATACAACCATGAGGTGGTCATGATTTTAGACTGTATATGTCTTGTGTTTTACATGTAGTTTTCTATTACCATTTTGATATTAATAAATTCTGTCATTTTTTTTATTTTTACATATATGACAATTGCCGCAGAGCTCCTGCTCCCTTCCTTTTCCCCCTTCTCACCCTTGGGTGAGGACATATGAATTTTTTTTGTTAGAAATTTGATAATATTATCTTTGGCTTTACCTTGAGGGTTCTTCACTTATTTCCAGTGTTCCCCCTAATACTTACCCGAGGTCCCTCTCTGTCCACGAGTGTCTCAGCTGTCCAAGATTCTCCCTTCCTGATTGTCTGCGACACCGTAGCAGCGCCATTTTCAGCTAGCCAATCAGGAGAGAGAGGGGCGGGTCCAGGCGGGGCTCCGTGTCTGAATGGACACACGGAGCTGTGACTCGGCTCGGGTGCCCCCATAGCAAGCTGCTTGCTGTGGGGGCACGTAACAGGATGGAGGGGCCAGGATCACAGAAGAGGGACCCGAGAAGAGGAGGATCTGGGCTGCTCTGTGCAAATCCACTGCAACAGAGCAGGTAAGTATAACATTTTTGTTATTTTTATAGGGAAAAAAACAAGACTTACAATCACTTTAAATGAATAACATTGATTATCTTGCTACAATGGCATCTGAAAATCGGTGGGATATATTAGGCAGCAAGTAAACATGTTGTCCCTGACATTGATGTGTTGAAAGCAGAAAAAATGGGCATTGCAGTTTGTTGTGTATGGGGCTGCGTAGTCACAGACCAGTCAGGGTGCCCATGTTGACAAGTGTCCACAGTCAAAAAAGCACCTACAATGGACGATGAACATCAGAACTGACCACAGAGCAATGAAAGAAGGTCGTCTGATCTGGCACCAGGATGCAGTATTGGAAGAAGACAAACTGGCAGTGGCAGTATGAAGCTTTGGGCAATGTTCAGCTGGGAAACCTTGGGTCTTGTCATTCATGTGGATGATACTTGACACGTACCACCTATCTAAACATTGCCGACCAATTACATCCCTTCGTGGTAACGGTATTCCCTGATGGAAGTGGCCTCTTGCAACCATGCCACACTGCAAAAATGGTTTAAGAGTGATTTGAGGAACACACCAAAGAGTTTGAGAAGTTAATTGGACTCCAAATTCTCCAGATCGCAATCCAATCAAGTATCTGTAGGATGTGCTTAAAAAGCAAGTCTGAACCATGGAGGCCACACCTCACAACTTACAGGATCCGTTACTGATGGCTTAGTGACAGGTACTACAGTATACCTTCAGGAGTCTAGTGGAGTCCATGCCTCGATTGGTCGGGGCTGTGTTGGTAGCAAAAAGGGGACCTACTGAATATTAAGTGGGTGTTCATAAAGTTATGGTTTATCGGAGTATACTCATTGTGTGATTTGCATTTTTACTATTAGTGGGGAATATTCTGACATACAGTTGCATATATGCATATATTTTTCATCTCATCATATCTATCCCTAAGGCTGTATTCACATATAGTGAGGTGACAGGTGTTTTACTGCATTGTAAAACGCCAGTCACGGCAGACAATTGTTTCCTGTGTGTCTCATTCACACTGCAATGCAGCCGGAGGCTGCACTGAAGCACGCTGCAGCATGCAGCTCACTGTACAGAATCATATGGCACTGTACAGCAGCGCAGTGCATTGTGCCGCTGTACAGAACCATGTATAAAGTGTAAATTTTGTACATTTCAAATAAAGTTTGTCTGAATACAAAATAAAAAATGGAGCTGTGTGTGCTGCGCTGAATCGTGCACCACACTGCCCCCTATCGCAGCCACAAGGGAAAGCTGTCGGAATGGAAACTGCAGCAGTTTACCTCTCTGGCAGCTGTACTTTTGTGTGTGAATTCAGCTTAAAGCTCGGATACAGTTTAACTTTTTGATGCATACTTTAATTAATATGGACCTAAATGATATGAGCAGAAGTCTTTTACACCTCTGTCTTGCAGTGGGTGATGCTGTCAATATTCGACTGAAAAGTGGAATTCTCGATCAGACTGGAGCAGGACCCGATGTCCTCGAGAGTGACACCATGGACCATTATCGTACATTTCAAATGATTGAAAGGCTCCTTCACTATCCCCCAAAGCTGGTGCAGCAGTTGCTCTTTCAGATACCACCCTACAAGCAGAGCATGTTGATTGAGAGGTAGTATATCAAAAAAGAAAAACAAAATTGACTTTTGTGTGTCCATTTAAAGTAAACCTGTTATGGGAGAAATACAGAGACTGCCATTGCTGACCATCTTCTGAAAATGCTAGTTGTGTGGCTGTTCGCTTCTGCTTACCTACTAACCTACTGTCTATTGGAGTGCAGATAGCAACATCGACTGTCCTTTATAAATCGGTTCCTTTGTTATTGGCACATAAAACATTGCCCTTCATAAAAGGCTCATGCTTATGCGAACACTGAAACAAATGTGTTCCTGGCACTTTAAGTGCAGAGAGGGTAAGTAGAACAGGGTTATCTTCAATTTGCCTCCCTGCCACCCCGTTTGTTTACCAACACCAGAGAAACCTGGTTCCCCACAATGCAGCAGTCAGTCTCTACACCTGAGCATTTTCAAGGGGTCATGGATTGGGAATTGTGTAAACGCCAACCCAGTGGTTTGATTGCTCTGCATTGCGTTTGAAAAACAAAGTAGCATGTACACTTTGCCCTCTACAGGTTGACCCTCACCCTAAGGCCCCTTCCACAGGGTGTGGACTGCCAGGATACTGTCTGCTGATCCCCGCTGTACAGGCGGATGGTTGGTCTGTGTTCGCTTCGCTTATGCAGAGCGGACACTGCCACAGCCTCAATGGGTGGTCGAATGTACAAGGGCCACCTGTCCGCTAACACCCAAGCGTTATGTTCACTAATGTATATTTTATAAATCAGACTCTCATTTTCATGTACATCTCTAATCTGATGTACCTGGTCGATCCTGCCAGCAACCTTCTTCTTTGCTCTCAACTGACCACACAAAGCATAGAAGCTAATCTATGTTAGCATGGTCAGTTTGTATCCTTTGGCTGGCCATTCAAGTAAAAAACACTGTGCAGACACACAGCATGCCTGTATTGGGCAGTCTAATCAGCCACCACACCCTCCAACCAATCGCAGCCTGCCTCTGGCACACACCTCCTCCCAATCACAGCCTGCCTTTTGAACATGACTCCTGCTGATTAACAGCCTGCATCTTGCCTGAGGCTGAACAGACTATGAAATACAGGCAATCTGTGTGTCTGCACAGTGTCCTGCAACCCCCGCCCCCCCACTATCAGGAAGAAGAGATGCGTGGTCACGACACAACTTTTTAACCTTGTGAAAATGATAAGGATGAACATGTCTGAAACTAAGCAAAAGCAGTGAGTTATAAATTTGCTAGAAAGTGTCTCTAACATGGTATGCAGTCCATATTCCCATCACACACATTCCTGGAATGAGCTCTTATGGTACCGGGTGCTTTAGGGACTGCCAGCTGGATACTGGGAAATGCATTATGATGTTGTAGATAATTGCCAGCACACCAAGGATCTTCAATTACGTCCAAACTTTTTTTATTAAAGAAAGATCACATCGCAAAACAGCGTAGTGCAACGTTTCGGAGCAACGCAGGACCCCTTCGTCAGGCATGTGGCTCTGAAACGTTGAAGCGGTCCTGCGTGGTTCTGAAACGGTGCACTACACGGTTTTGTGATGTGATCTTTCATTAATAGAAATTTTGGACGTAATTGAAGATCCTTGGTGTCCTGGCAATGATCTACATTAAATAACGTGGTATGTTCACAACATCTTTGAATACTCTGCACTCTTGCTCCAGAATCCTTTGTGATAAGACTAAGGATCCTGTGCTACAAGATTCTGGCTGTGGAAACAAATCATCAAGGTATTTAGCTTGTGAAAGAAGCCAGAGCACCTGGAGGAAAGTGACTTAAAACTCGGACAAAAGCCAGACAACAGATGACACTGGAGGGTGTTGAATCCAGCAATTAATAATAATAGTGTTTATTGTTTAGCTGTTATAAAGTCCTGTATGATCATTTTATCCAAACTGTAGTCACTTTTTTGATTACTGAATGTTACTTGATTCCCTTGTAGGTATTATGCGTTTGATGAAGCCTTTGTCCGGGAAGTTCTTGGTAAAAAGCTTTCAAAAGGAACTAAAAAAGATCTGGACGACATAAGTGCAAAGACTGGAGTGACCCTGAAAAGCTGCAGGAGACAAGTACTTTCCTTTTTATAATCTACTGTATTTATATATATATATATATATATATTTTTTTTTTTTTTTTTTACATGAACAAACTTACTCTGGTTGTTACTACTTTTAATATGTTTCAGATTTCTTCTTTTTTTTTTTTTCTTGTACAGTTCGACAATTTTAAGCGAGTGTTCAAGGTGGTTGAAGAAATGAGGGGCAATTTAGTCGACAACATTCAGCAGAATTTTCTGTTATCAGACAAGCTAGCGAGGTCTGTCTGCTTTCCCTTTTTTATTTTTTGTTTTTCTGACACTTCGCTATCGTTTGAGACTCTTTTTTCCAACATCTAGGTACAGATTTGTTTGGCAAAGTGAAAAAAACAAGACTATGAATGTGAAGATGAGGGTTTGGAGAGTGTGCTAAGGGATTCTTTGATTTCTTTACATGCTGACATCAGGATATCATGATGTGGAAGGAGGCTGTGACTTATATTTTAATTATTTGGAGCCATTTTTGGCATTTGTAAAGAACAGTATAAATAGAGCAAATGCCAAATGTAGTGGTGTGGTGATTGTAAAAACACAATCTGACATCTTTATTGTTATCATCATAATATAGAGAACATCTAGCAGAAAAACAAACACTCTTGCGCATAAGTATTATGCCAGCCCAGTTATGAGTGATGGTCCACTCTTTAATGGATAATGTTTCCGGATTTGCTGCCCTCTAGGACCGGGGATGTCCTTTATACACTAGAAAGAGCCTCAGAGGAAGAAGGTTTACCTTCGAAACGCGTTAGCCAGTAGGGCCTCCTGCATGGTCTCCCCTACATACTGGAGATTGCTAGTCCCAGGATTGTATAGCCACGGGATGGTGGCCTGCTTAAGCATATTTATTTCTACATGCTTGTGAGTAGTTTTTATCTTTTTTACTAAATAAATTCAGTTGGGATAATGCACTAGGCAGGTGCACCCTCTTTTCTTTTATCTTTCTAGTATATAAAGAACATCCAATCTAGAATTTTGCTAAGAGAAGCAATTTTTTTTACTAATAGAGCTATATTGCTGTTGCTTGTGCTTTGAGGTGACGCATTTAGATTATTTCATTTTCTTTAATGAGACACAGCCAAGTTGTCGCATCAGGGCCAAGTAACAGTGTCTGTAGGTAGTCGTCCTCCCAAGCTTTCACTGCTTACAGCACCACACTTCCCTGATGTCTCCCAGATGCAGGATATCAGTCTGTCTGAGCTCTGTTGTCGAGTGATGTCGGAGTTTAGACATGGATTATCATTATTAGGCCCCACTTCTCATATGATAGTGTTAGGGCTCGGTGATTGGCTTCAGAGGTCGATGCACTGTTACATGTTGGAGGTCACATGCTCCTTCATACAAGAGAGCCCTGGTCCTGAGCAAGTCAACAGATGGTACAGAGCATGGCTCGCAAGTATAACTGCTTGAGGCGGTTGTATCTGCAGGCACTCTCAGTTTCTTCTGAATAGGAAAAGTGACAGTGTCTCTTTAACATGCATGCATTCTGAGGTTTGGAGACAGGTAAATTGGCTTTTCCTAGGGGACATTTCAGAAAATGTGGCAGGGAGTGTTTCTTGGCAGAAGAGATTTTGGCGAAAGCATGAGTAGGTGCTTTGATGTTTATTCATGTTTCCTACATATGCTATTTTAAGCTTTGCTGACCATGTGTTTTCCTTCCTTAGGGATTATGCTGCAATAGTTTTCTTTGCAAACAGTCGTTTCGAAACTGGGAAACGAAAACTTCAGTACCTGACATTTGAAGACTTTGCTACCTGTGCTGAACATATAATTCAAAACTGGACTCTGGGAGCAGTGGGTGTGTAAATTGGACATGTGTATGTGCGTGTATATATAAAAACTTGAACAGCATCAGAGCTGGATAAAAAAAATGTATGGATAGTAAATTATACTTTTTATAAACGACAAGACCTCAAATGATGTCTTTTATGAGGGCATGTATTATGTGCAGTAAAGTGTTTTAAACGCTCACCTTTAAAGTTTAGCCTTCTAAAGTTTAAAGTTCACCTTTAGGAGCATGTTACACTCATATTTAGGGTGTAACATGCTCCTTTACACCCGCCTCCTACCGACAGCGGGCAGAGGATCTTCCCCACACCCACTGTCAATTTTCTTTTTTTAATAGTGCGGTTCTGCGCATCCTTCATTCACATTTTCATGTGAATGAATGAACTACAAGTAGCGTCGGCCGCAGCAGCAGATGGCTAGAGTTCTTGAATGAACTGCGGGGGTGTTGGTGAGCGCTCTTGTAGTTCATTGATTCTTCCAGCAGTTCAGTAACTGTCTGCCCACATAGGAGGTACAGGCAGACAGCTGACAGTCTGCAGGATCCTGGCATTGCACCTTCGATCTGCTGATCGCGGGCGCAATTCTTTTTTTTTTTTTTTTTTTTTTTTTACAATAGATTTTTATTGAAAAGATTTTCTTAACAATACAGATTGACATTGTCACGATAACAATTGTGACTAACTTCTTTGCAATAGTTCTTAAGAATATTCTTATACAAATACAATAATTGATAGTCTGTACCAGCCTACCCATATTGGGTTCAAACTGTAGGTACCAGCCTACCCCTATTGGGTTCAAACTGTAGGGCGGGCGCAATTCTTTACAGGCTGCAGTTTGAAAAAATAATAAATGCACATTTTTTAAATTCATTTATTTTTTTATAAAAATTGAACTTATGCTTTAAAGCTGAAATGTCTAAATATGCAGATGAAACGTATAAAAAGAAGCTGTTTTCCTGCCAAGTGATTTGTAATTCTGATCTGATCATCCAGTTTTCAGAATTTACGCAGCCCTGCCACACAGCACAGCCTTTACCCACTTAAAGTAGACCTTCAGCTTAGTTTTCCACATTCCCTAATATAAAGGTTTACTTCCTCCTTTGACAAACATATATATATATATATATATATATATATATATATATATATATATATATATATATATACATACATACACACACAGTATCTTACAAAAGTGAGTACACCCCTCACATTTTTGTAAATATTTTATTATATCTTTTCATGTGTCAGCACTGAAGTAATGACACTTTGCTACAACGTAAAGTAGTGAGTGTACAGCTTGCATAACAGTGTAAATTTGCTGTCTCCTCAAAATAACTCAACACACAGCCATTATTGTCTAAACCGCTGGCAGCAAAAGTGAGTACACCCCTAAGTAAAAATGTCCTAATTGTGCCCAATTAGCCATTTTTCCTCCACGGTGTCATGTGACTCGTTAGTGTTACAAGGTCTCGGGTGTGTTAAATTTGGTGTTATCGCTCTCACTCTCTCATACTGGTCACTGGTAGTTCAACATAGCACCTCATGGCAAAGAACTCTCTGAGGATCTGAAAAAAAGAATTGTTGCTCTACATAAAGATGGTCTAGGCCAGTGGTCATCAACCCTGTCCTCAGGGCCCACTAACAGGCCAGGTTTGCAAGATAACTGACATACAGCACAGGTGATATCATTTGCTGCTCAGTGATTGCAGTATTTTAGTCTGTATCTCCCCAAGGTAATACATAAAACCTGGCCTGTTAGTGGGCCCTGAGGACAGGGTTGATGACCACTGGTCTAGGCTATAAGAAGATTGCCAAGTCCCTGAAACTGAGCTGCAGCACCGTGGCCAAGACCATACAGTGGTTTAACAGGATAGGTTCCATTCAGTACAGGCCTCGCTATGGTCGACCAAAAGTTGAGTGCACGTGCTCAGCGTCATATCCAGAGGTTGTCTTTGGAAAATAGACGTATGAGTGCTGCCAGCATTGCTGCAGAGGTTGAAGGGGTGGGGGGGTCAGCCGGTCAGTGCTTAGACCATACACCGCACACTGCATCAAATTGGTCTGAGTGGATGTCGTCCCAGAAGGAAGCCTCTTCTAAAGATGATGCACAAGAGCCCACAAACAGTTTGCTGAAGACAAGCAGACTAAGGACATGGATTACTTGAACCATGTCCTGTGGTCTGATGAGACCAAGATAAACTTATTTGGTCAGATGGTGTCAAGCGTGTGTGGTGGCAAACAGGTGAGGAGTACAAAGACAAGTGTGTCTTGCCTACAATCAAGCATGGTGGTGGGAGTGTCATGGTCTGGGGCTTCATGATGCTGCTGGCACTGGGAAGCTACAGTTCATTGAGGGAACCATGAAGGCCAACATGTACTATGACATACTGAAGCAGAGCATGATCTCCACCCTTCAGAGACTGGGCCGCAGGGCAGTATTCTAACATAACGACCCCAAGCACACCTCCAAGAGGACCATTGCCTTGCTAAAGAAGCTGAAGGTAAAGGTTGATGGACTGGCCAAGCATGTCTCCAGAGCTAAACCCTATTGAGCATCTGTGGGGCATCTTCAAACAGAAGGTGGAGGAGCGCAAGGTCTCTAACATCCACCAGCTTTGTGATGTTGTCATGGAGGAGCGGAAGAGGAAGCTCTGGTGAACTCCATGCCCAAGAGTGTTAAGCCAGTGCTGGAAAATAATGGTGGCCACACAAATTGACAGTTTGGTTCCAATTTGGACATTTTCACTTAGAGGTGTACTCACTTTTGTTGTCAACGGATTAGACATTAATGGCTGTGTGTTGAGTTATTTTGAATGGACAGCAAATTCACACTGTTATACAAGCTGTACACTCACTACTTTACATTGTAGCAAAGTGTCATTTCTGCAGTGTTGTCAAATGAAAAGATATAATAAAATATTTACAATGTGAGGGGTGTACTTACTTTTGTGAGATACTGTATATGTCTATAGTTTTTTGGTAAATGGCTCTTGAGTTTCCCCTCCCTCTCTCACCTAGGACGGAATTACATAACTTGTACTTACCACTGTCTACTGACTCCTGGGATATGAAAGTCAAATATCCTATAGCCCCAATCCTGGGCATGTGCACCCAGTGCTTTAGCTGGGGAATTTTATTGTTTACAAGTTGCCAAAGTTTCAGCAACATGTAAACACTATTCCCTGTCTACATCGTTGGGTTAGGATCTACAGGATTGATGGCTCATGCGCACCCAACACGCTAACCAGGGAGTCCTATTATTTACATGTTACCAATACTTTGGCACCAAAACAATTCCCCTGCTGAAGCTCTAGCCTTGCATGTGTAACTCATCATGAGGGCCAGCATAGCAAACCAGAAAGGAAGTTGGCTTATCCTTTGCCCTTATTGAAAATATCATCGGGCAGAGGCCAGTCACTTAAGAATTTCAGATTGCAGGAAAACTTTACACTGCATGTAAAGGTATGTATATGTTTAGAAATTGCTATTAAGTATGCCGTTTTTAGCTTTAGAGAACATTTATGCTCTTGTTTTTCACATTTTTAATCACTTAATCTTCCATTAAAATGTTTGTATTACAATTTTCTTTTTTCCCTTAAGATGTAACAGAAGACATGGATATGGATTTGGATAAGGAATTTCTGCAGGATCTAAAGGACCTGAAAATCCTGATAACAGACAAAGACCTTCTGGATCAGCATAAGAGGTGAATAGTTGGGAAGACAGCAATCCGATAAGAAAAAAGTATTTAAATGTAACTGGAGCTTTGAATTGTGGAGTTTTCTAAACCTGAAGAGATGTCATCACTTCAGCCCTTCACGAAAATCCCTCACCTCTCCAGGTGCTGACCAAAGGGACCCCAGCCATGCTCCAGGAACTCAGCAGAAAGTCTGATATCGATGATGTTAGATCACATCCAACTCTAATAATGCTGAGCAAAGCACATTGCAGCCCCTCCTAGGAGTGCCCCTCTCAAACAATTCCAATTGATCAAGTCCTGTGATCCAGCTCGTATTGGGTGACAAGTTAAAAATGAGAGGTCCTAGGGTTACAGTGTGCTTTGTCCAGCTTTAATAAAGTTGTATGTGATCTGACATCACTAGTTTGCAAGTTCCTGCTGTTTTCCAGACCTGAGTGTACTTTGTTAGTTGTAGAATGATTTCCAGGTCCAGAGCTATGAGGCAGTCCCAGGTGTGGCCCTGTCTCTTAAGGCTCACTTTGAGTAAGGTCATTCACTCTAAACTGTAACAGTGAGAGCGGAGAGAAGATCCCCCGCCTGCTGTCACAGCAGGGGGAGCGGAGGGGCCCATGAAGGTGCTCTTTGGTAACATGTTAAACCCTAAAATACAAGTGTAACAGAAAGATGAATTATCCTCCTTCCTTTTTTTTTTTTTTTTTTTTTTTTTTTTTTTATAATCTTTATTTCGGACAAAATTAACATGTTATAGCAAACAGTTTCAGATAGTCAAGGACTAACCGAAATAGGCATGTGTCAAAAAGATACATGCACAAACCAGCAGGGGAGTAAGGAGAACAATGTTTGTCATATTGTTAACCCGTGATACTGGGTTTTTGCCCCTGGGCAGTTAGGGACATTCTATGGCAGTGATATCCATGGACAATATCCTAAAGATACACAAGTATATATATGGGGGCTGTGGCAAGCCCTACAGCCAGCACTAAGCCCGCTGAAAATTCTAGAAAGGATATGGGCATCCATTTGGCAGTGACACTGGGAGAGGGGGGCCAATTTGGCCTCCAGCTAAACTCTCCCAGCGCACCATCCGGGTCAGGGGTGCCTGTGGTAAACATCCGGTGCCGAAAGGGAAAAAAGATGCCATCCCCCGGAAGGAAGGCTTCCCCCTTTAGCAGCAAGGCACTGTAGCCATAAGTCCAGTTAGTACAGTGTGAGTGAAAAGAAGGTCCAAACCCACGTAACCTGGAGAGTTTATACATTGTTCTAATGAAAAAGGAGGGGGAGAGAGAAGAGGAGAGATTAGTGAAACGAAGGGATAGGAGCATACCTGTATTCTTATGTGGAGTCTTCAGATCTGTATCAAGTGAGCCGCACCAAGGCTGGACAACCTCCAGAGTGAATGGGAAAGGCTATCTCTCAACAAGAGTGTCTCTATCCTTTGTGGGATCTAAGGGACGGTTCTGCCAGCTCTAGCGGTGCTAAGTCTAAACTGGAGGATACGTGCCCTGGGTTGGCCACATAGTCCATCCAGGGTTCCCATATAAGGTTGAGGTGTTCACGAGTACCACTACAGGTCGCTATTTAGTCCTCTGCCTCCGAATGTCATTCACCTTGCCAATCCATTCCTCCCTTGTAGGAATTCGTGGCTGCTTCCACTAAATTGGGAGTAAGCGTCTGGCTGCATTCAACAAATGTAGCCGTGCGCTTTTCTTATATCGACTAATCGGGATCTGAGGGACATGTAGGATAGAGGGATATCTAGACCTAGGATATCTTTTTTTGGGGGGTATTTGATGTCTTCCCAATAGGGCTTGATCCGGGGGCACTCCCATCATATGTGTAGGAGTGTGCCTCGGTGTCCACAATCTCACCAGCATAGGTCTGATACGATACAGAAGGGTAGATACGCGGACAATCTGCTGGCACCCTATACCAGCGGGACAGAACTTTATAGTCCGTCTCTTGTGTTTTAGACTCAATAGAGCTTGAGTGAGTGAGCTGGTAGAGGTGGGCCTGCTGAGTTGCAGTAAATTCAAGCCCTAGGTCTTTCTCCCATGCCCGCATGTGTGTAGGTTTATTGTCGTGTGTAATGGAGCCTAGCAGGCGGTACAGTTCCAAGACGATGTGGGGTATCAGGTTGTCTTCCACGAAGAGACGTTCGAAGGGTGTGAGAGAGGAAATGTCTCTTATAGAGTGGCCATGAATCTCGAAAAAGTGGTGGCGCTGTCTGTACCTCCAAAAATTCATCTGGGAGCCAGTATGTCTGGCCTGTAGGGTCTCAAAACTCAGTAGCTTACCATTCTTCATGAGTTTACCACAACTGGCATTGCCGTCATCTACCCAGGGGCCAGAAAAGGCCGGTTCTTCACCAGGAGGGAACCACAGAACCCCACCCAACAGAGCCAGCAGAGACACGAGGGGGCCAGGTTCAGAATTGGGTTAATTCGGTCCCAGACTGAAAGAGCATGGACCATCAGTGGGGAGGTGGTATCAGACAGCCCCCTGTGTTCCTGGGGCAGCCATGGTGCGTACGTCAGATTCCTCTCTGCCAAATATTTCTCTAGGGAAACCCATAGCTTGGAATGAGTGTGGAAACGCCAATTGAGGATCCTCTGAAGAGCGATAGCACTATAATACTTTTTTATGTCGGGGACTCCCAATCCACCTGCCTGTTTCGAGCGCTTTATTACTTTCAAGGCTATTCTGAGTTTACGTGCGTTCCACACAAACCCAGACAGCATGCTAGAGATCCGGGTAAAGAAGTCCCTGGGCAGGGGTATCGGTATCATCTGTAAGAAGAAAAGTATGCGCGGCAGAATGTTCATTTTTATGATGATTTTTCGACCTAGCCACGTGAAGGCGGTCTTGGTCCATTGTGAAAGGTCTCTCTTGACCGCGTCAAGGGGGGGGGGGGATAGTTGGCAGCATAAAGGGTATCAAAACGGTCTGTTGGCTGTATGCCCAAATATCTAAGAGGACTTGGCCCAGGTAAAGGGAAAAGCGGCCTGCAAGCTGCTTGCCAAGGAGGGGGTCAGTTGAATGGGTAGGATTTCCGACTTTGAGAAATTAATCTTGAAATTGGAAAGCAGTCCGACATGCTTGAGTTCTCTCATCAGGTTGGGCAACGAGTTTAGGGGTTCCGAAAGGTGCATCTGCATATGCTGACAGCTTGTGTTCAGCATTACCAACTTTCAGACCTTTTTATATTCGCATCTGCTCTTACGGTACGCAGTAACGGCTCTAATACCAAGGCGAAAAGGAGGGGTGAAAGGGGGACATCCCTGTCTCGTGCCATTTCTGATTGGGAACCGTGAGGAGAGATCCCCGTTTACCTTGACCTGTGCGCAAGGAGTGAAGTATAGGGCCATAATTGATGTCAGCATATGTGGTCCTAACCCCTGGGCCTCTAACTCCTCTTGCAGATATGCCCAATCAACTCGGTCGAAGGCCTTTTCGGCATCCGTCGATGGGATTATGTAAGGCTTAGGGTCGGGATGGGCACGGGCCCAGTGGATAAGTTGGATAGCTCTAATTGAATTGTCTCTAGCTTCCCTACCTGTGATAAATCCTGTTTGATCTGGGTGGATGATATGGGGCATAAGGTGTTTCAGCTTGTTCGCTAGCATTTTTGCCAGGATTTTAATGTCAACATTGAGGAGGAATATGGGGCGGTAACTCTGGGGGACTGTAGGGTCTTTGCCTTCTTTTGGAAGTACTGTACTGTGAGCCAGCAGTGCCTCAGGGGTGATTGGATTGCCTTCAGCTATGGAGTTAAAGTAGCTCTACTTTAGAGGTCACCAGGAGCGTAAGGAAAGCCTTATAGTATGCCTTGGTGTAGCCATCAGGTCCAGGGCTTTTCCCGTTGGGCAAGGATTTCACTATTAGCTCAATCTCATTGGGAGTAATCAGTAGCTCCAGCGTGGTGCATTGATCTGTGGTCAAGGGAGGAACACCAGCCAAGGCCAGATATTCCTGGATGACCGCCGATCTGGACACCTGAGCGTTCAAGGGCTGGTCAGGGGTTAAGTTGTACAGTTGGGAGTATTATTCCTGAAACTCTGAGGCAATTTTTAAAGACACAACCACAATTTCACCCGAGTGGGAGTGAAGTTCTGTACGTATGCCTGAGCGTGCTTCTTTCAAAGAGCCCTTGCAAGCATACAACCACATTTATTGCCATGTTCATAGTATTTATGAGACATGTATCTAGCTTGCTTACGTGCTTGGCGATCTAACAACCGCAACAGTTCCCTCAGGTCGGTCAGCTTCTTCAGTGCCTCAGGGTCTCCGCTATGTTTATGTTGGAGTTCTGCCTTTTGGAGGGCATCAAGAACATTTTTGAAATCCGTTTGACGCATTTTTTTTTTTTGCTTGGAGCCTAAGGATATCAGTTCCCCCCCTAACTACTGCCTTATGACCCTTCCACACTATATCTTTACTGAGGCCACTGTTTTTCTTTTGATATAATGAGTTATAACATCCGTTACCTTAGCTGCCACTGCAGTATCATCCAACAGGTTCTCCTTTAGCCTCCACGTTCAGGCCCTATGGGTGCCGGACAGTAAGGTGAAAGCCATCACGACCGGAGTGTGATCAGAGATCGTTTATGTTCCCAATGGATGCAGACTGCACAAGTTCGAGTGTAGGGTGGTCTACATAGATGTGGTCTATTCGGGTATATACGTTGTGTACTTTAGAGTAGTAGCTAAAGTCACTGCCGGTGGGATGAAGCACCCTCCAACTATTGATCAGGAGGTGTGACTGAAGAGCCTTGCGAAAGTGTTTGAAGATGGCATAAGAGCATGAGGGTCGGGTATGAGACGTGTCAAGTAAGGGGTCGGGGCTGACATTGAAGTCGCCAACATCTTGCCAAGATCGGATGGGGATGGGGGGATACTTTATCCAGATCAAGTGCCCGCAGACTGCTAATGAAGTCCATGGCGGCAAGGCCGGAGTGTAACAAGCCCCTGCTCGCTCGGCTCCAATCTCCCAACACTCCTCTGCAGCTATAGAATCAGATTGCAGATCGCAACATCTGATGGTTCAGTCATCCGATGCTCTGGGACTAGAACTACAGCTATGTGCCGTTCTAATCCAGTTGTGTAGCTCAGAACAAACACCAGGCACAGGCAGGCGGTATGTAAGTTCAACCAGGAATCTCTTTTATTGAAAAATACAGGTTCTTTTATACAATAAAAGAGGAGTTGCGTACCTCCGGCTCATATTACTCTGAACATACACCTGTGACCAGAAACCTAATTAACATGGGCTAATTAACTAATCCCTTTAGACAGCCTAGATGACTCAGACATGACCTTTAGGCCAGACTGGCCGTCTTGTAGCTCAGAAAACCCAATCAACATTATCACAATAGCAGAGTTAATTAACACAAACAACAATGGGGATCTAATGACTCTTAGATCCCATACTAGAGACTTATTTACAATACACATTCTAGCAGGCAACAGACAGACAGGTGGCTGGAATTGACATCAGCATCTCCTAACAGTATTTGTCCCAGCATTATGAATCAGCCACTATTTCTAATATGGCAAATCCAGGGTCCCCAGAGTCTGTGTGTCCTGGGGGACCAGGACCCGAATCCACAGTAATACCACCTCAAGGGTCCCCAGGCATACAGCTCACAAAGAGCACCGTTCCCCCAAATGCCAGGGCCCACGATCGACCGGCAAGAGGCTAGCATTCAGTCCCATCCAAAAGTCTCTCTCCCGGCTAAGTCTGTCACATTTCTCCCCTTTCGGCAGGAGACTAACACAGGAGGAGACCCCAGACGTGTTGACTCCGAAGTTAGTCAGTAGTTCCAGTCCTCTAATGCCTGTACCCACACAGTACCCCAAACAAATTATTCCAAATGAAGCATTACTCACCCAGCCAACCTCTGCCTCTCTCAGAGAGCATATCTGCCGCTTGGGAGAGGCCTGGACTGGCCCTTCTCCCTGGAGTCCTTTCTGCCGCTGGAGAGAAGACAGGGTGTCTGAGCCCACTCCGTCATGCTGTTGGGGATCTGGGCCGACTGCCCAGCATCCCTGGGGTATACAGGTGGAGACTGAAGTCCCATCCACCTTCACAGGAAATCCATCCTCTGTTAGTTGAGGGCAGAGTCCAGCAGTATTCGGCCCTGTTGCCAGCCCTTCTGCTGGAAACCCCACACCATCTGCTCCAGCTAACTGTTGGGGCAGGAGGCTGGCTTCCTCCACTCCCAAACTGTGTAGCTGCCATTGGGGAGGTGAGCTGGCTGCTTCCTTTTTCCATTCCCTCATCTGGATGTTGGGACGATATGTCTGTGGTACTGTCTCCCAGGTGCACAGATCTTTGCTGGGGAGGAAAGACCACTTCCTCCACCCTGGCCAACTTTTGGGGAGGGACGACGAACACCTCCTCTCCCTTCTCCCCCTGTATCCTGATCTGCTGCTGGGAAGTGACCACCTCCTTCTCACCATGAGCCTCCGGAACCACCGCAGGTGTAAGGCAGAGATCTTGGACCCTCTGTCCGTTTGCCAGCGCTTCAGCTGGGGAAGTTCCTTGTAACTTCACAGATACTTCTGTTGGTGCTGGGCAGAGCACAGTGAAGTTTGGCCCTAATAACAGCTCTTCTTCTGCTGGAGGCTCACCGGGTTGTTCTTCCTCAGCAGAAAAGTCTATCAAATCCCCTGTCTCTGCAACTGGTGTCTGGGGATAAAGGTTCACCATCTCCTGTCCCTGGAACCCAGAAGATGCTAGTGCTGGGCAGAGGTTAGCAGAGCTCTGCCCTGTTGTCAGCACTTCAGCTTTGGGGATAGCGATCTCCAGATTTTCCACTGCCGATTCTCTGGCATTCTGCTGGACAGGCACATTCCTCCATCCAAGATCATCCAGTGCAGAAACAGGTTCATCAAGGTCAGTCAGCACTTGCTGCATCCGCCATAAGACCTCCGCCTCCATAGCTGCGGGGGCAGGTTGGCAAAGCACACTGTTACTCTGCCACATTGTCAACTCTTCAGCCAGGATTTCAGAGTTGTCAACTGGTATTTCCTGATAGTCTCAGGCAAAGGGAGCCCCACCCTGCTGCTGAGCAGAGTCTAGCAGCTGTCTGTAGGCAATCTCAAGCTCCCATTCCTGAACGGCCAGAAACTACAAATCTTCCTGTGCCCAGTGCACCTCTGAGACATTCAGTCTTCGCTCTCTGTGCTCCATTATTTCCTCCAAACGCCACTCCCGATCACTCCCAAAGTCAGGGTCCTCGGACAGCCTCCAGTATAACATTCCCAGGCCATCGTAGTCAAAGCCTTCCGTGGGGCTGTTATCCGCTGTCCACGGGCACACTTGGCCTACATACCACCGGAGGGCTCTGTAGCTCTGGTCCAACCGCATTTCTGCCCGGATCAGCCTGCTGAACTCGGCTGTCCACTCCTGGTTCGGCTGTTCCCCCAATAACCGCATTCGCACTTCATACTGCGACCAGTACCTTATATGGATGGAGGGGAGAACTTTTCCCTGGTTTCGCTGCTCACGGGCTAGCGCTTCCTTCCAGAGTTCGCAGTGGATAGAATCAAACCATCCTGGCAGGACCTGCTCTGATACTGGTCCTCTGTGCTGTATCTGCATCTCTCGCAACCTCCTTCTGAATTCCTCTTCCATGGTGGCTGGTATCTGTACCTCTCCTCTCCTGCTGTCTGGACCTTGGATCCAGGTGATGGTTTGGATGTGTTCACGGCATAGAAGCAAGACTTTTTGCTCCCTGGAGGAGAGCAGCTTGAATATATAGGTGTCCGTTTATGAAGCAGTGAAATCTATTCACTGCTTCGTTCTCCGGCATTCACAGTGAAGATTTTTCTCCTCTGTGTGCAGTTTATGAAGCGGTGTGGATCACTTCACCTTTGGAGGAGTGAAGAGATCTACAAATGCTTCAAATAGTGGAGAACGGCCCCTGATACTGGAATCTCGTGAGACTTTACGAGATTATAGTACCAAATGTCAGTTTATCAAGCAGTGATAAATTATCACCGCTCAACGGCGCATGGATTAATGTTAATAAAATAATGTGTCCCCCTACATTATACACATATGTATACACACACACACACTATATATACATGTATATACACACACATGATATATATATATACATATACACATTATATGTATATATGTATATATATGTATACACATAAATATGACAGGGGGACATGCTTACAGTGTTGGGGGGTCTGAACGAGGTAGAAGGAAGTTAAAAATCTTCCTCCTTCCCCCTCAGATCCCCCCAGATTTCCTCTTCACTCCCCGATTCACCACCTCTGAGCTGGTGAACCTGGGAGTGTGAATTCTGACACAGATCGCCAGTGAAGCGGTGAGATCACCGCTTCATAAACTGGCCGTTACTGTGTCATTCAATGAGGATTCTCCATGTGTAGAGATAATCGGCGGGAGAACAAGTTCAAACACGTTCTCCCCCGATTATCACTGTTTCATAAACTGTTTATGGACTGTGATCAGCGGTGATCCTCGGGATCACCGCTGATCACTGCTTCATAAACGGACACCAAAGTGGAGGCCTCCAGGGAACTATATATTCAAGCTGCTCTCCTCCAGGGAGCAAAAAGGCCAGTAGAAGGAGCTGTGAGCCCCGAGCGCGTAGCCTGTACTATCCCTGCATTATCCCCAACACCAGCCTGGACGTTTGCCGTGCATCAGTGACGTCATTTCCTCTTCTGCACTCCAGAGTGGTCAGCGTGGAGCTTTCCATGCACTGGATGCAGTGGTTCAGCCTCTGTACAGACTCCACACCCAGACGCCTGAAGGAATGAAATCCGAGCCGGAAACAAGATAACAGCACATCCCAGGACACTTTTCCATCTCAAAGAAACGCCTCCACCCTGCGAACCAGTAAGTGTAATTGTTACACTAACTTTTATTTTTGCATAAACAAGCTACCACAGTTGGCGCCTCCACACCCCTCCTTTTTTCAACATTGATTATCAACAGAGGTAATGGACACCCTCTGAGGATGGCTGCCTCCTCATTCTAGAATTTACCTGCCTTATTTTAATGTGCTATTATAGCTACCATTGTACTATTTACCTTAGACTTCGCATGTTGCGGAGCGCCGGAAAACCCCCCCTTTTGTTACTATCTTTAATATAACTAGGGCCATCTTTAATATCGATTGTACCCAGGGCAAACATTTTCCTGGGCCCCCAACTGGTCCAACACCAAAGACCACCACCTAACCCCCCCGGCCCCCACTATGCAATTTCTCTCTCCACCTGCTCTGAGACATACAATAAATAGCAGGTAGACTCAGAATCAGTTTACTGCAGTAGATCAGACAGCAATTGCAATTGTTTGTCAGAGGTTACAGCATATCATTACTACTTACTGACTGGTTGTTAGTTGCTCTGTTTGCCCCACCTTAAAGATAGCCCAGGGGCAATATCAACAATGTATATCAGATAATAAACCATGAACAGGGTTGCATGTGTCTTGGGTAGACACAGGCTCTATCTGGAGCCATCTCGGCAGTGGTGAAGTAATGTAAGATTAAGTGGGACAGTCTAGGAAGGGGGTTATGTGTAGGGGAGCAGGGTCGCCCCACAGCAAAAGATCTCGGATACCACCGTGGTGTCCAGGAGAGCCTGCTCTGTCAGTCTCTGGAAGTAGAGGGACCCGACAAGGTATCAGGAGCCGGGTGCTGTCTGTCTCTCTTGTGATTTTTGCGTTTGGTTGCCAACCATGGTTGGGGAAGCTGTATTGCAGGTACGTCAGACGGTCCTCTCCAATCTGGGAAATCCACAGCATCTAGACTCACCGAGAGTAGATAGGAAGTGTGGGAGGTCATCTTTGGTACGTAGGGTGACCTGCTTGCCATCTTTAGTCACCTGTAAGAAGAAGGGAAAACCCCAGCGGTATGTCGGTCCTGCTTCCTGGATCAAGAGGGGGCGGAGTGCTCTGCACTGCATGAGGGTGCGTCTGGAGATATCCTGATAGAAATCCATCAAAATCAAAAAAGGGCTTGCCACACATTTTTTGCATGATGCGGTCTTTAAGCGTGAACTCGCCAAGCTTACAAATGGTATCTCTGGGATTGTCCACATCTTGAGATGGGGGTCTGAGTGCTCTATGTGCGCGATCTATCTCGATGGAAGCAGAGGCTGATAGTTTAAGTATTTCCCTAAAGATGTCCACCAGTGTGGGGATAATATCCCTGGAAGCTGTGGCTTCTGGCAGACCCTGGATCCTAAAATTTGCCCTCTGACTGCGATTTTCCAGATCATCCAATTGACATAGTAAGGTATCAATCTGCTGATCCTGCATGAGGCATTTAGACTGTAGCATAACAATGACAGAGAGAGCTTCCTCGATTCTCTCCTCCTAAGGATTCTACTCTGGCGCCCAGGTGTGAGGTGTCAGCCTTGAGCTGTGCAATGTCCTCTGTAAAGGCTTTCTCTACCCTGCTAGTGAAGCGCTTCAGGTCCTCTCTGGTGGGGAGGGACAAAATATGGCGTCTGATGTCCTCATCCCCGAGGAAGTCAGGCACTTCAGGGCTTCTACCTGGAGAGGCAGGGGAGGAAGGAGGGGCTGATTCACTCAACCGACCCTGGGGAGGGGACTGGGGAAGCTGCATTCTTCTGAGGCTGAGCTGAGGCAAACTGGGGAGGATTTTGCGGCCTTCTGGGCCTTCCCGGTCTGCACCATCTTGGAAGCCTCGCGACCTTGTTCACGGGTCCAGGGGAAGTAAGATTCCAGCTGTCCCTGCCGCGAGCGATCGGTCCATGATGGCTGGGAGGAAGGCTGCAATCGCTGGGGCATTGAAGGAGCCGTTGAAGGTAAGGATCCCCCTCCGGAGCTATGCTGTGTGCAGCGGTGGTACGGAGCTGAGGCGATGCACGTCCTCACTCCTCCATAGCTGAGACACGCGCCCCCCCCGAACTTATCCTTTTTAAGGCTAAGGGATCCATTTTGTTTCTACTGCTTAGCCACAGTGGTCTCCTCCAGCCACTTTAAATCCTCATTAGCACCAGCTGCCCAAGTACCTGAGGTCCATTTGCATTACTGTTGTGTGGGCGCAGTATGTCCTCGCTAAGACAAAGAGGGGACAGTCCTGCTGCCACGAGTGAGCCCAATCTACCCTAGTGATTCTGGGGCATTTTCTCTCAGAAGGAACTAGTGCTTGTAATCTGGAACCCTTGTTAGTCATCATCAGAATCTTCCTCAGCTCTGTCAGGCAAGGCTGAGTCCTGACCCATATCCACTGGGACCTACTGTGTCCACTCAGGAGCTTTCCCTGCAGAGGCGGTCTCTGAACCTACTGAGTCATTATATCAGGCTGGACCATTGACCTGTGTTACCATCTCTGACTCCCAGCAGTTCCAGAGACTTTTTTAAGGCACTGCAGTCGCATCAGATTTACATGGGTGTTGTTTCAAACTTGTTATTGGTCCTGGACCTCACTTTAGTGTGTATTTGAACTTTTGAGAGGGAATTTGTAAATCTGTGTTCTGTTCCCACCATTGGTATACTAGTAACCGAATGGTCCTTAAAATCCTTGTTCAAACTGACTGTTCTTGCCTGCTATCCCATTTTGACGCTTACAATAATCTGTAAACCATGTGAGAATGGATGGTTTGCCTGGAAAAGGATCCATTTGCCATTGAGTAGGTCCCTGTTTCATGGTGGAAATGTCTGGAGCTTTGTGCTTCATTTGTAATGTCTTAATATGAGCATCCAAACTTGTGTCTTGCATGGGACTGATGTCCATACATGTGCACAGAGCACTCGGGCTGCATGGTTTCATTCAGTGAGTCTCCAATTGATCTTGAATGATGTCTGTTTGTCCCTGATCTTGATACCATGGTGAGCAAGGTCATGGGTTCCCAAAGTGTTGTACCCTGTCTACACACACACGTCCTTCTTTAGGAGAATCCACTGTCTTTGGTTTCTCTTAATTCCCACGTTACATATTTTACCTTTTAGCATCCTTCTTGTCCAGAGGGACTTGCTAACTTCTAATGCCATCCAGGACCAGCTATGGCTATCCCTTACTTTACTTTTTGGCATTCTTCATAGGCACCTACTACCTCTCAGAGCACTGGCCCTTGTATTCACCCTAGTGCCCTCTCTTGGCCATTTCTGTTGTGGGATGCTAATACGACCCCCTCTGAAGAGTTGTTGTTTTGGATCCTTGCACTTGGCTACATTCAGACGGGCCAAACACCTACAAGGTTTTCCAAAATAGGGCCTTGCAGGTGTCTGTTGTGGGTAGCTAGAATGCTAGAACCATGTTTCATGTTCGAGGCTAGGCAGGTCATGCAGAGCTATTCGATCATCATTTGATTATTTGTTCTTCCTCATTTTTCTCTGGTGCCATTTTTCACATGTCTGGGGTTTTCTGTATACCTTTTCAATTCTGCCTACACTTGCTTGGGTACCTCTTGTTCACCCTACTACTGTAAGTCAGGCTAACTTTTGTGAGATTTTACTTTTTGCGTCGCTTCACAATACTTATAGGCTATGATTCGTGGACATCTCATTTAGCACGATTGGTTGTCTGGCTAGGCAGCCTCCATCTAATCACATACATTCTTTCCCTGAAGCTTAAGGGTTGGGAGTATAAGGCTTGGGTTTTGCAAGCCTGGTTTTTGTCTAATGTTCCTGGAGGCTTGCTCCAGTGTTTTCTTCTGTTGATGACATATTGTGGGTCTTTTTGTACTTGCTGTAAAATCAATGATTGAGTGGCACTTTGTTTTTTATGGGCTTAAAACTTACTTTTCATAAAAACAGTCAGTGCTCCTAGGAACAATGAGGTCTTATTTACCCCGCATCTCTCCAAAAAGAGGACCTGTCACAATAGATTCCTATTACAAGGGATGTTTACATTCCTTGTAATAGGAATAAAAGTGATAAAAAAATAAAATTAAAAAAAATAAGTAAAAGTAAAAAAAAATAGAAAAAATTTAAAACGCCCCTGTCCCCGGTAGTTTGCGTTCAGAAGCGAATTCACATGTAAGTCCCGCCCACCTATGTAAATGCTGTTCAAACCACGCATGTGAGGTATCGCCGCGTGCGTTAGAGCATGTGCAACAATTCTAGCACTTGAACTCCTCTAACTCTAAACTGGTAACCTGTAAAAATTTTCAAAGCGTCGCGTATGGAGATTTTTAAGTACCGAAGTTTGGCCCCATTCTATAAGTGTGCGCAATTTTAAAGCGTGACATATTGGGTATCTATTTACTCGGCGTAACATCATCTTTCACATTATACAAAAAAATTGGGCTAACTTTACTGTTTCGTTATTTTTTCATTCATGAAACCGTTTTTTTTTTTTCCAAAAAAAAGGCGTTTGAAAAATTATTGCGCAAATACCGATAAAAAGTTGCAGTGACCACCATTTTATTCCCTAGGGTGTCTGCTAAAAAAAAATATAATGTTTGGGGGTTCTGAGTAATTTTCTAGCAAAAAAATTATGATTTTTACATGTAGGAGAGAAGTGCCAGAATAGGCCCGGTATTGAAGTGGTTAAGAACTTTTTAAAAAAGAAATAATTATTTATTTATTTTTTAAAGTAAACGTTTACAAAGGGGCAACAATGGAGTATGTCAACCATGACAACTACTCCAGCTAGAAGTGACCACAGCTTAACAGCTATTTTCAGGCAACAGAGTTCCACATGGGTTACCAAGTATCAGGAGACCTAAATTTTGAGAAGGTAGTTCAAATTTCAGCCTCCAAATACAGATTACTGTAAAAAATGTTCAACTAAAAAATATTTTTTTACAAAAGAAAAATAACAAACGTGTAAAATACCGCATTCGTTATTTAACGCTAAATTCTTAGTGAATTGAACTTTCACAACTGATTTACAGCATGCGTTATTTTACTGCATTTTATTTTCCGTTATTTAACTCTTAGTAAATTGACCCCAATGTATAATATGCTGTAGCCTAATAGGGCTTTTATTACAAAGGAGACATGCACTGTCTCTTCTGCAATAAAATACATACCTGCCTGTTCACAATCCCCTGTTCGAAGACTGTTACATGGAAGAAGCCAGGGAGAAAATGCTGATGCCAGTAAGGAACTTTGCGGGCACTGGACCGCTGGAACTGGTAGTTATTTTTATCTTTCGTTCAGCTTGAAGTGCTTCAATAGATGGGCAATAGCAGCATGCTTCAGGCATATAAGGAGTGTCCATGTCCTCCATACAGACTACTACTATGTGTTTCCATGTAAGAGGAGGCCATCCTTTGGTTAGCTTGTTGGTTACACTAATACAGAGCTGCTAAAACCTATTATGTGAAGCTGGCAGTAAAGTTAATTTACTTTTTACTTTTTCTTTCCAGCTTGGTATGTACATCTTTAAGAGGAAAAATTGGCGTGTTTCATGAAATGGAAGCAAATTTTAAGGTAAGCAAAAACATTTTATATATATTTACAGTTTTGTGCTCATAAGTTTACATACCTTGGCAGGATTATTTATGATTTCTTGGCCATTTTTCAGAGAATATGACTGATAACACAAAAACATTTCTTTCACTCATGGTTAGTGTTTGGCCGAAGCCATTTGTTATCAACCAACTGTGTTTCCTCATTTAAATCATAATGGCAACAGAGACTACCCAAATGACCCTGATCAAAAGTTTACATACCCTGGTGATTTTGGCCTGATAACATGCACACAAGTTGACACAAAGGGGTTTGAATGGCTATTAAAGATGACCATCCTCACCTGCGATCTGTTTGCTTGTAATTAGTGTGTGTGTATAAAAGGTCGATGAGTTTCTGCACTCCTGACAGACCCTTGCATCTTTCATCCAGTGCTGCATTGACATTTCTGGATTCTGAGTTATGGGGAAAGCAAAAGAATTGTCAAAGGATCTGCGGGAAAAGGTAACTGTATAAAACAGGAAAGGGATATAAAAAGGTATCCAAGGAATTGCCTATCAGCAGTGTTCAAACTCTAATCAAGAAGTGGAAAATGAGGGGTTCTATTGAAACCAAACCACGTTCAGGTAGACCAACTGATTTCAGCCACAACAACCAGGAAAATTGTCCGGGATGCCAAGAAAAACCCACAAATAATCTCAGGTGAAATACAGGACTCTGAAAACATGAGGTGTGGCTGTTTCAAGATGCACAATAAGGAGCACTTGAAGAAAGATGGGCTGCATGGTCGAGTCGCCAGAAGAAAGCCATTACTACACAAATGTATCCTGCTTACAATACACCAAACAGCACAGAGACAAGCCTCAAACCTTCTGGCACAAAGTTAATTTGGAGTGATGAGACCAAAATGTAGCTTTTTGTCCACAACCATAAACACTACATTTGGAGAGGAGTCAACAAGCTGATGAAAGTTACACCAATCCAACACGGAGGTGGATCGCTGATGTTTTTGGGATGTGTGAGCTACAAAGGCACAGGAAATTTGGTCAAAATTGATGGCAAGATGAATGCAGTATGTTGTCAAAGAATACTGGAGGAACATTTGCATCCATCAGCCAGGAAGCTGCGCATGGGACGTACTTGGACATTCCAACATGACAATGATCAAAAACACAGCAGAACAAAGTGAAGCTTCTGGAGTGGCCATCTAAAAAGATCTAAAATGTGCAGTTCATGCAAGATAGCCCAAGAATTTACAGGAACTGGAGGCTTTTTGCCAAGAGGAATGCGCAGCTTTACCATCTGAGAAGATAAAGAGCCTCATCCACAAATACCACAAAAGACTTCAAGCTGTCATTGATGTTAAAGGAGGCAATAAAATCATAAATTCTGCCAGGGTATGTAAACTTATGAGCACAACTGTGTGTGCGTGTATGTGTATGTATGTATATATATATTAACCTGGGGGACAGGTAGCAGGTACAAAGCTCCCTGGGATGTGCAGTCTTTCAAGCACAGATACCAAATCCAGTGAAATAGTGACAAACAGTGCGGTGTTTATTGGTGATATATACAGGTGCTGTACAGTGTTCCAAAAAAAACAAATAGGAACAAAAATAGCCAAAACAAAACCTAGCCGTGTCTCGGCACTAACTAAACAATATTTACAGTTCCTAACTACCAGGCTGAGCAAGCCTACAGCTTGTCAGCTTCCACATACCTTTTTGCTCTCCTACACAGAAGTTGTCTGAGTATCCCAGGCCAAGAGCAAAGGCTGTCTGCTCAGGTGAGCTTAAATTAGCCTGGGGGAGAGAACCAAGACCTGAACTGGACCATGGATCAGAGATCCCCGAACGTGTATGAGAGGAGCCTGGGAGATGTATAAACCCCGAACAGGACTTTTCCTGGCTCTCTCTGGGTATCGTTACTCGTGCAAATGTGCCGATACCTGAAACCAATACCTTCATGTTCGGCTCTTTCATCTGTCAGTGGGATTCCCCCCGCTGACGGATGAAGTGTATACAACAGAATGCAGACAATCATTGGTTATTAAGGAGCAGGGCCACTGCATCCTTAACAACCGACGACGTTTCAGCTGTCAGTAGGATTTCCCTTCCCTGCAGTGGCCGTGGCCCCTCCCACGCCGGCTCTGACCCCCACCCCCCACCCCCGCCTTGGCTCCGTTTTTTGTGTCCTCCGGCGATGTGATTCTCCTCCCCTGGCTCCTCTGCAGGCGGCTGCTGGTTGACTGATCTGCCTGGTGAGTAGTGTGTCCTGCACTGAGCCAGGCTTTGCTCCTGCAGGAGTTTCTTGGAGGGGGATGGCAGGTCTGCTGGGTTTTATAGTGCAGGGATTGGCAATGTGTGGGTTCCCAAATACCCCCCCCCCCCCTTATAAAACAATAACACCTCTCCACCCTAAACAATAACACCCCCTCCCCACCTCTCCACCCTAAAGAATAACCCACCTCTAAACCCTAAACAATAACACCCCCCCACACACACACACACCTCTCCACCAAGAAAAAGTAAAAGTTATAAAAATGTAAAAAAAAAAAAGAAAAAAACTGTAAAAGTAGGTATCGGTAATTGTAATTGGTATTGGCGAGTACTTGAGGAGAAGTATCGGTACTCGGTCTTAAAAAACTGGTATTGGTGCAACCCTAATTTAAGTCCAGAGGATCCCTGCACTTAAAATGTCTTTCTTGAACCAAAGTTCAAACAAACGTTACATGATGTGTAAGTTCATTGCATTTCGGGCTCACAAGCTTCCGTCCTTCTTCAGATCATATATATATATATATATATATATATATATATATATATATATATATATATATATATATATATATATATATATATATATATATATATTACCAAAATTATTAGGACGCCTGCCTTTACACGCACATGAACTTTAATGGCATCCCAGTCTTAGTCCGTTGGGTTCAATACTGAGTTGGCCCATTTGCAGCTATAACGGCTTCAACTCTTTTGGGAAGGCTGTCCACAAGGTTTAGGGGTGTGTCTATGGGAAGGTTAGATCATTCTTCCAGAAGCGCATTTGTGAAGTCAGGCACTGATTTGGACGAGAAGGCCTGGCTTGCAGTCTCCGCTCTAATTCATCCCAAAGGTGATCGCTCGGGTTGAGGTCAGGACTCTGTGCAGGCCAGTAAAGTTCCTCCACCCCAAACTCGCCCATCCATGTCTTTATGGACCTTGCTTTGTGCACTGGTGTGCAGTCATGTTGGAACAGGAAGGGCCATCCCAAAACTGTTCCCACAAAGTTGGGAGCATGAAATTGTCCAAAATATCTTGGTATGTTGCCGCCTTAAGAGTTCCCTTCACTGGAACTAAAGGGGCCAGGCCCAACCCCTGAACAACAATCCCACACCATAATCCCCCCTTAACCAAATGATTTGGACCAGTACACAAAGCAAGGTCCATAAAGACATGGATGAGCGAGTTTGGGGTGGAGGAACTTGAGTCCACATTATCAGCCAAAAGTAAGCAATGTCAACCAAAAAATGTAATTTGTATTTGCATACTAGTGTGGGCTATACTTTAGACACCTTAGCACCTGAAAAAACAAAACAAAAGGCACTTAGTGTAGCGACAATGGTGCCTGAGGACTTTTTGGCAAGTACACATTTTTTATTTTGTAGAGTATATAAAATGATGAAATATGACTGGTTCTGAATAGAATAATCCTGTTTTGTTCTGCTCTAGTCTTCAGTAAATGAGCCCAGCTGTCTATAAAAATGTAGCAAGCATGCACAGTATAGGCCTCTAATTCATATATATATATATATTATTTATTTATTTATTTTTTACAGACACTTTCTCGCGCTTTGGTGAATATTGGAACCAGCCTCACTCATAATAAGGATGTTAGAGACTTCTTCATTGATCTTGTGGAAAAGGTATTCACACGTTTCCTGCCACTTGCGCCTGTCTTTATAGCCCACTCTGATGTTTATAACGTGTAATTTGTCTTGAAATGCTTGTGCAAAATTTATCATAACTTTTTTAACAGATTTGTTTTCCATAAGTTTACATGTTCAGAGGAAGACTGTGCACTGTTTATTTCTGTAATTTTGTGTTTGTGGTTAAAGCAAAGATAATTCTGTTGCTCAACCTTTGGGGATTGAGATATAAGCTGCAACCAGCAAGTAGCCATTTTATTTATTATGATTTCAAATGTGCAGACAGAAGTACTGATCAGTTTTGGCTGTTGATTGAAGCGCCAAGAGGTGACTTGTATGGAGTACTGAAGGAAGCAGCTGTAGGGTTAATAGCCCATTTTACTTGTCTTCAGCACAGTTCACCTACAGGATAACATTTCTTTAAGTATTTATTATACTTTCATCATCAGTTATTGTGATAGCGTTTTTATCGCACTTGTTGATCATGTTAGTGAGCTGACCAATGACTTTTGTTCAGTGTACCTTGTATATCAGAGTATCTCAAAGAACTGTTCTTGTTACTCTTAGTAGTTCGACTTTATTTTCATTCTTTATCACTACATTTAACCACTTAAGGACCGAGCCTCTTTCTGAGATTTGTTGTTTACAAGTTAAAAACATTTTTCTTTCTCGAACATCACGGGACACAGAGCCACAGTAATTACTGATGGGTTATATAGGTATCACTGGTGATTGGACACTGGCACACCCTATCAGGAAGTTCAACCCCCTATATAATCCCTCCCCCTTGCAGGGATACCTCAGTTTTTACGCCAGTGTCTTAGGTGATGGACGTGTAAAGATGTCCTGTGCTGAGCTCCAAAGGGAATATCCTAAGATCCTATACTGGGGCAAGCCAGGCGAACCGGATCCATTCAAAGTGTCTTTTCATTGCCGAATTGAATGGTACCCGGGCCTCGTGTCCGAAGAAACGAGGTTTTACCCGTAATGTTTCTCTTTTTAGAGAGCTGGACCCCGCAGATCAGAAAATGGCTTTAAACTTCATAATTTCTGGCGAGGTGCTTTACGGTCCCAGAACTGTTGGATCCCCCTACTGATGGGGGCCCCAGTCTCTGACGGTTTTTTCAAACGGAGCCCACCGTGAGAGGTGAAGATTGGGTCTGTGTAAACAGCACCCTGCGGCTGGATAAGGTAAGAGGAGATTCCACAGAATTTTTGAGTTCTAGTGGCTTTTCTCCTTTAAGGTAAATGCATGCTATGCCTATTGTGACCACCGGGGGCTGCCAAGAGCACAAACCTACACATGCTGACTCTGTCTCAGGTGTTGTAATCGCTGTTTATGTCCCAGCGTATCAAGCAGGCTGCAAACAGGTAAGGTGGAAAGGGGGATTTCTCATGTTTGAATGTTCCCCCCCAGGCTAGAGAGGGGCCACAGGGGTCTAGAAAGTGGTTATACCACCCGGGCTCTGCGGCCTAATGGCCACCATCTCTCAAGATAGCCGTTCAGGCAGATCTTGTTACCAGCCTCCCTCCCTCCCCCCCCCCCATCCCCAGCCTTTCTCCGGAAGCATGACAGGAGAGTCGGCAGCGCGGGAAGCGCTCGTTTTTTTTCAAAACTCGAGGGGGGGGGGGGCGGTAGAGGAGGGGGCGGGACGTCAGCACAGGTGCTTAGACTCCCACTCAGGCCAGCTGCAGGCTATTAGAGGCACTCTGTACAGGTGCACACAGCCTTCTGAGAGACACAGAGCTGACGGTCGCATGTAAGGTGGGACACAGGCATTCTCCTAGGCAGCATTTACTGAAGTAACACCAGACTGAGCATTGGGTAGCAAGGCTTTTAGCCAGACTACATCGCTCAGCGGGCAGTGTTCATTTGTATACCTCACACCTTGTTGCTTTGCACTATGGGTAGAAGAGGTTCAAGCACCCCAGGAACCAGAGACACTAGGGGATCTCGTTCAGGTTCTGAGGGCCCCCTGTCGGCAGCATCCTCCCCCCCCCCTAAAGATGGGCCAGGGACGGCTAGCCAGGGAGAGCCATCGGGGTCAGGGGCTACACCTGCTTCTGGCACTTTAGCCCCTGTATATATTACACAAGAGGTTTTTTCCTCAACCATTAATGGTCTAGAGGAAAGATTAATGGCCGTGATTACGTCTTCACTCAGTGGAAGAAAACGCACTAGGCTTTCCTCTGTTCCCCAAGACCCTCAGACAGAGGAGCTCTGGGATAAAGGAGATGAATCCATTTCAGAGGATCGGGATGGGATGGATGATTCCTCTTCGGAGGATTCAGGTGGAGAGGGACCCTCTGCGACTTCCCAAGAGGAGAAAGTCTTAGTGCAGATCCTCACTGGATTGGTCCGCTCCACATTTAAGTTGCCCATACCTGAAACTGCTAAAGAATCCTCTTCTGCTTTGGGGTCACTGAAACCTTTCCAAGCAGCACATGCTTTTCCTGTTCATACTTTACTTGAAAAGCTTATTTATTCTGAGTGGGATCACCCAGACAAACGTTTTTTTCCGCCGAGAAAGTTTTCAACACTTTATCCGATGGAAGAAAAGTTATTAAAATGTGGGGAATACCGGCTATTGATGCCACCATTTCCTCCGTAAATAATAGCCTGACTTGTCCTGTAGACAATGCTCAGATGCTCAGGGATCCTGTAGATAAAAGGATGGAATCCCTATTGAAGGATGTTTTCTCCTTAGCAGGATCAGTGGCCCAACCTGCAGTAGCAGCGATTGGAGTCTGTCAATACTTAAGAGACCATGTTAAGCAGGTCATCAAAGTATTACCTGAACAGCAGGCCCAGGGGTTTGCTAACCTTCCAGCGGCCTTATGCTTTGTGGTTGACGCCATTAGAGATTCTATCGTGCAAACCTCCCGTCTTTCACTGGGGTTGGTGCATATACGTAGAATCCTATGGTTGAAAAATTGGTCAGCCGAAGCACCATGTAAGAAGCTACTGGCTGGGTTTCCATTTCGTGGTGCAAGGTTGTTTGGAGAGGACTTGGATAACTATATCAAGAGAATCTCTTGTGGGAAAAGCACTCTCTTACCTGTCAAGAAGAAGAGTAAGCGTCCCTCTTTCAAACGGACTCTTTCCCCAGCGCCGGGGGCTTCAGCCTCCAGGCAGTCTCGACGGCCGCCTCCATCGGGGTCCAGAGACAAGAGTCAACCCCAGGGACAAAAGAAGTCCTGGGGAAAGAAGCCTACTAGGCAAAACACTAAGACCTCTGCATGAGGGGGCGCCCCCGCTCACTCGAGTGGGGGGAAGACTGCGACAGTTCTCAGAGCTCTGGCACGAGGACTTCCAGGACAGATGGGTAGTCTCCACGGTAACCTTAGGGTACAAGCTGGAGTTTCAGGAATTCCCTTCTCCTCGGTTCCTCAGATCAAATGTTCCCAGAGACCCAGAGAAGAAGCAGTCGCTCCTTCTAGCGTTAGAGCGACTTTTGTCGCAGGAGGTCATTATGATAGTTCCCGCAAAGGACCAGGGATTGGGCTTCTATTCCAACCTTTTTACGGTCCAAAAGCCAAATGGGAATGTCAGGCCCATTTTGGACTTAAGGGATCTGAACCGATTCCTAAGGATTCAATCCTTCCGCATGGAATCAATTCGAATAGTAGTTCCCACCCTGCAGGGAGGAGAATTTCTGGCATCAATAGACATCAGAGATGCATATCTGCATGTGCCCATTTTTCCTGCTCATCAGAAGTTTCTGCGCTTCGAGGTAGGAGGGCGCCATTTCCAGTTTGTGGCTCTGCCTTTCGGGATAGCCACTGCACCTCGAGTGTTCACAAAGATCTTGGCTCCTCCTCTGGCCAGATTAAGGGCTCAGGGTATAGCTGTCATAGCATACCTAGACGACCTGCTCTTGATAGACCGGTCGGTAGCCTCTTTGAATGGAAACTTGAGGACCACGGTCAGGTATCTAGAACACCTGGGTTGGATCCTCAACTTAGAAAAGTCTTTCCTAAAACCAGTAAGAAGACTGGAGTATTTAGGTCTGATTATAGATACAAGCCAGGAGAAAATATTTCTACCCCAGGCAAAGATCACTGCTTTGAGAGAGCTGATTCTGACAGTAAGGACCAAGAAGGGTCCCTCAGTCCGCCTTTGTATGAGGCTACTAGGGAAGATGGTGTCTTCATTCGAAGCAGTTCCCTATGCTCAGTTTCACTCAAGAATGCTGCAACACAGTATTCTGTCGACCTGGAAGAAGAAGGTTCAGGCATTAGACTTTCCGATGCACCTGTCGCATGCGGTGCGTCAGAGCCTCAATTGGTGGCTCATACCCGAAAACCTGCAGAAGGGGAAATCCTTTCTACCAGTTACCTGGACGGTGGTAACAACAGATGCCAGTCTGTCAGGTTGGGGAGCAGTTCTGGAACAGGCTGCGGTCCAAGGGGTATGGTCCAAGACAGA
Organism: Aquarana catesbeiana; assembly: GCF_042186555.1. Taxonomy (NCBI): domain Eukaryota; kingdom Metazoa; phylum Chordata; class Amphibia; order Anura; family Ranidae; genus Aquarana; species Aquarana catesbeiana. The sequence continues at coordinate 211,973,848 of NC_133334.1, read as the reverse complement.
GAGGACCTTACCCATCAACATTCTGGAGATCCGGGCGATACATCTAGCTCTAAAAGCCTGGACTATCAGGCTACAGGGTTGTCCGGTCAGGATCCAGTCCGACAATGCCACAGCAGTGGCTTATGTCAATCATCAGGGAGGCACCCGGAGCCGAGCCGCTCAAAAAGAGGTGAACCAGATCTTAGTCTGGGCAGAGATGCATGTGCCATGCATATCGGCAGTTTTCATCCCGGGAATAGAGAATTGGCAGGCGGACTATCTAAGTCGCCAGCAGTTACTTCCAGGGGAATGGTCTCTGCATCCCGACGTCTTTTGGGCCATATGCCAAAGATGGGGGGTTCCAGATGTAGATCTCTTTGCATCCCGATTCAACAAAAAGATAGACAGATTTGTGGCAAGGACAAAAGATCCTCTTGCATGCGGGACGGATGCGTTGGTGATTCCGTGGCATCGGTTCTCACTGATTTACGCATTCCCGCCTATTCTGCTACTACCACGACTCCTTCGCAGGATCAGGCAGGAAAGGAAGTCGGTACTTCTGGTGGCCCCCGCTTGGCCCAGAAGGACTTGGTATGCAGAAATAGTAAGGATGACGGTGGGTTCCCCGTGGACCCTACCGGTACGCCCAGACCTGTTCTCTCAAGGTCCAGTGTTCCATCCTGCCTTACAAACGCTAAATTTGACGGTTTGGCTATTGAGACCCACGTTCTGAAGAGTCGTGGGCTCTCAGGTCCTGTCATATCTACCTTGATTAATGCAAGGAAGCCAGCTTCCAGGATGATTTATCATAGAGTCTGGAAGGCTTATATAACCTGGTGTGAATCCAGAGGTTGGCATCCCAGGAAATATGTCATAGGTAGAATCCTTGATTTTCTACAAATGGGATTAGAGATGAAGCTGGCCTTGAGTACCATCAAGGGCCAGGTTTCTGCTTTATCAGTATTATTTCAGCGGCCACTTGCTTCGCATTCTTTGGTCCGAAACTTTATGCAGGGGGTGATGCGTCTTAATCCTCCGGTTAAAGCGCCCCTAAACCCCTGGGATTTGAATTTGGTCCTGCTGTGTTACAGAAACAGCCTTTTGAACCAATAAGTCAGATTCCTTTGGTCTTGTTGACAAGGAAATTAATTTTTCTGGTGGCCATCTCTTCTGCTAGAAGAGTATCAGAATTAGCAGCTCTTTCCTGTAAGGAGCCTTATTTGATTATACACAAGGATAGAGTGGTACTACGCCCTCATCCTAGTTTTTTACCGAAGGTGGTTTTTGATTTTCATTTAAACCAAGACATTGTTCTACCTTCCTTTTTTCCAGATCCCTGTTCTCCGGAAGAGAGATCTCTACATTCCTTGGATGTAGTAAGAGCAGTTAAGGCCTATCTAGGGGCAACTACTCAGATCCGCAAGACGGATGTTTTGTTTGTGCTGCCAGAGGGTCCCAATAGAGGACAGGCAGCGTCAAAAGCTACCATTTCTAAATGGATTCAACAGTTGATCATTCAAGCTTACGGTTTGAAACAGAAGATTCCTCCGTTTCAGATCAGGGCACATTCCACAAGGGCTATTGGTGCTTCTTGGGCAGTGCATCACCGGGCCTCTATGGCTCAAATCTGCAAGGCCGCAACCTGGTCTTCAGTTCATACATTCACCAGATTCTATCAGGTGGATGTGAGAAGGCATGAGGATATCGCCTTTGGGCGTAGTGTGCTGCAGGCAGCGGTACAGGGTCCTCAGGTCTGATTGCACCCTACTTGGTCGTGGTTCCCCCCCCTCAGGTAGCATTGCTCTGGGACATCCCATCAGTAATTACTGTGGCTCTGTGTCCCGTGATGTTCGAGAAAGAAAATAGGATTTTTTAAAACAGCTTACCTGTAAAATCCTTTTCTTTCGAAGGACATCACGGGACACAGAGGTCCCGCCCCTCTTCTAATACACTATATTGCTTGGCTACAAAACTGAGGTATCCCTGCAAGGGGGAGGGATTATATAGGGGGTTGAACTTCCTGATAGGGTGTGCCAGTGTCCAATCACCAGTGATACCTATATAACCCATCAGTAATCACTGTGGCTCTGTGTCCCGTGATGTCCTTCGAAAGAAAAGGATTTTACAGGTAAGCTGTTTTAAAAAATCCTATTTTTTTTTGCTAGAAAATTAATTAGAACCGCCAAACTTTAGACATTTTTTTCTAACACCCTAAAGAATAAAATGGCGGTCATTGCAATACTTTCTGTCACACCGTATTTGCGCAGCGGTCTTACAAGCGCACTTTTTTTGGAAAAAAATACACTTTTTTTTAATTTAAACAAAGACAACAGTAAAGTTAGCCCATTTTTTTTATATTGTGAAAGATAATGTTACACTGAGTAAATTGATACCCAACATGTCATGCTTCAAAATTGCGCCCACTCGTGGAATGGCGCCAAACTTTTGCCATTAAAAATCTCCATAAGAGACATTTACAAAATAGTACAGGTTGCATGTTTTGCGTTACAGAGTAGGTCTAGGGCTAGAATTATTGCTCTCGCTCTACTGATTGCGGCGATACCTCATGTATGGTTTCAACACCGTCTTCATATGCGGGCGCTACTCATGTATGCGTTTGCTTCTGCACGCGAGCTCAGCGGGAAGGGGCGGGTTTAAAAATGTTTATTTTTTTTCTTATTTATTTTACATTTTTTATTTTTACACTGTTCTTTTAAAAAAAAAAAAAAAAAAAGTGTCACTTTTTTTCCTATTACGAGGAATGTAAACACCCCTTGTAATAGAAAAAAAGCATGACAGGACCTCTTAAATATGAGATCTGGGGTCAAAAAGACCTCAGATCTCATATTTACACTAAAATGTAATAAAAAATACTCGTCCCTATACCCAGCAAGGAAGATGATCCGATCGCCCTTGCCGCTGCCGACGGCTCCGGTAAGTGGCGGAGTGCGGCAGGAGGCAGAGGGGCCCTCTCCCGCCACCGATTAAAAGTGATCTTGTGGTGAATCAGAGACCACTATTATCGGAAACCGGACCGCCGGCCGAAGAAGACGATACCAGGGTTATGGCAGCTAGCTGCTGCCATAACAAAGATATTCCTCTTCAAAGTAAGGACGTGTATCGGCGTGCGGCGGTTCGGAAGTGATTAAACAATGAATCAGAATCCAGTTTTTGTGGCAAATAAGAACACTTCAAACATTTTGAGGCCCAATAATTGTTTGTTCATGTATATGGCTTGGTCAAAGTACCTGAACATTCTCAACTTCAGCCCCTTAAAGCGGGGGGGTTCACCCACACCGCCAAAAAAAAAAAAAAAAATATTAAAAGCCAGCAGCTACAAATACTGCAGCTGCTGACTTTTAATAAATGGCCACTTACCTGTTCCAGGGTCCAGCGATGTCGGCAGGGGACGCCGAGAACCCGCTCGGTTCTCGGCAGCTGCCGCCGCCATCCTAGGTGAGGGAATCAGGAAGTGAAGCGTTGCGGCTTCACTTCCCGGTTCCCTACTGCGCATGCGCGTGTCGCGCTGCGCGTCCCAAGTGGTCCCCGCATTCTCCTGGGAGCTGTGTGTTCCCAGGAGACAGCGCGGTGGGGACGGGAAGAGGCGTAGACTCCCATGGGAGTCTATGCCGGAAGTGGGTGCAAATACCTGTCTTAGACAGGTATCTGCACCCCCCTCCCCCCTGAAAGGTGCCAAATGTGACACCGGAGGGGGGAGGGTTCCGAAAAGCGGAAGTTCCATTTTTGTGTGGAACTCCGTTTTAAAGTAAGCTCAGGCCCTCCCTGTTCTGCCCCCAATTCCCCACTACTATGGGTTATCTTATCAGTATTACAGCTTAGATGGGGGCTGGCCTAAACCAAGAATATGTACAGTCAACCTATTCACTAAAATCCTTTATAAACCTTAACATGTCAATGTAATTGTCAGTGTTTCTAATTTTGCAGCTTTCAATAAAATGAATACCTGGTGACCCTGCTATGAAGGTTCATGTGCAAGCACTTCTGTTATGGGTTGACAGTACTTTGTCCCTGTCCCTTAATTGCACTTGTGTGTTATTACCCTGTCGTGGAAATTGATGGAGGGTATTCCAGCATATACTGCACATGCATGTTCTGCCATTGTCACCATCAGAAAATCCAAGCCGAGCAATGATGTGCAGCTGCTTTTGGAGTGCATGCATGTAGCCATAAAATGGCAGCAAAGAAGCTGTAGGAGATGCAAAAAAAAGTTTAAAACAGTATATTTCAAACCGAAAACTTGTCAGTTTATGATACATAGTGCTTTATCAAACTAAATCCTCTATTATACCATCCACTTCAGGATTGGTATAATAGAGCACCTTGTGTGCCTCCCAGTATGAGTGCCATGATATACCCTTGGCTAAGAATCGATGTCACATTGGAAGCTAGCTTTTTTCAATGAAGGTTTTCATGTTTCCATTGTATACTTGTCACCAAGTTTTGTGTAACCACAGTAGGATAGATATCCAAACTGCTCTCCTCTCTTGCTCATTTTAGCATCTCTAGTAAACAAATTGTTTTCATTAAAATTTAGTGTGAAATTTAGGAGCTGTGATTGCAAATGTTTCCTGTGAAGGTTCAGGCTCCTGGGCTGTCTCTGATTCTGACTTCAATACCTCCTAAAGCCAGCCATAGGTCGTGCGATTTTCTTTCCTGCAACCGCGGGTTGTCAGTCAATTTTGATGAGGGAATCCCTTTCTCTGTACTGTTGTGTTCCCCCAATAGGGGGGGGGGCTTCCCAGCCGGGAGAGCACACAGTAATCATTGCTAGCAGCTATAACGACTTCACATTATCGCTTGAATAATCCAACAGGCTGGTTGTACCCAAGTTGATTGATTTGGTCAACTTGGATACAATCCGCCTGCTCATACGTGGTTCAAACCTCGGCCGGTTCCTGCTGAACCAGCTGAGGTTAAAATCGTCTATGACTGGCTTAAGTCACTGACCTGATAGAAGCCAAAAAAGTCTAAACATGTCTGCTGAGCTGCTTCTTTCTGCACACGCTTGCACATGTATGGTGTAAATGGGACACCCAGAAAACAATTGTATTTTTTGTTCACTGTTCCCACATGTGCGGTTAGTGTGTAGAATAACACAGCTCATGGGCTATGGTGTCAACAAGCCCTAAAAAGAACTTGCATGCTTGTTCCAGGTCAGTGACTTATGAGGAACTGCAGACGGAATCAGCTTTGGTGTCTGCATCCTTTTAAAACGAGGATCAGCAATGGTAGCTCCCATATTTCTCCCCTTCCTGGTACTGTTTGCATGTGTTGTGTGTTAATAAAACATCTGATTTGGATTTTGTCCTGTTCTTATTTAGTTTATAAACGGTACCTTTGTAATAAATAACAGTCCTTTTTCCTTCCTTTTTTACTTTCATGCAGTTTATAGAGCCCTGTAAAGCTGCTAACTGGGCTTTTTCGGATGTTCAACTGTTTCTCACTCAGTACACAGCATCTGCTCGTGCTCTTGACGCCTTCAAGTGAGTGTTTTATTGGTCTCCCTGCTGTCAATGTTACATCCTGTTCCATCATGTCCCTATCCTCACAACTATCTTCTCGTACGTCTTTTCTTCCTGGTAGTTCTGTCATAACAATTTATACTTTTTCTTGCCATTTCCTTCAGTTTCTTCTTTTTTTTAAATTTTCTTTTTAATCTGCCTTACCTGATTGATAGATGTTCATTGAGACATCATGACTGCATATATTGCTGTTATACTGTATGTGTCTGGAAAATGTTCAGTGAAAAACACAGAGCTCATGCACATCACTAAATCTCATCCTCCTAGGTTTATGTCATTTAAAGTGATACTAAAGCCTCCTTTTTTATTTTATTAAAATAGCAAACATGTTCTACTTACCTGCTCTGTGCAATGATTTTGCAGCCCCGATCCACTTCTGGGGTCTCCCGCTGGCACTCCTGGCTCCTGCCCCCATAGAAAGCCACTGCCTATGGGGGCACACATGCGTGCTCGATCCCGAGCCAGGCTGTTTGCGTCTGTTCAGACACACAACCTAGCTCGGCCCCGCCCCAGGTCTCTGCTCATATGTTTTGACTGACAGCAGCAGGATCCTTTAGCCAAGCCTGCTAGAGCCAAGAGAGCTGCTGCTGCAGATGTGCACAGCGTTGGACCGAGTTCAGGCTGAGGTGAGTAGTTAGTCGGGAGGAGGGGGGAGGAGCTGCATGTTAAATGTTTTTTACCTTCATGGTGAGATTGCATTAAATTGGTTGTAAAGGCTCAAGGTTTTTTACCTTCCTGCATTCTATGCAAGAAGGTAAACCTGTGTGCAGCAGCCCAACTTAGACTTACCTGAGCTCTATCACGATCCAGCGATGTGCACGACAGCCTTGGCTCTCGTGGGGATTCTCATTTCTCATTCGCTGAGGCAGCAGCAGGAGCCATTTGCTTCCGCTGCTGTCAATCACAGCCAATGAGGAGAGGGAGGGGTCAGGACCGAGCCGCGGCTCTGTGCGTGAATGGACATGCAGAACAGCGGCTTGGGAGCGCCATTGCTCGGGTGCCCCACAGTAAGCTGCTTGCTCTGGGGGCACTCAGTAGGAGGGAGAGGCCTGGAGTGCCGCCGTGGTACCCAAAAAGAGGAGGATCCAGGGTGCTCTGTGAAAAAAAAAATGCTGCACAGAGCAGGTAAGTATAACATGTTTGTTGTATAAAAAAAAACAAGCCTTTACTTTTAACTTTAAGGTAAAAAATATTTTTTCCTTTATAACCACTTTATAGTCACAAATAATAAAAGGCATTGTTATTCATGGTTACTTACCATCAGATGACAGGCACCTGGTCCCCTGGTCCGGCTGTTTTCTACCAAGTTGAGTGACAATCTAATATCTACGGGACAGCCTTATATAATTCTGTATGACAGGTCCTGGGGAATAAAAGGATTGTTTCACCCTAAATATGGTGGCATGCTGTTTATCATGCTTTCTAATTTGCTCCATTCTTTGATGCCTGTGACCATATCTGTATACAAACGCAGTATTAAAACCTACCTGCCTCTGCAGATTGTTAGGCCTTTGCTAGCCTGCAGCCTGTAAATTGCATCTAAAGATCATGAGCCATGTCTGTATTTACTGCATGCTCCACTAACAGTTTCCAGGATCCTTCTAGTGTGTAATGAGTAGAGATGCGTCACAGCACCCACAGATGCTGAAGTATGCAATGTTTTAACTTGACTCTCTGTGAGGCCTGTGCTTTGTTGATCTTGAGTTTATTGAGCCATTTGACTTAATATGCCTTATCTGTGTCAGAGATCACTTGGCAGCAGCAAATTGTGCTGAGCTTTTTTCATTCCTTTTTGCACGGTCTCTTATTATGATCAGTAAGTTTCTATTTTAAATTGCGAATAGTAGACAACAATGGAAGATTTGAAAGTGCAGATGTTGCTCTCAACACCAATAGCCATGCCAAGTGTCATGTTTTATTAGGAAGGACAGAAAATGAATGCAGGCATGTAGTTAGTTGATATGGACAGCATCTCTGCTTTTCACACCCCTGTTAAGTAGCAGCGTTTCTCAAGCTTTGTACCATCGAGGAACCCCTGGCAAAAAGTCTGAAATCTCAGGGAGCCCCTGAAATAATTTTCATATCGACAGGTCACAGAACATTGGCGTGAGCTGTAGATATAATAACAATTATTTTTTAAAATAGCCTTAAATAATAGAATATTAAAACATACCTATTTAATGTGAAACTTGTACTTGTTTTTTTCTGCACATATGCTCAATTCTTGGTCCAACTTGATGGCTGCGTACAGGATGGCAGCAGCAGGGCAAGGTACAGGGGGCAAGCAGAGCACAGCACACGAGGCAGGAGGGCACAGTACATGGCAGCAGCGCACATATTTACATGGCAGCAGGGTACATGAACACATGAGAGCAGGGCAGGTGGGAGGGGAGCAGGCACATGGGAGGAGATTACTGTGTGCCAAAATATTGCTTCATCAAGTTCAGTCTGCAGATACCCTTTGTTACACCATTTGTTACAACAGATACATTGACTAAAATTAAAGTCATTAAAAAGATACTTGATGTTTGTCCCTTGTCGTGAATAAAAGAGGTGAAACGGTGCCCTTTTTAATTACATTATTTGGGGCTAGGCCAGGATGATGCCCCCTGGCATTTGCAGTTGCAGAGAATCTTGAGGGACTGACAATAGAATGTTGCTTCTAAAATCCTGTCTGACTTGTGAATAGTTTTCTGACACCAGTTCTAAGATGCTACAGGAGAGACCAGGTGATCAATGCATTGGCTTTGGTCACATGACCAAGCGCCAGTTTGATATCAAATTACATTTTGGAAAAGAAAAGGCGACATTTTCAGCTCTGTAATACATTTTAACTCACAGTATGGGATATATAGATTTGTTAATATGAGTTTGCATTTTAAATATATATCTGTTTAAAGTATTGTATTTGTTCTGTTCTTTTTTTCTCAGGCAGCAAGCTGTCTGGGAGAGATATATGGGTACTTTACGATGCTGTCTTCTGAAAATGTACCACAACTAACGTACACTGGAACATATACATTCATGGCTGTAAACTCAAGTAGACTTCCATTGATCGCATGACCTGTACTGAGACATAAGCTGCCAGTGCTATCCTGCTAATGAAAATGCTATGCATGCAACGTCAAGAATTCGTTTCAGCCAGGAGCTTAGATTGGATCAGCATGACACAAAAAACCACTAGTATTTTTATGAGAGTTTAGCAATGACAGCCCACATATTTTTCTTTACTCTACATCTCAGAATGGAATATGGCACTCTTTAATATCTGTGTCTTATTTATGTACCTGTTAATGTGTATATATGTAAATATAGAACATATATTGATACTGTTCCTACTTTTTTTTTTTTTTAAATAAAAGTTATCTTAAAATAGACCATTTTGTTTCTAAAGGGTTGTTGTCACTCAGAAAAGCACTCATTTCTAAATAAGTGGAAGGTACTGACAAGTCTTTGTGCCTTCAGTCCAGCATTCACATATCTATGGTAAAAAATTCAAAACCTATATTTATCTATACATTGTAGTTCACTTATTTCTTGTTTACTCCCTATTATTCTGAATGATTTTGAAGTTTGTAAACTTACTATAAAGATCGCAAACACATTAAGTCAGGCCTCATGCAGACTGGACGTTTTTATAGCTGCTTCTAGGGATGTCAAGTGCTTTTTTTTTTTTTTTTTTTTTTTGTGGTTTTTTTTTTATAGTTTTTCCTGCTTCTAAACCCCCCTGCATGTACATATAGGCTTTTAGCAGTGTTTAGTGGCAGGGCCTTTTAGAGGCAGAAAAGAAACCCACTGCCAGAGGGTCCAGGAGCGGCAAGGTTTTTTGCAGAAAAAAAACATTTGACGCTTGTAAACGCGTCTAAAGGCATGTTAACGTTAGGCGAGTTTAGGTCTTGAGCGTTAAACGTTAATTCATTTCAGTGGACAGAATAAATTATTGTTCTGGCTAATGAAATGAATCAACAGCCAAGTGCTTGATGCTTGTAAAAAACATTATACAAGCATCAGGTGTATGAGGCCTTACTTCCCTGAATTCTGTGACACGTGACAGGTAGTCACTATGCCCTGTAAGGCACACATTTCACAGAGCCTGCCTTCTAAACCAGGGCCGGATCTAGACAGATTATGTGGGGGTGCAGTAAAAAGTCAGAAGGGCAAGGGGATGGGAGGTCAGCAGGACAGTATACAGAAATGTGTATTAGTAGGGCAGTGTCAAATGTGTGGATGTGGCAATTATTATTATTATTTTTTTTTTTTTTGTTAAAGTCCTTCCTTACCTCAAAGTCCCTGGCATTTCCCCTTACACCAGAGTCACCAGAGGGCCACCACCTTACATCAGATTCCCCCCTTGTGAAAATATATGTGTCACTGGCGCAAAACCTATCCTATCAAAAATAGTGTAAGTGGTATTTATAGCTGCTGCATCCAAAAAATGTTTTTCAGAGAAAAATTAAATTAAAAGTGCTATGTGAGTGGATGCGCTGCTCCCATCTGTGCTCTCTATATTACCTGTGTATGTGCTATCTTAATAGCCTAATTTGGTTCACCATCCACCTAACAGGTTATATCTCATTTATACAATAATCATATGTTAGTATAATTCATCACATGTGAACAACAACTTAATCCAAATACTTTAAATCATATAAAAAGTCCAGTGACATATGTCACATAATGATAGACTCTTCTTCATATGTGTTGCAAATCATCCGTTATAATTGCCGTGGGCGGCGTGCTCTTGTGTGTGGTATCAGATTAAAGTGACTTAGTGCTTCACCACCACCTGTGAGATTTGCCACTCACCAGATTAATCTTTAAAACTGCACCTTTGGTTCATTAACAGGGATAACCACTCCACTCAAAGGAAACTTTCTCCAATATCTATACCAGGTCCTCAATGTTCCTCATGCAAACGGATTAAAAAACCATCATCGCGCAATAACGTTTAAAACCTTTATTCCATACATAAAAAACACTTTGCACTCACATTTCCAAGTGCCATTAGGCCGGCACCGAGCTTTTCCCGCAGTTAAGGACGGGTGGGCACTGCAGCCCGGTTCGTCTGGTGTGTGCTAGATGGTCTCCGTTGCCGCTTACGTTCCCCCCTGTTTGCGTTCGCGTCCTCTCCAAACCCCGTTCGTTCCCGGTCACGTGGGTACGGTAATCTCCCAGCAGCCTCTACGCGTTTCGCAATCAAATTTGCGTCATCAGGAAGCTGCTTCCTGATGACGCAAATTTGATTGCGAAACGCGTAGAGGCTGCTGGGAGATTACCGTACCCACGTGACCGGGAACGAACGGGGTTTGGAGAGGACGCGAACGCAAACAGGGGGGAACGTAAGCGGCAACGGAGACCATCTAGCACACACCAGACGAACCGGGCTGCAGTGCCCACCCGTCCTTAACTGCGGGAAAAGCTCGGTGCCGGCCTAATGGCACTTGGAAATGTGAGTGCAAAGTGTTTTTTATGTATGGAATAAAGGTTTTAAACGTTATTGCGCGATGATGGTTTTTTATCCGTTTGCATGAGGAACATTGAGGACCTGGTATAGATATTGGAGAAAGTTTCCTTTGAGTGGAGTGGTTATCCCTGTTAATGAACCAAAGGTGCAGTTTTAAAGATTAATCTGGTGAGTGGCAAATCTCACAGGTGGTGGTGAAGCACTAAGTCACTTTAATCTGATACCACACACAAGAGCACGCCGCCCACGGCAATTATAACGGATGATTTGCAACACATATGAAGAAGAGTCTATCATTATGTGACATATGTCACTGGACTTTTTATATGATTTAAAGTATTTGGATTAAGTTGTTGTTCACATGTGATGAATTATACTAACATATGATTATTGTATAAATGAGATATAACCTGTTAGGTGGATGGTGAACCAAATTAGGCTATTAAGATAGCACATACACAGGTAATATAGAGAGCACAGATGGGAGCAGCGCATCCACTCACATAGCACTTTTAGATTCCCCCCTTACATCAGAGTCTGGCAGAGTATCCCTCTTACACATACCTTCACCACTGGTGGGTGGCTAGTGTGAAAAGGCTTTTTAAAAAATCCCCTTGTTTCTGGCTCTGAACTGTGCATGCACAGTTGCGGAGCCAGCCAATTAGTTAATTGCTGATCTCAGCCTAAACTGGTGCAGAGGGGCTTGTGAACATAAGCCATGCCCAATAAGCGCCATGATGTCACTGTGCAGGCGCACAACTGGACCTGAACGCTGCCCAATATGAAGGTGAACTCAGCAGTTCTCTAATTTGCTGGCTCTGGACAAGTGCTTGCTCAGTTTACAGCTGATGACAAGGAGATTTATTACAGGCACTTTTCTCCAGTTTACAGACATTTATGGACAGGAGAAAAATGCATGTTAATTTACAAACCATCTGTACCGTTACAGGTGGTTAGCAATACAGGGCTGGGGGTGTACACATGCTGCCACTGTGGTATGTTGTTTCCTGTCCATAGCAGAAATGATACCCTCCATTGCTTTTTGTGGGCACAGTGCCTGCTTACTGCATCTCATTCAAGTAAATGGAGCTGCTCTGCAAGCACCCCACAATTATGTGAAACGCGTGGTTACAGTGCACTAGTGTGGGTTCTAGGAGTTAAAGCGGGTGGTGGTGTCGAGGTGATACAAGACCTCCTCACTGCCCGCTTGTTGCTCTCTGAAGAGAAATCTAAATGCAGATCGCTCTTCAGAGACCAAAGCACATGTAAATAAGCCCCTAAAGGGATGCTAGGGCTGGGCAGTAAGGGGTTTAAAACAGAGAAATCACAAACTTGTGAGTAAAAATCGTATCCGTTTATCCAACTGGCACTGGACATGAACAGAGAGATAGGGAGGGAGATGGGGGAGAGTTCAGTCATAGTGCAGAGCTCAGTTCACTCACCCCATGCTAGTCTGGTGCTTCAGGCAGAGGAATCAATTTTGCAGCCACCAGGTTTCCAGCTGCAGTACTTCAAATTTCCCGCCCACACATTTTCTCATGCACGACACTGGCTGGGAGTTGGAGTGTGGGTGGGGCAGACATGAGGAGAGGGGCGGGGAGAGGCAGTACACATCATCCCTCTCTCCTCTCCTGTCCATGCAAGGGAGGGGGGAGTGTGCTGGCTGGGCTCTGTGAGACTGCCACAGACAGCGTTCAGAGAAGCAGACAGCCTCTGCAGACAGCCTTCTCTGAGGGACAAAGTTTACGGGGTTGCCTGGGGGGGGGGTCGCTAACTGAAATCGGGGGAACGTAGCCCACCCCAGCACCCCCCTAGATCCAGCCATGTTCTGAACTACAGAGGTGTGGAGTACAGGAATCAGGTAGCCATGTACTGTGGGATATGTAGTCCTTGAAAATTGAAAGTAAACAGAGCTGCCAATCATGCAGGGAAGCCAGGAAGTTGTGGAATGAGATGTCAGCTGACAAGCAGCAGTCCAAACATGAAAGGAGATTTTTAAGTAAACTTATATTGGATTGGTAATAACTATTGTTTGTATTGCTATTTCAATGCTGATGTTATAAACTGAAAGTGTATGCCGTGTCAATAGATTTCTTTAAACGTACTTTGCAAGTATTCAACTAGGTTCTTACATTTGTTCCCTCGTTCTTTTTAATTTATAAAAAGTGGATCTGTTATGCACAGTAAGTGATCAGATTTTATGATCATTTTTTTCAGATATTAAGAATTCTGGTTGTTATAGGTAATAGCTCAACTTTTTTTTTTTATAAATTGGTCCAAGAGGGTGTGTTGGTGAGATTTTCCTGTTGAGGACTATAGATAATTAGTGTTTGACAAAGGACTTTGAACAGGAAATGATTAGCTTTGGTCAATTCAAATGAATATATTACTGGACTAGGAGAAAAAAATAAGATTTGCTTCTCAGCTACCTCTTCTTCTGTCGGTTTATTTAGAAATAGGTCTCCACACCCAATGGCCAGTAATTCAATATATTGTGTGATGCTTGGCTTTCAAGGAGTTTGGCTATACATAAAACTACATGGCACAATTACTGCAGCCTGTAATGCACAGCACTGCATTGGCTGGACCATAGAAGAGAGCAGCTGTTAATTTAAATAAACAATATATTAATTATGTGGCTCAGGGACTGTTATCAATTCTTTAATTGGAGATGAATCATGTTAAAGTAACCTCTGTCCTCCCCAGGTCACATAACTCCTGTGAGGAAGAGCTTTCAAGAAAACACAAACAAATGTCAAAATGATGTATATCTAAAGACAGTATCTGAATACATGCTTTTGCAAAGCCTAGCTATGCTGTGATCATATCACTGCTGTTTCTACAGACACATCCTTGTACAGATTGATGCACTCCACATTTAATTCATCAACTAATGCATTTTCACTTGTTGAGAGATGTACTGCGTTAAGGAAGCCCATTCATTTCATATGGTCTCTCAACAGAAGTAAAAAAACTAAACTGCACTATTTTTGACAATGCAGCACCCCACAAGGCATAAATCTTTAATGTCTGTGTGAGGCTGTGTGCTATAACACAGGTTTGTTAGGATCGAATGTATATATTGGAGTACAAATCAGAATGAAAATGGAAAATTGTATCAAATACTTACCGTAATTTTCCTTTCCTGACGCCAAACCATGGCAGCATACTAGTGAGAGAGCTCCACCTCTTGACCACTCCCTCAGGACCAGTGAATAGCATAAAAAAGGAGATGTTAGACGCCCCCCTATTTTTTTTGTAATAAGCCACAACGTACAAGGGTGGGCCTGTATGCTGCCATGGTTTGATGTCAGGAAAGGAAAATTACGGTAAGTATTTGATACATTTTCATTTTTCCTGACACCCACATGGCAGCATACCAGTGATAAATAACTAGCCGACAGGGTGAGTTCTTCTTGACAAAATAAAAAAAAATCAATTTTTTTATTTTAGACATAACAGAAGACTGGATAGTCCTTCTGCTGTAATCTACAGATCCAAAAAATAGAAAAAAAAAGGACACTCCTATGGCCACATCCGTATAAATTGTATGTCATAAGAAGAGAGAAGGGGGTTCAACAAGGACCCCCTGAGCGGACTTTAGAGGCACAACAAACCTGAGAAAGCATAATCAAAATAATAATATAATCAATTTTATTCAATATAAATACATACAATACAAAGACATTGACAAAAGACAATAAAAGATCATATATATAAAAAAATACATGATACAGGCCCCGATGTGTCTACGCGTTACATATAGAACTTCTTCAGGACACATTCAGATTTCAGTTAATACACAAGAGGGTTTCACTTGTAAAGAGGCTTTCACAAGTTCAAAAACGGTAGTTCAGAATTATTCAAATATAGACGTCAAGGTCTTAGCAATAGAGGTGGATGACCATCAACTGTGTCCATTTACAACCAATCTCAGCGTTCAGTTCCAACGAGGAAGGGCCAATAAATAGCCAAAAATAAATAGTAACACTGCAGCAACCATGGGGGGTCACCAATGAGCCCATAAACCGAATCTGCTCAGTGGTCCATGTGGAACCATGCAAATGCACTGGGGGAGCTTAAGGTAGAATTGGATGTAGATCCCCAGGAGGATACAGAGATATTCCTGATGGTTTGGTGCCAGGAAAGGAAAATTACGGTAAGTATTTGATACATTTTCATTTTTCCTGACACCCATATGGCAGCATACCAGTGATAAATAACTAGCCGACAGGGTGAGTTCTTGACAAAATCAAAAAATCTATTTTTTTTTTCAAGACCTAACAGAAGTCTGGATAGTCCTTCTGCCATAATCTACAGATGACAAGGTGCCTGGGTCAACTCTATAATGTCTTAAAAAGGTGCACTGGGAAGACCGAGATGCTGCTCTATAGATGTACACACGGTCGGACTTTGTTCGGACATTCCGACAACAAAATCCTAGGATTTTTTCCGACGGATGTTGGCTCAAACTTGTCTTGCATACACACGGTCACACAAAGTTGTCGGAAAATCCGATCATTCTGAACGCGGTGACGTAAAACACGTACGTCGGGACTATAAACGGGGCAGTGGCCAATAGCTTTCATCTCTTTATTTATTCTGAGCATGCGTGGCATTTTGTCCGTCGGATTTGTGTACACACGATCGGAATTTGTTGTCGGAAAATTTTATATCCTGCTCTTAAACTTTGTGTGTCGGAAAATCCGATGGAAAATGTGTGATGGAGCCTACACACGGTCGGAATTTCCGACAACAAGGTCCTATCACACATTTTCCGTCGGAGAATCCGACCGTGTGTACGGGGCATTACAGTGTTAGTGCTTGATCTGTCCTGGAACATTTTTAAGATTGATTATCTCTTGGCTTTGCACTTGACATAGCCAGATGCCAACAACGTGAACCTTACAAGTCTGAAAACCTACTAAAAACTCCTAAATTATATCTTTGTTGAAGAAAGAAAAACATTACTTTTAAAACTATGTATAATTTGTCAAAAATACAATGATATTTAAAAAGTGAAGATTTGTTATGTTATTGAGAAGTTAAGAATGTTAATGTGCCTATCAGTATCCTGAAAATGTACCTTTTGTCTTGAATTCCCCCTAAAAAATAGCAGTACATTTCCTAGTATTTGAGGGTGGCTAGCACAGTCTCATTACTGTATATCTGCAATGTGAGAACTAAGGCACTGCTAGTGCCAGTGGATTTGGAGTGAGAACTGGCGACGTCACTACTATGCTGCTCACCATTCTTGTTGTTAAAAGCCCTAATAAAAAGAAGCAAAGCCCTACCTCTACCAATATGGCCTCCTCCACGCTGAGACACAGTGTTAAACAAGGCATGGTAAGTCAGTAATAGGAAAAAGATCAGCTGCAGGTAGACTGCATGAGATGTGGAAGCAAGAGCTGAGGGATAGGAAGGAGGAGTTCTGGATGGACAACGCAGTTATGAGGTGCATACAGGTGGAGATTTCATACAAAGCTAAACATGTCCCAGGCATCAATAATTTTATAGCAAAAGCATTGTTTATGGGGTGTATCTTACAAGCTTGCCCTCTATACAGACAGGTAAGGGCTAAAATGTCTGGGATATGTTTGGCAGCTTGTGGACCTGTCCATGAAGACCTGATCGAGCAGTTGGTTTCCGAGGACATGGGCAGCATACAGGACAAAATGGTTGAAGTTGTTCATGTTTTGTGGCACCTTGGGGAACCAGATGGAAAAAAGAGCAGTGTGGCACCCTAAAGAGAAGTGGGTTATCAAAAGGTAAAGTGACGGTATTGGTGGCGGTGTTATCTTTCTTTTCAAGGTTGGCCAAGGAGTATTATCCTAAAAGGTGCTTCGTAGTTAGAGTGCTAAAAAGGTGGGCTAAAGCACAACGAAGACTAAAGAGGATAGGGGACCATATTTATGAGAAGCAGTTGGAACTGGCACTGCATGCACTGCAAGTCTTCCTGTAACAAAGTGGTTCAGTTTGATGCAGCCTTCTTAATGAGCTTTTGCAGCGGCATTCACGGTTGGAGAATTGGTGGCCCCAACAAGAGGGAAGGCTTAGGCTTGCAGAATGATGGGTGTCTTTACTGAGTGAAGCAACCCTATGCCAGGTTGCCTGGTCAAAAACCAACCAGCCGGGCAAAGGATCTTGGGTGATCTTGAATAGAAGGCATGATAGCTTGTGTCTAGTAGGAGCTGTGGAGCGATACCTAGCCATCAAGGGCAAGGGAGTTGTACAGTTTTTGAGAAACAAGGATGAGCATGCCTTGTTTATATTTCAATTCACTGCCATGCTTCAAAGATGGTGGAGCGAAACGCGTTGGGGCATGGCCTGGCTGGAGTCCAGGCTGATGTTGCCACTCCTACATCGATCTTAGGCACTTCATGGATGTGTGGCTACAAAGATCCTTCCTTTTGTACAAGCCTTAGCAGGAGCTGGGACAAGCTCTATCCCATGCCAGTACTCCTAGTGGTGGATGCTTAAGGATCCATACACACCCCGCTTTAACAGAGTTGATACACCAAGTTGTATTGGGTCTTATTAAACATACACCTACAGCTTAATTTTTTATTAATTCTGTATGCTCAGTTATGCGTGTGTGTTTTGTTGTCATGAATGAACTGTATATCTCCAGTGTGAAATCTAAAAGCTATGAGGCATTGGATAGCTTTGATACACTCACATACAAGGAAGAACAGTGCTGTTTTTCAGGAGAAATTCCAGAAAAAAAGTAGGTTTTCAGGGTACTGCTTAGGCACAACTATTACTAGATGTCTCCTAAAATATTGCAAATCTTTACTTTTTGAGTTCAGTTCCACTTGAAAGTGTTTGTAAAGGCAAAATATTTTTTTCACCTAATGCGTTCTCTGCAATAAGGTAGAAAACATTCTAATAGCAGTGCCCCCCAGCCCTACCTTTAGACACTTACCTGAGTCTTGTATCGATCCAGCTCTGTGTCCGGCTGCAAGTCTTTTCTCCCCTCTCCCTTCAGTCACTTGCTCCACTGAGAGCAGTGGGAGGCATTGGCTGAGTCCTCTCTCGAATCAGCGCTGTTTTGTCTGTAGCACCGCTGCGCTCTTTCCCTGGTTTTGCAGGAGACTCAGAGCAGGGGGAACCATAGGCTCCTGTTGTTAATCAAAATAATTTGAGGAGGGGGCAGGGCTGAGCTGCGCTATGTGTGTCTATAGATGCGCAAGATCAGCTGCATGTCCTCTGGACCATCTTATGGATAGTGACAACAAAGGACCATGCCTGCACACTGTGTCAGCATGGCAACTTGTAGCCCCACATTGAGTGGCGCATGTAAAGTGACAATTCAGGAGCACAATTGTGAGCCAGTTGTCACCCCATAACTTAAGGTGATTGTAAGGTGTTTTATTTTTTTAAAAAAACAAACATATACTTACCTCAACTGTGCAGCTCGTTTTGCACAGAGTGGCCCCGTACCTCATCTTCTGGGGTCCCCCGGTGGCTCTTGTGGCTCCTCCCCACATCAGATAACCCCCTAGGAGAAGCGCTCTCCCGAGAGGATTACCTTGCGGGCGCTCTCCCGAGTCCAGCATTCGGCGTCCATAGCCGCCAATTGTATGACTCGGCCCCGCCCCCCAGCGCCTGCATCATTGGATTTGATTGACAGCAGCAGGAGCCAATGGCTGCACTGCTATCAATATATCCAATCAAGAGCCAAGAACCCCGAGCAGAGAGACAGCACGTCCCCGCCTGGTCAAGTTCCAGGGCTCAGGTAAGTAAAACGGGGGGGCTGGGGGGCCGGTCACTGCCAGGTGTTTATTCACCTTAATGCATAGGATGCATTAAGGTGAAAAAACACGAAGGTTTACAACCCCTTTAAGGTGCCAGAAAAAGGACCTTCATGGCAGGTTTACCATAGTGAAAACTAGATTTAAAAAGATTGCATACAAAGTTTAGAATTGCATGAACACGTTCCAGCTTGTATTTGATTTTAATGTTTTGGTTTAGATCTACTTTAAAACTGCCCGTATGGCCCTTATTGTGAATTTTTGTACTATATGTGAAATTCCTGCACCCACCCCTGAAATAAGAGAAAAGAGAGAGAGATAACTCTGCTTGTCACCTGGGATGAGTGTGACTTTGGACACCACTGGTCATGTTGACAGATTGTGTTTGACATCTACACGTTGGGCTTCCTGGCTGTTTTCTTAATATCAGTTTTCTGTTTTGCCTTCTGCACTCTTCCATCTCCTAATGTAGATAACAGGTTATCACAATCTCAGGCTTCACTGTACCTCTAGTAGTATAAGGAGGGAATTTTATAGAGTGACAGCTGTGCCTTACTCAGACCACCCAGCTTGCATACACATTTGTTATGATCACCTGTTTTCACCGGCCCTGTGCCCAACAGCCTTGTGGTTACTGTTCCTATATCAATATTCTGTTTGATCTTTGTTTATTTTAAGTTATATTGGGATTCCTTGGTAACTGACCCTGGATGACTAGAATTCCTTAGTGCCACTTTCTGAGCTCCTTAAAGTATATATGAACTTAAAGCAGTATTAAACCCAAAAGCAAATTCTTTGACTCTGACCCATCTCAAAGAATCCTCATGCAAGCCTTACTGGACTGCCCAATAGAGGAGGTCACGAAACATACCCAAAAAATTATTTCCTTACTATTTTTAGCAGCTAGAATGGCAATCACTAGATCTTTGTCTATCACACTGATAAATTCAAAGCTATTATTGATAAAGATAAATTAAAAACAATTTGCTACATCGCAGGACAAAGTACCTTTATTTGAAAAAGTATGGGACCCTTGGAAGCTTAACTTTTTTGGAGAAGATTGAATAGATAAACAGACTGGACTCTCAGTAGGGATGAAGAGATTGGATTCATCACTTCGCAGACCTTCTCTTGTCTTTCCTTCTTTCCGCCTTGTTTTTCCTCTAGTTTCTCTTTTCTTATGTTCACTGTATCTGTCTATATATATGCTGCAGTCTACATTAGCATTGTTCTGATAAACGTTTATTTTTGCCAGTTTTTTATTTCTTTTATGCATGAGGAATGTTTTTTTATTATGGTGGCGATCCTAAATAGGGGACATGCAAAAACTCAGAAAACCTTGTGTCACTTTTTTTGAGAAATGTACTGTGTACAAGCATATATGATATGTTTTGCATTTTGAACTGCTGTTTCAAACAATACAATTATTGGAAAAGAAATCCAAAAGCAAACATTTATTATATTGCAGCTTACCAACTCTTAGATGCGATGGCTGCATTAGCTTCCTTTTTTAGGCTTCTTTCCTTTATTTTCACCTAGTGATATGGCCAGTAGGTCTGTTATTTTTCAAAAGAACAAGCTGTCCTGCAGATATAGCAGTTACAGGGATGAGACAAACGTTTTAACACTGGCAGGACTGCTTACAGTGATCAGCTTTATTCATTTACTGTATATAAAACCTTCATCCAAAAAGGAGCAAAACTGTGTGCTGAAACTGCTTATAAAGCATTATCTGGAGTTTGGCTTCAGTTTGTTAGTGTGTTTAAATCTGTTAGCACATCTCGCTTCCCTCCTCCCAGACTGACAATGCTGCTGACCAAATGTGGAGGTGTGCTACTGGCCAGATCACCAGGTGAAAACAAATGGGGGGAAAGCCTAAAAAAAGAAAAGTAATGCAGACACCACATCTAATGATTTGGTAAGCTGCAATATATTATATTTTTGGTTTTGGCTTTAATACCACCAACAAGCTTTTACCTTAAGAACAATTCCAGAGAAATACTAATGCTATCCAAGAGAAACAGCAGCTATGCCAAAGTCAAAAAGTCCCATCGGTTTATCTTAAAGCTAACCTGCAAGGTATGGGAGCACCATTGCTGTTTTGAATTGTACAAAGTCCCAAATTGTCATACTAATCTGAGTTTTACTGACCTGGAACAAGCATATAGTATGAGAGTTCACACATTTGAGGCTTTGCTGGCTACATGCCTGCTGCATATCAGGATAAATGTAACATCTATCGAGCCGGCACCTTTAAAGCCCCACTCTGGCCAAATGTTTAGAGTGGGGAAAGGTTGAACTCCTATCAGATTTGTAATACTGTCTATATCCCCACTGGGGAAATTTCCCAGAATATAGAGCTTCACATATATTTCATGACAATGTCACTTGTACAGGAAGTAAGAAATCGCCATTCTTACCCTTGCTAGCTGCCCAAAACTAAAAGTAAAAATAGATTGCCTGAAAAAACTGAAAGTGATTGTAAAGTCTTGTTTTTTTTTTTCCTATAAAAATAACAAACATGTTATACTTACCTGCTCTGTTGCAGTGGATTTGCACAGAGCAGCCGGGATCCTCCTCTTCTCGGGTCCCTCTTCTGTGATCTGGCTCCTCCCTCCTGTTCAGTGCCCCCACAGCAAGCAGCTTGCTATGGGGGCACCCCATCCATGTCGAGTCACAGCTCACTGTGTCCATTCAGGCACAGAGCCTGACCCAGCCCCTCTCTCCCCTGATTGGCTAGCTGACTTTGACAGCAGTGGCAGCCAATGGTGCCGCTGCTGTGTCTCAGCCAATCAGGAGAGAGAATCTCGGACGGCTGAGACACTCGTGGACATCGCTGGACAGAGAGGGACCTCAGGTAAGTATTAGGGGGTGTTGGGGAGGCTGCTGCACACAGAAGGCTTTTATCTTAATGCATAGAATGCATTAGGATAAAAAATCCTACTCCCTTTACAACCACTTTAAAGGATAAGTTCACCTTTAAAAAAAAATTCACATTTTTTTGCAGGTAAAAAAAATATGCATTTACTATTTTTTTTTTTGTAGGAGCCTGAAAGCATTACACCAGCATTCAGTAGATAGTGGGTGGAGGGTTGAAATAATACTGCGCAAAAACATAAAACAGATATAACAGCTGCTACACTAAATGTGACAAATTTCAATACAAGGAATGTGAAAAAATGTAGCGCTTAACACAATATGTGCACAAATAATAAGTGCAATATAATGAACATGATACGTGTAAAGTCCAACATGTATAAAAGTGTGACAGTGAGTCTCTAGCCACCAAATCTTAGCCAGAAAATGGGAAGGTAAACTGATGTGAGTCCTCAAACAATGAAGTAAGAATCTTCTTTGACGTGCAGAAACTAATGTGAAACATCAAGAATGGTGAATCCAGAAAAATGGAAAAAATGAATACTCTTACCAGAGCAGGTGGACCCGGATGTCAGCGACACCGAATCGTAAAAGCTTAAGGATCGAATCTGTGGCACTCTCCGATGGAAGTAGGGGTCCAGGGTCCTCTACGGATGGCTCCAAAGAATCTCAGTGAACTCAACCCGACCAGGAAAAAGACATCTCAGAAGGAACCTCAACAGCAACTCTCATCAACAATGGTGTATAAAAAGGAAGAGAGGAAGGGGCTCCAATAGTGCGGGTCAAAAAGGTAGGTAGGTCGGGTTGAGTTCACTGAGATTCTTTTGAGCCATCCGTAGAGGACCCTGGACCCCTACTTCCATCGGAGAGTGCCACAGATTC
Organism: Aquarana catesbeiana; assembly: GCF_042186555.1. Classification (NCBI taxonomy): domain Eukaryota; kingdom Metazoa; phylum Chordata; class Amphibia; order Anura; family Ranidae; genus Aquarana; species Aquarana catesbeiana. The sequence goes on along the minus strand of NC_133334.1, from coordinate 211,951,349 downwards.
GATGCTTAAGCTTTTACGATTCGGTGTCACTGACATCCAGGTCCACCTGCTCTGGTAAGAGTATTCATTTTTTCCATTTTTCTGGATTCACCATTGTTGATGTTTCACATTAGTTTCTGCATGTCAAAGAAGATTCTTACTTCATTGTTTGAGGACTCACATCAGTTTACCTTCCCATTTCCTGGCTAGGATTTGGTGGCTAGAAACTCACTGTCTCACTTTTATACATGTTGGACTTTACACGTATCATGTTCATTATATTGCACTTATTATTTGTGCACATATTGTGTTAAGCGCTACATTTTTTCACATTCCTAGTAGATTATGGGTGCCATGCAGGACCCTTGCAGACTATGAGTTTAATCTGTCTGCCCATACATCATACATTGTACAGGCAGACAGTTTCACACCGACAGGAAGTCTCAATGAACTACCACAGCGTTTCATCAGCACTGTGGTAGTTCATTGAGAACTACAAGCCGGTAAAGGGTGTCGGTTCTTGTAGTTCAGAACTCTATGAATGAATGATGCAACTATGTAGGCGGAGCTCTTTACAAAAGTGACACTTGTACAGAGAACTTCTCCCCATTCTGCTGTCACAGGAAGAGAAGGAATCAGCGAACAGCTGCAGCAGTGGGAATAGAAGTGAGATTCCTGCAGTTAAGGGAATACTCACCTGATTTGGATGGTTAAAATTGGGCCAAACTTTTCTCATCAGAACTAGGTCAAGCAGTTTTTGCAGGATGGGTTTTCTGGGTTGGTTTTATTCATTTCCTCGAAAATACGCTGGTGCTCAGTTGCTATCATGTTCATACAATGGTCATTCAGCAGCCAGAATCTGCTTGCCTCGTCTGTTGTGGTACTATTCATTTACAATGGTACTCCAACACACATTTGCACGCACCATAATAGTGCATGTGGGTATATACGTCTGTAGTGGTGCGACCCATACATAATAAGTGATAAATACCTTGAGAATGAAGAATTTCCACTTCTTTATTACCAACTTTTTTTATGTAGGAATTCTGCATTTCTAACTTGTGCCGAATGTCTCGCAAAGAGTTAATTTTTTTTAAAGATGCTCTGGGATGGGCCAGGAAATAAAATTCATATCCAGTGGGCCCTATTCCACACATATACAGCCCCAGGGGTCGTCTCATAAAATACATCTGTTTGACATGGGAAGTGATGGAGCTGCCTGTTGTGTGTTCAAGGCATTTTTTGCACTATAAAATGCACTGGGTAGGTTCATTTTAAAGTTAATATCCAACCTGAAGTCTAGCATGATCTGATGGGCTTTAAGAAGATGCCAGTAATCGGACACTGAGCTCCTGTGACCCTTAGGCTGCATTTAACTTTTTTCGAGTAGAACACAGGACATTTCAAACAGTGTTTAGGTATCATGAGATATCTGTTCTTTAGTGTGGACAATTTTGCCTGAATTGGGTAATAATAATGTTTTGTATGGGTAACTATAGAAACTATACTCAGCTGTTCTCCAGGAAATACTTGAAGTGGACCTTCACCCCCAAAAGCAACGTGGGTGTACCTGGCTCCAGCTCCCTCCACCACAATTGGATAATTGAACTTTTTTTTTAATGCTTTTTTTTCCCCCTCTTTCTCGCCTAGGAGAGAATGACGTTGCACAGGCATGCTGAAGGGCTGTGCCCAGCCTCAGGACCAGGAAGAGACCTTCAGCATATCTGCATACAGTATGTGTGGGTTTCAATGTGCCATTGAAGGCGGTCTGGGACCTCTTTTTCTGTGCATGCGGGCAGATGAACCACAGGCCTCTGCCAGGTCCTGAAGGTCTGGCAGAGCTTTTGACTCCTCTGCACACACGCTGCTCAATCAAAAATGGTGGTGAAGGTGGTGGAGGGGGAGCCACAATCAAGAGGACTAAAAGCTGAACTCCAAGGTACAATCTTAATTGCATGCTTACATTCTTACCGATCTCAGACTTGAGGGATTGCTGTGGAAACTGACAAATATTGTAGTAGTCAACAGTGCTATAGTGATTACCTTTGCGGAGCACTACCCAACTGCACACGGACCACAGTTACTTTGTATTTTTTTCAATGACCACAAGATGTTCTCTGATTGGATGATGTGGAGATTGTAGCGTCACTTTCCCTTTGCTCCACCTTCAATGTTTTTAAATTCTATCTTGTCTGAAAATGTGAATATTACATCTACCAAAGAGTAGTTGTGGACTCCTTAAAACAGTGACTGAAGTCTATAATCTCTCTATACACTAAGCACTGAATCTCTCTTTTGTGGTGGTTTCTATATGCAGCTTTACTTATCAAGTATGGGGGTGGGGTCTACCGTGCTTGTGCATGTGGGATAACACCATGCTCAAAGGTGTGCTTACCAATGCCTGAGACCAACCAGAGCTGTGGTTATGTGGAAAATCAAACATTAAGGCAGTTCCTGACTCAGAGATGAGCCACTTGTGTTCAGCAGAAATACACAAGTTCATTTGTAAGATGTTTCGTCTCATAAGACTACACATTTGTAACTTATGTATGTTTTGCATTCGGAGGGACATGCAGAGTCCTTGCCCACTCCACCAGTGCAGCCTACCTCTTTTACCTTACTCCCAGTAATGGAATGAAACCCCGTCGGACACATAGCATGGGTATCATACGTCATTAGTTGAACAATGGTGAGCATACAGTGGATCATTTCCATGAACACGACCACAGGCACAGACATCACAATGTCATCAATGGTTTAAAAATATAAAGTACAGATCAGACAGTGGGCTTCAGGGTCTAGGAAGTCTCCGTATCCCACACAGTTTTTGACGGTTAACACCGTTTTACTCAAAAATGTAGAGAGAGTATGTATGACCCAAGGGCCAAACAGCAAAGAAGAGCAAAAGAAAAAGAAAAGGAGGGGGGAAGGGGGAAGAAAAAGAGGGGGAGGGGGGAACCACCAGCCAGTCCCTCCAACCACAACCAGGAATTAAGTCACCAGCTCCGCATGTTCCTCAGAATAAACAAACTCATGCCAATAAAAGCACTTCTTGAGAAATTTCTCACAGAGGCCCCTTTCCATGGCCACAAAGTCCTCCATCGCATTGATGTCGGCTACTTTTTTCAACCAGACAGCCAACGCCGGCGGCTGTGTCTGCTTCCAACACAGTGGGATGCAGCTCTTCGCTGCTGTGAGCAGGAGAGGCAAGATGGATCTCCTATAGATCTTGCTTGGAATCTCATGGTGGTGTAGGAGGAAGAATGTGGGGGTCCATGGCAACACCCGATCAGTACATTTCTAAACAATGTGGTGAACCTCAGTCCAGTAAGGAAGCAAAAGGCAACAAGACAAGAAGATGTGGAGGAGAGAACCCGGTTCCTCCCCAAACCTCTAGCACAGATCTGTGCTCTGAGGGAACATCCTGTGAATCTTCACTGGCATATAACACCACCATGTCAACACCTTGTAACCTGCCTCCTGATGGTTAGCACAAACTGAGGTTTTGCAAGAGAAGAGAGGAAGTCTCTCCACTTGCCTCTCCATAAATTGAAGTCCCAGTTCCTGATCCCACTTAGATATATAGAAAGGGTCTGAAATTCGGGGGTGGTGCTAGTAGCAACTGCTAAGTCTGAGAGACCACATAGCACGTAGGGGATTGTTCCAGGCACAATAGCTTGAAGATAGTAAGGCTCCTCTTGAAGGGTTCTGGGGAGAGTAAAGAGCCAATGAAATTGGCTACCTGTAGTTTTTGCCAGAAGGAAAGACCCACCAAGGACAGGTTGTCCATGATTCGTTGCCTGGTCATCCACTGTCCGTTTGTGAGAAAATGGAGGACCTAGGATCATTCAACCCCTTTTAAATCCTTAAATCTAGGGTCACTGAGTCCCGGACTAAAGACCGGGTTCCCCACAACAGGGGTGAGTGGCGAAGGAGTGGGTGTGACGGAAAAATCACAAAAGGCTTTTTGGGCAATCCGCCACGTTTCACCCACAGTGGGGTGGTCTAATATCCGGTGTGGCAAATTAGTCTGGCACCAAGGCAGCGCATCCAGCTGGGCCTCAGCCAGGAGCCCTTCCCATTGAATCACTTTCACGCTGGGCACGGAGTGATGGTAGCATCTTCTCTTTCAATATAGAGCAGTACATCTGTGAACTCATGATACCATCAAAGAAATGCAGTTCCCCACAGAAGGACACTGCCACCACCATGTTTCACTGTAGGCACCATGCATTTTTCTTTGTACTCTTTACCTTTGCGACGCCATACAGTTTTGAAGCCATCAGTTCCAAAAACATTTATCTTGGTCTCATCACTCCAGAGTACAGAGTCCCAGTAGTCTTCTTTTTTAGCATGGGCCCTGGCAAATTCTAGGAGGGGTTTTTTGTAAATTGGCTTTAGTAGAGGCTTCCTTCGTGGACGACACCCATGCATGCTATTCCTCTGCAGTGTACGCTGTACTGTGTCACGGGAAACAATCAACCCAGTTTGGCTTTCTACTTCTTTAGCTAACTGCAGTGAACTTGCATGGCGATTTTCTTCAACCCTTCTCATCAGAAGAAGCTCCTGTCGAGGTCCTAACTTCCGTGGACGGCCTGGTCGTTTCTGTGAGATGGTTGCAGTTCCATCTTTGTTACATTTTTGTATCACTTTTGCTACAGTATTCTGACTAATAAGTTAGGCCTCTTTCACACGGATGATCCGTATGTCCGTTTTTCATCCATCCGTTTTCGGATGAAAAACGGACATACAGTCATCCCTATGGAGCGTCGGATGTCAGCGGTGACATGTCCGCTGACATCCGACCCGCTCCGATCCGAAAAGTGTAACGGAGGAAAAACCTACTTTTTCCTCCGTTTTCGGATCGGATCGGATGACGACGGACACTACGGACCGTCATCATCCGATCCCCCCATAGGGGAGAGCGGCGCTCTGACAGGTCCGTCGCTGCACAGTGTGCAGCGATGCACCTGTCATCTTCCTGCTCAGCGGGGATCGGCGGAGCTATCCCCGCTGAGCAAGCGGATGTTCACGGGGCGGATCATGACTGATCTGCCCCGTGTGAAAGAGGCCTTAAGCTTTGCTGTTCTTCTTGTAGCCTTCACCTTTCTTGTGTACAGAAATAATTTTCTTTCTCAGGCCTTGTAACATTTCTCTTCCATGTGGTGCCATTGCTGTCAGCATGAAATGGAAAGGGGTTTTCTTTGTTAAGTAACGCCCTTTAATAATCAACTGTCTGCTGGACACCTGTTTAATGAATAATTAGACTCACCTGTAGTTGAATTTGTGTTAATTAGGATTTTTTTGTGTGTGCAAATTAACAAATCTTGGTTGCAATCAATGGCCCACATTTGTGGGAGTATTTTGTAGTATAGTGTTTCATAGAAAATGTTGATTCTGAAAGGAAAGTAAAGGTTTTCTGACAAATCTGTTGGGGTGTACTCATTTATGCTGAGCACTGTATAACATGAATAAGCGTCCTTTCCATAAGAGCCCTTTCACACTGGGGCGGGGGCGGCGTCGGCGGTAAAACGCCGCTATTATTAGCGGCGTTTTACCGTCGGTATGCGGCCGCTAGCTGGGCGGTTTTACCCCCTGCTAGCGGCCGAGAAAGGGTTAAATACCACCTGCAGAGGCGCTTTGCCGGCGGTATAGCCGCGCCGTCCCATTGATTTCAATGGGCAGGAGCGGTATACACACTGCTCCTTCACCGCTCCAAAGATGCTGCTGGCAGGACTTTTTTTACCGTCCTGCCAGCGCATCGCTCCAGTGTGAAAGCCCTCGGGGCTTTCACACTGGAATGAAAGTAGCGGCACTTTCGGGTCGGTTTGCAGGCGCTATTATTAGCGCAATAGCGCCTGCAAACCGCCCCAGTGTGAAAGGGCTCTAACTATCTCTACTGTAGTTATGTCTGCCCCAGCATACATGTGAAGGTAAAGTCCACAACTGGAGTAGAACTTGAGTAGAGGTGTCCATGGTAAAAAAATATATATATACAGATTTTTTTTATGTCTTTAAAAAAATCTATAATAAAAGGCTCTATGATTTTGGAGAAAAATATAATTTCTGTGAATTCTCTGATGTGTTCAAATAAAAAAAAATATACGCACCTCAAAAATCTTCTTTCTTTCTTTGATAGACTGTTTCATAAGCCCTAATCTCTTTATGTATTGTGCGTTTATAATACTATTACAACGCTGATGTTATAGAATGAAAGTGTATACTGTGACCAAAGATTTCCTATAAGTAGTGGATCTGTATGGATTATTTTTGGAGAATAAGGATATTGTTTAGTGTCACTTTAACTGTAAAAAGAAACACATTTTATAAGTTTTATATTTCTTTTTTTTTCTGTAATATTTTACTATTATTTCTTTTGTCCTCATTTGCTTTATATATATATATATATATATATATATATATATATATATGTGTGTGTATATGTGTGTATATATATATATATATATATGTATATATATGTATATATATATATATATATATATATATGTATATATATATATATATGTATATATACTTTTGCAGTAAAGGACATCCTATTTTAGAATTCTTATAGTATGCACTGCCTAATTCTCATCCAGAAAAGTTTTAAAACTAAGTGTAATAGCTTCTTTCAAGGGCTGTGTACCAAAACCACTCTCCCAACTGCATCTTATGTTACTAGTTACTGGTAAATGCTGCCTCTCTGAACATTATGTAAAAAATCCAGATGTGTATTGCCTTTTTTTGCAATAGCACTTTTATTGCACTTTATAGCACTTTTATTGCTAAAATTCACAGGTAGATAAAAAATGTGTGGAAAATGACAATCAACAAAATAAAGACAGCATCAATGTAATAAGATTTTTTTATATTCTGAAATGACAAATTTTATTGCATCACACCCCTTGTGTTTTGGATTTATTAAACCTTGACACATGAATGGAGGTTGTTCACACTAGTGCGATCCCTCCTGCGTCTGCTGTCACACTGCAATGCACAGTGTTGGGAACCACACTATTCTCTATGTGCCTGTGTCACTTGTGCTGCTTGCTTTGGAATAAGTAGACATTTTTCTCCTCTGACCCCCCCCCCCCCCCACACACACACACACACACACACACCCATGCGTGGGGGTTATTAGAACCGAGGGACCTGTCACATGCACTGAACAAGAGTGTCAACTATGCCTGCCCTATGCCCACCTCTCCTTCATTAATAGAAGCTATACCATACCTTCTATGACTGAAAAATGATCTATGAATGGAGAAGGGGCTGATGAATGAAAGGTACGCCTCCCCCATTCATAGATCATTTTTCATTCATAGAAACTATTGCATGGCTTCAAGGAATGGAAGAGGTGGATGAAAGAGCGGGTATAGTTGGTACTGGTAAAGAATGCCTGTCACAGGTCCGTCAGCTCTCTTAACCCCCACTGTACCAGAAGATTACAGCAACAGGAGTGGGAAATTGTATTTAAAAATAGACTTCAACTAATTCTGTAGCCAGTGTCACAGGGGATACTGCACATTGACTGTAAGTAGGGTCCCTTTTGCTGTTGTTTTTATTGACTAACAACCTGTCTTCTCCAATAAAGAAAAAAAGCATGAAGCATCAAAAAACATCAAAAATGTGCATAAAAATCTACTAAAACACTACACTGAAAAGGCAAGATAATGTGGCAGGACTAGTGTGAAACTAGGCTGATAGAGGGCATATAACATAGGTATTACAGAAGGTGAGTAATGGTGGGGAATGGTAAGCAGGAGGAGTACCTTCTTTACTGCAATCCCAGCATCTTTTGAAAAGCTTTAGGGGCTTGGGGCCCCTTACAGTAAAAAAATAAATGGACTTGTGTGGTTAGGTGAAAGGTGTATGGCAGCTGGGATCATTGTCTGCAGTGGTGTAATAATGCAGTTCTGGTAATATGCTTTAAGGGGAGGAGAACAGATCTGTGAGCGTGCAAGAGGCTCTGGCTTGCAAGGGGGTCTTTACAAGGTAAGGTCTCACAATATTAAAAGTCTCAGGGACCTCTAGGGGGAAAAGTTGTGACACAGGGCTCTAGGGGTGTGTAAGGGGTGGGGACCCAGATGGGGGCGAACAGCTGGACATAAAAGAGCTGTGTGTCTGTGTTTAAGTAAAACCAGGTGTGGGGGGAATTTTACTGGGAAGTAGGGAGGGATTGGCAGAAAGTCAGGAATTTGGAGAAAGGGAGACAGAGAGAAATAGAAGTAGGAGAGTAGAGACACTGAAAGACAGAGTGGGACGTGGTTCCAGGATCAGAGAGGACGGAGAGTGCATTCGATCGAAAAAGTGGGACTCGAAGAAAGAGACAGTCCCTGGCACAGTGTATGAGAAGGAGGGGAAAGCCATACAAAAAGGAAGTGAACAAGGGAGACATTTGAAACAGGAGAGAACATAGAAGAAGGGGGAGAGTGGGATTATACAGGAGAGAGGGGGAAAATATAGGAGGAATTGGAGCAACTTGCAGGGCAACAGAAACGTAATCCACTGACGGACAAACAAGAACTGTGAGTAATCAGAAATATTACGTCTGGCTATCTATCGTGTAATAATACTCTGTAACCCTCTTATTGAATGAGCGTACAACTAGTTTTCATATTACGGCGTCAATCATGGCAGCTTTAACACAAATGTGATGTGTAGTGAAGCGTCTCTGTGATTTCTAGCATAGGGTAAAAAATGTATCGTCATGTACTCATCAAACTAGTGAGGGATCCTGAAGTGCAAGGTCAGCAAAGAAATTAACTTTCGATTTTTATGCAAAAGACGTACAGGAAAACATGCGACTTATTGTTGTAATGGAATCTATTTTGGAGAAGACAGTCTTGTATATAGACAATAAGTTATAATCACCTTCAGGTTTATTCAATTGTCTTGTCAACGTGTAAAGTGTAGTAGAATAGTGCAGAGTTCAGTAATGCATAGGCAGAGGAGATTTTATATAACCTGAGTGAATTAAAAGCACAAATAGATATTGCATGACACTTTTATGATATGGCTGTTTTTGGTTACATTGAGCCTTAAATAATGGTTAGATAGATAGATAGATAAGTAATGATCTATAATCTATAATGATAGATAATGATCTATGGGGCACTGAAAGGCAAACCAAACCTGATCATACTTTAGATTTTCAAATATTCATAGAAAAATCAGTCATCAGAACATTCTTTCTTGCCATCATTGAGTCCATTACTTTTGTCCGATAGCCCTTAAAGTTTTGTCCAGACCTGCTATTTGAATGGAATCCAAAACATATTAGACAGGTTTCATTACAATATGTATGATTTTTCCCAAACAATAACCACATTTACAGTTAGAATTTTCTTTGTTAGAAAAAAAAATTTGCATTGTGCTTCTTCGTATTTTCTCATTACTATAGTTGAAATTGAATGCCAACTTGACACTAACCAATAGGAAGTCACACAAATGTTCCAAACACAAAAATGGTTTGACAAAATTCTACTGGGGTATGGCCAGCTTTAGACAAGCCTTCTTGAGTAACAAAACAATGTGGCAGGTCGGAGATTTTTACTAATGGTGTGGTTAAAAAAAAAGAAATATGTGCATTTGTACAAGATTGGACACAATTTTGCTAGATGTGAGAAAATATTGTTTTTTGTACAGCTTCTCAACAGTCACAAATGTGTGTCTGTATGCAGGGATTTACTGGGAACTTTTAGCCTGGGAGGCAAACGCAACCAACTTGCCCTTTCATGGTGGAAAAATATTGCTGTGGGCTAAAGAACATGTGCCAAGGCACCTCATTTATTGCCTTAGTGAACGGTTGGTGTTCCTAAAAGATATGATTTAATGTAACCCATCTTTTCACATCTTCTAGAATCAGCTTCATTTGCGGCTCTCAGGATTTGGTCACATAACATCTCAGAACCGCAAAAGGAAGTCGGTGCTTGAGGGACTTGTCTCTGCCAGATGCTGTGTTCTAATGTCTGAACAGGGGCTGGTAGCTATATAATAATACTAATAACGGTAACTGCAGGTCATGCTTTTATTGATGTCTAGTTTCCAGTAAGGGCCACCAGCCTCATATATCTTAGTAGTAATGGCTCAGGTGCCCTCTGCCTCCCTCCCCTTTCTCTACTTACAACAGATACATCCAGCATCAGACTTAATTTGGTGTAACAATACCTAACGTGTGGGAAAATTCAACCAGGTTTTCCCTCTTTTATAAAAGCCTAAGGGGCTCAGCAAGGTTGGGTGAATCACAGAAAGGATCTTTTGGTCTGCTGTTTCTGAAAAGAGAAACCCAAACTGATTATCATTTCACAGCTTCATAAATATCCCTAAGACAATCAAGATATGAAATTACCTATGTGCTGTGCTCAAAACCATTCATTGAACACTATTCTCCCACCATTTTCCATAGATGCGGTTATCCTGCTACCTAGTATTCTGTGTCCTTTTGGTTCCCAGTTTACAACAAGAGAATGAGGAGCCCAACACCTTCACGGTAAGCACTCTGCTTTCCTTACCTACATAGTCCATAAATGTATTCTTTTTCAACATCCTCACACTGTACCTTGCTCGATTGTATGATACACCATCCATGGCAAAGTACTTCATGTCTAATTTATGCTCAAGTACAGCAGTAATTTTTTTTTATCTAGATTTGTAAATGCTAGTGACAAAAGCTTCATGATCAGCAAGATTTTATTAATAATTGAACAAATTTCTTGAAGTTTTCTAAGCAAGCTTTAGCTCCAAACATTATACACCACTCTAGGTTTTGCTGCCACAACACATTCAGCTCCAAAGAATCAGGTGTTGGTCTGTCTCGTACTGTGAAAACATTAAATGTGGAACTTGAATGACCGCACAGCGAAAGTATAATGCCGTGTACACACGGGCGGACTTTTCAGCAACAAAAAGTTTGGCGGACTTCCAACGGACTTTCTAACGAACTGACTTGCCTACACACGATCACACCAAAGTCCGACAGATTCGTACGTGATGACGTACACCGGACTAAAATAAGGAAGTTGATAGCCAGTAGCCAATAGCTGCGCTAGTGTCGGTTTTTGTCCGTTGGACTAGCATACAGAAGATTTCTGGGTCCGGCAGAGTTACAATGTAAAGATTTGAAGCATGTTCCACATCTAAAGTCTGTCAGATTTTTGACTGGAAAAGTCCGCTGAAGGTCCGATGAAGCCCACACACAATCGGATTGTCCACCGGACTCGGTCTGTCGGACCAGTCCGGTCGAAAAGTCTGCTTGTGTGTATGCTGCATAAGATCCAGAAATGTATTTCAAAATACAAAACATGTCCAAACTACCAAAACACAGGAAGAGAGCAAGTGTTAACACATTTGACACCAACTTGCGCTAAAGCCCCGTACACACGATCCAAAAATTGGACGACAGATCACCCGTTTTTTCACACTTTTAGGATTCCAAAGTTGCGCTGACTTTGGACTGCAACTTTGGTGATACTTTGATACAACTGTGACACAACTTTGACGCAGCTTTGGATGGTTGCATCTTGGATACGACTTTGGCTTTGACCAGTAATAATGGACAACTGTTGCACAACTGTTGTATTGTATAACATTCATATGACTTTCATGCAACTTCTGAAGGTTAACATTGAAGTCTATGGCCCTCAAGTTGCATGAAAGTCGGTGGAAAGCAGTTCATGAACTACTTTGAAGTTGCTGCAACTTTAAGACCCCTTTCACACTGAGGTGGTTTTCAGGCATTTTAGCGCTAGGAATAGTGCCTGTAAAGCACCTGAAAGCCATCTCCCATTCATTTCAGTGTGATGTTTCCCACTGGGGCGGTGCGCTTGTGGGGCATTAGGAAAAGTCCTGCAAGCAGAATCTTTGGAGAGATTTGGGAGCGCTCCCAAAATGCCCTGCCCATTGAAATGAATGGGCAGCTCTTCCAAAGCGCCCGAACCCCTTCTTTGGGGTTAAAAGCGCCCCAATAGTGGCCGAAAAGCGGCGCAAAAGCACTACTTAAAGTGGTGTTCCAGCCGAAATTATACTTTTTAAATAAAAATTCCCCCGATAATACACAAGCTTAATGTATTCTAGTAAAGTAAGTCTGTAAACTAAGGTCTGTTTTGTTAGTTTATAGCAGTAGTTTGCCGTGGCCATCTTAAGTGTGGGCATCTGAAGCCAAACTGTATTTCTTCCTGGATCTCATCCTTGCAGATCTCGCACATGCTCAGTGCAGCACAAGCAGTGTAATAGGTTTCAGGTCAGGTTTCCATAGCAACGGCAGTGTCAGAGGAAGTTGCTGCCCCTTCCCAGAAGGCATTGCAAACAGGAAATGATGCGATGGGCCACGGCCAGGGAGGAGGAAGTGAAAAATGAATACAGCAGATATACAGTAGGTGCTGAGAAAAAAAAATTAAAAATATCCAATTCGTTTACAGTGCACAGTTTAGTAAGGGATGCTGAAGAGTTGTAAAAGTGGGTGGAACTCCACTTTAAACAGCAGTAAAGCACAGCTAAAACGAGCAGTGTGAAAGCAGTCTAAGTCGCACATGTATGAATGGTTATCATTGGAAAACATGGGGAAGAACTTGCATGCAACTTTGATGTCCAAAGTTGCATGACAAGTTGGACAAGTGTGAATGGAGCCTTAAAGTGATATTAAAGTTTCGTTTTTTGTTGTTTAAAAATATACTTACCTGCTCTGTGCAGTGGTTTTTGCACAGAGCAGCCCAGATCTTCCTCTTCTCGGGTCCCTTGCCGGCGCTCCTGGCCCCTCCCTCCTGCCGAGTTGAGCCACTGCTTTTTGTGTTTAACCAGCAGGAATAATGAGGCTAAATCAGTTACGCAGTCCCAGGACCTTAGGTGCAGAGAACTCACCAGTTAAGTCTGTAAATATCTACCAGAAACTGAAATATTAGGTTTGAGTGGATTGGTTTGTTAATGGGAATGTTGGTGGTAGCTTTATCAAGCTTTATCAAGCCCCGGCAGGCATATAGAGAGTTCTAGGAGGCCATTGGACTGACCTTTGTAGAAACTAAACGTCTTTTAAGGTTGCTATCATACATGTGAGCCTGTCAACACATGGTGAACCTTAGCATACTGTAACACATTCAATAAAAAATTTGTATTGCCTTGCATGGTCCTGTCCAAGAATCCGTGAGATGCGTTTTTTTGGCCTGTGGACTTGCATTGAGGACCCATTGAAAATAAATGAACCCACTCTTGTACACAAGCCACAAGTGTGGCTGAGCCATAAATGCCCAATGAAGTTTGCTTTATGTTTGTTCTTCATGACGCCTTGATGATAGGGTTTACAAGTCAAATTACAAACACTGTTTTGTATTTAGCTGCATACATATTTGAGCTGACCATCTTTGGTTGTTTTTACTTGCTTTTTTGAGCTCTTTGGCAGGTGTTTTTGCTTGACCATTTAAAAAAAAAAATTTTAGCCAATTGAAAGCTAGCTACCAGGGGAAAAGGTGTAATATGCATGTTTTTGTGATTTGTTTGCATGTTTTTCATTTTCAGCCATTTCTATTAAAGTTTATTAGGACCAAAAATACTTGAAGCTTGTAGATTAAAGGAAGCTTGTGTACTTTTTCCAGCTTCACACTCAGATTTGAACAGACACAGTTCAAAACCATGGGATTTTGGATGTTGAGCGTTTTGGAGCTTTAAACTACAAACTGGTCAGGTGTGAATGGGGCCTTAGATAGTTTTATATTTCATATGTTTATTTAAAAGTGACGGTTATGATAATTTTTTTTGTTATGCATTAATGATGCTGGTATGACTAAAGGCGCCATGAAATCAGCTACTGATAACTGCAAAACCTTTGCTGTTTTTTATTAGATTGCTCCCCTGCTCGTACAATTTTTTCCTCATTATTATTATTATTATTATTATTATCATACAGGATTTATATAGCGCCAACAGTTTGTGCATCGCTTTACAACGTGAGGGAAAACAGTACAGTTACAATACAATTCAATACTGTACAGGAAAAATCAGAGTTCTTTGCATGCTAATATGTAAGGAGCTGTGCACTGACATGTAACAGCGTCCCTTTGTTTTATATTTTTATTAAGCCTCTAGTTTACCAGCATATTGATCAGACAGACTTTCTATTACATTTGTACATTTGCATTGTCATTGTCCCTGCGTATTTGTGCTCAAAGCTTAGAAAAGCCTGATAAAACCCAAGCAATACTATAGCCAGCCATCTCATTATATTTCATATCATCCTTACCCTCACAATGAAGCTAAAGGGGTGATTTTAGAGCATCAAGAAAACTATTTTAGCCTATTTGTTTGCTCAGTCTGATGCTCTTCAGACTAATTTCAAAGGTTAGGACTAAAGGAAAAAAATATTGCAGGCCTTGTGTCCTGAAAATGCTTGGTCAGTGAAAAAACAAGATCATTTTTTTTTTGCCTCTGCTCCCTGCATTCCTACATACTCTTATTCCAGCATAACTCAAAAGATACTTAGGTCAGTAACAGCCCGGAAACAAGAATTTTCAGAAAGAGGTCACCCCCCATATTTCTCATATGACTGGTCTGCAGTAGGGATGAACTCAAGCATGTTCGGACATGAGTGCGAACCCGACTGAGTTTTCAAAACAACAGCCAATCACAGGCGGTGGAGGCATTCCCCACTCCACAGCTGCGTGTATGCAAGGGGTGTATACACTATATTACCAAAAGTATTGGGGTACCTGCCTTTACATGCACATGAACTTTAAAGGTATCCCAGTCTTAGTCCTTGTGGTTCAATATTGAGTTGGCTCACCTTTGCAGCTATAACAGCTTCAACTCTTCTGGGAAGGCTGTCCACAAGGTTTAGGCTGGGTTCACACTAGTACGAATTGGATGCGGGTTTCCCCGCATGCAATTTTCATGTCAGAAGATTGTGACCGGCTCTCAATGGAGCCGGTTCACACATCTCCGTGATGGCTGCGGAGCAAATTGCACAGGGATCCTGTGCGTCTTTGGCTCAGTTTCAGGGCTGAATTCAGGCAAAAATTTGGCCCTGATTCATCCCTGAAATGGAGAAAAGGGACACACCGGACCCCTCCTGTCAGGCGCTCCACAGGGAGGTGTGAACCCAGCCTTAGGAGTGTGTCTATGGGAGTGTTTGACCGTTCTTCCAGAAGTGCATTTGTGAAGTCAGGCACTGATGTAGGATGAGAAGGCCTGGTTCACAGTCTCCGCTCTAATTCACCTGCAAAGGGTGGGCCAACTCAATATTGAACCCTACGGACTAAGACTGGGATGTCATTAAAGTTCATTTGCATGTAAAGGCAGGCATCCCAATACTTTTGGTAATATAGTGTATATGTTAATGCAAGCTATAAACGAACCTGCCTCTTGAAGGGCGCTACTGTTGTTGAGTAAGACTCTGAGCAGACCTGTCTGTGGTGGCAGTGTGTGTGGCAGACGCTTATTCTAAAATTATAATTGGTATTGCTAAAATTACGAGTCTCCCCCGGCTCGGTCTTTTAAACGGGGGTGGTGGCAGTTAAAGGGTTAATTGTGTAATTAGCCCAGTGACAATCACTCTCAGGTTGCTCGCACCTAGATTGTGGTCCTGCAAGCTGGAAAATCTTTGTGCTGGGCGCAGCTGAGAGTGGCATTGTTACGTAAGTGACAGCGTGGTGTGAGGTTGGCCGGTCCTTTGTTGCAAGTTAGCGAGGAGGGCGGGGATCTGACACCCGCGTTCGTCACATATTGGTTGCTTATTGGTTGTACCCATTGCTTCATTTGACCTGAAGCAATGGGTACAGGCTTCTACTCACTCTGATGGCAATACCCTTGACCTTGTATTCTCCTACCTATGCACTCCATGCAACTTCTCAAACAATCCTTTTCCTCTCTCCGACCACCATCTTATTAGTTTCTCTCTCCCCCTGTCTTCCACCACCTTTCCCTCCAATCGCCTAACCATCACCCATAGAAACTTTCGCAACTTCAACTCCTCTCTCCTCTATTCTGCTACTGACCACCTCTATGACAAAATCTCTCCCCCCTGTCCTGCCCCAACCAAGCCACATCCATCTACAATAAATCTCTGTCCACCACCCTGGACAAGCTCGCTCCCCTCACTACACGCAGAATCAGGCCTCGACCCCTACAACCCTGGCAAACAGATGACACCAAAAGTCTCAAAAAACGTAGTCGTGCTCTTGAGCGTCTGTGGCACAAGACTAAGTCTCTCAAAGACTTCAATCAATACAAATCTGCCCTCAAAAAATACTATTCTTTCCTCCACACTGCAAAGCAAACCTATTTTACAACTCTTATTAACACCTTCTCATCCAATCCCCGTGAACTCTTCTCTACCTTCAACTCTCTACTTTGTCCTCCACCGCCTCCACCCACTGACTCACTCACTGCCCAGGAGATTGCTAATCACTTCAAAAACAAGATTGATACAATCCGTGATGAAATCTCCATTCTACAGGTATCTCCCCCAGCTAAGACCCCATGTCAACAGGTACAACTGACACTCCCCCTATTCAAATCTGCTACTACAGATGAAGTTGCTAAACTCCTTTCTATCGCCCACCTAACCACCTGTCCCCTGGACCCCATTCCCTCTCAAATGCTACGGTCACCCTCTGACCCCATCCTACACTCTCTAACCCACATCTTCAATCTCTCCCTCACCTCTGGCATCTTCCCCGACGCTCTAAAACATGCACTGGTCACTCCCATACTCAAAAAGCCGTCCTTGGACCCTACCAATCTTAACAACCTACGCCCTATCTCCTTGCTCCCCTTTTCCTCTAAACTCCTTGAACGCCTGGTTTACAACCAACTGAGTGACCACCTCATTAAAAACAACCTTCTTGATCCTCTTCAATCTGGATTCCGCCCTTAACACTCCACAGAAACTGCTCTTTTAAAACTCACAAATGACTTACTAACTGCAAAAAACAATGGACACTATTCTGTACTCCTACTTCTGGATCTTTCAGCTGCCTTTGACACAGTTGACCACCCCCTCCTCCTCAAAAAACTTTACTCCCTCGGTCTCCGTGACTGCGCTCTTCAGTGGCTCTCATCCTACCTATCCCAACGCACCTTCAGTGTCACTTACACTTCTACTTCCTCCACTCCTCTTCCCTTCTCTGTCGGGGTCCCCCAAGGTTCTGTTCTTGGACCTCTTTTATTTTCAATCTACACCTCTTCCTTGGGTCAGCTGATAGCCTCTCATGGCTTTCAATATCATTTCTATGCTGATGACACGCAAATCTATCTCTCCACCCCTCAACTCACTCCATCAGTCTCTTCACGCATCACTAACTTACTAACCGACATATCTGTATGGATGTCACACCACTTCCTCAAACTCAACTTGTCCAAAACTGAGCTTATAATATTTCCTCCCCCACGTGGCTCTTCCCTTGACTTCTCTGTCAAGAGCAATGGCACAACCATCCACCCGTCCCCACATGTCAGGGTGCTAGGTGTTATCCTGGACTCTGAACTCTCCTTTCGGCCCCACATCCAATCACTTTCCAAAGCTTGCCGCCTCAACCTCCGCAACATCTCTAAACTACGTCCCTTTCTAACCAATGAAACCACAAAGCTCCTGATTCACTCCCTGGTTATCTCTCGCCTTGACTACTGCAACTCACTCCTCATTGGCTTACCTTTAAACAGACTATCCCCCCTGCAGCCCATCATGAATGCTGCTGCCAGACTTATCCACCTTACAAACTGCTCAGTGTCTGCTACCCCTCTCTGTCAATCCCTCCATTGGCTGCCACTCGCCCAACGAATTAAATTCAAAATACTAACAATAAGTTACAAAGCCATCCACAACTCTGCCCCCAGCTACATCACTAACTTAGTCTCAAAATACCAACCTAATCGCCATCTCCGTTCCTCCCAAGACCTCCTGCTCTCTAGCTCCCTCATCACCTCCTCCCATATCCGCCTCCGGGACTTCTCCCGAGCCTCGCCCATCCTCTGGAATTCCCTACCCAATCTGTCAGACTGTCTCCAAACTTATCCACTTTTAGGCGATCCCTGAAAACTTTCCTCTTCAGAGAAGCCTATCCTGCCTCCATCTAATAACTGCACTATTTTCTCCATTAGCTCATCCCCCACAGCTATTACCCTTTTGTATAACTTGACCCTCCCTCCTAGATTGTAAGCTCTAACGAGCAGGGCCCTCTGATTCCTCCTGTATTGAATTGTATTGTACTTGTACAGTCTGCCCTAATGTTGTAAAGCGCTGCGTAAACTGTCGGCGCTATATAAATCCTGTATAATAATAATAATAATAATAATATGTGCAACTGAGGGGGAGAATGCCTCCACCACCCATGATTTGCTGTCTGCTTTGACATCTTTCCAGCGGGATAGCTCAGATGGGTTTGGATTCCCTTCCGAATACGCCTGAGCTCATCACTGGTCTGTAGTCAAATGCAGAAGAGACAGTTTTACTAGCAGCAATGGGGCTTCTTTTGATCTCCTTTTGAAAATGCTAACAGCCTGGCTGTCACGCTCTTCCTCTGCCTTCTTTACTTTGTGAGTCATTAATCAAGAGGGAATATGTACTGTAGCTCAAGAGATCAGTCTGGTTTCACTGGCTTCATGCTTGTTCTGGGTCAGTAGTTATAATCGAAGTTAGATAGCCAGGCATCTATCTTTTTCGGGTGGAGTCAAAAAGTGGTGGTTTACTGTATGTGTTTTGTTCAGGACAGTTTTCTTTAAAGTACTGTCCAGATTATTTTGTACAAGACATCTCACACGAGTAAGATATGGAGAGCGTGGTTCACACGTCTTGTTTTTACAGAGATTTCATTGCCAAAAAAAATGCTTAGCTGAAAAAAAATCTTTTATAGCGTTCCTGTTGCTAAATAAAGCAATGACTGCCCTGAGTCTGAATGAGGGTTTATTGGAAGGTTTCCTCTATTAAAGAAACACTAACCTTCTATTTTCTGTTTCCTTTTTGTGTTTGCTCCTTGTAAATATTAGGGAATGGTGTGTAAAAATTCTTCTGTTATGTGACTTTTCCAGTGTTTCCAGGGTGGCTTGGACATGTCACCATTAGTCCCCTCTGAAACGGTTTTCCATCCCTGTTGTCAATTTTTCTGCTTTTTACAGAAGTGATAAACTTTTTGGTATACAGGAGGTTGGCATATGGCCAGCTGTATATTGAAATACTTGTGTGTGGTCAGCTTTGCTGTGGACCACAGTAAAGAAAGCAAAAGCACCCAATGTTTTACCAAATAAGTTTTACATGAATTTTTTTTAGAGTTCACATGATATGATTCAGAACAAAAGAGAAAGAACTTCAGTACAACAAAGACCTCCTTACATCCAGGTCCCTGTCATAGTCCTCCTTTACATCAAGGTCCCCATCAGAGCCCCCCTAACATCACAGTCCTCATCAGAGTCCCCTTTCATCAGAGTCCACCCAAAAGTCCTGCATTACATCAGAGTCCCCCCTTACTTAAGGGTCCCAATCAGAGCCCCCCTGACATCAGATTCCCTATCAGTGGTCCACACTTACCTACCTTTTAGCTTGTCTGTACTGTACCCTGTTTCCCCGAAAATAAGACCTAGCGTGATTGTCGGTGATGGCTGCAATATAAGCCCTACCCTGTTTCCCCGAAAATAAGCCCTACCCTGAAAATAAGACCTACAAGGACTATAACTAGGGCTTATTTGGGGGTAGGGCTTATATTGCAGCCAGCACCGACAATCACGCTAGATCTTATTTTTGGGGAAACAGGGTAGCAGCAGGGGGAAACCTGACCCTAGCAGCAGGCCGGGTGCAATCCTGTAGTGGGCCAGATTTCGCGCTTGAGCTGTATTTTATAGACCCCTGCTCTATAGTTTTGTAAAATTCACCTTTAATTTGAATTAACACTGAGAATGTGCATATCTGAAAGTTAGAGGAACAATGCATGACTGGCACATAAAGCAAGTGTAGAAAGCACTTTTCTGCTTTTCCCAACACCAGACCATTAAAGCCTAATTTAAAGCCTAGTACACACTATCTGTTTTTTTGTTTTTTTTCAATCAACCAGCGGGCTTAACAAAAATAAAAACTGAAGAGCTCGGGAGGAGATCCTGTACTTAACCACTTAAGGACCAGCCTCGTTTTGGATTTTAGGTGTTTACATGATTAAAACAGTTTTTTTTGCTAGAAAATTACTTAGAACCCCCAAACATTATATATTGTTTTTTTTCTAACACCCTAGAGAATAAAATGGCAGTCATTGAAATACTTTTTTTTGCACCGTATTTGCGCAGCGGTCTTATAAGCGCACTTTTTTTTGGAAAAAATTCACTTTTTGAATAAAAAAATAAGACAACAGTAAAGTTAGCCCAATTTTTTTTTATATTGTGAAATATAATGTTACGCCAAGTAAATTCATACCCAACATGTCACGCTTCAAAATTGCGCCCGCTCGTGGAATGGCATCAAATTTTACCCTTAAAAATCTCCATAGGCGACGTTTAAAAAATTCTACAGGTTGCATGTTTTGCGCTACAGAGGAGGTCTAGGGCTAGAATTATTGCTCTTGCTCTACCGGTTGCGGCGATACCTCACATGTGTGGTTTGACCACCGTTTTCATATGCGGGCCCTACTCGCGTATGCGTTCGCTTCTGCGTGCTAACTCGTCGGGACGGGGGGGTTTTAAAAAAAAATATTTTATTTTTATTATTTATTTTACAATATTTTATTTATTTTTACACTGTTTTTTAAAAAAAATGGTGTCACTTTTATTCCTATTACAAGGAATGTAAACATCCCTTGTAATAGAAAAAAGCATGACAGGTCCTCTTAAATATGAGATCTGGGGTCAAAAAGTCCTCAGATCTCATATTTGGACTAAAATGCAAAAAAAAAAGAAAAAAAAAGTCGTTTGAAAAAATGACATAAAAAAAAATGCCTTTAAGAAAAGTGGGCGGAGCTGACGTAATGACGTCGCTTCAGCCGTTCAATGGTATGGAGACGGGTGGCGGCCATCTTAGCCTCACTCGTCTCCATACCCAGGCACAGAAAGGTCCCGATCGCCTCCACCAATACCGACGGCTCCGGTAAGCGGCGGAGGGCGCAGGAGAGCGGCGGGAGGGGGGGTGGCGAACCCGCCGCAGAGACCACCATTATCGTACACAGAACCGGCTCCTGTAAAGATGGATACCACGGTTGTGGCAGCAGCTGCTGCCGTTACCGAGATATCCATCTTCAAAGTGCCGATGTATATGTACAGGAGCCGGTCGGTAAGTGGTTAAAGGAGAAGTTCAGGCTGAGCTTTTTAGGCTGGGCTTCTCCTCTGGGTCACAGGAGTGCAATTCGTTTTGCACTCCTGTGACCCATTTTCAGCAGAGAGCGGTCTGAAGTCCGCTCTTCGCTGATGTCACTGCCATCAGTCGAATCACCGCGTCATCCTGACTTCCAAGTCTGGATCCGCCAGCTGCCTTGATTGATGGCAGTCTCAGTGTCTGAGACACTGAGACGGCCTCTCCCCGCCCCTCCACAGTTCATCGCTCCAATGAGTGTGGAGAAGCAGAGAGGAGAGACGCTGACTGACTGACATTAGCTTTCCTCCGGGGATCTGTAAGAACCGAGCCATTGGCGATGTTCGGTGGCTCGATTCTCAGTGCAGAGACGGCGGGGACAGTTGCAGCATTGGTCTGATGCTCCATCCACTGAGGATAAGGATGAATCAAAAAAAGAAGGGAATAAATATTGACCCCCCCTGTCTCGAGGATTAGTAAGTCATTCTCTGGTAAATGTGGCTGCTAATTGCACATTCATACTTTCTTGGGTTGAATTATTCAATCGGCAGATGCTGTCAAGCACAACTGTACATTAAATAGGATTTGAATATTAACCTGAACTTATATATTTATTTTTACACTTGTCAGCAAAAAAGTATGTAATTATATATAGATATAGATATATCTATATGTATATCTATATCTATATCTATATCTATAGATAGATAGATATATATATCTATCTATCTATATAGATAGATAGATATATACGCACTTTTTTTGCTGACAAGCCAGGGTTCATATAGTTTTAATTGTATATATTATATATATATATATATATATATATATATATATATATAGATATATATTTACACTATATGTATTTATTTATATATATGTGTATATATCTATATCTATATATAGATATATATATATATATACATATATATATATATCTATATATATATATATATATATATATATATATATATATATACAGGCGCACGTGTGTTTGAGCTGCGCACGCCTATGTTTAGATTTTTACAAAAAACGCACAAAGAAAAGAGAAAAAAAAAAACAGACAGAAGTTGGATATTAGGCCCCTTTCACACTGGGGCGGGGGCGTTGTCGGCGGTAAAGCGCCGCTATTGTAAACGGCGCTTTACCGTCGGTATTGGGCCGCTAGGGGGGCGGTTTTACCCCCCTGCTAGCGGCCAAGAAGGGGTGAAAACCACCGCAAAGCGCCTCTGCAGAGGCGCTTTGCCGGCGGTATAGCCGCGCCATCCCATTGATTTCAATGGGCAGGAGCGGTGAGGGAGCGGTATACACTCCGCTCCTTCGCCGCTCAGAAGATGCTGCTGGCAGGACTTTTTTTCCCGTCCTGCCAGCACGCCGCTCCAGTGTGAAAGCTCTCGGGGCTTTCACACTGGAATTAAAGTAGCGGCACTTTCGGGTCGGTTTGCAGGCGCTATTATTAGTGCAATAGCGCCTGCAAACCGCCCCAGTGTGAAAGGGCCCTTAGGGTTACATTAGTTGCAGATATATAAAAATACAGTAGATGTATCAGTCAGTAAAATCACAGCCTGTGGCTAGTAGGCTAGTATACCAGATCTAAGGAGATATACATCATAGAAGGTGTAGAGGAGTGTATTAGAGAAAAGGGGGGTGGGGAAACAGGAGAATCCTACTTCCATTGCAAGGGGAGAGTAGCCAATATAGAAACAATGAACGCTTTCACCTCTCATACTTGATCAAGTCACGGATAGATAACCCTGAACTTTAGTTATCTTAGACCGTCAAATTTTATATAAAAACTAATGCAAGTGCACAATCACCAACCAATCAGGGGTGCTGTAGTGTAAAGAACATTTTGTTAGGAGGAGAATGCAGGACAGAGAGATGAACTTATCTGTATCTTGCTTCTCCTTTTGCTCTGCAGTCACAAGGTGGGAGTGCAAAGGACACCTGTAAGTGAAAGCGACACTGCAGTAGATTAGGTCCTCTCCCCTGCTAGATAAGGTTGTATGTCATCTGTGTATTCAACTGTCTGTCTAGAGTTCAGCTTTAGAAAAGCTTATTTGCAAAAACTGTACCATCAATAACACTGTGGGGGTTATTTACGAAAGGCAAATCCACTTTGCACTACAAGTGCCAACTACAAATGCAAAGTGCACTTGAAATTGCTCTGAAAGTGCGCTTGGAAGTGCAGTCGCTGTAAAGCTGAGGGGTAGATCTGAAATGAGGGGAAGCTCTGCTGATTTTATCATCCAATCATGTGCAAGCTAAAATGCTGTTTTTGGTTTTCCTTGCATGTCCCCCTCGGATCTACAACGACTCCACTTCCAAAGTGCACTTTCAGTGTAATTTCAAGAGTACTTGTAGTATAAAGTGGATTTGCCTTTCGTAAATAACCCCCTATTGTTTTATATTATCAAGGAAAGTCATGTCTGAAATGATCTGAGTAATGTGCAAGAGGACCCAGAGTTATGCTCTGAGTTTTAGCAGCCAAGCAGCTAGTACTACTTAGGATACTATGTTGACCAGTTGTATCCTAGTTGAAAAACAACTAACTGTAGCCAGGTAACAGGGAGTCCTTATTTCAACATGCAGAATCATTGATGGACGGTCTCCAGCTATCCAGATGGCATCTGTCTCAGTGGGGTTTTTGTTTGCCTTCACTGAGGTCAACATATTAGAATTAGTAGGACCTGGTTAAGCTTGATGGACTTTTGTCCTTTTCTTTTTACCCTAAACCTATGTTACCCCCATCAAATCATTCTTTGCAGCTATTACCTTTTGTATCACCACCCCCTCTCTTTAGAATGTAAGCTCTACGAGCAGGGCCCTCCTGTACCTTTTGTATTGTACTGTAATTGTGTTGTCCCCCTTATACTTTGTAAAGCGCTGCGTAAACTGTTGGCGCTATATAAATCTTGTATAATAATAATAATAATGTTACTATGAAACTACAAACGGCCCTTTGAGCTGGTAAATATGAATGCTTACAATAAAGCTTTCGTACTGACCAGGCTTATTTTCATTTCTGTCTTTGCAGACTTGGCTATTTCAAGTTTTGTGTATTGAATGTCACTTGAATGATGAATCATGTTTTCTTTTATATCATGTGAATGGCTGGGTGTGTGTGCGTCACTTACAGGACTTAAAGGATCTGCTACTGATGGCATGGTGGCAGGTTCCATAGCATACTACATAGCATAGCAGACATCTAGTATTATCCAAACCTCAACTGGCTGTTTTGATGGCAAAAGGGGCTGTTGTGGTGTCAAAAAGAGGACCTGCTCAATATTAGGTGAGTGGTCATAAAGCTATGGCTGATCGGTGTATACAGTATCTCACAAAAATGAGTACACCCCTCACATTTTTGTAAATATTTTATTATATCTTTTCATGTAACAACACTGAAGAAATGACACTTTGCTACAATATAAAGTAGTGAGTGTACAGATTGTATAACAGAATAAGTTTGCTGTCCCTTCAAAATAACTCAATACACAGCCATTAATGTCTAAACCGCTGGCAACAAAAGTGAGTACACCCCTAACTCAAAATGTCCAAATTGGGCCCAAAGTGTCAATATTTTGTATGGTCACCATTATTTTCCAGCACTGCCTTAACCCTCTTGGGCATGGAGTTCACCAGAGCTTCACAGGCTCCCACTGGAGTCTTCTTCCACTCCTCCATGATGACATCATGGAGCTGGTGGATGTTAGAGACCTTGCGCTCCTCCACCTTCCATTTGAGAATGCCCCTCAGATGCTCAATAGGGTTTAGGTCTGGAGACATGCTTGATCAGTCCATCACCTTTACCCTCAGCTTCTTAAGCAAGGCAGTGGTCATCTTGGAGGTGTGTTTGGGGTCGTTATCATGTTGGAATACTGCCCTGCGCCCCAGTCTCTGAAGGGAGGGTATCATGCTCTGCTTCAGTATGTCACAGTACATGTTGGCATTCATGATTCCCTCAATGAACTGTAGCTCCCCAGTGCCGGCAGCACTCATACAGCCCCAGACCATGACACTCCCACCACAATGCTTGACTGTAAGACACACTTGTCTTTGTAATCCTTACCTGGTTGCCGCTACACACGCTTGACACCATCTGAACCAAATAAGTTTATCTTGGTCTCATCAGACCACAGGACATGGTTCCAGTAATGTGCACTCAACTTCTTTGGTTGACCATGGCGAGCCCTTTTCTGAGTGGAACCTGTCCTGCTAAACTGCTGTATGATTGACAGCAGTGGGAGCCAATGGCTGCTCTGCTATCAATCTATCTAATCAGGACAGGAGACACCAGCTAGATCTGGTGTGCTTATTCTCGGCCGGAGATAGACAGCATTCAGGTCAGTAAAATGGGGAGCTGCAGCACTACAGAAGGTTTTTCACCTTAATGCATAGAATGAGGTTTACAGCCCCTTTAATGGAACAGCTGCCATATTTTAACCAATGCAGCTCTCATACCTGGATTTGACTTGAGCAATTTACTTAAAGTGATAGTAAAGGCTTGTTTTTCATTTTATAACAAACATATTATACTTACCTGCTCTGTGCAGTGGTTTTGCACAGAGCAGCCCGGATCCTCCTCTTATTGTGTCCCAAGGTGGTGCTCCAGGCCCCTTCCTCCTGCCGAGTGCCCCCAGAGCTAACAGCTTGTTGTGAGGGCACCCAAGCAGGCGCGCTCCCGAGCCGCTGCTCTGCGTGTCCATTCACACACAGAGACGCTGCTCGGCCCTGCCCCTTCTCTCTCCTCATTAGCTCACTGTCTGTGATAGAGAGCAGTCTTAGTCAATGAGAAATGAGAGTAAACAGAGAGCCAAGGCTGTTGTGCACATCGCTGGATCGTGATGGGGCTCAGGTAGGTATTAGGGGAATCATAAAGAAAAGATTCTGGGCAGCTGCACTTCTAAAAATCCTCTTTATTGAAGCTTCATGTGACAGGTGGTTAACAGATGGAGCAGGGGACAAAAAGGTAGGCACATTTTGTGCAAATGTTAGCGTTCAGTCATTACTAAGCGCTAACATTTGTGCAACATGCATCTACCTCTTTGTCCCCTGCTCCATCTGTTGGGCTAGCACCGTGTGGGGATTAACTAGAGACTCACTCACCTGCAGTGGGTTTCATTAAGTGTTAGGGGGGCTAGTGGGCCTGCTGCACAGAGGTTTTTTTACCTTTGTGCATAGAATGCATGAAGGTAACAAACCTTGAGCCTTTACAACCACTTTAAAATGAAAAAAAAAAAAGTAATATATATATTGGTTTTGGGGAGAAACTAGGCTTTCTTTTGGCAATGGTGTCTTGCTAAAGTAATTTAATTTTCGTTGTAATCTATAAATAAAATAGTACAAAAAAAAATTTTTTTTTTTCTATTTTGACCACTGTTAGTTTTAAAACAAACAGCATTACTGTAGAAGAAAAGTTTAAATAAATGTAAAAGATATAAAAAGAGCTAAAAAGAGCAGAAAAAAATGCAAAGGGTAGAAGGGGAGGGATGAGTTAATTAGAACTGATTAGGATTACCTATAGGTTAATAATAGGGTTAAATAGCAATAAAATTGATACAAGCTATAGACAAAAAAAAAAAAATACATTGTTGGGTTTAAAGCAAGTAGTGTTAGTGCTGATAAAAAATGGTTTCAATAGTGGCAAATAAATAATAATACAAAATCAGCAGAAAATAAATAGCTATGGGTAGAAGGGGAGGGAGGACTTAAAGTGATTGTAAAGTCTCGTTTTTGTTTTTTTTTTTTTTTATGCTTTAAAAATAACAAACATGTTATACTTACCTGCTCTGTGAAGTGGTTTTGCACAGAGCAGCCCAGATCCCCCTCTTCTCGGGTCCCGCTTAGGCTCATCTGGCCCCTCTCTCCTGTCAAATGCCCCCACAGCAAGCAGCTTGCTGTGGGGGCACCTGAGCCAAGTCACAGCTCCCCATGTCCATTCAGACACAGAGCCTCACTTTAGAACCGCCCCCTACTCCTGATTGGCTAACTAATTTGATTGACAGCAGCGGAAGCCAATGGCGCCTCTGCTTTGTCTCAGCCAATCAGGAGGAGAGTACCGGACGGCCGAGGAACTTGTGGACATCACTGGATAGAGATGGGCTCGGGTAAGTATTAGGGGTGCTGGAGCGGCTGCTAAACATAGAAGGTTTTTTATCTTAATGCATTAATATAAAAAAACCTTTTGACTTTACAACCACCTTAACTAAGGCTCATAAGAAATAACTAGGGGTTAAGAAGGGGGTTAGCAATAGCAATACATTTTACTTAACAAAATACTTTTTTTTAACTCCTAAGATAACTGATGTCATGAGAATGAAATAGTAGAAACAATGTAATAATACCGTACATTGTTACATTGCCTTGACACTTGCAGACAGGAGCAATCTACACAGTGGCATAACCTTCCTATGGAATGCATTCAGAAATCATCTAACATTTTGCCTATTGTTCTAAGCCGGCAAAAGAAGAAATCTGATTGGTTGCTATGGTCTAAATTACAGTACAATTTATCTTGTTTTTTTTTTTCAGGAATGCACAGATGGCTATGAGTGGGATTCAGAGAGACAGCATTGTAAAGGTGAATGATCTTCCTATTTTGCCTGAACTTGCAGGGGATGTTGATAACCCTACATCAGAGGTACTGAACAACTTCCCACTAATGGTCATGGTTGGGAAGTCAGAGGAAATGGTCTCAGAGTCAGATGATATACTGGTGGTCATTAAAGATTTTGGAACTGCACAGTTGCAGGATCCCAAATTTGCATATGCATTGAAAAATGTATCAATGAAAGACAGGGAACCCTAAGAACCAGAAGTTAGTCTGGTATACCCCCATTTTGCAGTACCCTATGGATTTATTGTATTGTGTAAATAGAAAATGATAGCAAGTTGTGGCTCTGCTGGTGGTTCCCCTGTCTCATATTAGGATGGTGTTGGACATGGCCTATTCCCATGTGTTGGGGGCAATTTAAAATAGAACTATAGACAAAACTTTTTTTTTTTTCATTTTGGATAGAGTAAGGGAGGGTTATAACCCCTGTCAGATTGTTTTTCGCCATCTGTGTCCCATTGATGAGAATTCCCTTCACTTCCTGCCCCATAGCCAAACAGGAAGTGAGAGGAAATTTCTTCAAATTAAGAGAATTCCTTGAGGACCCCCAGGTCACCAGAACTAGTGTCCCCATTGGAAGATTTCCCATCTATTACTTTTCTAGGGTCAACCCAAAATTTGGGATTTTCTTTACTTTCACTTTCATTGATAAATGTAAACAGGACTAATAGAGAGGGGGAATCTCCTTAATGGGGGCACAGACAGCAATAAAAACTGACAAGGGTTCTAATAATAAATGTTTCGCCGTTAGTTAAAAAAACGAAAGAAGCAGAATGAACAACGTTTTTTCCTGCCCAGTGTTTAAACAGTTGAGAAGTTTGTGTGTGCCTTTGCCTATAATGAGGTCCCTTTTAAGAGGGTTGCTATGAATCTCGTCATGGCACTGCTGAAGTTTGCCAGGAGGCTCCGGTACATGTTAGTAGTCCTTGACTATTCCACTGGGTATCCAGAAGCAGTCCATCTCAGAAGCACATCCTCTAAGTTTTTCTCGAAAGAACTGTTCCAGATATTTTCCAGGACAGGTATTTCTATGGAAATTTTGACAGACCAAGGAAAAGTAACCAAAAGCTGGGCTGGCTCTTGAAAATTATTTACCTACATACCTTAGTGTATCATCTACAAAAGATGTTTCCATCATTGTGCTGCAGGAGGCAGCAGTGTTTTTCTGTGATTGTGGCCTGTCGGCCTCGAAGACAAGCAATTAAACCTAGTTGTGGCCTGAAGGGAAAGAGTTTACTTCTGTGAAGTGACCGAATATAGGACCAAACAGTCCAGATAGCCACGAGGCTGGTCTTTGCATTATAACCTGTGTGATACTGAAGCCCCTGTGGGGAAAAATACTTGTAAGGAACTTTTCTTTGGTGGTTACATGATTGGAAGCCAGTCCCGCCAGCTACCACTTGTTTGTCCGGACTGAGAGCTGCAATAGTAATATGATGTCTTCACTATTTTCATATCATATTCAATATTATGCTTTCATAGTAACCAATAAAGGTTGACCATTTAATGAAGCAAGGAATCTGTTTTTTATGGGCTCCTGGTCTATGTTGTTTGGTAACGTTTATTACATTTTTTTGCTCCACTGTCTTTGTCTTTACTCCTTACCAACTCTATTTGCAACTTTTTCAGATATCAATGAATGTCTGACAATCCCTGATGCCTGCAAGGGTGAAATGAAGTGCATCAATCATTATGGTGGTTATCTATGCCTCCCTCGTTCGGCCTCTGTAATTAGTGACTCCCAGTCTGATCCTGGACCTGCTGGAAGCCCTCAAGGTGGTGCTGGAACTGATCAAAGAAACAACCCTTGTCCAAATGGGTACCAGCCAGATTCACAGGGACTGGGTACTTGTGTAGGTAAGTATGGTGTGACTTTTTGCATGGTTCTTTATTTTGAGTGATCTTAAACTTTTTTTTTAAGTGACAGTAGGTGTGGATGTTCCCCTGTAGCTTATTATGACATTTGTAATAATATTAATACATTTGTGTCAATATAAACACTGCCCATTGTTGAGCGGAAATGTTGACCCATTGTAGAGCTGGAAGCACTACCTCCCCACTGCATCGGAATGATGTCTATAATCTTTGCCAGTTCATAGTTACATAGTTAATTTGAAAAAAGACACAAGTCCATCCAGTTCAACCAAAAAAAAAACATAAAAAAACATACAAGTCCATATAAACAATCCTTCACCCACATTTGATCCAGAGGAATGCAAAAAAACAGCAAAGAATGATCCAATTTGCTAGAGCAGGGGAAAAAATTATTTCCTGATACCCAGTTCAGGTGTTAAGCATGCAAAAATTCCTCCTGCGCCATTCACAAACCTTAGCTCTCATAGAGCTTATTAAGAAGTAAATTTAGCAAGGTCCCGGGTCCCCTTTGATCTAATGAGAACCTCCAGAGTTAGAGACAGCTGACATCCTTCTGTGTAGAGTGGGTTACAAGGCATGGTGGGTGTAATGCAAAGTAGATTCATGGGCGCCAGACACTTCTTGAATGCAAAGAGATTTATTTTCTCTTGAACAGAACTATGGGAAAAAGGGTTTAGGGCCAGGACACCCTGCACGGTCCCTGGCTTGGCACACAAGGCTGCTCTGCAAGCGTCATCTCCGCTGGCTGGGTCCCTGACTTGACACCTGCTGAAGTTTCCCAATTCTTCACCGTCCCTGGTTGGTGAGAATACTGTTCCGGTATTTGCTTCAGCTACTCACTGTGGTCCCTGGTAATAAGGTGGTTGGCCCCTTAGTGCCAGCTTCCCCCCTACCTCCGACCACGACAGGCTCTCCGGCTGGCAGAACTGTCACTTATGGTTGGACTGCAAGCCGCAGTCTTAACCCTAAGCTGCTTGTTGTTTCTGGATAGGCCCTCAGATGGCCTAGCAGCCAGATTTCCCCGGGATAAGCCTCAGGCTCTGGCCTAGCAGCCCGGGGCAGCACAACACACGTCCACCCAGACAGGCATCCATGTGGCACAGAACCCCAATCACCTGACCTCACCCAAATAATTAGGCTCTCCTAGCAGGCCAAGGGACCCATGAAGATCTCTGCCCATTGGCTGAGATACCCTATCTATTCCTAATCTGTGCTTGCATTGCCCTTATCTAATGTCACCAGATACCCGGCGATCTAGTGACAGAAGAGAGAAGTGCATCAATTCCAGAATTAGGGTGGAATCAAATGATCTCCTGTCAATTGGCCAAGGCAACTATACCTGGCAGATAAATTTACTAGCAACCCTGCCTAACCATAAGAGTGCTACATAAAAGATAAACATTGTTTATTTGTGAATTAAAGATTTTTAAAAATCTTAAAAAATCCTGTGCCTGGAGTTTGGCCTTAAACAGCTGTGCCTTAAAGTGGTTCCAACTGCATAAGGTTTTTACCTCCCAGCCCCCCTTAAATACTTACCTGGCTCCTCTCAGGGATGGGGCGCATACAGCCTAGCTCAGGAGCACGCACACATGAATGCCTCTACAATACACAGCTTGCTATGGGAAGAGTAGGAGCAGACAGCGCCAATGGAGGACCCCAGAAGATGAGGTAAAGGGCCACTCTGTGCAATAACATTGCACAGAGCAGGTAAGTTTACCCTGTTTATGATGATGATGCCTTTAAAACAGCTTTAAGGAGAATTCAGATTTACCATCAATGTGAGGGGCAGAAAGTTGATCTGATCAAAGGTTTATAGCTGAACTGTCATGTTACATTGAGATACTTACTACCTGTTTTACAGCCTGAGTTAAGTTAAAATGAGGTTGCATTCAGATGTTGGTTTAATTTTACGAAATTAAATCTAAAAAAATCTGTGAAATGAATAACAAGCTAGTAAATATGAAATGTGTATTGTTTGTCAATATCTCATATTCATTCTCTATTCAGCCTTAATGAAGCATTACACAGTAACAAAAGTCATATTTCATATTTTACATGTTACAACCCAACAACTAGTTTAGGCCACAAGTATCAGAATTTACCAGCAAAGGCGTTGTCCTTTTTTTTTTCCACAGATGTAGATGAATGCGCCCTAGAAATAGATGACTGTCTGCCAAGCCAGGATTGTGTAAACATACCAGGTGGTTTCCACTGTAAATGTCCAGAAGGCTATAGGAAGATTGGAAATGAGTGTGTAGGTGAGTATAACCATGATGTACATTATATGGCTGGCTTTTTGCAGCTTTTTCTACCTTTTACATATTTAGTTTTTTTTTTCATAACTACTTTTAATTTGATAGACAGAAACATACCACACCCCATAACCTTAAACACATTACAACCATTAGTGGTATACAGAAATGTGTTTGTTTCTAAAGAAAGTGGTTCAATTATGACCTACCATTCAGCCACTGCATGTTATAGACACTATACTATACTACACTATAGTATACTATACCCGTAACAGATTCCAGTGACATAGTTTCCATTACTAATCATGTTGTAACTTACAAAGTAGATCTTGGTAACCTTTTTCATTTTTGGCTAAAATGTTTTCATAGTTTCATAATATTTTGTGTACCTTCATTTATAGAAAATCTCCCTCTGGTGCAATGTTAGCCTGTGAAATTAAACAATGCAAAAAAATTACTAAATTTAAGTGCTAAATATCACAACCTACCAACCAGAGTTATTGTGCACATGAAATATGTGAATCATGCCTTGGCATGGCCAGCGTTCCACTTACAAGAGTTTCTCCCAAAAACATATGATCGCTTACTAGTTTTTCACAGTGGAAGATCATTTGGTGATTTGTAGCTCTAAGATCCCTAACTTCTTTAAAGCAGAACTAAATGCATTAGGGTCCAGCAGTACAACATCAGCAGTACAACATCCTCCCTTTCCCTTGTCCTTCTATCACTGCTGCTGACATCTTCCTCCAGTCTTTTCCTGGGTTTGGAATCTTCTTTGACCATACTTCACTTTTAAATACCAATTGAAGTCTCACACCTCCTAATGTTTTATTTAATACAGTATGGGCTCATTCAGACGGCTCTAATCTTGGCGTGCAATTGTGTCTGTGCCAACACTGCATGTGCATCCATTTCTATGGGCTTCCTGCAGGCATCTCCGAGGTGCATAGATGTGCACAGCCTATTGCATTAGGGTGTGCACCTCAAAGCTCAAACACACATGCATGTGTATATTAGGGAAGAGTTGAACACCCCCCCCCATTCGGTTCTCACCAGAACTTGCGAACAGGCAAAAAATTTGTGCGAAAGTCTATGGGACACAAACATTAAAAATCAAAAGTGCTCATTTTAAAGGCTTATATGCATGTTATTGCCATAAAAAGTGTTTGGGGACCCAGGTCCTGCCCCAGGGGACATGTATCAATGCAAAAAAAGTTTTAAAAACGTACATTTTTTCAGGAGCAGTGATTTTAATAATGCTTAAAGTTAAACAATAAAAATGAAATATTCCTTTAAATATCATGCCCGGGGGGGGGGGGCGTGGCCTGACCTGACATGGAGAAGGACGCATAATCCCAGAGCTCCGTCTGCCATAGGAGAAGCTACTTAAACTCTGAGGTATTTACTCCACATACTTAGCTCACAGCATGGGGACAGCATCCAGGAACTTGTCGGCATCTCGTTCCCGATCCCCCAGAGATCTCACTGGGTCACAAACCCAGAATATCCCGGAGATGTTCAGGGCCGGGAGAGGCAATATGGCGCCGTCCCGCCACGGAACCACTCACTCACAACCGCTGCCCTTGCCTCCTCAGGACACTACTTCCCCGACAGCCAGCTACACGCAAACTGCAGGGGGAGAAGGGGGGATTGTTCTCACCCCCCATCCTCCGATAAATCTACAGGATCTCAGATCAATCGCGGACGATATAAAAGCTGCTCTCGCAGCCGCTGTATCAGAGCTCAGGCTAGATATGCGAGCTATGAATGACCGGGTGCACGTGGTGGAGAAAGTGATTGACCGCCATGACACAGCTATCACTTCCAACGCTGACAGCATAGATCACCACACAATGCAAATGAGAGACATGCAGAGGCATCTCGAAGACCTTGACAACAGGGGCCGGAGGCATAATCTGAGAATCAGAGGTGTGCCGGAATCCATTGAGGGAGACCATGTCCAGCATGCTGTGGTGAGCATCTTTAATGGCCTACTCCACCGGCCTCCACAGACCCCTGTTGTCATGGAAAGGATCCACCGCGCTCTCCGTCCCAAAGGCAGGGAGAATGATCCCCCCCGTGATATAATCTGCTGCATTGTGGACTACAGGCTGAAGGAGGAAATAATGCAGCGAGCTAGGGAGAAACAACAAATTTTTCATGAAGGGGCTCCCATTCAGATATACCAGGATCTCTCGGGTATCACTCTGCAACACAGGCGAGACCTGAAACCCCTGCTGGATGCTCTACGAGGGAAAAACATCCCATACAAGTGGAGGTTCCCCTTCTGCCTCTCGGCCACAGCACACGGCCGCACCGCTCTCCTCCGGGTGCCTGAAGACCTGCCTCACTTCTGTGACACGCTTGGCATTCCAGAGGTTCTTGTACCGAACTGGTACGCAGCCTTCCGCCCCATAGCCTCACACAGTGACATACTACGAGAGGAACCCATGGACACCCAGCCATCTAGCCACCGCAGGAGACGCTCACCCTCCACCCTCAGAAACCACTCTGGCTACCGCAGTGGCCCCAGGGTCGTTAGCCCCACACCGTCACAGCGGTACAGAAGAACGCGCAGGGACCGCTGATCCATATTGAAAGAGTCACTACTGCTCATCAGCACCTAACGGTCGCTGACGCCATCTCAGAAGTTTTATTTTCTTTTTACTTCTTTTTTCCCTTTTGTTGTTTTGGCGGCAAGTTGCGCCTCCTGACTGTTCAACACTAGTTCTGCCCTCCTCAGCTTAGGGCTTTGACTGTGAATGTTGTGCCCCCCCTCATGCCCTCGGAACACTGAAGACCCCCTGTGCGATGCCTACTCCTCTCAGCCGACCTTCTGGGTCGGATTTTACCGCCTCATGCACACTCCTGCCTACCACCTCTCACAAACTGGGATGCCTACCAAGTATTCAATGCACTGCTCAAACACTCAGCCAAACACTACATTCACCAGGATGCATAGCGGCATTTGACACCGCCCCCAATCTTCTACTGCAGCACTAAAGTTACGCACATTCAAGTAGACACCCTGGAACTTTAATACCACACCTGACATGGACTCTCCAGGAATCAAGCGACTCGCCTCTTACCTCGCTCCTGTCGGATGGATCGCCTTGAGGTCACCTCAGCTGGACTTACGCCTCTCCCTGGCCTCCACGCGCCTGCAGGACACCCGATCATTACCTCCAGCTTGCAAGATGCCCCTCCTACCGGCTACAACTGGACCTTCCATACAGAACTCCCGTGCCTGCAAGCCCCAGCTGGAACTTTCAGATGACGTCCCGATGTCTCGCAGGTTCTTATGCCATGTGCCTTTTCACTGTGTTTTTTTTTTTTTTTTTTTTTTTTGTTGTGTTGTTATCCTACTTACGCATTACTTATAGTTTTAAATGGGACACACTTCAAGGTTTGATACTACAACCAGAGGGGGGATGTGGGGGTGATTCACCCCTTATGTTGCAGCTGCACTTATTGCTGTGCCCGCACCGCTCTACATCCTTCCTCCCGGACACCCACCTCCCGCTGCAGCCCTCCCCTACGACTGGAGTCCGCTACCCGATAGACAGGGGGGTTTCCCCTAGTAATCGGCTCCTCTAGGGGTTGGGGCGGGGGGTTGGTCCCCAGGCTAACGTATCTCCCACCCACACTCTATCCCCTGCCTGTTGACCCAATCACTATGCCTCCAGAGCAAAGGATAGGGCTACAACGTTACAGCTTCACTGCCTGTACCCTGTACCCCCCATCACCATACACACAAGACACGGCTTAGCAATACATGAATACATTACCTCTCTCGGCTGCTATACACCACTCCTATGGTGGCTGCTCATACTCCCACTCACTTCCCATACCTTTCTTGGTCTCTCCTTGTCTCGGTTTAGGTCAACCCCCACACGGGGCTACATCGGTGTGCGGCCCCCCTAACAGGGACTCGCGCGCCGTTCACACTCCGTACCATCCCGATCACAGACCCTTGAGGCTGTTGGATATTCAGTTCCACACCTCCTCGGATCAACCCTCTCCACTCACACCTCTGAACCTTATTTCACTCCTGCCCTCCCGATCCCTTCCCTCTGCCCCCCCACCCCCTCCCACCACACACACACCCCGCCCATGGCGAACCCACAACTTATGAACTCTCCCCCGGTGGTTAAACAGGTTCCACCCCACTCTCTCAAACTATATTCCCTGAACATTAGGGGCCTTAATACACCTGAAAAGCGATCTAAACTTTTATACTCTCTCAAATGCTCTAAAGCACATATTGCCCTCCTACAAGAAACCCACTTTCGCACCGATTCCATCCCTAAACTTACAGACCAACACTTCCCCACAGCCTTCCACTCCTCCAACGTGGAGGCAAAATCCAAAGGGGTATCCATCCTCATTTCGAAAAATTGTCCCTTTCAGGTGACTGATGTCCAAAGAGACCCGCTGGGACGCTTCCTCTTTCTGAAAGGCACTCTACACCTTGTGCCCCTCACGATAGCCAACATATATGCCCCCAACACGGGCCAAGTTACCTTCTTCCGCAATACCCTTCAACTACTTTCCAGCTTCCAAACAGGAACACTTATTCTTGGTGGTGATTTCAATGTCCCCTTGACACCGACGGACGACACGTCGAACGGTACATCCTCTTTACCTTACAGGGCCTTGAGGGCGATCAAACAACAGCTCAGTAACTTACTGCTTCATGACACATGGCGTACGCTACATCCCAAAGACAGAGACTTTACTTTCTTTTCCGCCCCCCACAACAAGTACTCCAGACTGGACCATTTCTTTCTTTCACAAAACGACCTGTCGCACCTCACCAAAGCTACCATTGACCCAGCCACACTTTCGGACCATAGCCCCATTTCCATGACCCTTCAGCTGCCCTCACCTCGCCCAAAAACGCATATCTGGCGCCTTGACAACTCACTACTCACTGACGAGATCAATATTCAAAGGCTGACCACTTGCCTATCAAACTTTTTCAAAGAGAACTCTTCACCAGACGTAGCACCCACAGTTACCTGGGCCGCACACAAATGTGTAGTTCGAGGCGAACTGTTGGCTATGGCGGCTCAACGAAACAAACTCCAAACCGCCCGCATTGCTGAGTTAACCGCAGACACATCCGCACGCTAGAACAAAAACACAAAGCCTCCCTCGCTAACTCTGTACTATCCGAACTGTCTCAGGCTCGGGAAGATCTCTTGGATGTGTTAAATGCCAAACTGAAGCGCAAGTTCGCTTTGACGCAAAAATTATATTATGAGTTTGGCAACAAAGCAGGCAAACTTTTGGCGAGGGCCCTTCAAACCAAAAGGGCATCGCACACCATTCATAAACTTCACAACGCCAGAGGCGAGGCAGTAGTCACTAATGAAGGAATCTCGTCCCAATTTATACAGTACTTTTCTAAACTTTACAACCTTCCTAAATCCCAAACCACCGACACTAACGTTAACCGTTTAACGGCCATTACTGACTTTTTAACAAAATTCGGCCCGACCCCGCTCTCCTCCGAAGAAGCACAATCTCTAGACATCCCCCTCTCTAACGAAGAACTCAGTAATGCACTAAAACAGATGAAAACGGGCAAGAGCCCAGGCCCAGATGGCTTTTCAGCCAGCTATTACAAATCCTTCCCGACTATTCTCCTCCCACACCTGACCAAAGCCCTCAACAACCTCACACAGGCTTCGACTGCACACAATGACTTAATGGAAGCCCATATCACGCTCATACCTAAACAAGGGAAGGACCCCACTTTGGTCACCAACTATCGCCCCATTTCACTACTAAATGTGGATCTAAAATTGTACGCCAAAGCATTAGCTAATCGCATTCTCCCCTTTTTACCATCTTTGGTCTCACTTGAACAGGTGGGTTTTGTCCCTGGCCGGGAAGCCAGAGACAACACCACAAAAGCCCTGAACATTCACCACTGGCTAACGAAATCTTCTACACAGGGTTTTTTCCTCTCGTTGGATGCAGAGAAGGCGTTCGACAGGGTAGCATGGGACTACATGGAGGCCGCACTCCGTGCGATTGGAATTCCTCCCCGCATGCTACAAATGATCATGGCCCTCTACGTCTCTCCATCAGCAAGACTCCGGATCAATGGGGGACTGTCGGACACCTTCTCTGTATCCAATGGGACCCGCCAGGGCTGCCCTCTTTCTCCCCTTCTCTTTATACTGACCATGGAACCCATGCTCCGTAAACTGAGACTAAATCCCACTATTAGAGGCATAGACATCCATCGTACTCAATATAAAATGGCAGCATACGCCGACGACATCTTACTTTTCCTTACTGACCCTGTTACGACCCTCCCCAACCTTCTTACTGACTTCGCACTTTTCAAATCCTTATCCAACCTACAAATCAATTTCGACAAGTCTGAAGCCCTCAATGTAACCCTGCCAATGGAAACTGTCAACCTATGTAAGCTTAACTTCCCGTTTGTTTGGGAATATTCCGAAATAACCTACCTTGGCATCAAAATCACCACTAACTTAAAGGATTTATACACCAAAAACTTTTTGCCATTACTCCAGTCCATCCAGGGTGACTTACAGAAATGGCACTTGGGCTCCTTCTCCTGGATGGGTAGAATAGCAGTGATCAAAATGAATGTTTTACCCAGGCTCCTCTACCTACTTCAAGCCATACCAATTAAGATACCAGCTTCCTTCTTCTCCTCCTATAAAAATATTTGCAGGTCCTTTGTGTGGGCCACCAAACGCCCACGCCTTAGCTGGGAGAGGTTGGTACTCCCCAAACGTCTGGGAGGCCTAGGCCTTCCAGACCTTCAAAAGTACCACTGGGCCTGTCAACTGACCAGACTGGTAGACTGGCATGTGCACCGCTCCTCCAAAGACTGGATCCAACTTGAGGACTCCTTTACAGACATCCCCATAGCTGACTTGCCGTGGACCGACCACAGACACGTATCCAAAGACTTACTAGCTCACCCGCTCATTGGCACCACACTATCGACACTCAAATTAGTGTCTAAAAGGCTTGCTTTTAGCCCCGCACCAGGCCCTATGACCCCATTGGTAGATAACCCAGACTTCCCCCCAGGACTAACACTGAAAGACCCAACCCTTGAAACACCTTCTTTACGAGCCAGAGCTCATGAATTCTTCGATAACGGGACATTACTACCCTACCCTACTCTTACGGCGCAACTGCCCAACCACAACATACCCTTTTATAAATATTTACAACTAAGACACTTCCTCCAATCCCACCAACGCCACCCCCTCTGGCACAGAGAACTCACACCGCTCGAAATTCTCTCTTCCAGCACAGAACCCCAAGCCCACCTAATCTCGACAACCTACTCCCTCTTGTTTTCTCGACACGAGGTAAAGGAAGATAAAATAGTGAGACAATGGGAACACGACTTATCTATTGATCTCACCCCGTCTGACTGGGACCGCATATTCACCCTCATGCACAAGGGCTCCATTAATGTTGCCACTCAGGAAAATAGATATAAACTATTCTCCAAATGGTATAGGACACCGGACAAGGTCCACCACTTTCACCCCACTATCCCCCCGACCTGCTGGAGATGTCATACGGCCCGCGGTACCCTACTTCACATCTGGTGGGAATGTACCCTTATACAACCATTCTGGTCAGAAATTCACCGACTGATATCCCACATCACCACGTACTCACCAACCTTTGCCCCTGCTAGTTACCTATTACACCACACCGCCAAGCCCTATAGCTCCTATAAAAATTCCCTGACTCTACACCTCATCAATGCGGCCAATCAATGTATTCCCGCCCTTTGGAGAAACCCTGCCCCCCCCACAGTGAAAGATTGGATCCGTAGGGTGGACAGAATATCAGCTATGGAAGAACTTATTTGTCAAGCTAAGGACAACCCTACCAAACATAATATTATCTGGGCTTGCTGGTCCCACTACCGACAATCCCACACTCAGACCACCTCACCGCCTGCGTCAATACCTGCACCCTAACTACATAGAACTGTCTTCCACCACTGGCCCCCCCACCTTGTTCACCCGCCACCCCCTCTCCCACCCCCCTCCCTCCCTTCACACTTCCTTCACCACGTCAAGCTGACAAGGCCTTGACTTCTGTTGCTCCACATACCGGTTCCACCGTTATTCCCCTACATTTTACCTCATAAGTATGAGCACCGCCCTCGGCATCACTATCAAACATCGGCCAACCTTATCACCTCCTCAATTAGACTTGATATCGGGAACCACGACCTAATCTTGACACACCGTCATTCCATTGGACGCAAACTCTGAGCCCCTACACACCCTGCCCCGTTCACAGTGAAGGTCCCGTTAGGGGTGAACGGAGTAGGGGTGGAACCCAGACGGTGTGGAAGTCTCCCCCATAAGTTTCCCGTTCTACACATTACTATTCCTTTCATATGTTTGGGCGCACAATGCGTCACTTTAGATAACATTAGATAGACTTATGGTTATTTTCGTCCTACTACTTCACCGTTGACGTACCCCAATAACCTACCCTGTACATCGCGCATCTTCCGACCACATGTAGCATTTACCACAGAAACCTCTCTTTAAGTATTCCTCTACATCGGTGGTCGGTGTCTGCTACCTTCATTTGCTAGAGTACCTTGTTGCAATTGTATGTTTGTACATGCCACTCACCTGTACCTTCGTTTACTGTATTGTACACTCTGTATTTTTGGTGATTTTGAAAAACTCAATAAAAATGTTATGAAAAAAAAAAATATCATGCCCGGGGGTGTCCTTAGTCTGCCTGTAAAGTAGTGCATCTTTCCCGTGTTTAGAACAGTACCACAGCAAAATGACATTACTAAAGGAAAAAATGTCATTTAAAACTGCTTGCGACTGTAATGTATTGTCTGGTCCCGGCAATATACATAAAAAATCATTGAAAAAAATGGCATGGGTTCCTCCCCAGTCCATTACCAGGCCTTTTGGGTCTGGTATGAATATTAAGGGGAACCCCGCACCGAAATTTTTTTTAAAAATTGCGTGGAGGTCTCCCCAAAATCCATACCAGGCCCTTCAGGTCTGGTCTTGTTAAAGGGGGCTTCCAGATTCCGATAAGCCCCCTCGCAGACCCCCACAATCACCAGGCAAGGGTTGTGGGGAAGAGGTCCTTGTCTCCATCAACATGGGGACAAGGGAACCCCAAAATACCCTCCCCATGTTGAGGGCATGTGGCCTGGTATGGTTCAGGAGGGGGGCGCTCTCCCCCCCTTTTCCTGCGGCCTACCAGGTTGCGTGCTCAGATAAGGGTCTGGTATGGATTTGGGGGGGG
The DNA here is from genome assembly GCF_042186555.1 of Aquarana catesbeiana. NCBI lineage: Eukaryota > Metazoa > Chordata > Amphibia > Anura > Ranidae > Aquarana > Aquarana catesbeiana. The sequence continues at coordinate 211,910,074 of NC_133334.1, read as the reverse complement.
ACCCCCATGCTTTTTTTTTTTTTTAATTTTGGCGTGGGATTCCCCTTAAAATCCATACCAGACCTGAATGGCCAGGTATGGATTTTAGGAGGGCACCCCAATGCCATTTTTTTAAATCTTGGCACAGGGTTCCCCTTAATACCCATACCAGACCTGAAGAGCCTGGTAATGGACTGGGGGGGGGGGACCCATGCCTTTTTTTTTCAAGGATTTTTATGTATCTTGACGAAATCCAGCAATAATTTACAGCCACGAGCAGTTTTAAATTATATTTTTTCTTTTACAAATGTAATTTTGCTGCTCTTATTCATAAAACTATTTGCGGCCGCTATGTAACATAGCCTAACCTAGTGTGGGGCGTGGACTCAGCCCCCTGAGCCATGATTGGCCAAAGGCACCCTGCCTTTGGTCAATCATGGCTCTCACAGCAGAGCACGCAGTGATTGGCCAAAGCATGCAGTTCAGGTGCATGCTTTGGCCAATCAGCAGCCATCAGTGCACTGCGATCTCGCTGTTCATTATGGGGCGTTCCACAGGCGCTCGAATTTCCCACCAATGCCCCATAATGTTCTAAATTCGGCGAACATCGGCCTCATCCCTAGTGTATATATATTAACTGTGTCAGTAGAGCAGTGGCCTGTGTCAGTAGGGCAGTGTATGGTGTCAGTAGTTTTTATTTTTATCATTTTATTTGTTGTTATTTTTCATAACTTTATTTTTTACTAATTTTTTTGAAATCCCGAAAGATCAGGGGTTTACACAGGGAGAATTTGCACCACACAGGGTGATTAGGGTGTGCCCAGGCACACCTGTCACACCCGGTGCGCACGCCTATGTCAGGGTAGATGCACACGCATCTACCAGCAGCTCTACACAGAGGACGGCACTAATCTGCTGTCTGATTAAACCCTCGTAGTCCTGTATAATATTAAAAAATCTGTTTTTTAATCTCTCAGTAAAAATACTTATCTAGCTCTCACACTGCAGTGCCCTGTGCTGGCAGAGCTGAGTAACAGTCACATCCCTCAGTACAAGTGTCCTCACACAGACTTGTATTGCCGAGAAGTGGTGGACTGTGTCAGACCAGTTCTGTCACTGAGTGCAGCGGGATGTACTTGGGTGGCCATTTGACTGCACAATCATAACAGGAAAATGGCTGTAAGGCTAGGACAATGGATGTTGTTAGTGCAGTTGTTAGTAAAATTTCCATCTGACAGCAGATTCATCTCTATTACTGGAATTGGGCTTTATGCTGTAGACTGTAGAGAACACTTTGGGGTTGATTTACTAAAACTGGAGAGTGCAAAATCTGGTGCAGCTTTGCATAGAAACCAATCAGCGTAATTGCACAAGCTGAAGTTAAAAGCTGATTGGCTACCATGCACAGCTGAAGCATTCTTCTACTTATCAAGCATGCTAAACTAGATACCCCAATTGTGCATTAACTTACCTTTTATGGGAATTAACCACTTACTGGGCACTTAAACCCCCCTCCTGCCCAGGCCAATTTTCAACTTTCAGCGTTGTCACACTTTGAATGACAATTGCGCGGTCATACAACAGTGTACCCAAATGAAATTTTTATATTTATTTTCACACAAATAGAGCTTTCTTTTGGTGGCATTTAATCACTACTGGGGTTTTTATTTTTTGCTAAAAAAAAAAAAAAAAAAGAAAATTTTGAGAAAAAAAAAAATAAACATGTTTCATAGTTTGTTATAAAATTTTGCAAACAGGTAATTTTTCTCCTTCATTGATATGCGCTGATGAGGCTGTACTGATGGGCACTGTTAGGTTGCACTGGTGGGCACTGTTAGGCTGCACTGGTGGGCACTGATAGGCTGCACTGATGGGCACTGATAGGCACAGATAAGGCGGCACTGATAGGCACAGATAAGGCGGCACTAATGGCCACTGATAAGATGGCACTGATGAGGCGGCACTGATGGGCCCTGATGGGTGGCACTGAAGGGCACTGATAGGTATAACTGATAGGTACCACTGATAGATGGCACTGATAAGTGGCACTGATGAGCACTGGTAAGTGGCACTGATGGGCACTGGTAGGTGACACTGATGGGCACTGGTAGGTGGCACTGATGGGCAGCACTGGTGATGAGGCACTGATTGGTGACATTGATAGGTGGCACTGTGCGCTGTAGCAGTGCCATATTCAGCTATAGCGTGGATCTGAAGGGGTTAAAGTGGAATTCCAGCCAAAACCCTTTTAAGACTAGTCATTCACGTCTTTAGGGACCTTGCTTTGTGCACTGGTCCAAATTATCTAGTGGAGGGGGGATTATGGTGTGGGGTTGTAGGTGGCGATGGTGGGCACTGGTAGACGACACTGTTGTGCACTGGTAGGTGGCACTGGCAGGTGGCACAGCTGGGCACAGAGGAGGCAGATGCTGCTCTCGTTGATCGGGACTGATGTCCCTCTGACAGCCACCAGTGATCAGCTTTTTTTTTCTCCTCACGCTATCAGCGCGAGGAGAAAAAATAGCTGATTACCGACTATGTTTACATCACATGATCAACTGTCATTGGCTGACAGCTGATCACGTGGTAAGGGGTCAGGATCGACCCCTTACTCCGATCTGTGATCAGCCAAGTCTAAAGGCGCCAGCATACCAAGACATTTTGGACAATTTCATGCTCCCAATTTTGTGGGAACAGTTTGGGATTGGCCCCTTCCTGCTCCAACATGGTTGCACACCAGTGCACAAAGCAAGGTCCATATGAATACAGAGCTTTCTCTGACTGGCTGAGGTGGAGAGCCAGGCAGATGGCGTCACAGCCTCCCACTCAGGCAGTTATACTCTCAATATTTGAGAAAAACCTATTTCTTAAAGCAGAACTTTACCCATAACAACTTGATAAAAAATAATGTTCTTTAGCAAGGAACATACATTCTACATTAATAATTATATTACCAAAATTAGTGTGCTGTAAATTGCCTCCAGCATTGTTCCTGTTTCTTCGTGCTGGAGGCTGCCATTTTGCTGAACAGCAAAACAGCAGTAAATCATAAAGCGGAACTAAACCGGCCGATTTAACGGTTTCAAAAATTAGATACGTTCTTGGGATGCTGGGATTGCTAAGGGCCCTTTCACACTGAAATGTTTTTCTTGCGTCTTTACCTTGCAAGAAAAATGCAGGAAAAATGTTTCCCTTTAAATTCAATGAGACTTTTCACATCACTGCACTGTGGGTACGGTGCGTTTTGAAAAGTCCTGCATGCTGCATCTTTTGTGCGGTTTTGAAGACAGCACCAAAAACACAGCTTTCCATTGAAATGAGAAGAAAATTACGGTAAAATTTCTGTAAAAACGCACCCAGGATTTGTGTTTTTGAGTCACATGTCCGTTTTTTCATAGGTGCCGGTGGCCCTAAAACGAACCGGAAATGCAGGGGAAACACATCTGGAAACCTCTGAAACACAGCAAAATTGCGGCTAAAAACCCATATACATTTTTTACCACAAATTTGTTACAGAGCAGTGTGAAAGTACCCTAAAGCCTCGTACACAGGATCAGATTTTCCGACCGGAAATGTGTAATGACAGGCTATTGGCGGAAAATCTGACCATTTGTACGCTCCATTGGACAATTGTTGTCGGATTTTCCGCGAACAAATGTTGGCTAGCAGGCTTTAAAATTTTCCGCGGACAAATGTCTGTTGTCAGATTTTCCGAGCATGTGTACACAAGTCCGTCGGACAAAAGTCCAAAGTACAAACACGCATGCTCGGAAGCAAGGATGAGCTGGAAGCGGTCGATCTGGTAAACTAGTGTTTGTAATGGAGAATTAACATTCGTGACGTGGCAAATTATGAAATCTCAAAATGCAGCGCACAATTCTCTTCTTTTTAATCAAGAATAAAGTTTATTGAGCATAAAAGTCAATACAGGATATCACATTCAAAATACAAGGTGCAACGCGCACCAACAGAAATTAGTAGAAAATAAAAATTGTCTGACAAACCATAATATTAGCTAGGATATTTGTAGACATTGTTATTTGCAATAAGAACTTGAGTTCACATAATCCTTGCTAGTATGAGTGATGGGGTTGCTTTCTTAGCAGTCCAGCTAGTGGGGTTAGAGGAGCAATCGGCATTAGTCAGTGCAGGTAGAGGAGTAGTCCTCCCATAGTCCACCAGTAGTCCACCCATCTGTCCCAGGTTTTATTGAACTTGCCAGGACATCCTCAGTGGGAGTAGAGGACTTTTTTGTAGGGAAGGGTGAGGTTCACGGCCCTTTTTCACTGCTGGATGGCAGGGGAGGGGGTCTAAGCCACAACTGGGCTATCTGCATTCTGGCAGTGAAGAGAGTTTCCTGTAAGAATATCGTCAGGTACTTTTCCTCCTCTGAAATAGGGAGGAGGCCGAGTAAGCATTGGGATGGGCATAGTGATAGGGGGGAGCCCATGCGGTCATGTAGGAACTTGACAATCTGTGATCAGTATTGCGGGATGGGTGGACAGGACCATATTAAGTGGTAAAAAGTGCTGTCAGCGTCGCCACATCTGGGGCAGGTTGGGTTGGCATCTGGTTTATACCTTGATAGGCGGGAAGAGGTGAGGTAAGATCTATGAAGGATATATACATTCACTTCTTCTTTAATGGGATAATAATGAAGCTGCTTTGCTGGTGATACTGATGGGGTTATGGCAAACGATTTTTTCAAAGACTTTTTTTTCTAGTGATATCAAGAATAATATTATTATGCTTGTTATTTTTTTTTTTTTGGTGCAAGTTACCATAACACCATTATACCGTAGTTTTTAAGATCAAAGATACAACTATGTTGTGTCCCTTGTTAATTTTACATTGTATTTTTTAAAATGTAGCTGCCTACTCCCAAACTGTCATTTGAAGTAAAACACATAGCCAAGTATTATTCTCCACAATTTTTTTTATTGTGCATTAAAAAAAGAAAACAAATAAAATTAGACATGATATCTGCCAATAGAACTTAACCAAAAAGTGCATTCTATGCATCCAAAAATATAGAAAATATACCAAATCAAATTATTATTCAACCAAAAAATAAAATAAAAGCCTCATCATGCATGTGTCCGGCTTCTTAATATAGGGGGTCAATAATGCCAAGAGTTGGTGAAGCAAGGGTCCGTCATCCAGAGATAATTCCAAAAATCATCCGGATTATTCTCCTGGAGTTCCCAATTTTTGGTCCAATAAATCCTCCTCCTCCTCCTGTTCCTGGACTGGACTTGGGTCAAAGCAATAACTCCAAGGCCAATAATAAATAACATGTTATCTTCTCCGATTCCACAACATGGCTGGTTGACGAACGGCCGCTCAGAAACAAACTGAAAAGCGCGAAATGAAAAGTGCGAATCAATACTTACCAAACTTCTACTAACATGAAATTAGCAGAAGGAGCCCAAAGGGTGGCGATAAAGAGCTGAAAAACCACGTAGTACGTCACTACGTTTGTGTTTGTTGGCCGACAATTCCTTGGCGTTTGTATGCAAGACAAAATCCAGGCACTCGCCTTCAGACAAAAGTTTGAGATTTTGTCTGCGGAAAATCCTATCGTGTGTACGAGGCTTAACTGTCATATTTGCTTGTGTCCTCAACCAAACTGTCAAACCCTCAATTAGCTGGTGTCATAACTGATCACATGTGCAGCACCATGCTAGTTGCAGATCAAACAGAAGTATCTTCTTTGGCTCTAAAGGATAGGATGGTTTAATTTAACTTTAAAGCCCCGTACACATGAACAGAAAATCGTACGAAAAATACAGACTTCGGAGCGATCATACGATAATCTGATCGTTAGTACAGAGCTTTCAAGAGCCGATCAGGACATTTCATCCCATAATATTTGATTATTTGAAAAAAATTATATGATTTTTGTTTAATCAGTACAGTTGTCGTTTGAAAAGCACTACAAATATATTACACATGACATGCCTTCCAAATTTTTATTCTGTCGTACGAGAATTTTTGTGACTTTAGTAAAGTCTTCAGGTTTCATCTGAGATTAGCATGCAAAAAAAAAACAGAAGATCATTTGTCCAATAATCTCATTGTGTGTACCAGGAATTAGGCTGTAAGCAGATTGGCCTCTACAAATTTGGCAGTGCCTAAAAATGCCTAAAAAATGGAGAGCAACTGAGCATGTGCAGAGTAGGGTGAGACAGTGTATTATTGGATTTTAAACAGTATAGGTACAGTACTTATTTGTAATGTTTTACATAGCTATACCTGCAAAATTGGCCAGCCTCAAATGATCTAGCAGGACTTAATTTTTGTCTAAAGTTCCACTTTAAAGGGAACAGGTAATTAAATAAATACAGGAGCTGACATTGCTGACCTCCATCTGATAAAAACACTTGCCTGGTTGTGTTTAGCTTCAATGTTCTCCGAGTTCTATACTGATTATAATCATGCATCAAGTAAATTCAGAGTGAATACAATTCTTGTTCTGTGCATTTGTTCTGAGTGAGTAACTTAGTGTTGAAAAAAAAAGGGGTCAACATGACCATCAGCAGTTGGCCTCCTCCGAAATTCTTCATGACAGATGTCCTGTAATGAATATGTAACAGGGCTAAAAATGGTGTTTTCTCTGTTTGTCTGAAGTTTCTCCTTAAGTCCCACAGCTAGATGTCAGCTAATTGTAGAACTACACTCTCCTATTTACATTGTCTCTATTCCTCTAATACTTTGGTCTTCTTTCCATTGCAGACATTGACGAGTGCAGATATAGATACTGTCAACATCGATGTGTTAATTCTCCTGGATCTTTCACCTGTCAGTGTGAGCCGGGATTTCAGCTGGCATCTAATAACCGCTCATGCGTAGGTAAGAAACTCTAAACTCTGCTTTGGACAAGTATATGATCATGCAAACAATGATGTCTTTCCATGCATGCACCATCTCATTGTGACAGCCATCATACATTTTGTCTACAACTATGTAACATTAGTATACAGAAGCCTGAAAATGTAATCTTGCAACCAGAATTTGCCTGGTGAGGTCATGTATTCATCAATAAACCTGTATGTGCTATTGGAAGAAGAATACTTTCAATGGCAAGATGCCAGAGGGCTGTCAGAACTTGGAATAATGCTTTTGTTAAGTCACAGTTAGGTTAAAGGTTTGTACTCAAAATACAATCTGCCTTTATAGCTAAGATTATGAGTGTAAATAATTTTGGATAGAGTGGGGAAGGGTTAGAAGGTCTGTCAGGTTTTATTACTGTTCCAACCTTTCAATGCCCTAATAAAAATGTTATTGTTGTTTGTGGCCTGTTGGAGGGTTTCCTATTCACTACCTTTCTTGGTGACCTCTGCCACTAGAAAAATAAGTGAGGAAAAGTCTCCCAATTGGTAATTAATATGCTAATGTATGAATCAGTAGGTAGAAGGTGCTGCATTCCTTACATTTTTTCCTAATATCACCAAATGGGGTGAAACTTGTTTGGGTGTATGGAACCTGAACTCTAGGCTGTCAGCGTCAGTCCACAAAAAGGCTTAGATTGTGAGCCACTTTAGGTTTTGATTGTGTAAAGTAAATTGAAGTGTCACCTTGTGATACAAGTTTATACCAATGTAAAAACAAATGAAAACTTTATACACAGCCAATGAGTTTTGGTTTCTAAGCCTAGAAGGGCTGAAAGATGACACAAAATACAAAAAATACAAAATACAAGAATAAAAGACAAAAATCAGTCTACAAAATTATGAAAGAATGAAAAGAAAACTCTTTAGTATTACAACTAAAATGAATAATAATATACTGTACAATACATGATAATGGTTCTGGATTACACAATATGAAACTGGAAATTAGATATATAGGGGCGGTTTTACCCCCCGCTAGCGGCCGAGAAAGGGTTAAAAACCACCGCAAAGCGCCTCTGCAGATATATATCAGTATAGCCGTGGTGCCCCATTGATTTCAATGGGCAGGAGCGGTGAAGGAGCGGTGTATACACCACTCCTTCACCGCTCCAAAGATGCTGCTAGCAGGACTTTTTTCAGCGTCTTGCTAGCGCACCGCTCCAGTGTGAAAGCCCCGAGGCTTTCACACTGGAGACACAGCAGCGGCTGTTTCAGGTCTGTTTGCAGGTGCCATTTTTAGCGCAATAGCGCCTGCAAAACGACCCAGTGTGAAAGGGGTCTTAGTGTTTGGCTGAAGCCATTTTTTATCGATCAACTGTGTTTACTCTTTTTAACTTATAATGACAACAGAAACTACCCAAATGACCCTGATTAAAAGTTTAAATACCCTGGTGATTTTAGCCTGATAACATGCACACAAGTTGACAAAAAGGGGTTTGAATGGATATTAAAGGTAACCATCCTCACCTGTGATCTGTTTGCTTGTAATTAGTGTGTGTGTGTATAAAAGGTCAATGCGTTTCTGGACTCCTGACAGACCCTTGCATCTTTTTTGCAAATCATGACAACAGAAACTACCCAAATGACCCTGATCAGAAATTTACATACCCCAGTTCTTAATACCGTGTTGCCCCCTTTAACATCAATGACAGCTTGAAGTTTTTTGTGGTATTTGTGGATGAGGCTCTTTATCTTCTCAGATAGTAAAGCTGCCCATTGCTCTTGGCAAAAAGCCTCAGTCTTGCATGAACTGCAGGTTTGAGATCTCCCCAGAGTGGCTCAATGATATTGAGGTCAGGAGACTGAGATGGCCACTCCAGAACCTTCACTTTATTCTGCTGTAGCCAATGACAGGTCGACTTGGCCTTGTGTTTTGGATCATTGTCATGTTGGAATGTCCAAGTACGTCCCATGCGCAGCTTCCAGGCTGATGAATGCAAATGTTCTTCCAGTATTTTTTGTTAACATACTGCATTCATCTTGCCATCAATTTTGACAAACTTTCCTGTGCCTTTGTAGCTCACACATCCCAAAACATCAGTGATCCACCTCTGTATTTCACAGTAGGAATGGTGTACCTTTCATCATAGGCCTTGACTCCTCTCCAAATGTAGTGTTTACGGTTGTGGCCAAAAAGCTGAATTTTGGTCTTATCACTACAAATGACTTTGTGCCAGAAGGTTTGAGGCTTGTCTCTGTGCTGTTTGGTGTATTGTGAGCGGGATACTTTGTGGCATTTGCATAGTAATGGCTTTCTTCTGGCGACTCGACCATGCAGCCCATCTTTCTTCAAGTGCCTCCTTATTGTGCATCTTGAAACAGCCACACAAAGAGAGAGTCCTGTATTTTATCTGAAGTTATTTGTGGGTTTTTCTTTGCATCCCGAACAATTTTCCTGGTTGTTGTGGCTGAAATTTTAGTTGGTCTACCTGACCATGTTTTGATTTCAACAGAACCCCTCATTTTCCACTTCTTGATTAGAGTTTGAACACTGCTGATTGGCATTCTCAATTCCTTGGATATCTTTTTATATCCCTTTCCTTTTTTATACAGTTCAGCTACCTTTTCCCGCAGATCCTTTGACAATTCTTTTGCTTTCCCCAGGACTCAGAATCCAGAAACGTCAGTGCAGCACTGGAAGAAAGATGCAAGGGTCTGTCAGGAGTCCAGAAATGCATTGACCTTTTATACACACACACTAATTACAAGCAAACCGATCACAGATGAGGATGGTTACCTTTAATATCCATTCAAACCACTTTGTGTCAACTTTGTGTGCATGTTATCAGGCCAAACTTTTGATCAGGGTCATTTGGGTAGTTTCTGTTGTGATTATGATTTAAAAAGAGTAAACACAGTTGAGTGATAATAAATGGCTTCAGCCAAACACGAACCATGAGTGAAAGAAATGTTTTTGTGTTATCATTCATATTCTCTGAAAAATGTCCAAGAAATCATAAATTCTGCCAGGTTATGTAAACTTATGAGCACAACTGTACATACTAGGGGGAGTACAACTGGGGGAATCCATAGTGGTGAAGGATCTGGGGGTTTTGGTATGTTATAAGCTCAATAATAGCATTATTAAACTGCGGTTTCCAAAGCGAGCAAAGTCATTTCTTGTATTAAGAGAGGTTTAGACTCCAGAGAGAAAGATATCATTTTGCCCCTGTACAAATCATTAGTATGACCTCATCTGGAATATGCAGTTCAGTTTTGGGCACCAGTTCTCAAAAAGGATATTGGGGGGAACTGGAGAAAGTGCAGAGAAGGGCAACCAAACTGATAAGAGTCATGGAGGAGCTCAGCTATGAGGAAAGATTAGAGAAACTGAATTTATTCTCTCTTGAGAAGAGGAGATTAAGGGAGGATATGATCAACATGTACAAATACATAAGGGGTCCATATAGTTAACTTGGTATTGAATTATTCACAGAGGACACGGGGGTACTCTTTACGTCTGGAGGAAAAGAGATTTCATCTCCAAATATGGAAAGGTTTCTTCACAGTAAGAGCTGTGAAAATGTGGAATAAACTCCCTCCAGAGGTGGTTCTTTCCAGCTCAGTTGATTGCTTTAAAAAGGCCTGGATTCTTTCCTAGGTGTACAAAATATAACTGGATACTAACATGTATAGGTAATGTTGATCCAAGGAATATCCGATTGCCTCTTGGGGGAATTTTTTCCCCTGCTGTAGCAAATTGGATCATGCTTTGCTGGGGTTTTTTCGCCTTCCTCTATCCTCTGGATCAATTGTGGGTATAGGATTGTGTATATGGGATCGTATGTTTTGTTTTTTTTTTGACTGAACTAGATAGACTTGTGTCTTTTTTTCAACCTAACTATCTAACTATGTAATTCTATCAGCTAGGTAAACATTATTAATTGAATTCAAACAGGCGTTGTCAGTGGCAGAAAGGAATGAGCTGGGCTGCAGTTATATAGCCAACAGTGAGTTGCATTTATCAATTTAAACAAAAAAACAGACTGTCATTGTCATATACCTAACTCTCCTGTTAACAGTATGCCTGATCCCTGATTACCTACAGTATTTCACAAAAGTGAATACACCCCTCACATTTTTGTAAATATTTTATATTATTTTTTCATGTGACAACACTGAAGAAATGACACTTTGCTACAATGTAAAGTAGTGAGTGTACAGCTTGTATAACAGTGTAAATTTGCTGTTGCCTCAAAATAACTCAACACACAGCCATTAATGTCTAAACCACTGGCAACAAAAGTGAGTACACCTTTAAGTCAAAATGTCCGAATTGGGCCCAAAGTGTCAATATTTTGCGTGGCCACCATTATTTTCCAGCACTGCCTTAACCCTCTTGGGCATGGAGTTCACAAGAGCTTCACAGGTTGCCACTGGAGTCCTCTTCCACTCCTCCACGATGACCTCACCGTTTGAGGATGCCCCACAGATGCTCAATAGGGTTTAGGTCTGAAGACATACTTGGCCAGTTCATCACCTTTACCCTAAGCTTCTTTAGCAAGACAGTGGTAGTCTTGGAGGTGTGTTTGGGGTCATTATCATATTGGTATACTGCTCTGCAGCCTAGTCTCCGAAGGGAGGGGATCATGCTCTGCTTCAGTATGTCACAGTACATGTTGTTCATAGTTCCCTCAATGAACTGGGGGAACTATGCTTGACTGTAGGCAAGACACACCTGGTTACTGCCACTCATGCTTGACACCATCTGAACCAAATAAGTTTATCTTGGTCTCATCAGACCACAGGACATGGTTCAGTAATCCATGTCCTTAGTCTGCTTGTCTTCAGCAAACTGTTTGAAGGCATTTATGTGCATCATCTTTAGAAGAGGTTTCCTTCTGGGACGACAGCCATGCAGACCAATTTAATGCAGTGTGCGGCGTATGGTCTGACCACTGACAGGCTGACCCCCCCCACCCCTTCAACCTCTGCAGCAATGCTGGCAGCACTCATACGTATATTTCCCAAAGACAACCTCTGGATATGATGCTGAGCATGTGCACTCAACTTCTTTGGTCAACCATGGCGAGGCCTGTTCTGAGTGGAACCTGTCCTGATAAACTGCTGTATGGTCTTGGCCACCATGCTGCAGCTCAGTTTCAGGGTCTTGGCAATCTTCTTATAGCCTAGGCCATTTTATGTAGAGCAATAATTCTTTTTTTCAGATCCTCAGAGAGTTCTTTGTCATGAGGTGACATGTTGAACTTCCGGTGACCAGTATGAGAGAGTGAGAGCGATAACACCAAATGTAACACACCTGCTCCCCATTCACACCTGGGACCTTGTAACACTAATGAGTCACATGACACCTGGGATGGAAAATGGCTAATTGGACCCAATTTGCACATTTTGACTTAGGGGTGTGCTCACTTTTGTTGCCAGCAATTTAGACATTAATGGCTGTATTACATAGTTACATAGTTAGTCAGGTTGAAAAAAGACACAAGTCCATCTAGTTCAACTGTGTGTTGAGTTATTTTGAGGGGACAGCAGATTTACACTGTACACTCACTACTTTACATTGTAGCAAAGTGTCATTTCTTCAGTGTTGTCACATGAAAAGATATAATAAAATATTTACAAAAATGTGAAGGATATACTCACTTTTGTGAGATACTGTATATCCTATAAATGACACTAATTTCTACAGTAATTGTCACACTGAAGTTTGCATAATACCCTTTAGCCCTAACCTTGTGCCCTAGTGTAAGACCGATCCTGTCGCCTTGGTTATTTTGGAAGATGTCCCTGGAGCAGGAATGGATATACAGTGCATATATATATACCATAAAATACTTTCTTCCATTATCAATAGGAAATATATGTTTACATTTTTTTTTTTTACTGTTGTTAGTTGTAATCTTTTCATTAAGCCATTTGATGTAAAAACCTAATCTTTTCTTGTGATTTTCCTTTCTTTGGTCAGAGGACAGTTTGGTAAAAAGAAATATCTGCAGCTGGGGGAAAATGCTTTAAATCATTTTGCCTAAAAGCATTAGATTTAATAGCTATTTGGAGGATTTGATATTTTCCAGACTTTGGTATAAGTTGTTATCTAATCATCAACTTACAATGTGGTTAACGTATCGTTTTAATGCCCTATACACACGATAGGATTTTCTGATGGAAAATGTGTGATAGGGCCTTGTTGTCGGAAATTCCTACCGTGTGTGGGCTCCATCACACATTTTCCATAGGAATTTCCAAGACACAAAGTTTGAGAGCTTGCTATAAAATTTTCCGACAACAAAATCCGTTGTCGAAAATTCCAATCGTGTGTACACAAATCCGATGCACAAAGTGCCACGTGTGCTCAGAATAAATTAAGAGACGAAAGCTATTGAATACTGCCCCATTTATAGTCCCGACGTACGTGTTTTACGTCACCGTGTTCAGAACGATCGGATTTTCCGACAACTTTGTTTGACCGTGTGTATGCAAGACAAATTTGAGCCAACATCCGTCTGAAAAAATCCATGGATTTTGTTGTCGGAATGACCGATCAATGTCCGACCTTGTGTACAGGGCATAAGAGTTTACTGAAAACAGAGTCTGAATTAGTCAGATTTCAAGAAGTAAATATGAGTCCATGGAAGTGTTGGAAAAGACCAGCTGAGAAAGATTGCCTTGTAGAGTCATCATTACAGGTCCCCAGAGAGTATTTCTGGCAGAGAAAGAGCTATGAAATCATGCATAAAATGGTGAGAATTCTGAGATGTCACAGTTAATTTTGGCTTGGCAGCCCTCCAGAAAAGCTTATGCTGAACCATTTATTGTGCAAGACACAAAAAGACACATTGCAATAATTTTTTTCTTGCTTATTGCCTTAATTAAAAGAACATGTTACACATGGTGCTCTTATCGCTTACAGATGTCAATGAATGTTCAATGGGCGCACCATGCCAACAGCGCTGCTACAACACCTATGGCACCTTTCTCTGTCGCTGTAATCAAGGCTATGAACTGGATCAGGACGGCTACACCTGCAATGGTAAGCACCCCTGGGCTGTGTTATGCCATTATAAACTGTTATTTTTGAGCCGCATACTGTAGCTAAAGAGAGTTGAGTCTTCAGCTGATTCAACACACAATTTGATTTGTCCGTTCTTCAGATGATAGGAGTTCACCGTATAGAGAAAGCAATGTGGTCATGTTGGTGCAATCATTTGACTTTCTCATTGTAAATATTTCATATCTGATGTGTTTAAGTTCTGCCTGGTGCTGAAATAATGAGGCAAACACCTTCTATGGCCGTACATTTTCACTTACCCTCAGCAGCATGTAATTCATAGAAATCTTAGAAGTTTTTAGATTCTTTTTTGTATGGTTCCTTAGTCATACTTGAATTTCAGTAGATTTGGATTAAAGTGATTGTAAAGGATCGTTTTTTATTTTTTTTTAAATAACAAACACGTCATACTTACCTCCACTGTGCAGCTCGTTTTGCACAGAGTGGCCCCGAACATCCTCTTCTGGGGTCCCCCGGCGGCTCTCGTGGCTCCTTCCCGTATCAGATAACCCCCTAGGAGAAGCGCTCTCCCAAGGGGGTTACCTTGCGAGGCCAGCATTTTCGTCCACAGACACGAATGCCGGACTCGGCCCCACCCCCCCGGTGCCCGCGTTATTGGATTTGATTGACAGCAGAGGGAGCCAATTGCTGCACTGCTATTAATCTATCCAGTCAAGAGCCAGGACCCCGTGGAGAGGGGGACAGCGTGTCCCAGACGAAGAGATGAAGGGGCTCAGGTAAGTAAAATGGGGGGGCTGGGGGACCAGCGACTGCCAGGTGTTTTTTCACCTTAATGCATAGGATGCATTAAGGTGAAAATAACACGAGGGTTTACAACCCCTTTAAAGCTGAACTCCAGGATAAGCAAATATTTTCTAAATACAAGAGGCATGTGTATTTAAATCTTGGTGTGCTTTGAGTATTTTTTCCAGATCTCTGCAGTAATCCAGTGTAAAACTATTACTTTGTGCTGGACCTTCCTGTTATAAAGACCAATCACTGCTGCTCTCCCTCCTTGTCCAGAGTGACTGATCTTATATCCACCCACTCCCATAGCTTTCTGCAGACAACCTGTAGTGGGTGGGGCCTGTTGGGTTTCTCCTACAGCTCTGCACACTGTACAGGCAGTACAATGATGATGTCACCTTTTACAAGGTAATGGCTGGGTTTGCCAAGGCATTTGGTTTCTTTGCAGCTATTGGGGAAAGTTTTTGTGTCTGGGGTCTAGCTTTGACTATAGTTAAAAGATAGGTTCACCTTTTGAAACATGTTACATATGTATTTAGGGTGGAAGATGTAACATGTTCCAGCAGCTGCAGCCTCTACCCCTCTCCCTGTGACAGTGAGCAGGGGATCTTCTCCCCATGCCCGCTGTCACTATTTGACAGTTTCCTGTGAATGCACGATTTACAACTAACGTCATCCATTGCGACTGATGGCTAGTAATTCTGAATGGACTGTAAAATTGCTGATGAGCAGCCTCGTAGTTCATTCACAAGAGTTGCAGCTTGTAAACAGTGAGCCCATATTCGGGTAGGGGCTGAAGGCTGCAGGGCTTGTCTGCAGGAGTTTGGCATTGCACTCCTGATCCACTGATCACAGGAGCAATGCTTTCGAGGCTCCTTGGAGAAGAAATAATAAATGCACTTTTTTTCTTGCAAAAATTTGTGCATTTATTATTTTTTTCCCAAAAAAGTGAACATATCCTTTAAAAATGGCAGCTTTATAAAAATGTGTTGTGTTATAATATTACAGTTATAAGACTGCATATAAGCTAACACTAGACCTGGTACTTCTTATTGTTCTCTAAGTGTTTAAAAACTTGCATCTTAGAATAGCCTGTAATTGTTAAAATCAACCTGTCTTGTCTATCAAAACTAAAGTACAAGCACTACTCTTGCTATACATGTTTTCAAAGCAGTTTCTATTTGCCTGGGTAGGAGCCTGGATTCTACGTCTAAACTGTACTTAGGGCTTTAAAGTATATCTAAGTACCCCGTATCCTAGGGTGACCATGTCAATCCTCAAAAAATACAGTACAGTATAGCGATCGTGTGTTGTCTCCCTGGACAGGAAGTGTGTTACTGGCAGGATTAGTAGGTGAAAATAAAAGAACTAATGCAGCCACTGCATCTATGTACTGGTAAGCTACAATATAAATACAGTAACATTTATATTGAATATTGCATAATGCGTTTTTGACTTGCTTCCAATGTGTTTTTGGTGCACTTTCTGGATTCCTGATTCCCTGCATGCACCTGTGAAACTTGGACTTGTGACTCAAAAAATGCACCAAAAACACACCACGGGTGCATTTTTTATGTTTTTTGGTGCAATTCCTATATAAATCAATGGGAGGTGCGTTTTTGGTCTGCTTTTGAAATGTATACCAAAGATGCAGCATGCAGAACTTTTCAAAAAGCACTGCAAACGCAGCACAGCAATATGAACAGTTACAAAGGATTTAAACGAGAAACATTTTTATGCGCTTTTGTTGCGCTGGAAAGGTGTGTTTTAGTGCTGCAAAATCAGTGTGAAAGGTGCCTATAGTGGGTGTTATACCAACGTGGAAATGCAATTGAAGTTGAAATTAAGCTCTGCCACCTTCTGTTGTTGGCAACCCTGTCATTCAGTATTGAAATGCTAATGCATTTCAATACTGTATGACAGGGTTATGAGATTGTACAACTAGACTGAGTTATGAATATTTATATTTCTTCCAGCCAGCCCAGTAGGAGGTTCTTTGCCACTGGTGCATTCTGGGAGAGTATATATATTTGGGTTGGGCCATGTGCTCGCTCCCTTGCTTCAGGCCTCTGTCCTGGGGAGGTGCTGCTGAAGTGAGCTCTGCATGTAGGCCCAGAAGCCTGTCTGGGGCCTACTAATGCTGAGGTGGTCCTGAAGCTGTTTTTCCCTGTGTGGAAGAAGCCAAGCCAAGGTGAGAAGACCCAGGGGAGGACCCTTGCTGGAGAGAGCCAGGATGAAGGCTAGTCTCTCAGGAGGGCCTGGTGATTTGCTTAGAGGATGCACCAGAATTTGTAAATATGCTTACAGTGTTGCTGGGTTGGCTTAAAGGTCCTGACACTGTGAAGCTGTACTTTTTCCGGATCCAAGGAGTCTGTAAGTGATCTGCTGCTGGTATCTGAGACCCCTAATCCTTTTTCCTACTAACATCTTTCAAGTTCAACATTAAAGCTTTGAAAAGATCAAAAGTGACTGGCGCCCAATTTCTGTTCAAAACTTGTGAACAAAATGTACATTGTTTTTATTATCTTGTTATATTGGCCAAAAGTTGTGGACAATCTTTTTGTCAATTGCACTTATGGGTTTGACCAATCACTGATTGCATATGAATTCTCCATGGACTGGGTAACTGGGGGTGTGTCTTTCACCTGCAAACTTGGTGCTGAAAGGTGTCCCTCTTTTTCATCACAGAAAGTCAGGAGGTGTGTGTCGTGGATTTCTGCTCTCTCAATCACTGCAGATGTTCATTTCCCCATCCTCCATGTTTTCAAATCTATGGCATGAGCATGCATAAATTTATATTAAGCGTTGGTTCACCTTCAGAAAAAATAAAAAGGTGAACTGAAACTCTACACCCTCCCCACCACCACGGTCTGCTGAGCTTACCACTGTGGGTGATGAGCTGTCACTGAGCATGTAGCCAATGTAGCAATTGGGAGATTTGAGATCCCCTCTCTTGTCCCCCTTCTTTCTGTAGGGCTTTGGGGAAGGATCAGAGCAGGTCCAACAGGTTGAAGCAGTCACGTGCCCACGAGGGTGTAGGGCAGTGATGGCAAACCTTGGCACCCCAGATGTTTTGGAACTACATTTCCCATGATGCTCTACTACACTGCAGAGTGCATGAGGATCATGAGAAATGTAGTTCCAAAATATCTGGGGTGCCAAGGTTCGCCATCAGTGGTGTTGGGTGTTAGTTCCTCTTTACATTTTTTTTTTAATTATGAACTTTAGAAATATGGTCTAGTCTAAACAAAACGTTTTGTAGTTAATGATTTACCTGTTGAGAACTATAAACATAACCTGCAAATAATTTTGTTTCATTTTCTGAATTGCTGATAATAGGCAGACCAGGTAATCTCCCAGAAGAATCTGTGATCTGTAGCCACTCTGCCTTACAGTTACTGAGAGCCAGCAGACGCTGTGCTGTATCTGTGCCCTCCCCCAACACTGACAGATATAGAATACTGAGAAGGAGGAGTGGCCACTGATCGCTTCTAAAAGTTAAATTTTTCCATATGTGAATAACTAATAAAACAGAAGTGAGCGTTTTTGTTATTCAAATGAAAGAATTGCTGTATTTGTGAAATCTCATCAGTGTTATATAATTACCAATTTAGATGTAAATAGTGATTAGTGGATTCTTTAATGTTGGTGTGCTTTTATCTTACTAATAATATACATTGTACATCTGTTACTATATCTATATCTAGATATTGATGAATGCAGCTACTCCAGCTACCTGTGCCAGCATCAGTGTGTGAATGAACCTGGGCGCTTTTCCTGCATTTGTCCGGAGGGATACAGTTTGCTGGGCACCCGCCTCTGCCAGGGTAAGATCACACAACAATATTGCTGATCTAAAAGACTAAAGGGGTTATTTACTAAAGGAAAATCCACTTTGCACTGCAAGTGCACTTGGAAGTGCAGTCGCTGTAGATCCGAGGGGGACATGCAAGGAAAATAAAAAACAGCATTTTAGCCTGTAAATGATTGGATGATAAAATCAGCAGAGCTTCCACTCATTTCAGATCTACCCCTTAGATTTAGAGCGACTGCACTTCCAAGTGCACTTTCAGTGCAAAGTGGATTTGCCTTTCGTAAATAACCCCCTAAGTCTGTGTTTCTCAACCTGTTTTCAGTCAAGGCACCCTTTAAAATTCCACACAATCTGAGGGCACCCTATTCTAAAATTTAAATAACTAAATGAATAGTTTTACATAATGCAGCAACATCCACATAGGTAGGACACCCAACGTTACAGGTGATTTATTCTTCCAAAGCGAATACACCTTTGCCCACTGGCACTGCTTTGTATTTCAATGTTTCACTTCTCTCTCAGTTTCTCTCCCTCACTCACAGCTAATGTGATGCCAACGCTGACGGAGAGGGGAAGGGAAGGTGCTGAGTATGTATCATAGGAAATAAGCGTGTTCATCAGCTCCATCTAGTGGCCATATGCAGTAATCTCCCCATCCACACATTTTATCAGTGGCAGCCCGTCCATTAGGGGCGCAGGAGCAGAGAAGAGGGACCCGAGAATAGGAGGATCTGAGCTGCTCTGTGCAAATCCAGTACGACAGAGCAGGTAAGTATAACATGTTTGTTGTTTATTTTTTAAAAGCGAGACTTTACAATTACTTTAACCACATGATTAGAGCCAGATTAGAGCCAGAGGCTCTAATAGGCTTCAAAAAAGGGTTGTCTCGAAGCACTGCACCCTGAGCCCACCCAGTTGTGTGACAATAGCGAATGAATAATGAATATTCGCTATTGTCACACTGATTCTCCTCCTGGTCAATCAGGAAGTGGGTCGTGAGACCCGTTTCCCGATTGGCCGAAAGGAGAGGCAATCCTATTGGTCACCTTGGAGAAGGGAGGGGAGGCATGTGGTTGTGTGCAATGATATACTGTATACTGTATTTGCTTCATCATGCACAGATAAAGTAATGCATGTTAGTTTTAGCATCACCTGTGTTTGTACTGACAATAAATTATATTCCTCCATTACTAATTCAAAATGTATATTGTAAATATAGCATGTTCATGAAAAGGCCTAACTTAGAAAAATGATTACCGTATTTTGTGTTGTGGCAATACAAAAAATAATAGGACACAGAGATGTAAGCATGGAGAACACTCTATGGTTCTAGGTTTACTAGCTCAATTTGGGTAAATTACAAAAGTGTTTTATAGGCATTTTGAAAATTGTATAATAGAATAATTTTGGTCTTGAATCCTAAAGTTTCATACACTGACAAACCATCAACTATTAGTCCTTCAAAAATATGTATTTTCTACCTGAGTGAAGTGCATTTTAATTCCCAACATGATTTAAATCAGGAACATTTGTGCCATAAGAGAGAGACAGCGTGCCTCTGTTTGTGATTACCAGAAGAAATTTCTGTGGTTTTGTCTACTGGTTTCTATTCACAGAGAATCTCTAGTAACATCTGGGTTTTCCAAACCTGTATGTTTGGATAGTTTGCTTCCTACTTACACCGATCAGCCATAACATTATGACCACCCACCATAACATGACCATCAACTTAATATTGAGTAGGTCCATATTTTGCCGCCAAAACAGCCCTGACCCGTGGAGGCTTGGGCTCCACTCTGAAGGTATGCTGTGGTATCTGCCACCAAGCCATCAGTAGCAGATCCTTTAAGTCCAGTATGTTGTGAGGTGGGTCCTCCATGGATTGGACTAGTTTTTCCAGCATATTCCAAAAATGCTCAATTGGATTGAGAGCTGGAGAATTTGGAGGCCATGTCAACACCTTGATGGAGACACCGTCTTTCATTTCTTTGTGGTCAAGGTCTGATGCTCACATGCCCATTTCAGTTGCTTTTGGCTGTGAACATGGGTCAGCATAGGCACCCTGACCATCCTGAAGCTATGCAGCCCCATACACAACTGCCGGGAAAATTGTTCGGGATGCAAAGAAAAACCCACAAATAATTTCAGGTGAAATACAGAACTCTCTGAAAACATGTGGTAGGAGGCACTTGAGGAAAGATGTAAATGCCACAAAGTATCCCACTTACAATACGCCAAACAGCACAGAGACAAGCCTCAAACCATCTGGCACAAAGTCATTTGGAGTGATGAGACCAAAATTGAGCTTTTTGGCCACAACCATAAACACTACATTTGGAGAGGAGTCAACAAGGCCTATGATGAAAGGTACACCATTCCTACTGTGAAATACATCTAATAACTGTTGCAACATATACTAGTTATTGTTATTGGCTTTAGATATACTTTACCTTTTTGCTTTGGAAAAAGTAATTTTTTTTTGTTTTAGTTGTCTATGTCCCTTCAGGTATTTTTTACTTTAAGACCAGCCAAAATTACAGATAAAAATTATGCTTGTGCCTTTAAAGTATCTCAGCATGAGCTATCCATTTTTTCAGTTATTTTAATGCCTTTAGCTACAGTGATTCTGGAAAATATACTGATTCTGTTTTAAATGGTTTACCATCAAATACCATATAAAAAGCATGTGTGCCCTCTAATTTGTTTTAACAACTTCTACTTTGAGCATTGCTGTGTAAACACGGTGCAGCATTGTGGCTTTGATGATGTCTTTTCTGAGCATGCCAGAGCAAGCCTTGTGTGGTTATGAGCAAACACGGTCAAATCAAAGTGTTTGCCTAATTAGTTGTTAAGATACTGTATATAAATGCACTGTAATAGATTATAGGGCACAGAAATGTAAAAATTATTTTGTTTCCAGTCAGAAGTGCTATACATAAAAAAACAAGTAGTGTCAGCCAAACACCAGGATTAGATTAGGATTTATTGGTGGATGACAAAAAACCCAGACAATCCCGCCCATTGTGTTAGTGAATGTGGGGATGTCAACAATTGTATGACCACCTTCCACCAATTTCATCCTAAGTGAACTTATTATTAATTGCAGGTACATAAATAGCGCCATCAATTTACGCAGCTCTTTACATATATATTGTACATTCACATCAGCCCCTGCCCTCAAGGAGCTTACAATCTAAGGTCCCTAACTCACATTCATACATGCCCATACTAGGGCCAATTTACACAGAAGCCTATAAACCTACCAGCGTGTCTTTAAAATATGGGAGGAAACCCACTCAGGCACAGGGAGAGCGTTCAAACTCCATCGAGGTAGTGTCGTGGTTAGGATTTGAACCGCCGACCCTAGTGCTGCTAGGATGGAAGTGGTAACCACTGCTACTATGCTGTCCAGGGCTTCTCTTGAAGTTATTTTGTAGCCTAAAATAATATTTTCTAGCAAAAATGTATCCGTTTGTTGAATTGGGTGGAGTTTGGAAGTTGAAAAGGTATGAATAAGCTCTGTCTCGTAATATGACAATACTGATGATCAGCAGTATGAAGTATATATTAGAGCACAGCATTCAAAGTGGAGCTTTGTGGAGTATGCAACAAACTGCAGAGTGTTTAGAATGGGTTAGTCTAGAGCTTGTCACATACAGCACAGTATACAGAGAGGACGATCCACTATGAACCCCAAAACAAAAAGCACATCCTACCATGAACTAGGGTTGTCCCGATACCGATACTAGTACTTGTACTCGGGCAAATGCTCCGATGCTTAATCCGATACCCGGACAGTCAGGGGTGATCAGTGCGGTGTTGGGGAGGAGTTACATTTACCGATCTCCCTGTATAGATTTCAATAAAGCAGCTGACAGACGCTTCTCCTCCTCTCCCTCCCGTGGCTTTCAGCTGCTTTATTGAAATCTATACAGGGAGATCGGTGATTGTAACTCCTCCCCAGCGCCGCACCAATCACCCCTGACTGTCCCCCATATCCTTCTCCAGCCCCCCTCCGTGCTCCCCCACCCCATCTGTCCTCGATCTGTCAGGATGGAGAGCGGAGGAAGGAGCCGGTAAGTATGTAATTTACCGACTCCTTCCTTTTCCGAATGCGCAGAGTTAGTGATCACTGACTCTGTTCATTCATAACCGTCTCTGAACTGTGTTTACGATGCTTCGGTTTATGAAAGGAGAGGAGCCGCTGTCTCCTGTCCATTCATCTTCAGTGCAGCTGAGGCTGCAGAGAAAGGGACTGGGGAATCTGTGTCCTCAGTCCCTTTCCCTGTCTCCAAAGGGAGATGTCGGAGGTCCCTGATATCTCACCAAAGCCACCCCCCAACAGGGCTAAAAAAAAAAAAAGAATTGTAATAAATAAATATTTTAAAAGTTTATAGTTTACAAAAGTTTACAAAATAATAAAAAATAAAATAAAAAACACCCTGACACCGTCCAATCATCCCCCCCCCCCAAAAAAAGAAAGCATTGTAAAAAAAAAAATGTAAAATTAATCATAAAAAAAAAGTGTAAAAAAATAAAATTGTAATAAAATAAAAATAAAAACTACTGACACAGTCCATGCGTCATCAGTGCTGCATATTAGTGCCACTGTCAACCTGTGGATCTCCAGCGTATCTAACCCATTGGGAAATAAACCTACAATTCAGTCTTGATAATACGCAAAGAGACAAAATCCGGATACTTTCTCATGTTACCTCCCTTTCTTCCAGAATAGAGGAAATCAACTATAAATTGCTTGTTAGGTGGTACTATACACCTGTTAAGGTAATAACCCTGCATTTGCTAAACACGGCAAAATCCTTAATACCGATGTACTGGAAGCAAAAGTCTACACCGAACTTAGCTCAATGGTTCCGAAAAACAGATGATATATGTCATAAAGAAGAATTTAGGTACAATACCAAGGGCATGGTTGACAAACACTTAAAGATATGGGCATGTTGGTTTTATTTTAAAACTATTTTGTTATATTATAATACATTATCAGATCCCTGATATTGTAGTATTCTAGTGTCATAAAGTTGTCAGATGATATACTATATAATATTTGGATAGATATGGTGTAATAGAAGTTCAATACTCTTGTTATTTATAATTGCAGGCCTGGAATAGAATGCAGCGCATTGGCATTTATTCCTCTCTTTTTTTTTTTTTCATCCTCTTTCCGTCCTTCCCTATTCCTCCCCCTTCTTTTTGTTTTTGCTTTTGTTGTTTTGGTTAAAATAAAAAAATGCTCTATAAGCAGAGATATTAATATTTAAATAGTATATTTGCTGTTTGTTTGAATTGTTCCTTTTTTTTTCTTTCTGTATTTGTGTTTGAAATGGCAATAAAAAGTAATTAAATAAAAAAAAAATGACATTTCAATAATTTTCCATAATCTTGTTTTTAACCAGATATCAATGAATGTGAGACGGGAGCACATACTTGCACTGAACAACAAACCTGCGTCAACTTCCATGGGGGTTACCGTTGCGTAGAAAAGAATCTCTGCATAGAACCATACATTCAAGTGTCTGACAAGTAAGTCTTTTGGGAAGAGTGTTCTTTTTGTTGCTGATTGCACACATACTTATAGAAACAGTATGTTAGGACACATAGCTAAAAAAAAAGCATTGATGCTTATATTACTACTATCTTAAAAGTGAAATTACAATTTTGCAAGGCTTTTTGCTGATTTTTTATGTGTGTACTATTTGAAATCTTTTCAAACAAATAAAAGTTCTGCCTTTTACAAGATCAGTGACAGCATCATAATAATCATGGCTCTCTGTCATCTCTGTAGTCATGCAAGTTTCTCACTAAAGATGAAACACCCAATGCAGTAAATTTAAAGCGGTATTAACCACTTGCCGACCGCCTCACGACGATATACGTCGGGAGAATGGCACGGGCAGGCAGAATCACATACCTGAAGGTGATCTGCCTCCCGCGGGTGGGGGGTCCAATCGGCGGTCGGCTTTTGTCCAGCGGCGATCGGAGGTGAGGGGGAGGTCATCCATTCGTGGCCCACCCTCGCGATCGCCGCTGGCCAATCGAATCATTCCTATGCTGCTGTATGCTAAACAGCAGCAAAGGAAATGATGTCATCTCTCCTCGGCTCGGTATTTTCCATTCCGGCGCCGAGGAGAGAAGACATCACTGTGAGTGTAAAACACACTACACATTCAGTAGAACATGCCAGGCACACAAAACACCCCCCCTTTACCCCCCGATCCCCCCTGATCACCCCCCAATCACCCCTCCCCCCCCCCCGTCACACTGACACCAAGCAGTTTTTTTTTTTTCTGATTACTGCATGATGTCAGTTTGTGACAGTTAGTGTGGTAGGGCAGTGAGTGTTAGCCCCCTTTAGGTCTAGGATACCCCCCTAACCCCCCCTAATAAAGTTTTAACCCCTTGATCACCCCTCGTTGCCAGTGTCACTAAGCGATCGTTTTTCTGATCGCTGTATTAGTGTCACTGGTGATGCTAGTTAGGGAGGTAAATATTTAGGTTCGCCGTCAGCGTTTTATAGCGACAGGGACCCCCATATACTACCTAATAAAGGTTTTAACCCCTTGATTGCCCCCTAGTTAACCCTTTCACCAGTGATCACCGTATAACCATTACGAGTGACACTGGTTAGTTCGTTTATTTTTTATAGTGTCAGGGCACCCCCCGTTTATTACCGAATAAAGGTTTAGCCCCCTGATCGCCCGGCGGTGATATGCGTCGCCCCAGGCAGCGTCAGATTAGCGCCAGTACCGCTAACACCCACGCACGCAGCATACGCCTCCCTTAGTGGTATAGTGTCTGAATGGATCAATATCTGATCAGATCTATACTAGCGTCCCCAGTAGTTTAGGGTTCCCAAAAACGCAGTGTTAGCGGGATCAGCCCAGATACTTGCTAGCACCTGCGTTTTGCCCCTCTGCCCAGCCCAGCCCAGCCCACCCAAGTGCAGTATCAATCGATCACTGTCACTTACAAAACACTAAACACATAACTGCAGCATTCGCAGAGTCAGGCCTGATCCCTGCGATCGCTAACAGTTTTTTTGGTAGCGTTTTGGTGAACTGGCAAGCACCAGCCCCAGGCAGCGTCAGGTTAGCGCCAGTACCGCTAACACCCACGCACGCACCGTACACCTCCCTTAGTAGTATAGTATCTGAACGGATCAATATCCGATCCGATCAGATCTATACTAGTGTCCCCAGCAGTTTAGGGTTCCCAAAAACGCAGTGTTAGCAGGATCAGCCCAGATACCTGCTAGCACCTGCGTTTTGCCCCTCCGCCCGGCCCAGCCCAACCCACCCAAGTGCAGTATCGATCGATCACTATCACTTACAAAACACTGAACACATAACTGCAGCGTTCGCAGAGTCAGGCCTGATCCCTGCGATTGCTAACAGTTTTTTTGGTAGCGTTTTGGTGAACTGGCAAGCACCAGCGGCCTAGTATACCCCGGTCGTAGTCAAACCAGCACTGCAGTAACACTTGGTGACGTGGCGAGTCCCATAAGTGCAGTTCAAGCTGGTGAGGTGGAAAGCACAAGTAGTGTCCCGCTGCCACCAAGAAGAAGACAAACACAGGCCCGTCGTTCCCATAATGCCCTTCCTGCTGCATTCGCCAATCCTAATTGGGAACCCACCACTTCTGCAGCGCCCGTACTTCCCCCATTCACATCCCCAACCAAATGCAGTCAGCTGCAAGAGAGGCATTTTTATGTCCTCCCAAGTACCCCTACCCAAGGAACCCCCCCAAAAAAGATGTCATGTCTGCAGCAAGCGCGGATATAGGCGTGACACCCGCTATTATTGTCCCTCCTGTCCTGACAATCCTGGTCTTTGCATTGGTGAATGTTTTGAACGCTACCATACACTAGTTGAGTATTAGCGTAGGGTACAGCATTGCACAGACTAGGCACACTTTCACAGGGTCTCCCAAGATGCCATCGCATTTTGAGAGACCCGAACCTGGAACCCTTACAGTTATAAAAGTTAGTTACAAAAAAAGTGTAAAAAAAAAAATACATAAAATTAAAAAAAATAGTTGTCGGGCGATATAGTGTGTTTTAGTGCATTAAAATTTAAAAAAGTGTGTTTTTTCCCCAAAAAATGCGTTTGAAAAATCGCTGCGCAAATACTGTGTGAAAAAAAAAAATTAAACACCCACCATTTTAATCTGTAGGGCATTTGCTTTAAAAAAATATATAATGTTTGGGGGGTTCAAAATAATTTTCTTGCAAAAAAAATAATTTTTTCATGTATACAAAAAGTGTCAGAAAGGGCTTTGTCTTCAAGTGGTTAGAAGAGTGGGTGATGTGTGACATAAGCTTCTAAATGTTGTGCATAAAATGCCAGGACAGTTCAAAACCCCCCCAAATGACCCCATTTTGGAAAGTAGACACCCCAAGCTATTTGCTGAGAGGCATGTCGAGTCCATGGAATATTTTATATTGTGACACAAGTTGCGGGAAAGAGACAAATTTTTTTTTTTTTTGCACAAAGTTGTCACTAAATGATATATTGCTCAAATATGCCATGGGAATATGTGACATTACACCCCAAAATACATTCTGTTTCTTCTCCTGAGTACGGGGATACCACATGTGTGAGACTTTTTGGGAGCCTAGCCGCGTACGGGACCCCGAAAACCAAGCACCGCCTTCAGGCTTTCTAAGGGCGTAAATTTTTGATTTCACTCTTCACTGCCTATCACAGTTTTGGAGGCCATGGAATGCCCAGGTGGCACAAACCCCCCCCCCCAAATGACCCCATTTTGGAAAGTAGACACCCCAAGCTATTTGCTGAGAGGTATAGTGAGTATTTTGCAGACCTCACTTTTTGTCACAAAGTTTTGAAAATGGAAAAAAGAAAAAAAAAATGTTTTTTCTTGTCTTTCTTCATTTTCAAAAACAAATGAGAGCTGCAAAATACTCACCATGCCTCTCAACAAATAGTTTGGGGTGTCTACTTTCCAAAATGGGGTCATTTGGGGGGGTTTGTGCCACCTGGGCATTCCATGACCTCCGAAACTGTGATAGGCAGTGAAGAGTGAAATCAAAAATTTACACCCTTAGAAATCCTGAAGGCGGTGATTGGTTTTCGGGGCCCCGTACGCAGCTAGGCTCCCGAAAAGTCCCACACATGTGGTATCCCTATACTCAGGAGAAGCAGCTAAATGCATTTTGGGGTGCAATTCCACATATGCCCATGACCTGTGTGAGCAATATATCATTTAGTGACAACTTTGTGCAAAAAAAAAAAAATGTGTCACTTTCCCGCAACTTGTGTCAAAATATAAAATATTCCATGGACTCAACATGCCTCTCAGCAAATAGCTTGGGGTGTCTACTTTCCAAAATGGGGTCATTTGGGGGGGTTTTGTGCCATCTGGGCATTTTATGGCCTTCAAAACTGTGATGGGTAGTGAGGAGTGAAATCAAAAATTTACGCCCTTAGAAATCCTGAAGGCGGTGATTGGTTTTCGGGGCCCCGTATGCGGCTAGGCTCCCAAAAAGTCCCACACATGTGGTATCCTCGTACTCAGGAGAAGCAGCTGAATGTATTCTGGGGTGCAATTCCACATATGCCCATGGCCTGTGTGAGCAATATATCATTTAGTGACAACTTTTTGTAATTTTTTTTTTTGTCATTATTCAATCACTTGGGACAAAAAAAATTAATATTCAATGGGCTCAACATGCCTCTCAGCAATTTCCTTGGGGTGTCTATTTTCCAAAATGGGGTAATTTGGGGGGGTTTTATACTGCCCTGCCATTTTAGCACCTCAAGAAATGACATAGGCAGTCATAAAATAAAAGCTGTGTAAATTCCAGAAAATGTACCCTAGTTTGTAGACACTATAACTTTTGCGCAAACCAATAAATATACGCTTATTGACATTTTTTTTTTACCAAAGACATGTGACCGAATACATTTTGGCCTAAATGTATGACTAAAATTGAGTTAATTGGATTTTTTTTATAACAAAAAGTAGAAAATATCATTTTTTTTTCAAAATTTTCGGTCTTTTTCCGTTTATAGCGCAAAAAATAAAAATGTCAGAGGTGATCAAATACCATCAAAAGAAAGCTCTATTTGTGGGAAGAAAAGGACGCAAATTTCGTTTGGGTACAGCATTGCATGACCGCGCAATTAGCAGTTAAAACGACGCAGTGCCAAATTGTAAAAAGTGCTCTGGTCAGGAAGGGGGTAAATCCTTCCGGGGCTGAAGTGGTTAAACCCAAAACCAAATATCTAATTTAGTGCAGCTTACCAATCATTAGATGTGGTGGCTGCATATATTTACCTTTTTTATGCTTTTTGCCCCTGCTTTCACCTGGTGATGTGGCCAGTAACACACCTCCTGTCTTAGAAAGATACCACTCTGGATGAAGGAGCACAGGGGCACCTTTGAGGAGAAGCATTGTCAGTCTGAGAGGAGGAAAGTGTTAGATGTACTAGCAGATTTAATTACAATAAAAAATTGAAGCCAAACTCCAGCTAACACTTTATAATCAGTTACAGCAAACTGTTTTCAATTGCAAGAGAGCTTGTTCTGTTGAAAAATACTGGCTGAATCACCAGATGAAAATAGAAGAAAGAAAGCCTAAAAAATGAAACTAATATAACCATCACATCTAAGAATGGGTAAGCTGCAATAATAAATGTTTGCTTTTGGGTTTAATACTGCTTTAAAAACATAGCCGTGTGTACATTATTCCTTGTAGCAGGCTGTTCATAATTTAGCCTCAATAGCTGAGCAAATTTCTTAGAAAGGGAGTGAGCAAATCATATCACATGGGCACAGAATTCTGAAAAACCCTGCATACAAACTGCAGTTGTATTCATACCCCTTGAAATTTTCCATATTTTGTCATCTTACAACAAAGAACGTAAATGTATTTTATTGGCATTCTATGTGATAGACTAACAAAAAGTGGCACAGAAATGTGAGATGGAGGGAAAATGATAGATGGTTTTCAAAATATTTTACAAATAAATATCTGAAAAGTGTGGCATGCATTTGTATTCTGCCCCTCTGAGTCAATACTTTGTAGAACCACCTTTCACTGCAATTACAGCTGCAAGTCATTTTGGGTCTTGCCACAGATTCTCATTTGGATTTAGGTCAGCACTTTGACTGGGCCATTCTAACACATGAGTATGTTTTGATCTAAACCATTCCATTGTAGCTCTGGGTGTATGTTTAGGGTTATCCTGCTGGAAGGTGAACCTCCGCCCCAGTCTCAAGTCTTTTGCAGGCTCTAACAGGTTTTCTTCTAAGATTGCCCTGTATTTGGCTCCATCCATCTCCCCATCAACTCTGACCAACTTCCCTGCCCCTGCTGAAGAAAAGCATCTCCACAACATGATGCTGCCACCACCATGTTTCACGGTGGTGTGCAGTGTTAGTTTTCCACCACACATAGCGTTTTGCTTTTAGGCCAAAAAGTTTAATTTTGGTCTCATCTGACCAGAGCACCTTCTTCCACATGTTTGCTGTGTCCCCCCACATGGCATCTCGCAAACTGCAAACAGGACTTTGTATCTCTTTCTTTCAAAAATGCCTTTCTTTTTGCCACTCTTCCATAAAGGCCAGATTTGTGGAGTGCAGGACTAATAGTTGTCATGTGGACAGATTCTCCCACCTGCATGATCTCTACAGCTCCTCCGGAGTTACCATGGGTCTCTTGGCTGCTTCTATGATTAATGCTCTCCTTGCCCGGCCTGTCCGTTTAGGTTGACGGCCATGTCTTGGTAGGTTTGCAGTTGTATCATACTCTTTCCATTTTCGATTGATGGATTGAACAGTGCTCTGTGAGATGTTCATAGCTTGGGGTATTTTTTTTAAATCTAACCCTTTAAACTGATCCCTGACCTGTCTGGTGTGTTCTTTGGCATCCATGATGCTGTTTGTTCACCAAGGTTCTCTAACAAACCTCTGAGGGGTTGTCTCTAAGCTCTGGGTAGCCAAAAACATGAACCCCACCAGCTTCCAGCTTCCTTTGATTCGTGGTTAGGGATAGAATCAGCTCGTGGAGCAGAGCTTCCCAGGGGTTAGAGATGTACATTTGCAGACGGTAAAGCTGTCTGTACATGTGAAAAACGTTACCAAATTTGTAATCCTACTGGCAGCATATTCAAGCAAATCATGATTAGTGGAAAAGTTGTGCGCTCACATCAGCAAATTAGACCCAAGACATATATTGAATCACAATTGGCTGATAAATGACTTGTTTATTGGGCAACCTTAACCCTTCATGCCAACGTAACGTAACGGCTTGAAGGGGTTGCATCTGGGTGATGCCTGTAATGCTACCGTTTTTTTTAGAGCCGACGGTCGGCTTTCTTGTGATAACAACCGATGCGGCTAAGAAGCCGCTTGGCTGTTGTTACAAGCAGCATGAGGGGACGTCACCCCCCCACCTGCCACCTTCGACGGCTCGCCAGGGCTTTCCTGTCCCACCGGGAGGCCCGAGCTACCAGCCGGCACATCTGCCGGCTGACCAGAGACCTGAACGAAGCCGGAATCGCCTTTGATCGTGTTGTGGATCTAGTAACCTGGAAGCAATGTCATGACATTACCTCCAGTTTACAGAAGACTTAAAGGCACCAAATTTAAAAAAATGACAGTAATCAAAACTGCCAAACTTGGCATTTTGAATGCTTTTAAATGCAAAGAAGGGATTTGGGGTCATATAGATGTCGCCATTCGCGCAATTTTAAAGCATGACATATTAGGTATCTAGTTACTCGGCGTAACATCATCTTTCACATTATACAAAAAATTGGGCTAACTTTACTGTTTTATTTTTATTTTTTTGATTCATGAAAGTGTATTTCTTCCAAGAAAATTACATTTGAAAGACCGCTGCGCAAATACAGTGTGACATAAAATTTTGCAACGATCGCCATTTTATTCTCTAGGGTCTCTGCTAATATATATATATATATATATATATATGATGTTTGGTGGTTCTAAGTACTTTTTAGCAACAAACACGGGTTTTAACTTGTAAGCAACAAATGTCAGAAAAAGGCTTAGGCATAAAGGGGTTAAACAATACAACTCCCTATGTGATGGCCAAATTTTAAAATGACCAACTGTGCTTCAGATTTTGTATTAATTTCTGCATATGTTGCCTGCTTAATATCAAACTAGTGGGTAAAATTGCAATTCCTGCCCCTTAACCTGTACTGAGAAAATTATAGATTGAGAAATAAGAAAAAAATAAAAATGCTAGTTCCCTGGTAGTGTTTGATTTCACTACTTTAAGTCCAGGATCTAGAACAAACACGCAGCCTGCAAAGTCAGAGTTAAAGAGGAGCTCCAGGCTCTCCCCAAAAGATTAAAAGTCAGCAGCTACAAATACTGTAGCTGCTGACTTTTAATATAAGGACACATACCTGTCCAGGGATCCAGCGATGATCTCACCCGAGCCGATTCTTTAATCGGCTTCAAGTGCAGGTGCCAGCATCTCGAGTAAGGGAAACAGAAAATGAAGCCTTGCGGCTACACAGCCAGTTTCCTACTGCACATGCGCGAGCAGCGCTGCGCCTTGTGAATGGTCGTGTCGTTTTCTGGGACCTGTGATGTGTCCCAGAAGTCTGCGGGGGAAGGAGGGGGGCTGAATCTGACCGAAAATGGGAACCTGTAAAAACCAGGTACCCCCTCTCCCCTTCCCCCCCAAAAAACATGTCAAATGTGGCAGTGCAAGGGGTGGGGGGGGTTGCAAACAAGCGGGACTTCCCCTTTTGGGTGAAGTTACGCTTTAAGTCAGAGCTCCTCATCTGAATACTTGTTAGAGGTCTATTAGTTTAACGTGACAGCCAGGTAACTAGCATTTTCATAAGAAACTGGCAAAGGCAGCCTACATATTTGTATCATAACAGGCATTACAGCAGCTGTGCCATATAGAATACAAAGTTTGTGTAATACGTTTTGTGTACATACTTTATTGTACTCTGCTGTCTGACTCTGCATTGTAAAAAGACCAAGCAAAAAAATGAAAAGAGCATACAGGCAGAGCTTCCTTCTCTAACACCATATACTGGCCACTTTGTCACTCATCTTTGATTTATAGATGCCTTGGTCTAAACTGGGGTTTTTCAACCAGGGTTCCTCCAGAGATTGCTGGGGGTTCCTTGAGCAATGAGCAATTACTGCCTCTCAGATATGTTCCCACTGACACCATTGATCTTTTTAGCTATCTGCTAGGGGGCAATTCCTTCCAATGACCACAAGTGTAAGGAACATTCTACCATCACACTAATGTATCATGAGTTGTAAATATAGTCATTTTTAACAGGGGTTCCCTGAGACCGGAAAGATATTTTAAGGGTTCCTCTATGTTGAAAAGGTTGAGAAAGGCTGGTCTAAACTGTAAACCCTTGCATCTTTGTTCCTTTGTAACTTGGTATATTTGACTGCAGACCTATCAGGAAAGATCCTAGTGATTGCCAGATGTGGAAAATGTGGTAAGCCTTAAGTCTGGTACACACTACTGGGTACTAACAGCTCAGGTTGGAGCCTCTGTTCTAACAATAAAATGTTAGTGCAGCGATCTCCCCTGCTAAGCTATTGTGTTCTGACAGAGGGGGGCGGCCCCCCGCCAGAACGCTCAATGTCGGCCCGTTTCTATTCAACCAGCTGGTGTCGCCTGATATTTGGCCCGCGTGTACTAGGCATCAGGAAGACAACAGCTTGATCAAATAAGGCATTGCTTTGTAAAATTATGCTTTCTGTTGCAGCCGATGTATGTGCCCAAGCAGTAACCCCCTGTGCCGTGATGAACCTGGTTCCGTGGTATATAGGTACATGAGCATCATGTCAGACCGCAGTGTGCCCTCAGATATATTCCAGATCCAAGCCACCAGTGTCTACCCTCGGGCTTACAACACCTTCCAGATACGATCAGGAAATGAGCAGGGAGATTTCTACATCAGGGTAAGTGACGTGCCAAAAATTGCTTTTCTGTATGAGATTTTATAGATTTTCAACCATACGTGAGCATTAGGAATTTGAAACATGTTTTCTATGTCATTTTTCTCTTTAAATAAATCATTTAACAGTTTCCTTTAAAGTGGTTGTAAACCTCAGACATACATTTGAACAAAGTATATCCCTCTATTGTGTGTACCTGTCTCAATTAAAATCACTAAGTGTCTGTCTGCTGCTTTATTCCTCGGCTATCAGCATGCATCACTTCTGGCAATTTTTCCAACACCAAAAGAAAAATGGTGACAGGGGAGGGACCTCCAGCAGATTGACAGCCCCAGCTCAGTTTTTGTGTGAAGGGGGGGTGTCCCCTTCCCTCCAATCAGCTCTCAGAGCTCTCCTCAACTTCAGCTCTCAGCCCCCTTTTTTCTGTACTCTCAGGCTGGGTTCACACTAGTGCGAAATCCGCATCCAATTTGCATGACAGGATGTAGGGCCGGTTCACACACCTCCGGGGCGGCCGCGGATCTCTGTTTCAGGTCTGAATTCAGGCAAAAATGTGAGCCTGATTTGTCCCTGAAATGGAGAACATGGACGCGCCGGACCCCTGCTGTGAGCCGCATGCGAAGACAGTGTGACCCCAGCCTTAGACAAGCTTATGAATTCAGCACTTTGAATGGCTGAAGAGAAGACTGCAAGATAAAAAAAAAAAACTTATGTAGGATAATTCAATGGGTATATGTAGGGTTTACAACCACTTTAATTACACAGAGTTATCTCACTAATTTAAAGGTTTGACATTTTATCTGGAGGTGCCTGCATTGTGGTGACGCAGGTATACTTTTATTTCACCACAGGTTCTCCATAAGCCCAACTGACATACCAAAAGAGCTAGTACATAGAAATCCACAATACCTACAACGTTCCATTCCAGTTTACTAATACTAATATGGGTGCAATGGCAACAAAGGGACTATGTCACATAGAATATGTATCAGGCTTACGAGTTTTGAATGGGGCAGATGAAGAAAAACTAAAGCAAAGTATAGTTATCCTTAAAACTGCAGCACAAGTTATTCTGGATTTAGGAGATCAGCAAATGTGTATATGAACAGCTCAACCGCTTTAGGAGCCAACACGAAATCATTTATAAATAGGAATTATGCATCATCTGTCTGGCAGTACACTGTGCAAATGCGTGTAAAACTGGCCATACATTATATAAGCTCTTTATTCAACTTCCTTTAGATTTACCATCAACTATGTAGTGCAAGGGCCTGCCTGATTGAATGCAAATTGAAAGTGTTTAGGTTTGATCTCGTATTATATGGTTTTGGTAAATCTAAAGGAAAATTGTACAATGTATGTCCAGCCTAAGTCATAAGAGTAGCTGTTTAGAATTACAAAGCTTTGGGCAGGTATTGCAGTAGCAGAAAATGTCTCTCACACTTCTCTTGTTTTTCTCCTCCAGCAAATAAACAATATTAGTGCGATGCTTGTACTGGCACGTCCTATCACCGGCCCCCAGGAGTATGTTCTGGACCTGGAAATGCTGACCACCAACTCCCTGCTGAGCTATCGCTCCAGTTCTGTACTCAGACTCACTATATTCGTTGGGGCACATTCCTTCTAGAGAAAGTCACTGCATTATCTTTTGGGCTATAAAAGTTTTCTCTTGGTTAAATATATTTGTTCAATGATATTTTATTTGTTGTCAATTAAAACAGATTGTTTTGAAAAGGGATGTCTTTCAGTGCAAAGAAATGGAAGATATTGGTACTACAAAAGGATGACCAAATCCTTGTCAGTGAGGTCTTGGGTTTAAAAAAATAAACTTACAGAATATCCAGAACTGGGCTTAGAAGGCTCTGACTTCAGTGTAAATCAGTGTGATTATGTAACAGCATAGTATCAGCTATAAACTTGGACTTAATATGGTTTCTGCTAATATTAGTCGCCTGATTACATTGCAAATCAGGGACAGCCAGATTATGCTGGGTTTGTATCGGTTGTATAGGGAAATGCCTTACAGGACTCCAAGGTGTTGCTCAATTTCCAGGCAAAATGCTGTAGGTACAACATACTGGGGGCTCATAATTATGAGCAACAATTAGCTTTGTTAAATACATAGAATGTTTAAGTGTGTTGTTCATGGATAAAGGTCAATGTTGTTTTGCCCTGTTTTCCAGCAAAAAAAAAAAATAAGAGAATGAGAGAATTAAGATTACTTGATGTACAGTGAGTTGACCACATGCCACTATTTCCCAAACCAGCCCTTGGAGACAAGGCACTGCAAGTTTGTAGTTAAAAAAATGGACACAGGTGCATTAATATGCCCTTTTTTTTATATCCTCTCTAAACATTTCACCCAAAATTCTGAAAAGAGCACTGGAAGATGTCCAGAGGACTGGAGATGAGAAAATCCACCACATGCAATGCACTAGACACCAAAATATATTGACTCATGCATATAAGCATAATCACTGATTTAAAAGGGATGTCATGATGTGAGGGGCGGACTCAAATGGGATGACATTTCTTGACCACAGTTATTCCACAGTTAAGTTTCAGTGGCGTTCACCAAATAAATAGGCAAAAACTTTATGAACCAGTCAAGTTTTTGAACTTTGTTAGACATTACTATGAATATCATAGGATGCCTCGTATGTGGCCATCTCTATTTTAGGTGTATTTTTTCTTTAAATGTATGTTGACATATTTACAAAGGCTAAAGTACAAAGACCATAACTCAAGGGATCAAATCCTAAAACGTCATTGTAAATGTGATATCAATTTGTCTTGTTAGTCACATTCAAAGCAACTTAAACATCAAAGTGAGGGAAAAGGTGCCCAATGTACATCCTCTCTACTGAGTGTGATATACTAACTGTGTAAGATTATATCATTATTGTTCAGCCTCTGTTTCCCTGTCCTTGTAAATTTCTCCTCTTTGTACAAGTTTTTTTTCTGTATTACTAAATATTACTGTTCATCAATAAAGAGAAGTAAATGATGGCTAAATTATCATTGCCTTTTTATTATCAGTCCATTAATAAGGTAACACAAGACCCCTCTAGTATGTTCTGGGACTGTCTTCGGTCTCTTTCCAATTGGACATAGTAATATCAGGTGTAATAAGAAGTTACAAAGAGACAAATCACCTCAAATGGTTGCTCAATATTCAGAGACAGCACCGCTATGCCAGAAAATTAAACATGGATGGTTTGGCAAGCCGCATTAAAGCCTGGTACACACGGTAAGTTTTTTTCCCTTCAGCCCAAAATTGAGGCGCTCTTGAAGAGGTTGCTGTACTAACTATGCAATTTTAGTACAGCGATCTCCTCGCTGAGCTATTGTGTTCTGACAGGGGGAACGCACCCCCAGCCAGAACCCACTGGTCAGCACTTGCAGCAATTGTCAGTGGGTCCTAGGTTATTCGTAGAATAAAAGATCCTGCTCCTCTGAACCATGGGTGAAATACACTCCTCTATATGGGAGAACTAAAGGACTCTGCCTATATCACAGGTGGACACTATTAAGAGGTAATGGCGGGGGGGGGGGGGGGGTGCTCCATCCCAAGGGATCTGGTATTTTCTCATCTGTCAAAAAGGACCTGTACACACGGGCCGAATGTCGGCCGGTATCTACTGTACCAGCTGATTTCAGCTAGTGTGTACAGGGCTGAATTCTACAGGGGCTTGCATGTTCCCTGTTACGATACTATAACACTTAGGCTCTTCCAGATTTTCACATTACCTCAGAACTCAGTTTCAATGCAACTATAGAATTAGCAACTTTGAACATCACACTGCAAAGATTCCATTACTATGGTGACTGGCCTAGGAGTGCCACAATGAATGCTGCTTAAAGCGCAAGTAAACCCATCCATAAAACAGTTTCATTTCTGTGACGTGCCGGAAATGTAACACTGCCATTGGTTGTGCTCTCAACCAAACTGTCAAACCATCCAATGGCTTGTGTCATAACTGATCACATGTGAAGCATCATGGCAGTTGTAGATTAAACAGAGGCAAAGATGGCAGCTTCCTTGACTGCAAACGATAGGGGGGGTTTACTTACACTTTAACTGTGTCAGTGTTTTGTAGAGCACTATGACTTTAAATGTCCAATGTGTTTTAAGCTCAGCTTCTGCATTTCAATCTCCTTAGTCCCCATCCACTTAAACAGGGAGTAAACACAGGTTTTCCACATTAAAGTTCTTTGGATTATTTAAAAAAACCATTGGGTTGTTTTACTCAAAGTCCTATAATCTGTAAAAGCTGTTGTGTGTACGCAACTGCTCAGTGAGAAGTGCATGTGTGCAGAATATTAATATTAATTTAATTTAATTTCTTTATTATAATTACTACAGCCAAAAGAATATTTCACATACAACAATCCAAAAAGTAGCACTGTGATACTACATAACAAAAATAACTCAAAAAACAAAGCAAAAAAACACCTAGTTCCAAGTTAAGATGAAGACACCAATTTTTAAACATGAAATAACAGCCTCTTGTGTCCAGAATCAACATCTCAATATGGTGAAACCCAAACACTCCTCCAAACTCCACACCAGTGTTTCAATGCTCCACCGCTCCCAAACAGGCAGGAACTCACCACAAATATTTTATTAATCTTATTACAGATTGGCAAATTGCGCTTTATACCTTAATGTTGCGCTCAGACTAATTTGTCCAGTCCCCCAGTTTCAAGCCTTTCATTGTGCTGTAAACTCTACAATGATGGTTATGCAAAAAGCAAGAAAAGATTCCAATAGTGTAATCCCGTAAAAAAAACATACTACTTTAATAAAAGATTAAATAAAAGATTAAAACTACTCACAAGGCTAAAACACAATACTTGCAAAACAGTCCACATCTGCACCAGTGGCCAATCATAATGTGCATAGACCAGGAAGCACGCACCCGCAGTGATGGTTTCTCACCCTACTCGAAACTTATAATTTCACTTGCTACACATACATTTTGATCCCACAGCCCGAGCGCAGAGTAGGGGTGGCTAAGATTAAATTTTGAAAATTTGTGTTCCGAGCTGCACTCACTAACCATCCGAATACCAGGTGTCAAAATAATCTATATACACATAATAAGAAGTCAACACAAATCAATTTCAACCGCAATACATATACTAAAAGGTGAAAAATACATTTAGATTCCAGCGATATAAATTTCTTTAGCATGCATTTACTTAATAAGAAACAACAAATATCCCAACAAGATGAAAAGCAACAAATGGCCCAATTAAATAGAATATGACACCATCCACCGGTGAAGTTAATAAACTTAGAGACGGCTACCTTGTGCCCTCCATCACCAGTAAAAAATGGTCTCTGACCAGATAGTATTGATCCCTTTAAAAGAGATCAAATGAGCACATAGATAACAAGCTTCTAGACATCCACCAGTATTCACAACAAAACTACCCACTTGTACACTTCCGTGACTCCAAAGGTCAGCATCATCATTTATAGGAAGGAACACAGGCTGCACATAGTGTTAAACCACTATAACATTTTTATTTAAAATAAGACAGGTACTTACAGAGGTAGATAAACGGCAGATAAAAACGCATCGCCACCATCGACCAGACAGGCGTGATGATGTCACCGGTCAAGCCCCACCCAATGCGATTTTGCCATCAAAAAGCATTTTCAGGGAACAGGAGAAATTTACTGGACTTTCCCCAAAGCTATATATACTATGTTTTTCAGGTTTAGTATATGTATTGCTATTGAAATTGATTTGTGTTGATGTGCATTTATTATAGGCGTGTGATTGTGTGTGTGTGTATATATATATATATTTATATAGCTGTTTTTTGCTGAAGAGACATGTCTCTTCTGCAATAAAACAACCATACTTGCCTGTTCCCAATCTTCTAATGAATGTACATTGAGATGCACATGTGCACATCAAAATACATTTTCAGCACAGTATTAGTGTGCTGAGATATGATGCTTAAATATACTGTAGGAAAAGGAAAGGTTTCATCTAATTTTCTGTGCATACATGACTTCTTTCACATACATACATTGTGAACTATTTGGAGTGCTTTCATAAAATGTAACTTTTGAATCTTACAATAGACCAATAAAGTCTAAACATAATGTAAGTGCTTGTATATGGTTGAAGATCAATTCTTTATTTTTACTTTATTTTCATTGATGCTGGAACATTTTTGGTAGCATTGCAATAAAAGTTATGAGACAAATGTTTTCTACAAAATTAATTTTATTATTATTCATTTATCAAACTCAGATAATGCATATTTTGTACAAAATACATGATTCCAAGTAATAGGTTTTAAAAAACACAAAGCCTGCATTGAACACAAAAGGGGAGATTAATTTTGTTTTCAATATTTGATGAGGTAGTCCATGTCCAACAAACATTGCCTTGGTAGCTGGTCACTGGAAGACATTTTGGAATTGGAGTCCAAAGCAAAAAAGGCATTGATGAATCACAGTAGAAAAGGTTTCCATTTACAGTCATTTGGGAGTCAGGAAAAAATTTGTTGAAATGTTCTGCACAACATGACATGTTTAAAGATCACAGCACATTATTATTCTTTCCTTCAGGCTTAAAGGCATAGTTCACATTTGCCAACAAAAACTGCCTATGCAGGTAAGGGGCACAAGTAGATAAAAAAACAAAAAACAGCTTTGTTTAAAGTTGAAGAATTACCCTGCTTTTGGTGTATGGTGGTCATTTTCATACCTCCCGAACCCTGACGGAAAATCTCTCAAAGATTGCATCATCCTGCCCTGCCTTATTACTAGGAGATTACTATGAGACTCCCACATTTATTGTTCAACTTCACCATCACAGGAACAAGCTCTTTCTTGGATTCAAACCCCCTCACATGTGCTCTCTCCCTCCTGACACAGAAGCTCTGAGCTCAGTGTTTGTGAGCTCGCTCCTGTGATGGTAGAGGTGATTAGTAAGAGCTTGGAATATCTTAGCCATGTACTAGCAACAAGGCAGGATGGGATGATGCGATCTCTGGGGGTTTTTTAGTCAAGCTTCACGAGATACGTAAATGGCCTACACCTAGAGCAAGGGCTTAGTCTGAGCTGTACAGTTTCATTTATCTAC
This sequence comes from Aquarana catesbeiana, assembly GCF_042186555.1. Taxonomy (NCBI): domain Eukaryota; kingdom Metazoa; phylum Chordata; class Amphibia; order Anura; family Ranidae; genus Aquarana; species Aquarana catesbeiana. Next base: position 211,869,562 of record NC_133334.1, on the reverse strand, counting down.
AGGCACCTCCTATGTGCAAAGGGAGTTTTTGGTAAAGGCAAACTATGCTTTTAATTTACATATGCTAAATAGTAAATGCGATTACATGTGTGACAACATATTCTTTCACACAATTGCAGAATTACACAGTTTGTAACAGAAATAGCAGACCCACTACATTATTTTATTTGATAACTATTATGGATAATAAACATTTGACCTCTTTCCTTGCAAGAAAATATGGATACCGCTCTGTTATCTCTAATTACTCTGTGAAGGCATCCTGTAATGTGATACAGTGAACGTGGTGTTGTTCCATTAGGGTACATCAGGACAATGCTTCCTTAGTGCAGTAAAGTTGGGCAATAGTTCTGCTCAGAACGGGTCCAAGGTTTCTGCAGGAAGATTAAAAAGGTATCTGTAATCAATGACTACCAAGCTGCGGCAGAATTACAGGCTAAACCTTACTAGATGATATTTATGTTAAAGGAGGTTTTCACTTTCAACAAGGTGCATGAAAAACTATGTGAAATTTAGTTTATTGAAATGCTTGCCATGTCAGATTAAAGATCAGAGAACAGTTGACATGAATCGACCAAAAAGTGTTGCCAATAATAAAATCAGCATTAGAAAGAATTGTGGCCTTAAACCTCACTCTGAAAAATCCCATTAACTGCATTGGGATTCCTGATGCTTAACGATACCATTTAAGTATACCTCACCTTGGTGGAAGAGAAGATATAATGTGGTGGGAAGAAATAGGGAAAAACTTGAACAATGAAGTTTAATCCAGTGTTACAGAGACAGTAAATATCTAAGGTAAAACAAAGTAGAATGACTGAAGGCTACGGAAGAAAGGAAAGGAAAGGAAAGGAAAGGGAAAAGGGAAAGGGAAAAAGGAAAAGGAAAGGAAAAGGAAAGATTACATCTAGGAGAGAAAAAATATCATTGGTTGCAGTTAATTAGAAGACACAGAAGAACATTTTTCAATTTAGACACAAGAAGAGTTGAGAATGTTTGCAATCCAAGCACATGATTTTATTGGTCAATCTATTTGGAGAGCAGGCTTTGAAAAGAAAGCTGTCATAAGAGAAACACTAAGACAGCCACTGAACTTTTTGAAAAATTATAGCTGCCTGACTGATCAAAACCTCAGATTTGCTCATCTGGGTTGGGCCACTGGATATTGAACCAAGTGGGTCAGAATAAAGGTCTCTGCTGATGAGATTTGAGCTTGTGTCAACATGCAGATTGCTTTTTAGTGTATTCTGCTTTCATTTGAGGTCAGTTTGAGATGTTTCAGAGATCGTTTAGTTTGTTCACAAGTGCATTTGACCTTCTAAGCTGCATGGACCTGCTTTAGGCTGCCTTTAAATTTCCATCTATCGACCTTTACAGACAGGTAGCTAGCATCTTTATAATTAGATAAGCAATGCATGCTCTATTGCATGATTTGCTTATGATTTATAAGAATATACTGTATTTATCGGCGTATAACACGCACTTTTTTTTAAAATCAGGGGAAAATTGTGGGTGTGTGTTATACGCCGATTTACGCTGATGGTGAGCGGAGCGGAGCGATCGCGCCGAGATACACATAGCAGAGTGTACTCGGCTCTGCTCACAGTCCCGCCATTGGACCTGTGTTATGTTCCTCATAGGGCGGGACTGGGCGTGACTGTGAGCAGAGCCGAGAAGAGCCGAGTACACTCGGCTATGTGTATCTTGGCTCCGCCCAGTCCCTGCAATCTCGGCGGCGCTCGCTCTGCTCCGCCGAGTCCCTGCGATCTCCGTGGCGCCATATTTAAATCTTAACAAGGCTGCAATGGACACTAGGGAAGGCTGCACTGGGGTAAGGCTACACTGGGGCAAGGCTGCACTGGGGCAAGGCTGCACTGACAAGGCTGCACTGACAAGGCTGCACTGACAAGGCTGCACTGACAAGGCTGCACTGGGGCAAGGCTGCACTGGGGCAAGGCTGCACTGGGGCAAGGCTGCACTGACAAGGCTTCAATGACACTGACAAGGCTTCAATGACACTGACAAGGCTTCAATGACACTGACAAGGCTGCAGATGGACACTGATAAGGCTGCATTGATGGGCATTTAAATGTAAGTTTTTTTCCTTAAACTTTCCTCCTAAAAGTTTTTTTCCTTAAAATTCCCTCCTAAACTTGGGGTACGTGTTATACGCCGATAAGTACGGTGTATATATATATATATATATATATATATATATATATATATATATATATATATACATACATACATATACATATATACACAGTGGGGAAAATATTTATTTGATCCCCTCCCCTGCAGAAGTCCACTTACAAAGAAATGAAGGGTCTATAATTGTTATCATAGGTGTATTTTAAATGACAGAGACAGAATATCAACCAAAAATCCAGGAAAAAACACATAATACAAATGTTATAAATTGAGTTGCAGTTCAGTGATAAAAATAAGTATTTGATCCCCTACCAACCAATATTTCCGGCTCCCACGGATTGGCTACAGCATGTGCTCATGTAGTACACAGAATAGTACTGTCAATTTAATAAGGTGCTCCTAACGACAACAAATGTGTATACAAGACACCTGTCCACAGAATCTCTCTTCTATTCAAACCTCACCATCATAGGCAAGACCAAAGAGCTGTCAAAGGATGTCAGGGACAAGATTGTAGACCTGCACAAGGCTGGAATGGGTTACAAGACCATCAGCAAGAAGCTTGGTGAGAAGGAGACAACTATTGGAGCGATTATTCGCAAATCAAAGAAATACAAAATAACCATCTGGTCTGGAGCTCCATGCGAGATTTTGCCTCATGAGGCAAGGATGATCATGAGAAAAGTGAGGGATCAGCCCAGAACTACATGGCAGGAGCTTGTGAATGATCTCAAGACAGTTGGGACCATAGTCACCAAACAAACCATTGGTAACACAATACGCTGCCATAGATTGAAATTCTGCAGCGCCCGCAAGGTCCCCCTCCTCAAGAAGGCACATGTACAGGCCTGTCTGAAGCTTGCCAATGAACATCTAACTGATTCAGAGAAGGATTGGGAGATAGAGCTGTGGTCAGATGAGACCACAATTGAGATCTTGTCATTAACTGGATTCGCTGTGTTTGGAGGTGAAAACATTATGCTTTGGGGCTGTTTCTCTGCTAAAGGTACAGGCTGACTTTGCCGTATTGAGGGGCCAATAGACGGGGCCATGTATTGTAAAATCATGGATAAGAACTTTCTTCCCTCAGCCAGAACACTGAAGATGGGTTGTGGATGGGTCTTCCACCATGACTATGGCCCAAAACATACCGCCAAGGCAACAAAGGAGTGGTTTAAGAAGAAGCACATTAAGGTCATAGAGTGGCCTAGCCAGTCTCCAGACCTTAACCACGTCAATGCAGGGCACTTATACACCTTCCTGCCCAGACCAATTTTCAGCTTTCAGTGCTGTCGCAGTTTGAATGACAATTGTGCGGTCATACAACACTGTACCCAAACTAAATTTTTATCATTTTGTTCCCACAAATAGAGCTTTCTTTTGGTGGTATTTGATCACCTCTGCGGTTTTTATTTTTTGCTAAACAAATAAAAAAAGACTGAAAATTTTGAAAAAAATAAAAGTTTTGCTTTTGTTTCTGTTAAAAAATGTTGTAAATAAGTAAGTTTTCTCTTTCACTGATGGGCACTGATAAGATGGCACCGATGAGGTGGCACCAATGAGCGGGCACTGACAATGGGCACTGGTAGGCGGCACTGATATGCAGCACTGATGGGCATTGATAGGCGGCTTTGATGGGCACTCATGGGTGGCACTGATAGGCGACACTGATGGGCACTAAAAGGCTGCAAAGATGGGTTCTTATGGGTGGCACTGCTGGGCACTGATAGGTGGCACTGCTGGGCACTGATACGCGGCACTGATAGGCATCCCTGGTGGCACTGGCAGTGGTAGGCATTGTGAGTGGGCACTGATTGGCAGCTGCCTAGGCATTGATTGGCAGCTGCCTGGGCACAGATTAGTATTTCCCTGGGGGTCTAGGGGGCATACCTGGTGGTCCAGTGTGGATGGCCATCCTGGTGGTCCTGGGCGGCTTCCGTGGTGGTCCTGGGTGGGATCCGAGGGGGGGCTGTGCTGATAAACAATCAGCACAGATCCCCCCCCGTCAGGAGAGCAGCCGATCGGCTCTCCTCTACTCGCGTCTGTCAGCCGCGAGTGAGAAAAAGCCGATCACGGCTCTTCCTATTTACATCGTGATCAGCTGTGATTGGACACGGCTGATCACGTGGTAAAGAGTCTCCGCCAGAGACTCTTTACCTAGATCAGAGTTGCGGTGTGTCAGACTGACACCCCGCAACAACGATCGCTGCGATGCGCCCCCGGGGGTGCGCAGTGGCTTAATATCCTGAGGACGTCATATGACGCCCAGTCAGGGTATTGAAACCACTTTGCAGCCGTCATTTTGCTATATGGCGGGCGGCAAGTGGTTAATCCAATAGAAAATGTATGGAGGAAGCTGAAACTCTGAGTTGCCAAGTGACAGCCAAGAAACCTTAAAGTGGATGTAAACCCAATGTCATCCTTTCTAAACTACTGCCATAGGGGTTATCTATAAGGATATATATGCCTCCTGCATGTATCTTTACCTGTCAAATGTCTCCCCTCTGTCTGTTATGAGACCCGAAAAACTGCAGATTCTGTGGGCGGGTCTGTTGTTTGGAGCTCGGTGGGTGGAGTTGTGATGTCAGTAGACTCCCCGCCCACCTCTACACTCCCCTTGTCAACATGCATTTTCTCCTGTGTATTTCTTACACTGAACTTCTGCTATGATCTCTAACATCCAGTGAAAAGACAGGAAAGTAACCACATGACTTCAGCATGCCAAATCATGCTGAGGTGTGAAACAGCCAATCCTTGCAGAGCTGCTGAAAAAAGGAGTGGGGGTGGGAATTAAAAAATACTGCATGTCTTAGGCTAGTGCACGAGATATGTAAATCACCTGTCACTCACAGCAAGGGGGAGGATTTGACAAAGTTTTTCTCTGTTTGTCAAGTTTTATCTCACTGAACAATAAAAGAGGATTGCTCAGAGCTGGATTAACTCTTTGTGGCAAGACTGGGCTCAAATGATAGGAAATCTTATACTCTACATTATAACATACAAAAAAAAAAAAAAAAAATTCGGGTTTACATCCACTTTAAGGATTTAGAGAAGATCTGTAAAGAAGAGTAGACCAAAATCCCTACTGAGATGTATGCAAACGTGGTAACCAACTAAAAGAAACGTCTTACCACTTTGCTTGCCAACAAGGGTTTCTCCACCAAGTACTAAGGCATGTTTTGCTTGGGGATCAAATACTTATACTACTGACTGAACTGCAAGTCAATCTATAACATTTGTATTGCGTTTTTTTTCTGGATTTTTGGTTGATATTCTGTCTTTCAAAATATACCTATGATAAAAATTATAGACCCTTTGCTTCTTTGTAAGTGGGCAAACTTACAAAATCTGCAGGGGATCAATTAACTATTTTCCCCACTGTATATACAAGGAACTGCACAGTTAAATAAATAAAACAAACCAACCATGGAAGAGCTTCTCTTCAACAGACACTCATATCTTTCATTTAGCACATTTCTGAGGTTCTCTATATTAATGCCTATGCTATGAGAAAGCAGTCAGTAGCACCAAATTATCTCTATTCTTTTCAGTTTTACTCTCACTGATTAACAGACTACTGGCCAAAACTCCAAAAACATTGCCGATTTGCTGCGGTCTGTCAATGCAAGGTGAAACAGCATACAGACTATCTGTTTGGTATAAAATGCAATAATCCACCTCTACTTTTCAAAACTTTCGGTAAATATCATTAAAAGATTAAAAGGTTTCTGCAAATCACTGGGGGGGAAATTTTATTAAATTAATACATTTATGTACTTTATTAACTTCTTCCCACCCAGCCACTGCACATAAACGGCCAGGTGAGTTGACTTTAAGGAACCCCCCTCAGAACAGGTGCCCACTTGTGGCCGCGAGGCCGAGCTTCGGCGCAATGCCGTGATGGCTGTGACCACAGGACACAGATAAGACGAGATATGGGCGCTGTGATTGGCCATCCCCATCACGTGACGGCTGTGTCCAATCACAGCATTCACATTCACAGAGACACGTATCTCTGTGAGTGTTCTTCCCTCTGAGCTCAGTGTGGGGGGTGGGGAGCAGGGGAATCTGCAAGCTCTGTGACAGCTCAGTGAGTAAGAAATGTTTTTACAACCAGTTCACAAAACATCTATCAGTGTCCCCATCACATCTGTACCAGTGCACAAAACATCTGTCAGTGACCCCATGAACATCTGCACCAGTGCTCCATCACATCTGTACCAGTGCACAAAACAGCAATAGTATTCCATTGTGACATCAACATCTGCCAGTGTTCGCCGATGGACGATCAACATCTGTCAGTGTACAAGTGCACAAAAACATCTGTCAGTGTACCAGTGTCTCACCAATAAATAAATAAAACATTTAAAGCTCCCCCATATGTACACATACACAAGGGCGGACTGACAACTCATGGGGCCCCCGGGCCATAGGAGGAGATTATGGGGCCCCCGGGCAATAGATTATGGGGCCACACAGTATACACACGCACACATACAGTATACACACACAGGCACACAATATACACACACAGTATACACACACAGAATACATATACGCACACTGAAAAGGTACTGGAGAGGCAGCTATAATCTTGGGATTTTTTAAAAAACACAGATTTTTACATACTGTTCCTGGCTTTACTGAGGCTGGCAACCCTGATGGGGCCCCTTAGTGGCATGGGGCCCTCGGACAGTGCCCCGAGTGCCCGAATGATCAGTCCGCCCCTGCACATACATAAACAGCGATCGCACCACACATGTGAGGTTTTGTGGTGAACATCAGAGCGAGAGCAATAATTCTAGCAACAGACCTCCTGTGTAACAAAACTGGTAACCAATAAAGGCTTATAAAGTGTCGCCTATGGAGATCTTTAAATACCGAAGTTTGGTCACCATTTTCACAAGAGTATGCAATTTTAAAGCGTGATATGTTTGGTATCTATTTACCCGGCGCAATACAATATTTAATATTTTACCAAAAATTTGGGTATTCTATATTCGTTAAAATGTATTTATACGTTAGTGTGTAAAATTGCGTTTGAAAAACTGCTGTGCAAAAAACCGTGTGACATAAAATTTGAAACCCACCATTTTATTCTCTAGGGCCTCTGCTACAAAAATATATAATGTTTGGGGGTTATAAATAATTTTCTAGCAAAAATACAGATTTTTACTTGTAAACAAAAAGTGTATAATATGTTGCGCTTCTCTATGTGGCCAGGCTGTGAAAAAGTCTCACACATGTGGTATCGCCATACTCAGGACGAGTAACAGAATGTGTTTTGGGGTGTAGTTGCAAATATGCCTATGCCCTGTGTGAGAAATAAATTGTTAATATGACATTTTTGTGAAAAAAATAAAATAATTAAATTTCTTCATTTTCCAAAGAATTGTGGGAAAAAATTACAACTTCAAAAAACTTGCCTCTTACCAAATACCTTGGACTGTCTACTTTCCAAAAAGGAGAAATTTGGGGGGTATTTGTACTGTCTTGACATGTTAGGGCCTCAAGAAATGAGATAGGCTGTCAGTACTACCCCCTTGGTTCGGTTCACACCAGAACATGCGAACAGACCAAAAATGTGTGAACACCTTTAAAGTCTATGGGACATGAACATTAAAAATCAAATCATTTTAAAGGCTTATATGCAAGTTATTGCCATAAAAAGTGTTTGGGGACCTGGGAACTGCCCCAGGGGACATGTATCAATGCAAACATTTTTTTTTAAAATGGGCGTTTTTTCAGGAGCAGTGATTTTAATCATGCTTAAAGTGAAACAATAAAAATGAAATATTCCTTTAAATATCGTGCCTGGGGGGCACGATATCCTCTTAGTCTGCCTGTAAAGTGGCGCATCTTTCTCATGTGTTTTACTGTGCCGCAGCAAAATGACATTTCCAAAGGAAAAAATGTAATTTAAAATTGCTCGTGGCTGTAATGTATTGCCGGGCTCCGGCAATATAGATACAAAATCAAGGAAAAAATCCACGCCAAAACTACAAAAAGAAAAAACAAAACAGCGTGGGGTCCCCCCAAAATCCATACCAGGCACTTTGGGTCTGGTATGGATTTTAAGGGAAACTCAATTCCAAAATGTAAAAAAAATGGCGTGGGGTCCCCCCCAAAATCTATACCCTTACCCGATGCCAGGGAGGCCGATCCTGGGCTGGAACATCCCAATAAGTACGCTCCAATGAGTGACATTGGTGAAACCAGTCAGGGACCAGCACTGCTGGAGCTGAGGGATTCCCCTAGCTGCCAGGGGAAGATCTCCTCCAGTGAGAGTGGGGGGGAAGCGAAGGGAAAGGAAAGACAGATTCTGGTGGTAGGGGACTCAATTCTTAGAAGGACAGAGAGGGCAATCTGTGACAAAGACCTGTAGTGCCGAACTGTATGCTGTCTACCGGGTGCTCGGGTTCGGCACATCACGGATCTGGTGGACAGATTACTGGGAGGGGCTGGGGAAGACCTGGCTATCATGGTGCAAGTTGGCCCCAATGACAAAGTCAGAGGCAGATGGTGTGTTCTAAAGAACGATTTTAGGGACTTAGGAGCTAAATTGAGGAAAAGGACCTCCAAGATAGTATTCTTAGAAATACTACCGGTACCTCGAGCCACATCAGAAAGGCAAAGGGAGATTAGGGAAGTAAACAAGTGGCTGAGGAGCTGTGTAGTAAGAAGGGGTTTGGGTTCCTAAAGAACTGGGCCAACGTCTCAGCTGGTCTCCAGTTCTATAGAAAGGACGGACTGCACCTAAATGAGAAGGGTGCAGATCTGCTGGGAGTGAAGATAACCGAAAAGTTAGAGGGGTTTTTTAACTAGGCGAGGCGATGGGGGGGAGGGTCCAGAGGTAGAGATAGTCAGCGCAGAAAATATTCCAGAGGGTAGTATTGGGGGCATTAGTGGTAGGTTGACTAAAGCACATAAACCCAAGGTAAGTATAGTAACAAGTCTTATTTGCAATCTTGGAACACCCAAAAGGAGGACAGTATGCGACCGGTCTAAACTACGTGGCATGTTCACCAATGCCAGGAGCCTGGCGGACAAGATGGGAGAGCTAGAGATACTCTTGTACGAGGAGGATTTCGATTTTGTGGGAATTTCAGGAACTTGGTTCAACAGCTCTCATGATTGGCTGGCAACCGTTCAAGGGTATTCTCTTTATTGCAGAGACAGAAAGGGTAAAAAAGGGGGAGAGGTATGCCTGTATATCAAGAATGATGTACAAGTGAATGTGAGAGATGACATTACTAAGGGAGCTAGGGAGGAGGTGGAATCCTTATAGGTAGAGATTCAAGGGGATGAAACCAAGGGGAAAATAATACTGGGAGTATGCTATAGGCCCCCTAACATGAGGGAGGAGGGGAAGTCGGAACTCCTATCACAATTTGGATTAGCAGCAAGGATGGGAAGTGTCATCATAATGGGGGATTTTAATTATCCAGACATAGATTGGGTTGGCCAGTTCCTAAATGTCTTGCAGGACAATTTAATGGGTCAGATGGTAGATGCACCAACTAGAAACAAACTAGACTGATTACCAGCAATACAGACCTGATCACGGATGTGGAAACAAAAGGCAATTTATGCAACAGCGATCACAGATCAATTAGCTTCAGTATAAATCACACAAATAGGAAACATAAGGGCAATACAAAGACACTGAATTTCAAAAGAGCCAACTTCCCTAAACTACAAACCTTGCTAGAAGATATAAATTGGGATGAAATCTTAGGAACAAAGAACACGGAGGAGAGATGGGTTTGCTTTACGAGCATATTAAATAAGGGCATTAGCTAGTGCATCCCATTGGGAAATAAATTTAAAAGAACGAACAAAAGTCCTGGATGACTTAACTTCAATGTAAAAATGCATATTAAAGCAAAGGAGAAAACTTTCAAAAAATACAAGGCTGAGGGATCATCAGCATTCAGACTTTACAAAGAATGCAACAAGAAATGTAAGGGTGCAATTAGGGCAGCTAAGATAGAACACAAAAAACACATAGCGGAGGAGAGCAAAAAAAATTCCAAGAAATTCTTTAAGTGTATAAACAATAAAAAAGGGAGGACAGTCCATATTGGCCCCATAATGAATGAGGAAGGAAATCTGGTTACAAAGGATGGGGAGATGGCGAAGGTATTGAATTTATTCTTCTCCTCAGTCTTCAGGAGGGAAATGGGGGGCTTCAGTACCAAAACTGCTGTGTTTATCCTCATGACACATCACAGGAAGCACCCTCATAGCTAACAGAGGACAGCTTTAGAAATAGACTTGGAAGGGCGTGGCCAAGACCGGCATGTGAGAGGATGCACTCCTCACACTCCTGCCTGATCCGCTCATTGATCCTTCCCCGGATTCCCTGATCCTGCTTTCTTCGGCCCCCCAGCTGGCTACCGAGTCCCAGTACCCTCCGGACCCACCGCCGGCCCTCTGTACAAGAGGGAAAACCCGCCGAGGCCTGTTGGAGATGGTGGGACCAGACTCTCAAGATGGCGCCGCCGCGCCTGCAGCCCTGGCTCAACACGCTTCCCGGACGGCAGACAAGCTCAAAGAAAGCAGTAGCAAGAAAACCCTGAAGTCTTCGGGTAAGGAGCAGTATAGAGCTATCCTATACTATACACAGAAAACACAGGGCTCCGGGACTGCGGATGCGGGGGGGTCAGTTCACAGAGGGGGAGAGGCCGACATGCCAGCACAAGCAGACTGGGATATGGACACAGTTAGCACACCTAACCTCTTTAGAGAGGATGAAGCTCGCCCTCCCTCTCCCCCCTCTCCAGAAGATACTTCAGAGACTCCGGAGCAACCCACATTAGATGAAATCCTGAAAGCAGTTCATATGTGCACAGTAGCAGTCAATGTCATGAAAGATCAGTTGGGAGGTGTCAGAGAAGAGATGTAATTTCTCAGACAGGACTTGCAAAAGGTCAGAGAAAGAGCTACAGCAGTGGAAAGCAGAGTGAGTGACATAGAAGACAGACTACCTCCACTTGCACAAGAAGCCAGAGCAGCACATCGCATGGCCCAAGACACGTATAGCAGAGCTGAGGACACTGAAAATCGTTTACGCAGGAATAACGTTCGCATTGTGGGGCTCCCCGAAAAATCCGAGGGTAAAGACCCCACTACCTTCGTGGAGAATTGGTTTAATGAGCTCTTTGACCGCAAGGCATTTTCCCCCTTCTTCACAGTGGAGAGAGCCCACAGGGGGCCCCTCCCAGGTCAATGCTGGCAAAGTTATTACACTACCGGGACAGGGAAGCTATACTACGTTGTGCACGTGAGAAGGCGAACATCAAGTTCAATGGCGTCAGAGTGTCCTTCTATCCGGACTTCTCTGCTGAGGTGCAGAGAAGTAGAGCAAAATTCGGGGAAGTCAAGAAACGTCTGAGGGCCCTGCAATTACCATATGCTATGCTTTACCCGGCTAAACTGCGTGTGACGGCTGACGGGCATGCACAGTTCTTTGAGGCAGCTAGAGAAGCAACGCTATGGTTGGATCACAATGAACAAGCCCTGCGGCACCATCGGGCGGATGCAGAAGGTGACTGACCCTGACATGCAGTCAAGGACACCTAGTAACACTGCTGATCTGGATGCTGCAATTCTTCATATGGCTAGGTAGTTACCTATACCTGTCTTCTTTATGGCCATCCTTCAGCATATTTGGCTGTTCTTTCCCTTGTTTGGATGCCGGGGACATATTTCATTTAACCACTTGCCGACCGCCTCACGACGATGTACGTCGGCAGAATGGCACGGGCAGGCAGAATCACGTACCTGTACGTGATCTGCCTCCCGCGGGCGGGGGGTCCGATTGGACCCCCCCCGGTGCCCGAGGCGGTCGGCATTTGTCCCCCGGCGATCGGAGGTGAGGGGAAGATCATCCATTTGTGGCCCCCCTCCCGATCGCTCCCAGCCATGGGATCATGTACAGTACGCAGAGGCAGAGGAAATGATGTTAACTCTCCTCGGCTCGGTATTTTCCGTTCCAGCGCCGAGGAGAGAAGACTGTAATGTGAGTGCACAACACACACACAGTAGAACATGCCAGGCACACAATACACCCCCGATCCCCCCCCCAATCACCCACCCCCCCCATCACACTGACACCAAGCAGTTTTTTTTTCTTCTGATAACTGCATTGGTGTCAGTTTGTGACAGTTAGTGTGGTAGGGCAGTTAGTGTTAGCCCCCTTTAGGTCTAGGATACCCCCCCTAATAAAGTTTTAACCCCCTGATCACCCCCCCTCGCCAGTGTCGCTAAGCGATCATTTTTCTGATCGCTGTATTAGTGTCACTGGTGACGCTAGTTAGGGAGGTAAATATTTAGGTTCGCCGTCAGCATTTTATAGTGTCAGGGACCCCCATATACTACCTAATAAATGTTTTAACCCCTTGATTGCCCCCTAGTTAACCCTTTCACCACTGATCAGCGTATAACCGTTACGGGTGACGCTGGTTAGTTTGTTTATTTTTTATAGTGTCAGGGCACCCGCCGTTTATTACCGAATAAAGGTTTAGCCCCCTGATCGCCCGGCGGCGATATGCGTCGCCCCAGACAGCGTCAGGTTAGCGCCAGTAGCGATAACACCCACACACGCAGCATACGCCTCCCTTAGTGGTATAGTATCTGAACGGATCAATATCTGATCCGATCAGATCTATACTAGCGTCCCCAGCAATTTAGGGTTCCCAAAAACGCAGTGTTAGCGGGATCAGCCCAGATACCTGCTAGCACCTGTGTTTTGCCCCTCCGCCCGGCCCAGCCCACCCAAGTGCAGTATCGATCGATCACTGTCACTTACAAAACACTAAACGCATAACTGCAGCGTTCGCAGAGTCAGGCCTGATCCCTGCGATCGCTAACAGTTTTTTTGGTAGCATTTTGGTGAACTGGCAAGCACCAGCCCCAGGCAGCGTCAGGTTAGCGCCAGTACCGCTAAGACCCACGCACGCACCGTACACCTCCCTTAGTGGTATAGTATCTGAACGGATCAATATCTGATCCGATCAGATCTATACTTGCGTCCCCAGCAGTTTAGGGTTCCCAAAAATGCAGTGTTAGCGGGATCAGCCCAGATACCTGCTACCACCTGCGTTTTTCCCCTCCGCCTGGCCCAGCCCACCCAAGTGCAGTATCAATCGATCACTGTCACTTACAAAACACTAAACACATAAATGCAGCGTTCGCAGAGTCAGGCCTGATCCCTGCGATCGCTAACAGTTTTTTTGGTAGCATTTTGGGGAACTGGCAAGCACCAGCAGCCTAGTACACCCCGGTCATAGTCAAACCAGCACTGCAGTAACACTTGGTGACGTGGCGAGTCCCATAAATGCAGTTCAAGCTGGTGAGGTGGCAAACACAAGTAGTGTCCCGCTGCCACCAAGAAGAAGACAAACACAGGCCCGTCGTGCTCATAATGCCCTTCCTGCTGCATTCGCCAATCCTAATTGGGAACCCACCACTTCTGCAGCGCCCGTACTTCCCCCATTCACATCCCCAACCAAATGCAGTCGGCTGCATGAGAGGCATTTTCTTTATGTCCTCCCGAGTACCCCTACCCAACGAACCCCCCAAAAAAGATGTTGTGTCTGCAGCAAGCGCGTATATAGGCGTGACACCCGCTATTATTGTCCCTCCTGTCCTGACAATCCTGGTCTTTGCATTGGTGAATGTTTTGAACGCTACCATACACTAGTTGAGTATTAGCGTAGGGTACAGCATTGCAGACTAGGCACACTTTCACAGGGTCTCCCAAGATGCCATTGCATTTTGAGAGACCCGAACCTAGAACCGGTTACAGTTATAAAAGTTGGTTACAAAAAAAGTGTAAAAAAACAAAACAAAAAAAAATAAAAAAAAATAAAAAATAAAAAAAAAAATAGTTGTCGTTTTATTGTTCTCTCTCTCTCTTTCTATTTTCTCTCTATCATTCTGCTCTTTTTTACTGTATTCTATTCTGCAATGTTTTATTGTTATTATGTTTTATCATGTTTGCTTTTCAGGTATGCAATTTTTTATACTTTACCGTTTACTGTGTTTTATTGTTAACCATTTTTTTGTCTTCAGGTACGCAATTCACGACTTTGAGTGGTTATACCAGAATGATGCCTGCAGGTTTAGGTATCATCTTGGTATCATTCTTTTCAGCCAGCGGTCGGCTTTCACGTAAAAGCAATCCTAGCGGCTAATTAGCCGCTAGACTGTTTTTACAAGCAGTGGGAGGGAATGCCCCCCCCCACCGTCTTCCGTGTTTTTCTCTGGCTCTCCTGTCTCAACAGGGAACCTGAGAATGCAGCCGGTGATTCAGCCAGCTGACCATAGAGCTGATCAGAGACCAGAGTGGCTCCAAACATCTCTATGGCCTAAGAAACCGGAAGCTACGAGCATTTCATGACTTAGATTTCGCCGGATGTAAACAGCACCATTGGGAAATTGGGAAAGCATTTTATCACACCGATCTTGGTGTGGTCAGATGCTTTGAGGGCAGAGGAGAGATCTAGGGTCTAATAGACCCCATTTTTTTCAAAAAAGAGTACCTGTCACTACCTATTGCTATCATAGGGGATATTTACATTCCCTGAGATAACAATAAAAATGATTAAAAAAAAAAAAAAAAAAAAAAATGAAAGGAACAGTTTAAAAATAAGATAAAACAGCAATTGCACCATGCATGTGAGGTATCACCGCGAAGGTCAGATCGAGGGCAGTAATTTTAGCAGTAGACCTCCTCTGTAAATCTAAAGTGGTAACCTGTAAAGGCTTTTAAAAATGTATTTATTTTGTTGCCACTGCACGTTTGTGTGCAATTTTAAAGCATGTCATGTTTGGTATCCATGTACTCGGCCTAAGATCATCTTTTTTATTTCATCAAACATTTGGGCAATATAGTGTGTTTAAGTGCATTAATATTTTAAAAAGTGTGTTTTTTTCCCAAAAAATGCGTTTGAAAAATCGCTGCGCAAATACTGTGTGAAAAAAAAAATGTAACACCCACCATTTTAATCTGTAGGGCATTTGCTTTAAAAAATATATAATGTTTGGGGGTTCAAAGTAATTTTCTTGCAAAAAAAAAATAATTTTTTAATGTAAACAAAAATTGTCAGAAAGGGCTTTGTCTTCAAGTGGTTAGAAGAGTGGGTGATGTGTGACATAAGACACCCCAAGCTATTTGCTGAGAGGCATGTCGAGTCCATGGAATATTTTATATTGTGACACAAGTTGCGGGAAATTTTTTTTTTTTTTTTGCACAAAGTGGTCACTAAATGATATATTGCTCAAACATGCCATGGGAATATGTGAAATTACACCCCAAAATACATTCTGTTGCTTCTCCAGAGTATGGGGATACCACATGTGTGAGACTTTTTGGGAGCCTAGCCGCGTACGGGACCCCGAAAACCAAGCACCGCCTTCAGGCTTTCTAAGGGCGTAAATTTTTGATTTCACTCTTCACTGCCTATCACAGTTTCGGAGGCCATGGAATGCCCAGGTGGCACAAAACCCCCCAAATGACCCTATTTTGGAAAGTAGACACCCCAAGCTATTTGCTGAGAGGTATAGTGAGTATTTTGCAGACCTCACTTTTTGTCACAAAGTTTTGAAAATTGAAAAAAGAAAAAAAAAAATGTTTTTTCTTGTCTTTCTTCATTTTCAAAAACAAATGAGAGCTGAAAAATACTCACCATGCCTCTCAGCAAATAGCTTTGGGTGTCTACTTTCCAAAATGGGGTCATTTGGGGGGGGTTTGTGCCACCTGGGCATTCCATGGCCTCCGAAACTGTGATAGGCAGTGAAGAGTGAAATCAAAAATTTACACCCTTAGAAATCCTGAAGGCGGTGATTGGTTTTTGGGCCCCGTATGCGGCTAGGCTCCCAAAAAGTCCCACACATGTGGTATCCCCATACTCAGGAGAAGCAGCTAAATGTATTTTGGGGTGCAATTCCACATATGCCCATGGCCTGTGTGAGCAATATATCATTTAGTGACAACTTTGTGCAAAAAAAAAAAAAAAAATGTGTCACTTTCCCGCAACTTGTGTCAAAATATAAAATATTCCATGGACTCAACATGCCTCTCAGCAAATAGCTTGGGGTGTCTACTTTCCAAAATGGGGTCATTTGGGGGATTTTGTGCCATCTGGGCATTTTATGGCCTTCAAAACTGTGATAGGTAGTGAGGAGTGAAATCAAAAATTTACGCCCTTAGAAATCCTGAAGGCGGTGATTGGTTTTTAGGGGGCCCCGTATGCGGCTAGGCTCCCAAAAAGTCCCACACATGTGGTATCCCCGTACTCAGGAGAAGCAGCTAAATGTATTTTGGGGTGCAATTCCACATATGCCCATGGCTTGTGTGAGCAATATATCATTTAGTGACAACTTTTTGTAATTTTTTATTTTTTTTGTCATTATTCAATCACTTGGGACAAAAAAAATTAATATTCAATGGGCTCAACATGCCTCTCAGCAATTTCCTTGGGGTGTCTACTTTCCAAAATGGGGTCATTTGGGGGGGTTTGTACTGCCCTGCCATTTTAGCACCTCAAGAAATGACATAGGCAGTCATAAAATGAACCCTAGCTTGTAGACGCTATAACTTTTGCGCAAACCAATAAATATACGCTTATTGACTTTTTTTTTACCAAGACATGTGGCCGAATACATTTTGGCCTAAATTTATGACTAAAATTGAGTTTATTGGATTTTTTTTATAACAAAAAGTAGAAAATATCATTTTTTTTCAAAATTTTCGGTCTTTTTCCGTTTATAGCGCAAAAAATAAAAACCGAGGTGATCAAATACCATCAAAAGAAAGCTCTATTTGTGGGAAGAAAAGGACACAAATTTCGTTTGGATACAGCATTGCATGACCGCGCCATTAGCAGTTAAAGCGACACAGTGCCAAATTGTAAAAAGTGCTCTGGTCAGGAAGGGGGTAAATCCTTCCGGGGCTGAAGTGGTTAAAGAAATGCTGGGGCGAAAAAAGAACTGTGATTTTCTTTTCTTTTTGTCTACACATCTTTTTGTTTCGTTGGCAATGCGAGATCAATCAGTTGGCCTATTTTTAGGTTGCGTTGCCAGGCAAAGTTCTGCCCGGTTGCCAAAGTTGTTTTGGATGTTCCTACTATTTTTCCCCATACTGGCGGGCACTGACGTCAGTGGGGGGTGCCCGACATGGAATTACCCTACTACACTGGATCTAAAGTTTGATGGCACCGTTGTGCCTAGTTGTTGTTTACAGTATACACCAATCTACAGTCCAGAGACTTACCCGGTTTTGCACACTAGCCTCCTAGACTATTCAACAGCCCATTGCAATTATGCCTATCATTGCTTCCATGGATTTACCGTACAGATGCATACTGAAAGCCCCAGCTCGTTGATGTCTTTGCTTCTACAATGGTGGGATCTTCCTCTTTGATTTCTTGGAATGTTAGGGACATGAACTCCCCCCTTAAGCGTACAATGATATTTACTTGTCTAAAAAAGTTTTATCCTGCGATTATATGCTTACAGGAAACACACTTGACTGTGGAGACTAAGAGTTGCCTAAAATATGCATGGATAGGGTGGGCCTATCACTCCACCCACACCTCTTTTTCTCGGGGTGTGAGTGTAGTGATACACAGATCCCTGGATTACCAGGAATATGCATCTAAAATAGATTCAGAGGGGAGATTTGTGTTTTTACACTGTCGCATTGGTATTTTGCACTGTATTTTGGCCTGTGTGTATATACCTCCTCCATTTGATGCACGGTGCTTTGGCTTCTCATGGAGTTTTTGACGGGTAGGCCGAACCTCCCTATGCTAATTGTGGGGGACTTTAATAGTTGGCTGGACCCCGGTTTGGACAAGCATCCGCTTCCGGGTTTACAGGCTCCGCAAAGGGTTACACCACTTGCTAGGCTACTGCAGGAGTTGGGATGGTTAGACCTATGGAGGCACAGAAATGCTGCAATTAAACAATTCTCCTGCTTTTCGAAATCCCACGGGTCGCTATCCAGGATAGATTTAGCTGTTGGGAACTTGGCTATGCTCCCCTCGGTTTCTGACATCTCTTACAAACCCAGGTGTGTATCTGACCACTCCTATATGGTAATAAACCTTATTGTGACAAAGGCGTCTACACTTCCCAAAGCACCCTGGAAATTTAATGCCTTTTGGCTTCAGCTGTTTACATCCCCCGAGAAACTAGAGGGGAGCATCCGGAACTATTTCAAGCACCAGCCTACCTCAGCCGCTGTTCTGGCAGAGTGGGAGAAATTTAAACTCTATTTGAGAAGGCTGCTGAGCAACGAGGTCACCAAGGTTAAAAAGTGTTCTGAAGCTCTTAGGGAAGCTCTAGAGGTACAGGTCCATTCCCTGGAGGAGAAATACGTGCAGGATCCCACTGACTCCGCTAGGTAGGCTTGGCAGGCGGCTCAATCAGCTTATGCGCACCTCCTGGCCTCGATGGCGGAAAAGAAGAGGTTTTTTTCCAAAACAGCTTTTTTTGAGGAGGGGGAAACAACAGGCCGTCTTTTGGCTAGAATTGCTAATTCAGAACAGAAATCTCCAGTTATTGGTACCATACAAACCAGTGGGGGCCAGTTGGTATGCTCTCCTGATTTAATACTAAAAACATTAGCAGAGTTTTATGAAGCATTGTATCGCCCGGCCTCGGTGCATAGCTCTGGGGAGCTGTATAGGTACTTGGATGAAATAGCTTTCCTGCAGCTCTCAGCCTCTCAATGTAAGGAGTTAGATTCTCCATTATCCCTGGAGGAGCTGCAGGTGGCAGTGGCAGTGGCAGGTTTCCTAATTGTAAAGCCCCTGGGGGGATGTTATCCCCATGGAGATTTACAAAAGCTACTCTTAGGTATTGCTACCCAAATTGTTGGAAGTGTTTAATGCAGCTAAGGTACAGTCTGTCCTTCCACCTTCTATGTCTCAAGCCCATATTGTGTTGATTTTAAAACAGGGAAAGGACCCCGTAGATCCGGCCTCGTATAGGCCAATATCGTTACTTCAGTCGGACATTCAAATACTGGCCAAAATACTTGCCCTTAGGTTAAATAAGGTAATCACTTCAGTTATACACCCGAACCAGGCGGGATTTATGCCCAATAAGTCCACAGCGATAAACCTGAGAAGGCTATTCCTTAACATGCAATCCCAAGCTGATAAGGGAAACAGGGCTCTTCTGTCATTAGATACTATGAAAGCCTTCGACAGCGTGGAATGGCCTTTCTTTGGGAGGTATTGAAGCGATTTGGCTTTGGTGAAGCATACATTGCCTGGGTGCGCTTGCTGTATCACTGCCCTCAAGCAGTCATTAGGGAGGCTGGTAGACTGTCACTTTCATTTACCTTAGGCCGGGGCATGCGGCAGCGGTGCCCTTTGTCCCCCCTGCTGTTTGCCCTGGCAATAGAACCACTGGCTATCAAGATTAGAGATCATGGGGATATCACAGGCTTCCGCTATGGAGATAGACAGGAGAAGGTGATGCTCTACGCCGATGATACAATGATTCTGTTGGGGGATATGGAGCAGTCCCTGAGGAACACTATGGAAACAGTGATTCGTTTTGGGGAATTCTCCGGCCTGAAAATAAATTGGACTAAATCCGCCCTGATGCCCTTAGATGAGGTCAAATTACCAGATGGAGAGCGGGTGGGGGATATCCCGGTCGCCACTTCCTTTAAATATTTGAGGATATGGGTGTCACCCCGAATTAGGGACTATGGCCAACTAAATATTTCCCCGTTACTGGCCAGATTTCGCCAGCGGGTCAAAACATGGAATACCTTGTGTATGTCAGTTGCGGGCAGAGTGAATCTAATTAAAATGATTCTTATGCCCCAATTGCTATACATGCTACACAATTCCCCAGTGGTGATCCCACTGAAGACCTTCAGGATAGTTAATGCTATATTCCGTGAACTAATCTGGAAAAATAGACCCCCCCAGGATAAAGTTAGAGCATCTACAACGCCCTAAGGATGACGGTGGCCTTGCACTCCCGAATCCATGGCTGTATTATCTGGCATCACAACTGCAACATGTGATAGGCACCATGGTTCTGGAGGGTGACTCAGTAGACAGATCCGCTAGTGCTTCCGAATGTATCATGCTTCACACAATGGGTGGGAATTCAATTCCAACTGCTCTTGAGGCATCGGCCTTTGGTAAACCCCAAAAAAGCTTCCCCACATATAGCTTAATACAGAAAATATGGAACAAAATCAGTTATCTGCAAGGGGCAACAGGTTTCAATGAATTCAGCCCTATTTGGGCAAATGAGTCCTACCCTGAGTTGGCTAAATTGCAGCATGCGGAAAGGTGGAAGAGACATGGCATATTTTACTTGATTCAAGTTATTAGTAATGGAAAATTATTGTCTTTTGAAACTTTGAGAGAGAAATATGGGTTACCACAACATATGCAATTCTACTATATGCAACTCAGACATGCTTTCATAGCCCAGTCTATGACCACCGAGTGGCATATGGACCCTACTCCTGTTCTTTCTCAACTTAAGACTGCGGAGATATCTAAAGGGTTTATCTCCCAGTGTTACTGCACACTATTGAGCAAGTACCTCGTAAAACACCCTCTTACCGTTAAAAGAAAATGGGAAGCAGACATAGGACCCCTGGATGAGGATCAGTGGGAGGAGGCCCTACAATCAGTCGCTATTTGCTCCCTGAATGTGACACATAGGTTGACACAATTATATACACTTTTGAGAGTATATTACACGCCACATAGACTGCATGCCATGGGACTGATACCCACCCCTCGTGCGCTAGATGCAAAAGGGACCATGGTGAGTTGATACACATGCTCTGGCGTTGCCCCAAATTGCATGTATACTGGAGGGGGGTGATAGATGTGCTTTCTGCAGTGTTTCGGGTGCAGATTCCTCTGGACCCTAGACAGTGCATTCTGAATTTGCTGGACGAATTGGAATGGGAACCACACACCAGAGAAGCTCTTACTAGGGCCCTTTTCAGGGCTTGTAAGTTGATCATGTTGCATTGGAAGTCTGAATCACCCCCATTGGTTAAGGAATGGATTACTGCAGTGGGTAACACGCTACGGATGGAGAAAATTATATACCAACATAGAGGCTGTGCCATTCAATTTGAAAAATTGTGGGAGCCATGGCTGGGAACTCCGGGACTGGCCCCGGAGGACCTAGTCATGGATAGACTCTTGCGACTTAACGTGGGCTGAAGGGACTGCACACTCCCATATTCTGTTAAACCAAGTTGGGTGGGTTGTGCCGCCATAGAGGAGTAGTTCGGAAGCTTAGCGGTATTTGATTATAGAAGCAAAAGATTTTGCGAGGGGTGTTTTATCTGAATGCTGTAGAAGTGCAAAATAAATCACATGCTATGTAGACGAGGCATGGTTCTCAGAGAACTTGTTAAGGTATATGTTGTTATAATTGCCTGGAATGTGGATCTTTGGACTGTATGCTTTTAATTTTCAATAAAAGTTTTCTGGATTAAAAAAAAAAAAAAAAGAAATAGACTTGGAAAACTTAATAAGTCACCAGGACCAGATGGCTTGTACCCGAGGGTCCTTAGGGAACTCAGTCAAATAATTGCTAGACCATTGTTCCTAATTTTTACTGACAGTCTACTGACTGGAATGGTACCAGCTGATTGGAGAAAAGCTAATGTAGCACTAATATTTTAAAAAGGGCCAAAATACATCCCTGGGAATTACAGACCAGTTAGCCTAACATCAATAGTATGCAAGCTCTTGGAGGGGATGATAAGGGACTATATACAAGATTTTAGTAATGAAAACTGTATCATTAGCAGTAATCAGCATGGATTCATGAAGAATCGTTCTTGCCAAACCAATCTATTAACCTTCTATGAGGAGGTGAGCTGCCATCTAAATAAAGGAAGGCCGGTAGATGTGGTGTATCTGGATTTTGCAAAAGCATTTGACACAGTTCCCCATAAACGTTTACTGTACAAAGTAAAGTTTGTTGGCATGGACCATAGGGTGAGTACATGGATTGAAAACTGGCTACAAGGGTGAGTTCAGAGGGTGGTGATAAATGGGGAGTACACGGAATGGTCTGGGGTGGAAAGTGGGGTCCCCCAGGGTTCTGTGCTGGGACCAATCCTATTTAATTTGTTCATAAACGACCTGGAGGATGGGGTAAACAGTTCAATCTCTGTATTTGCGGACGATACTAAGCTAAGCAGGGCAATAACTTCTCCACCTTGCAAGAAGATTTGAACAAATTAATGGGGTGGGCAACTACATGGCAAATGAGGTTTAAAGTGTAAAATTATAAAATAATGCATTTGGGTGGCAAAAATATGAATGCAATCTACTCACTGGGGGGGGGAGAACCTCTGGGGGAATCAAGGATGTAAAAGCACCAGGGGGTCCTAGTAGTAAAAAGGGGATTAACTCAAGAGATAAAGTGATAATTCTCCCACTCTACAAAACTCTGGTCCGGCCTCACCTGGAGTATGCTGTCCAGTTCTGGGCACCAGTCCTCAGTAGAGATGTACTGGAAATGGAGAGACTGCAGAGAAGGGCAACAAAGCTAATAAAGGGACTGGAGGATATTAGTTATGAAGAAAGGTTGCGAACACTGAACTTATTCTCTCTGGAGAAGAGACGCTTGAGAGGAGATATGATTTCAATTTACAAATACCATACTGGTGACCCCACAATAGGGATAAAACTTTTCCGTGGAAGGGAGTTTAATAAGACACGTGGCCACTCATTAAAATTAGAAGAAAAGAGATTTACCTTAAACCTTAAACTGTGTAGAGGGTTGTGGAATTCCCTTCCACAGTCGGTGGTTTTAGCGGGGAGCATCAATAGTTTCAAAAATCAGATAAGTACCTGAACGACCGCAACATACAGGGATATACAATGTAATACTGACATATAATCACATACATAGGTTGGACATGATGGACTTGTGTCTTTTTTCAACCTCACCCACTATGTAACTATGTAACAGCCACTGAGAGATCCAACAGATGTGGAGATAATTTTATAAGAGTTACAGAAAGGATCAACACCTGAATCAAAACGAGATGAATAAAAGGCAGAATTAGTATGGAAATTGCCATGAGCACCTGGTGCTCCAAATCAGGTCATATAATCCACACTAGGGGGAAACAGTTTTTGATGGAGAGATGGGCCCCAATCAGTGAAGTAAAGAACCAACCAATGATCCAAAAAAAAGGTGCAACAATACACCAGGGGAGAAAAAAACACACAACAGCAACAGAAAAGAAGGAAAGAAGGAAAGAAAAGTTTACTAGACCAAGTCCCAGAAAAAAAAGACCAAAACAAGAATTAATTTTACTTGAAACCTTTTCCTCCTCAATCTTGCACAGCAATTTCCATTCTTCATTGAGGATCTTCATTGAAGGGAGGGCATAATCCAATACAAGTGGAGTCCAAGAAACCACCACAGCACCTACTGTCTAGAGAATCCCTGATCTGGTCTATGAATCAGCTTGTTGTTGAACTTGGGGGCCAGGACGTCCACATCTGGTTTTCCTATCTATGGCAGAGATTTTCAAAGATCTTGGGGTGCAAAGATCATTCCCCTGGGTCTAGGCTTTGTTGGCTTAGGAAGTCCACCTGCCTTTTGTCCAATCAAGGCATGTGGACTTCCAAGAGAGAGGGAATGTAAGTTTTCACCCAGAAGAGAATGAGTTTTGTTTCTCTTAGGTGCCCCCCCCCCCCCCCCCCCCCCAGATAGTTTGTGCAGGCCCCTGCTGTGGTGTTGTCTGTCTGAATCCTGACTGGATGACCTTGCAGAAGTGAGGTCCAATATTGTATGGATAAATTCCTGGATCTCAGTTCCAGAAAGTTGATGGGGTATTTTGACTCCCTTTTGACAGTCAAGGAGTTGTAAGATCTGCCCCAGCCTGTAAGACTGGCATATGTGGTTACCACCCTCCAAGGCATGTGAAGGAACAACTTTCCCAATTTCAGAGCAGGATTTGAAATCCCCCATGTCAAGGACAGCTTTGTCTGGCAATTGGAGGATGGATTTGCTAGTTCAACGTTGTGAGTGAGTATGTTGGATTGAGGATGTCTGGAGTGAAACTGTGCAAGAAGAATTGCCTTGACGCAGGCTACCATTAAGCAGTGGCATCGGCAGGGGGGGCTCACCGTGGCTGAAGCCCCGAGTGGGTCCCCAAAAAGCCCCGAATCTCGAGTGGGCACTGTTCCATTTATAGTACCAAAAAACCCCCCTGAAAAGGTGGGACTTTATAAAAGGGACTGTAAACCATTAAGTATAAAAATATATTCAGCTTTATTACATATTCAAAGATAACAATTACACAATGAAGATAAAAAGGTCATATGAATATACAAATCCGTAGTAAGATGGTAGAAGTAAATATATGTAGAAGCTCTCTTAGCTTGACCCAACGTTTCTGGCTAAATGCCCTTCTTCAGGGGTTATATTCAAGCATATAGAGACATATATCTAAAAAAACATATGTTGTAAATATTAATGAAAACATAGTGGATATATATTGAATTATGTTCAAAGTTATTGCAACAATGAACAAACATACAAAAAATGGAGCATCTTACATAAACAGAAACCAACCTGAGACCTCACATGACCACAAGAAAATATATAGCAAACAGCTGAGCAGATGTAATGAAGATTCCTGCTGAGCCCGCTAACCAGTGTCACCAGCGAGGATCCCACATATGACGTGCGCCCAGAAAGAGTCTAAAAGGTGTAAATAGTATATGAATTTATATGTATAATGTAGGTAGAAACATATATCAAATGGGTAGGCATATTAAGATAAGGACATATGGGTGCACCTACTACATAGTAAAAGGGGGCATAGGAGGCAACAGGGAAGAGATTAAACAAACTGCCATAAAGGAAAAGAGGAATTCAATGAGAGCCTCTTATCCGTTCCATTTATAGCCCCGAGCGCCGCAGAGTGGGGGTCGAAATGAAGCCGAGTGCGGCCGATTTACATAGCAGGTCCCACCTTCTGGAGCACGCAGTGCTGATGGACGTCCCACTGGTCCAATGGCGGGATGTGCGACGTCCATTATAGGCGCTGCAGGCTCTAGAAGGTGGGAATTACAATGCAGCCGCCGTGTGAGATCCCTGCTCAGCTCTCCTCCTCTCCACCGGCTGCCTGCTGTGAAGATGGGCGCGCACTGCATATCACGGCTGAGCTGTTGTGGCAGGACACATGAAGTCTCCTGGTCAGGTAGGTCAGTGTGTGTCACTACCATCAGTGTAGGTAGGTCAGTGTGTGTCAGGTAGGTCAGTGAGTGTCAGGTAGGTCAGTGTATGTCAGGTAGGTCAGTGTATGTCAGGTAGACCAGTGTATGTTAGGTAGGTCAGTGTATGTTAGGTAGGACAGTGTGTGTCAGGTAGGTCAGTGCATGTCAGGTAGGTCAGTGTATGTATGTCAGGTGGTCAGTGCGTGTCAGGTAGGTCAGTGCATGTCACGTAGGTCAGTGTATGTATGTCAGGTACATCAGTGCGCGTCAGGTAGGTCAGTGAGTGCATGTACAGTTAGGTCCATATATATTTGGACACAGGCACAGTTTTCATACTTTTGACTCTATATGCCACCAGAATAAAATTAAAATGAAACAATCCAAATGAATTTGAAGTGCAGACTTTCAGCTTTAATTCAAGGGGTTGAATATAAATATCACATATAAATTTTAGGAACTGCAACAATTTTTATACACCCCCCCCCCCCCCCCCATTTTCAGGGGCTCAAATGTAATTGGACAAATGAATATAATGATAAATAAAATGTTAATTTTTTTATATTTTGTTAAGAATCCTTTACTGGCAATAACTGCCTGAAGTTTGGAACCAATGGACATTAGCAAAGACTGGGTTTTCTCCTTTCTCATGCGTTGCCAGGCTCTAACTGCAGCTGCAGTTGTTCTTTGTTTGTGGGTCTTTCTGCCTTTAGTTTTGCCTTCAGCAAGTGAAATGCATGCATAATTGGGTTAAGATCAGGTGATTGACTCGGCCATTGCAGAATATTCCACTTCTTTTCCTTCAAAAGCTCCTGGTTTGCTTTTGCAGTGTGTTTTGGATCATTGTCCATCTGTACTGTGAAGTACCGTCCAATCAACTTTGCTGCATTTGGCTAAATCTGGGCTGACATTATATCTCTAAACACTGCAGAATTCATCTGGCTGTTTATGTCTTCTGTCACATCATCAATAAACACCAATGATCCAGTGCCACTGGAAGCCATGCATGCCCATGCATTCACACTGCCTCCACCATGTTTTACAGATGACGTTGTGTGCTTTGGATTAGGAGCTGTTCCAAGCCGCCTCCACACTTTTTTCTTCCCGTCATTCTGGTACAGATTGAGCTTAGTTTCATCCATCCAAAGAATGCTTTTCCAGAACTGGTCTGGCTTTTTATATGTTTTGTGGCAAAGTCTAATCTGGCTTTTTTATTCTTCAGGCTTATGAATGGTTTGCACCTTGTGGTGAACCCTCTGTATTTGCTCTTGTGAAGTCTTCACTTGATTATAGACTTTGGCAATGATACGCCCACCTCCTGGAGAGTGTCTTTCACTTGCCTGGATGTTTTGAATGGGTTTTTCTTTACCATAGAGAAGATCCTGTGATCATCCACCACTGTTGCCTTCCGTGGACGTTCAGGTCTTTTTATGTTGCTGAGCTCACAAGTGCATTCTTCTTTTCTCAGAATTTACCAAACTGTTGATTTGGCCACTCCTAACGTTGCTGCTATCTCTTTGATGGATTTGTTTCATTTTTGAAGCCTTACAGTGGCCTGTTTCACTTGCATGGACAGCTACTTTGAACGCATGATGTAGGATCACAGCAATAGATTCTAAATGCAAATACCACACTTAGAATCAACTCCAGATCTTTTGCCTGCTTAATTGATGAAGAAATAATGAAGGAGTAGCCCACACCTGGCCATGAAACTGAAGCTTTGATTCAAGTGTCCAATTAGTTTTGGTCCCTTAAAAAAGGGGGATGGCTATTCTTAAGAGCTGTAATTCCTAAACCCTTCCTCCACTTTGGATGTACATACACTCAAATTCAACCCGAGAGTGTGCACTTTCAGCCCATATCAGTTATATAACTATAGCTTGAATATGTTTTGGCAAATACCTGAAAAAAATTAAAATTGTGCCTGTGTCCAAATATATATGGACCTAACTGTATGTCAGTTAGGTCAGTGTATTTATGTCAGGTAGGTCAGTGTGTGTCAGTGCATGGCAGTGTATGTATGTCAGGTCAGTGCGTGTCAGGTAGGTAGGTCAGTGTATGTCAGGTATGTAAATCAGTGTATGTCAGGTATGTAGGTCAGTGTATGTCAGGTAGGTAGGTCAGTGTGTGGCAGGTAGGTGAGTTTAGTGGTCATCATTGATGGGCACCAGTAATCCAGGCAGC
The DNA here is from genome assembly GCF_042186555.1 of Aquarana catesbeiana. NCBI lineage: Eukaryota > Metazoa > Chordata > Amphibia > Anura > Ranidae > Aquarana > Aquarana catesbeiana. The sequence goes on along the minus strand of NC_133334.1, from coordinate 211,841,969 downwards.
AACCAGCAAGCGAGCTTACCACCTGCCACACAACCCCACCGTCCAGCCAAAAAACCCCCCGCCACAGCGCCCCCGCCCCCCCCCCGTGCCGGCCTTGGACTTCGGGCTGAAGCCCCTGGTCTTTTTGCCACCTAGCAACGCCCCTGCCATTAAGCCCGAAACTCCCATGCCAAAATGAACAGAAGGATGCTGTTGTGATATGAGAGTCTGCATGTGGGACCTTAGGGAAGCAACTTTCTACTGAGGAGGTAAGATTCCTGTTGGTCCAAGATTAGACCCAGGTATTCCAGATGCTGTGACAGCTGGCAAGCAGACTTTAGGAAGTGGATTATCCATCCAAAGGTTTCAAATAAATAAATTGTCCCTTGGACGGTGATGGCTGAGGAGTCCTTCATTAGGAGGTCGTACTTTTGTGAACATTCGGGTGCAGAAGAGAACCTGAATGGTAATGGTACAAATTGGAAGTATAGGTCTTCCACAGCAAAATGCAGAAAGTATTAATGTGAGAGGAAGATGGTGGTTTGCAGATAGTCATCTTGTGTGTCTACTGATGCCAGGAATTCCTATTGTTTGAGAGAAGCAATGACAGTTCACGTTGATTCCATCTGGAATTTTGGTACACAAAGAAATTTGTGTCACGATCGTAAAACCCAACTGCAGGAAAATAAAAAAATCCAAACTTACAGTGGGCACCTGGCCCTTAAGTGGTTAATTACTCATTTAGTTTAGTTGCAGAGGATAAAGGATATAAATACTAACCTTATTCCTCACTCCAGAAGGCTCCCACCAGAGCTTCGACGTCCCCATCCCCACATCTGCTCTTTAAGCTATGGACGCACTCCAGCCTCCTCAACGTACCATACAGGTTTAATTTCCCTTTATGATACATGATGGTACTAAGGCTCCACCCACAGACCAGGGTTTTTTTTTTTCCATTTGTCTTGTCCAGTTAGCATCTGGCGAATAGACATGGTAGCAATTGTTGGCCGCAGGGCTGGACCTCCAAGAGAAAATAAAACCTTTAAGAGGCTTCAAAATGCCTATCAACAGAAACTTTTAAAGAGGGAACATTCACAATGGGAACTGTAAGGTTTTTATTGAGAACTGAAATGGCAAGATCCGCTATCAGAATAGCCCATTTCACCTTAAAATCCTTTCCCATGGTTTAAATCTCAGCAAAAATCTTAAGAGTGAAAACTTAAATACACAACAGCGATGCTGTTTTTTTTGTGCGATTTGTTGGGGCAATGGCTGGTGTTGGCGCTTCACTCATCAGGTCACCATGGTTGATGTGGTGTCAGGATAATTGAAGCGCATTATTTCTTTTATTAAATTGTGATTATAAAATGAAATAGTTCAACTCACCATACTGCTGAATCAGTGGGAGCCCTGAGTGTGTCACTTTCCATCGTCACCTGCCACCAGATGCAGCTTGTCACTTGCCACCAGATACAGCTTTTGTCACTTGTCATGTCACCTGCCACCAGATGCAGCTTGTCATGTCACCTGCCTTCGGATGTAGCTTGTCACTTGCCATGTCCTATGCCACCAGATGCAGCTTGTCACTTGTCATGTCACCTGCCTTCAGATGCAGCTTGTCACTTGCCCGGTCACCTGCCACCAGATGCAGCTTGTCACTTGTCATGTCGCCTGCCACCAAATGCGATTTGTCACTTGCCACACTGCCTTCCTACCAGATGCGGATTGTCACTTGCCACCAGATGCAGTTTGTCATGTCAACTGCCACCAGATGTGGATTGCCACTTTCCACGTCGACAGTCACCAGATGCGGATTGTCACTTGCCACATCGCCTGCCACCAAATGCAGATTGTCACTATCCTGCCACCAGCTAAAGCTCCCCACTGTTGCCTGCCACCAAAAAATACCAGATGCAGCTTGCCATTTTTTAAGTGTAAAGGAAATTTGGTGGCAGACAACAGTGATAGCAGAGAAAGAGGCTTCTCTTCCCACCTTTTCAGCACATGTGCATTGGCTGGGTCCCAAAGTGAGGGCGGGCAGTGAGAAATTATGTTATCTCTGCTCTCTCACGCCGCCCTCCCACCACACTCGCAGCCTGGCTGCAGAGAGGCCACGGTCCGGTACCGGACCACGGCCCAGTGGTTGGGGACCCCCTCCTTAATACACAGGGGCTTGTTTAGGCTGTAGAGACTAATGTGCACCGGGCCAATGAATGTGTCCACCATAGAGAGCATCTGGCCTGCAGCCCAGGTTTGTATCTCTTAAAATGCTGGGGAAGGAAAATCCTCTGCAGTCTCCTCTACAGTATCAGGGTGCTCAATTCTTTCCTCCATAATACCTGCATGTACAGGTGGTTCCGCCGCTGAGTCCTGAACAGGGTCATGGGGAATAGAGGAAGGTTCTAGAAGCACCAAATGTTTTCCAAATAGTTCTGACATTGTGGCAGGGAAATCTGCTTCTGTTAGACAGGCCACCTGGTGTCTGAGGGGGAACTAGAATCAGAGCAGGGGGTGCGGTGTGGATATAGGACATTGCTCTAGGAACAAGGAAACGGGTATCACCCTGAGCATTGTTTTGGGGTTCCTGTAGGCCTTCTGCAGAATGCATGTTCTTCAGCCTGTTGTCCTAGCTCCCTTGCGCCTATGATCTGTCAGTGCTAGCGAGGGGATCCCCAGTGGTGTACTCACAATAATGGAGTGTGGAAAGGATGGGGTTTTATGTGTAAAATATGGCAGTAGGAATGCAGCAACATGCTGTGTTGCATTCTCGCTGAAAAAGGTGGGTGGGAATGCATCATCCAGGAGGCATTATGCAGCGACCTCATTTTCCTGAGATTACATCTAGATAGGAAAGAATACCGCCAAGACAGGAGAGAAACTGCCAAGATAAAAAAAAATAGGATTTTTTACTTACCATAAAATCAATTTCTCTGAGTTCATTGACAGACACAGCCTTCTATCTTCATAACAATAGGGTTATATCCGCAGGAGTAGGACTAGGCAGAACAAAAACAAACAAACACTTAGCCACTCCCATGGGCCGTCCACAGTCAGTATATAATCCCCTCCCTGCTCTAGGTATTCAGTTTAGTAACAAGCAGTAATACACGTATCAAAAGAACTCCATAGAGGGGTGGGTGCTGTGTCTGTCAATGAACTCAGAGAAATGGATTTTACGGTATGTAAAAAATCCTATTTTCTCATCTGTTCATTGTCAGACACAGCCTTCTATCTTCTTAATGATAGGGACGTCAAAAAAGCAGTGCCAACATGAGGGGTGGGAAAATGAAAAATCCCAAGGCTAATACAAGAGCCAACCAGGTAACAGGAACTTCACCCAGGACAAGCTGGAACCCAACCTGAACGATACCCCTTCAAGAGGGAACAGACCCCCTAAACAGCAGCCTGCAAAAAAACTTGCGGCCAAAAGAAGCATCCGCAGATGCCAAACCATCCACTTCGTAGAACTTGTGAAAATGTACACCAATGACCAGTGGCCACCTTGCCAACTGGCTGATGACAGAAGGCCTAAGAAGCACTAATTGCCTGAGAAGAATGCGCCATAACCAGGAAAGGAGGAAACCGATCCCTGACAGGATATCCCAGACACATCATCTGTCCAATTCATCCAGACCAACAGACTCCGTGGCTGGCAAATACATCCGAATCCCCCAAAACACATCCCAGACATATAAAGCCAATTCCTTGGGATGTGCTCACCAGGGACACAAGAAGACAACCCAATGTCCTTATTCAAATGGAAATCCATGGAAGGAAATATGTAAAAAAGGACAAAGCACCACCTTAACCTGGGTAAGGTGAATGACAAGATACCTCCACCATTCACGACACCCTGCGAGTAGAGGTGATAGCCACCAAGAGGTCACCTTCTGAGACAGAGTAAGCAGTGGAACCTCCTGAATATTTTGAGAAAAAGATAGAGAGGCCTTTGGAGAACTGAAAACACCAAGTTCAGATCCCACGGCAGTGGAAGAAACCACCCCGGTGGAAACAGACATCTAACCCCTAGCACAAAAAGGCATGCACCAGGGAGTGTGAGACCAGGAGACGCTGAAGAAGACCGCCCAGGCTGACACCTGGCCCTCTATGGTACTCAAGGTCTATTCCTGCTCATCCCTTCGTAAATGGAGGTAGGAAAAACTGAGCCACCTAAAAAGGAACGAGGACAAATCTGATGAAAATCGGCCCCGTGGCCCAACACTAGCCAACCCGGCCCTATCCGTCTGATAGCATTCCACTCCTGGAATGCGTTTGTCGGAAAGGGCCGGAACTAGACGCTCTGCCCACCGGAGGAGGATACTGGCCACAGCCAGGGTTGCCAACAGCCTTTTTGGCCCACCATGGTGAGGGACATAAGCCACCCCTGTTGCCTTGTCCAACTGGATCGGTACTGGGAGCCCCCCATGTTGAGCCGTCCGGGATCCAGACCTAGTCTGATAAATTGAAGTTCTGGGATATTACACGGTAGTCCGGATTCCACCCATGTTCAATGACCCCGAGCCGAGCTCAGTCCCAGGACATCTTCCCACCCGGACAGACTGGTATTGGTGGTCACCCTGTTCAATACAAAGGGAGAAAGGATCCTCCCCACTTAAGAACCGGAGAATGAAGCCCCCAGACTAGGAAACCTCTGGTTTCCTGACTCAGCTGAATCCTATTTTTCAGAGACCTTGGGTATTTGTCCCATTATGCCAGGATCTTCCCGAAGGGAGCCTACATGGAACTGTGCAAATGACCTTGTCTCCAAAGAAGGGTAGATACCATCAGACCCGACATCCACATATGGATCCACAGAGGATCCCACCTGCCGGATAGTAAATGAAACAAACGCCGCATGCCACTTCTGTCGTCTGTCCAGGGGAAGAAACACGCTGGCCAGAGCTGAAGCCCGGTCAGGCTCAGATAAATCAACGTTCTGGCCGGACAAAAGCAGACTTCCAATAGTATAGATGCCAACTGAAATCAGAGAAAGTCTGTATAGAAACTACGTTGCACCTCGGGGTAAACGAGAATTCGGCGCAGAAGATCGCCCAGGCAGCCAGGACCATCAACCCTCACTGACGCAACCCTGCCAGATCCAGGGCCAACACCTCGTGAACCCCGAGGAGTGGTGGCCAGATCAAAGGACCACACCACCCGCCGATAATGCTCCGCACCCACAGCAGACAGAGGAAGTGCTGGAGTCAAGCACATAACAGAATGCTTAAGAATTCGGGATGTCATCGAAGACAGAAAGACCCCATGATGGAGTGCCACCGCTGCGTGGACGAACTCCATCCTGAACTCCTGTACCCACACACAAGGCAGGTCAGGGCCCTGAGGTCCAGAATTAGATGTACCCCGTCCTCCATCTTTTAGACTGTGCCCAGGTTCGAATAAAACCCCTGACACTGTTCCCAGCACGGGAACCAGGACATTTACACACTGCAGCAATGGGGCTTGCACAGCCCCCCCGCGGAGGACAGCAAGCGACAAACGACCATTGGAATCAACAAACTGTTTGGAGGAACACACCTGGAAAACTAACTTGTCTCTGGACAAACTCAAGATGCGACATGAAGTCATTCATAGTAACCCCCCAAAATACATGTCTAAGCACCACTTAGGCAACAGACTCAGCAACCAGGGGAACTGCGGCCAAGAGGCATAGCGGACAAACCGCAGCGCCTACCCAATAGGTCCCCAAGCAGCAAAGGCAGGGGGATTTTGCTCCCCCTCCAGGTATGCCAGCTGGGCCCTTAGAAGCCAGAGATTCCTCTCTATTGGAGCCATAGTTGCCTCTAGCAGCCTAGAGACAGAGGGGTTCACTACTGGTGTAACAGTCCCCTTCTGAAGGGGGGGCTCCCCAAAGGGGTACCTTACAGCCAGCGTTTTTGGAAACGCAAAAGGCACTTTTTGACACTCCCAGTCTTCATGGACAAATTTGCCAAAATAAGACAGAGAAGGGAACGCTTTCGCCACGCAAGACGGTTTATCCAAGAGGGTACCAGCCCTCCCCCGCAGTCACCGCTGCATCCCCCATCTTGAAAGATTCCCGCACAGTTGTAAGTGTAACAACCAGCACCCCTTTGAGCCCTTCTGCCGTCATCCTCACTCCTTGACAGGATAGGGAGCGTGGCCACCAGCCAGAAAGGTGGCCACCTCCAAGCGGCAGAGTCAGATAGGATTGTTCAACCGGGAAGGAAGGGGAGGACAGGAGTGCCCTATACTAGGCTATCCGCCTAAGCGCTACACCAAAAAGTCAGGGGAGATGGGGGTCCCACCCACCGGGACCCCCCCTCTGAGGTCCACATAGAAGGTGTTGACTGAGGCCCTGCACAGGGGGCACCCCCGAGGCCCTTCACAGGAGCACAGACCAAGGCTCCCACAGACCAAGGCCCCTCACCGGGGGCACAGACCGTTGCCCCTCACAGGGGCACAGACCAGGGCCCCTCCCAGGGGGCAAAAACCGTGGCCCCTCACAGGCGGCACAGACCAGGGCCCCTCACAGGGGGCACAAACCGTGGCCCCTCACAGGGGACACAAACCGTGGCCCCTCACAGGGGACACAGACCATGCCCCTCACGGGGGCACAAACCGTGGCCCCTCACTTAAGGGGCACAGACCGGAGCCCCACACAGGGGGCACAGACCCCTGCAGCACCACCCCTCAGGAAAGGGGGGGCACCACGAGGCCTAGTAGGCCGCAAGCTAGATTTCTGGCCTCCCGCCATGAGCAAACGGGGGGATCGGACTGACGAGAGCCTGTAGGCTGCAAAAGCCACGGGCTAAATTTTTGGATGCCTGCCGCAAGCACGTGGCCCACGGGGGGGACCGGACTGACCCTGAGCCCTGGATGGATCTTCGGCTAGTAGGCTGCAAAGCCGCGGCCTAAATTTTCGCACGCCGGCTGCTAATGCGCGGCCCGCGGGGGGGACCGGACCGACGAGAGCCAGTAGGCCGCAAAAGAGGACCGGACGGACCCTGAACGGACCTCAGCCAATAGGTGGCAGAGCTGCACCCTAAATTTTCGTCCGCCGGCCGCGAGTGAGGGGACCGCACAGATCCTAGCTGGTAGGCCGCAAAGCCGCAGCCTAAATTAGCCCCAGGACCCCCGATCACCCTCCTCCCAGGCCTAACCACCAGATACTCCCCCCAATACAAAACCCGAGGGTGGAAAAAAGGGGCCGTGTGTCCCAAAAAGTCCCTAGGCTGGAAGCCTGGGCCTGACCCGGGAAAGAGGGGGGGTGGAGGAGAACCCCAGAGGCATCGACCACCCCAGGGAGTACCCGCATCCCACACCTCTCCGGGGAAGGAGAGGAGGGGACTACTTACCTCTCCAGCGAAATGCGCAGGTAACGATCCCAGACAGAGCCTCCTTGCCACCGTGGGGGGGCTGTCAGCCATGAGGAACACTGTGACACAGGCCGAGACCCGGTCGTATGCGACCTCGCGAGACGTTTAACTCGCAGGGCCAGCCCCTGTCCAGTGGGGCTATGTCGTGGCCAACCTAGCGCGTAGCTGCGGTCTGCACGCGCTAGCTGGCCAGACTGGGGAGACCCCTGGACCAAGTGTTCAGTCCGTCGCTCAGCCCGGCAGTTGATTGGAGATCTCACTGGAAAAAAATCCAGTAAAGCAAAAACTAACAAACAAAAATTCCCAGGACTAGCGATCACAGCAGGGAACTAAGTCCTTACTAGGCAGAAAAAACGGAATACCTAGAGCAGGGAGGGAGTTATATACTGACTGTGGACAACCCATGTGAGTGGCCAAGTTTTGTTTTTTTTGTTCTGCCTAGACCCACTCCTGAGAAGGCGATATAACCCTATCGTTATGAAGATAGAAGGCTGTGTCGTCAATGAACGAATGAGAAACACCAAATTTAAATTGCTTGTGCAGAGAAACATTAGAGACAAAATAAACTGAAAAACTCTCACAATAATCCTCTGCCCATTAAACTGCATAGTGTGCTATACACTGAGAATTGTGTTATTAAATACCAGGAACTTGTGTTAACATAAAGGGAAAACCAACTTAGTCATGATGCTGGGCCTATTAGAGTTCCAGACTTTGCCTGCTGTGATGGACATACCCCCAAACGGGTCTTCAGGGTCTGGGGAACATAGAAATGGACCACAGCCCTGGACCTCTATAGCAAGCACCCCGCAACTAACTACATACATTGCATTTCATACCACAGTGAGCCCCTAATGCAGGATCCAGTGCCCAAAGCAAACAGTACAGTTTGACTCAACATAGTGGAGTCTGGTTACGGTTCTCAAGGTACACACTGAGGGTCACTGATCTTGAAAATAGCCCAGGGCAATAATCAGTCAGATTTTGATAGAAGCTTGAATAGTTAAAAAAGAAAAATAACTTCTCCAGAGAATAGGTCCATAACCTAAGGACACTGCCAAAAAAAACGTCCCACAGAATGGGCAGTGTTATATTTATTTTATTTATTTATTTATTTTCAGGTACTTATATAGCGCTGTCAATTTACGCAGCGCTTTACATATACATTGTACATTCACATCAGTCCCTACCCTCAAGGAGCTTACAATCTAAGGTCCCTAACTCACATTCATACATACTAGGGACAATTTAGACAGGATCCAATTAACCTACTAGCATGTCTTTGGAGTGTGGGAGGAAACCGGAGTACTAGGGTCAGCCCTAGCAAGTTTCTTTTGCTAGTGTCCAATTACCTGATGGCAGCCTGAATATAACCCATGTGTCCTGTACTGTACAATTAAGACAATTGTTTCTTTTTGTTCTCACAGTAAAATCCTTTTCTTCCAGTCTTTTGCCACCTACAGGATGATTGGACAATGGCTAACAAAAAACTGTCAGTCAGCAAAGCATAACTGGGAGCATGATCGCAAACACAGAGGGGTGTCCCTCAATTGACTCTATTTCCTCTGTTATCCATTGAGGGACACAGGAAGTCTTTCACCTTTGACACATCCAAAAGCAGTCCAACTAAAGGGAAGGCAATGCAGCAAACACAGGCTAACAGGTCCAACAGGACTGGGGACTGCCTGCAGCTGAAACAGCGACCTTTCTCCTGAAGATGGCATCAAATGAGGTCTGAACATCCACATGGTGGAACTTTATGTAAGTGTGAACAGAGTAGCAGGTGGCAGTCTTGCAAATCTGGGAAACAGTTACCTGATGCTGAAAAGCCCAAAAAGCAATCACAGAAATTAACCTTGACAGGGCAGGGCAAAACCCAGATCTTTGAGACCATGAGCTAGAGATGGTGGAACATGAAGTTAGTGCACCCTTAAGGGTTTTGATGATCACTGGGCGCCCTATAAACGGTGTGAGTAGACACAGGGCAACCATGTTGTTTCGAATTCAAAAGCGAGCTTTGGCATTTTGTAGAATAGGAAACACATAACAACAGCAATTGCCTTTCCATAATCCCAGGAGGGCATCCCCTACAATTAAACTTTAGGTAAATTCCAAAACATCCTTATCAGTTCATTGATAGCACACAGCAGAACCTCTTAACCATAGTAACAAAACAAAAGCATGGCAAATATAACCTTTTGATTTAGTCCATCATAAACCCCATTAAGCCCAGTCTGGCTCTACTTTTGTATTAGTTGAAATGGTAATTCAAGCTGGACAATAATATACAAGTTACCAGAATTCAACCTGTAGGTGTTCCAAGATATTAATATATGAATAAAAACTGTATTTGCGTGGTAGGGTGGCAGCAACATGGTCATAAACATCCCATCGGCCACTCCTCAGACCTTCTAACCTTTTCAGGGACCAAAAAGAGGGGTTGCATCAGCATCTCTGGAGCGGTGTATACACCTCTCCTTCGCCATTGATGCCCATTGAAATCAATGGGGCAGCGCGGCTATACCGCCAGCATAGCGCTGCAGCAGCAGCACTTTGCGGTGGTTTTAACCCTTTCTCGGCCGCTAGCAGGGGGGTAAAACCGCCCCGCTAACAGGCAAATACCGCCGCTAAAAGGACGGTAAAGCGGCGCTAAAAATAGTTACTGCCGACATCGCCCCCGCCCCAGTCTGAAATGGGTCCTAAAGTCTCTTTGTTTTTCTGTTGCATTATCATCTTTTTTAATACCACTTTTGTGTAAATTTTTAGTTTGAACCGTGTTTACCTGTTTTTTAAATCTTTTTTTAAAATCCTTAATGTTGTCTCTAATGCAAAGCTAGAACTTGCCGACTGCCCCATAGCACATTTACTTCTACAGGGACGGCCGTGTATATATACTAGGGTTGTCCCGATACCACTTTTTTAAGACCGAGTACAAGTACCGATACTTTTTTCCAAGTACTCGCCGATACTGATTATACCAATTACCAATACTTTTTTTTTAAACGTTAAGTGACAGTGGAACATGTGTCAGTATTTTTTTTCCATTTTATTTTTTTTATTATTCTTTACAATTTATTTTGTTTTGTTTTTTTTACAATGCTTTCTTTTTTTTTTTTTTTTTTTTTAGGGGGGCGAGTGGACGGTGTCAGTGTGTTTTTATTTTAATTTTAGGGGAACCCTGACATCTCCCCTTTGAGACAGGGAAAGGGACGGAGGACCAAGGTTCCCCAGTCCCTTTCTCTGCAGCCTCAGCTGCACTGAAAATGAATGGAGATGAGACAGCGGCTCCTTTCCATTCATGAACTGAAACATTGTAAAACACAGGTTACGATGTTTCAGTTATGTGAATAAACAGTCAGTGATCACTGACTCTGTTCATTCGGAAAATTAAGGAGCCGGATTTACCGGCTCCTACCCCCGCTCACCATCCTGACAGTTCGAGGACAGAGGGGGCAGAGGAGGACACGGAGGGGGACACAGGGGAGAACAGAGGGGAACAGCAGAACGGAGGGGGACAGCATAACGGGGTGGGGGGGCAGAATGGAGGGGGACACGGAGGATAACTGGAGGGGGACAGCAGCAGAATGGAGGGGGACACAGGGGGCCTGGAGGAGGATACGGGGACAGTCAGCGGTGATCGGTGCGGCTTTGGGGGCAGTTACAAGCACCAATCACTGCTGTATAGATTTCACTAAAGCAGCTGAAAGCCATGGGGGGGGGCGGCTGTCAGGTGAAGCATCGGAACATTTGCCGGAGTACTTCAAATGCTCGGTATCGATACCGATGCTAGTATCGGGACAACCCTGATATATACATGATTCTGCACTTCTGGGTATCGGATGTGAGTGTGCAGCGCCAGCGGCTTGCTCCCGCTGTGATTCTACACAGCGGAAGCTGATCAGCGGGTCCTGCAGACCCGATGTCTGACGGCAACCGCTGATCGTTCTGTACATAGGCAGAACTGCAGTCTACCTATCTAAATAAGGCAGATTGCCATTCTGTCGGTACAAAAGACATGGATCCTGTGTTCCTATAAAGCAGGAACACCAATCCATGCCTTCCACTAGTAAAAGCACTCCCCCACAGTTGGAAAACACATTTAAGGGACACAGTTAACCCTTTCCCTGTTAACCTCTTCCCAGCCAGTGCCATTAGTACAGTGACAGCACATATTTTTAGCAATGATCACTTTATTAGTGTCACTGGTTCCCAAAAGTGCCAGTTAGGTGTCTGATTTGTCCACCGCGATATTGCACTCCTGCTAGAAGCTGCTGATCACCACCATTACTAGTAAAAAAAAAAAAAAAAAAAAAGAATTCCATAAACCTATCCCATAGTTTGTAGATGCTAAAACTTTTGTGCAAACCATTCAATATACACTTATTGGGATTATTTTTTTTTACCAAAAACATGTAGCAGAATACATATTATCCTAAACTGATGAAGAATCTGTCAGTCAGCAGCTCTCTGCTCTGCCCCCCCCGTGCTCAGTGGAGGCTCACATACTTCTTCTACTCACTGAACTGCAACTCAATTTATAACATTTGTATCATGTGTTTTTTCTGGATTTTTGGTTGATACTCTGTGTTTATCATTTAAAATACACCTATAGCAATTATAGACTCTTCATTTCTTTAAGTTGGCAAACTTACAAAATCTTCAGGGAATCAAATTATTTTCCCCACTGTATTGCCCTGTACACACAGTCGAATTTTCAGACGAAAAATGTGTGATAGGACCTTGTTGTCGGAAATTCCTACCGTGTGTGGGCTCCATCACACATTTTCCATCGGAATTTCCGACACACAAAGTTTGAGAGCTTGCTATAAAATTTTCCGACAACATAATCCGTTGTCGGAAATTCCAATCGTTTGTACACAAATCCAACGCGCAAGTGCCACGCATGCTCAGAATAAATTAAGAGATTAAAGCTATTGGCTACTGCCCCGTTTATAGTCCCGACGTACGTGTTTTACGTCACCGCGTTTAGAACAATCGGATTTTCCGACAACTTTGTGTGACCGTGTGTATGCAAGACAAGTTTGAGCCAACATCCGTCGGAAAAAATCCATGGATTTTGTTGTCAGAATGTCCGACCGTGTGTACAGGGCATATATGTGTGCAAAGGTAGAAATCCTGCATGCTGCAAGTGCCAGCAAGTTTCTGAACATTGACTCGAGTTTCAGAAGACTGCAGTTTGTTAAGAATGTGTGCATATCTAGCAAATACTCAGCAGTGTGTTTTTGTCTGAAGTATACAGTAAACTTTTAAAACAAAGACAATGGTAGCAAAAAGTATAGCATTTGGTATGACGTACCTCTGAAGCTTACCACATTTCACGCTTGACAGTAGTTTTTCCTTCTCTTCAGTAGAAGAACAATTTTCATACGCAGACAGGAGACTAGATGACAAACAGAAAAGACAACTGTTTATAATATGCTTGGGGTTATGTGTATATATATATATATATATATATATATATATATATATATAGCATCATAAAATGTAATTTATATGACATACAAAATGTGATGCTCAGTTATGTGTATCCAATTATCAAATTCATTTCGTATCTCTCTTTTACAATATCATTCTGAAAGATAATCAGTTCCACCACAAACATTTTTTTCAAATAGAAGCTGTAGTAATATAGCCCTGCAAATGAATAATGCTTTTAATCTTCAGTAGGTCTTCAATTCAAATGGATTGAAAAAAGGCCTAGTAAACATTGAAACGCATCATCTGATTGTTATTTTACTACCTTACTTTGTAATGCTTTTACTCAAAGAAAAAGTTTAGATTTTTATGTTAAGTCAAATTTGCTAATCATCTTTTTGAAAGACATTAAATAATGATGTCTACTCCAAGCAAGCCCTAGCGCAAGCGAATGGATGAGTTGGTTGACTATATCTCTCACAGTTGTGGCAAATACAGTGTGCTGTGCACAGTAAATAGAAGTTTGTGCATTTAAGATAACAAACACTCCACACATCATTGGCCATTGCAGATGGTTAGATAATCATAGTTAACTAATTAAAAACAATATTCCCTTGGTTACATAATTGTACATGCCCATTAGATGTTTCACAAGATAAGGCTGGCAACTTCTCAATGTTTCTGGAAATTCCCCTTAGAAATGTACCCTTAAAGTGGTTGTAGACCCTTATCTATACCCAGTGACGTGACTGGCCCCAGGTGATGCACAGGTGAAACAAACCCACCTACATAAGTTGTACCTGTGTATTTTTAGCCATTTGTCCTGTACATCCTTGACAAACTCAGAGATGTAAAGCATTTTTTCACAGACTCACAAAGCAGGGGGCGAGGAGCAGCAGTTACACACTGTACAAGAGCTCTGAAAGTCGTTCTTCATAACTGAGATCCTCCAGCCCCCTTTTTAGCTTTGATGCCCCTCTCTGGAGTCTCTCCATTTCAAGCACATCTGTCCTGAGGATTGGTGACCAGAACTGGGTGGCACTCTCAAGATGTAGCCTAACCAAAGTTTTGTAAAACTATTGTTTTATCTTTTGCATAAATGCCGTTTTTAATTAATAAATACTCTGCTGGCCTTGCTTGCTGCATCTTGGCATTGCATGCTATTGCGGGGTCTATGACCTACAAAGACCCCCAGATCCTTTTCCATCCTTGTTTTCCCCAGAGGTTCACCCCTAGCATGTAACTTGCATTCATATTTTTACCTTCCAAGTGCATTACTTTACATTTTTCTATATTAAACCCCATCTGTCATTTCGCTGCCCATCCCTCTTTTTTACTAGGTCTTCTTGTAAAGATAATGCTGTTGTGAAGTTATTGCCCTACTTAGTTTTGTATCAGCAGCTAACACTGAGGTTAACCGATTCAGCCCCGGAAGATTTGGCTGCTCAATGGCCAGGCCATTTTTTGCAAGTCGGCACTGCGTCGCTTTAACTGACAATTGCGCGGTCGTGCAATGCTGTACCCAAACAAAATTGACGTCCCTTTTTTCCCACAAATAGAGCTTTCTTTTGGTGTTATTTGATTGCCTCTGCTGTTTTTATTTTTTGCGCTATAAACAAAAGAAGAGCAACAATTTTGAAAAAAAACCCACAATATTTTTACTTGTTGCTATAATAAATATCCCAAAGCTTTTATCAAAAAAACAAATGTTTTCCTCAGTTTAGGCCGATATGTATTCTTCTACATAATTTTGGTAAAAAAAAAAAATCGCAATAAGCGCATATTGATTGGTTTGCGCAAAAGTTATAGCGTCTACAAAATAGGGGATAGATTTATGCCATTTTTAATATTATTTTATTTTACTAGTAATGGCAGCGATCTGCGATTTTTATCAGGACTGCGACATTATGGCGGACACACATCGGACACTTTTGACCCATTTTTGAAACCACTGACAATTATACAGCGATCAGTGCTATAAAAATGCACTGATTACTGTGTAAATGTCACTGGCAGGGAAGGGGTTAACTGTGTTCCCTATGTGTGTCTCTAACTATGGGGGGATGGGACTGTCTACGAGGAGAGAGAGATCGTTATACATAGTACATAGTATGAACACACGATCTGTCTCCTCTCCCCTGAAACAACCGGGATCTGTGTGTTTACACACACAGATCCTAGGAGCCTGGCGGTCATCACGCCTGCTGGGCACTCGCATCGGCTCCGGGCACACTCTGCGGGCGCGTGCGCCCCCTAGTGCCAAAAAGCGAAGCGACGTAAGGTAACGTCGTTTCACCTAGCCGTGCCATTCTGCCACAGCAAAACTGCGGCGGTTGGTCGGCAAGCGGTTAAAGAATATGTTATCAAAACATTTCATATTCATGATATAGGTCTGCTGTACCATGTACTTGTGTTAAAAAGTATTGTGTTCTCTTTGTAATGCTTCCTTTGTGTGCAATTGCTGGTGTTCCTTACAGCCTCCTGCTTTCCTTTTTCAAACTGACAACACTAGGCATGAGAGCACATCCATCTAAGCATATTAAGTTTTTCATCTGTCCTTCAATGGCCAAGACTTGTGCTGACACGCCCCCTCCTGCACAGCCATTCATCGGGAACATCAACATCTGTGTACTGCTGTATCTCCACCCCCACCTCTCCAAGCCCCTTATGCAGCTGAGAACAGAGATTATGTAATCGCTTATTTAAAATTGCCAGTTAAAATTAGCACAGTGCTGAATAGAAAAAAATGATCTGTTCATGAAGGGAGTAAAATCTTTCAGAGGTCAAGTGGTTAAACTGAATGGGTTGTTTTACAAGGTGAGGGTTTATACGTTCAACTATTTATTCCAATCTCTATATCATTTATGAACAAGTTAAACAGAATTGGTCCAAAGGGCAGAGGCCTGGGGTACCCTGCTTCACAACTCCAGACCACTCACAAATTATACCATTTATGGCCACCATCTGGACACACACCTGCAACCAGTTTTTTGTTCAGGAATAGAGATGGGCCGAATACACCCCCCCCCCCCCCCCCCAGTTTGCGCCCGAACATCGCAAAAGTTGGGACCCAAACTTGAAAAATCAAAAGTCTCCATTTTTAAGGCTTATATGCAAGTTATTGGCCATAAAAAGGGCATGGGGGCCCGGCTACTGCCCTGGGGGACATGTACCAATGCATATAAAACTTTTGAAAAAGATTGTTTTTAAAGGAGCAGTGACTTTAATGATGCTTAAAGTGAAACAATAAAAATGAAAAATTCCTTTAAATATAGTGCCTGGGGGGTCCCCTTAGTTTGCCTGTACCATGTATAGAACCTGCTGCAGCAAAACTGACATTTATAAAGAAAACCTTTTTTTTGTTCTGTATATTATTGTATTCTATTTTGTATGTATTGCACACGGCACTAATAATGTTTTCAGTACATGTTTACATTCTTTCAAGTCCTGATTAGAATTAGCCTGCCTATGTTACGTCCCTTGTTACCATTAAATGTGCAATTGTAATATTAAAGTGATACCTACATAACCATGTGTATAAAAACCTTTAATTGTGTCAAATAAAGCAGAACAGTAATTTTGGAAAGATGCTGAGTGTATCTTTTGTGTCTGTTTCCTATTGCAGAAGTTATTATTAATTTGTAACCAATAATCAATATGAGGATAGGAGTTGCCTATCTATAAAATAGCTCCTTTTCGAAGAACAATCAGTCCTCCCATACCACCTACAAGGACTACTCTGGTCCAATTCTATTCTACCACAGAAAATAAGACCGTTAAATATAATTGTAACACATTCCCTACAACTGTGGAACAGACAAGATACCAAATTTAACATGTTTTCAGAGATCCCTCCCCTAGCATCCTTTCTAGGAGACCCTCACTTCACTTCCTTAGATAATAACCAAAACTCATTAGCAATATGGAAACTGCATAATCTAACAAATATAAAATCACTTACCCAAAACAATACAAAATATGACCTTGCACCTACAGAACATGAAAATTATACGAAGATAAAACACTTCTACCAAAAATACTACTCACTCACTCTACTTATCCCCTTCTCACAATTCGAACAGATTTGTATTTCCTCCCCACTGGACAAAGGATTCCTTTCCAAAATTTATAAAAATCTAAACAAATTCAATATGCCTGGAAAATCACACCCCATGTTACAATGGGAATCAGACCTAAACGTTTCATTCTCCCCCAAACAATGGGATACCATATTTGAAAACCTACACAAATGCACCAAAACTACCACCATCAGAGAATCTGCCACCAAACTGCTTTATAGGTGGTATCTCACCCCTGCCAAACTCAACTCATTCTACCCATCAACATCCCCACTCTGTTTCAGGAGCTGCCCTACACATGGGACACTACTACATATATTTTGGGATTGCTCCCATCTAAAAAACATTTAGCACAATGCAAGTCTCATGATTGATCGAATTTCAGGCAGAAAGATCCCACTAACACCCTAAATGTGCCTTTTATTCACCCCCATACAGGATATACCAATAGCCAATTCTAGACTAATCCATACTCTATTTAGCTCTATCCACTGGACCATCACTTTCAACTGGCGTTCATCCAACGTACCATGGCCTCAGGTTCTTAACCATATGGCAAACATCAAATTATCAGAAAGAATACACCACACATTATATGACACCATGCATATATACCAAAAAAATGGACTTTATGGGAAACCTCACTACTGGTATAATGTCCACTACTGTTATTCTACTTAAGCACATCTACAGATCCTTTCCCGCAAATGCTATATAGATTTATAATCTAATATATGTATTTTCTCATATGATACGTCTTTACTCAGATATAATGTATAATCTTAATGACTCTCTCACTTGTACATCTTCTACCACTGTTAAAATCTTGTACTATGACTTTCTCCATAGTAAAAACCGTTTGTAAAAAAAAAAAAAATATCCAGAACACATTTAAATTGATTTTCCATGCAAGCTTTCTTTATTTGGACAAGCTGGAATTTAGATGCTGGGCATGTGGGTGGCAGGGAGTGGATTTTTTTTTCTCGATGCAGCAGCTGGGGCAGAGAAATTTGCAACTCTACAGCTGGTGGTGTGCTGCTGGCAGATGTGTTTCAAGGACCTGTAACACCCTTTGCTATTCCATCATCCCTATCAGTGGAAGCTGCTGAGAGGTCATGAGATATAGCAGGGGTAGACATGAAAGGCGAGGAGTGAGGAGGAGAAGAATTGTGTCCCTTTTGTGCGGCTTTTTAGGTGCTCTTGCCAATGGTTTGAGTGGTAGGAGGTATATGACTTGTCAAGCATGTGGTACCCAAATGGCTGGTGTTTTTGCCACGCTTGATCTGCTTGCAGCAGAAATTGCAAATTGCAACAGTGCAATCAGCTGCACATGAGCTAAAAAAAGCCCACACAGCTGAGCTGTGGGAAGTGGGCCAGGAGATAACCACTCCACTATCTGATGGAATAGGGTGGCTGCTCTATACTCTTCCATGATGGCTGCCTCTAGAGGACATCCTGCCTCATTGGGGTTGTGCCTCCCCCTCACTTTTCTCCTCTGCTCTGACACCCAAGTCGCATCAGTGATCTCATCATCACTGGAGCCAACCTGACAATACGCTGCGGCTGGGGGAACATGACTGCCAATTTGATGTTTATCAGTGTTCTCCCCTCCCTGTAGGCTCATGTGAATCCCTTCCTCTACCTCAGAACCAACATCAGAATCAAGGAATGTCTGAGCATCCTCAAGAAGCAAGTGGATGACGCTGTGTTTAAATAATTCAGCTGACTCCTCCATGATGCTGGGGCTATGGCAGGAGTAGCTGCGGACAAGGAGGCAGACTAAGCCGCTCTGGAATCTGCCGTGGACTAGTGTCAGCTTTAGTCATAGAGGATGAGGATGATTTAGTAAGCCAGTCCACCACCTCCTCTGCATGCTGTGGCTGAATAGCACAGGCAACTTCACGAAACAGAGACAAATGTGCCCTGCCTGAGGACGGACTACGTCCACCTTGCCTGTGGACACAGACGCTGCTGGCCCCCTCATAGTGGCATGGAAACATCTGCCTCTCCTTGTTGGCTTCGCAGACATGATGGGTGGGCTTATATCCCAATTGTATTATAAACTGGGAAATGTGTGGTTGGTATACAGCACTAAATGTTATAAAATGCTGTGTTCAGCACACTACACTGACACTACACTATACTAACACTCTACACTCAGAGTCCCCATAAGTGAACACACTAACTTGCTAATTGCAAACTAAGCCTTACTCTATCTCCACTCCAAAAATACACTGCAAAAGCTTCCTGTGGGAAGGAACCTTTCATAGTGTGAGGTGGGACTATGAGCACTGAGCCGTGATTGGACAAAGTCATCATCACTTTGTCCAATCATGGCTCTTACAGTGCCCTGTGCTCTAACTGGCAGAGCTGGTCAGGTTTCTTCCAATTAAGGTACCTTGGATGCACTGTGCAGCGCGCTGTGCATTGTGGGGCGTTCGGCGGGCCAACATCCTGCCGAGCACCCCGCAAATTCTATTTAGGAACATACAATCTCATCAGTGTCAAAACACCTTAAAGCGGGGGTCCACCTAAATCGCCAAAAAAAAAATATTAAAAGCCAGCAGCTACAAATACTGCAGCTGCTGACTTTTAATACATGGCCACTTACCTGTCCCAGGGTCCAGCGATGTCGGCAGGCGATGCCGAGAACCCGCTCGGTTCTCGGCAGCTGCCGCCGCCATCCTAGGTGAGGGAATCAGGAAGTGAAGCGTTGCGGCTTCACTTCCCGGTTCCCTACTGCGCATGCGCGAGTCGCGCTGCGCATCGTTACTGGTCCCTGCTATCTCCTGGGAGCTGTGTGTTTCCCAGGAGACAGCGCGGACTGACAGGAAGAGGCATAGACTCCCATGGGAGTCTATGCCGGAAGTGGGTGCAAATACCTGTCTTAGACAGGTATCTGCACCCCCCTCCCCCCTCAAAGGTGCCAAATGTGACACCGGAGGGGGGGAGGGTTCCGAAAAGCGGAAGTTCCATTTTTGTGTGGAACTCCGCTTTAACCACTTGCTGACCGCCGCATGTCGATATACGACGGCACAATGGCAGCGATGGGCAAATGAGCGTACAGGTACATCCCCTTTAATTTGCAGGCTAGTGGGCGCCGCGTACTGCGTGACCGTGCCTGCGGGTCCCGCGGACTCGATGTCCGCTGGTGTCCCGCAATCGTGTCACAGAGCGGCAGAACGGGGAGATGCAACAAGGCATTTCCCTGTTCTGCCTAGCAAAATGACAGAGATCTACATTGGGAGCAGTGATCTCTGTCATGTTGTAGTGAGCCTATCCCCCCTACAGTTAGAATCACTCCCTAGGACACACTTAACCACTTGATCGCCCCCCTAGTGTTTAACCCCTTCCCTGCCAGTGTCATTTACACAGTAATCAGTGCATTTTTATAGCACTGTATACTTTATAGCACTGATCGCTGTAAAAATGACAATGGTCCCAAAATAGTGTCAAAAGTGTCCGATGTGTCCGCCGCAATGTCGCAGTCATGATAAAAATCGCAGATCGCCGCCATTACTAATAAAAAAAAAATAAATAAAAATGCCATAAAATCTATCCCCTATTTTGTAGACGCTATAACTTTTGCACAAACCAATCAATATACGCTTATTGCGATTTTTTTTATCAAAAATATGTAGAAGAATACATATCGGCCTAAACTGAGGAAAAAATTTGTTTTTTTATATGTATATTTTTATAATTTTTTTGGGATATTTATTATAGCAAAAAGTAAAAAATATTGCTTTTTTTTTCAAAATTGTTGTTCTTTTTTTGTTTATAGTACAAAGAATAAAAACCGCAGAGGTGATCAAATACCACCAAAAGAAAGCTCTATTTGTGGGAAAAAAAAGGACGTCAATTTTGTTTGGGTGTAACGTCACACTGCGCAATTTTCAGTTAAAGCGACGCAGTGCCGAATCGCAAAAAGTGCTCTGGTGTAATGCTTCAGGCAGTGAATTATGTTGGATTGTGTGGATCACAGCTTTGGAAGTCTATGAATACTATATTCTTAACAGTTAACTTTAACCTTAACAGCTATCAGGTAGGAAGACTCAGATAAATTTGGAAATACAATCGGTTTTATTTAGAGTGGTAATACACAGCCACGACGGGGAGCTTCAGAGGCAACTTAAGCTTAGTAGCCCTACACAGGGATAAAGTTTATAGGAAATGTAAAGATACTTGCAGTGAGTGGATTCCTGGAGATGGGGTCACCCAGTGGCTTCTTGAGAGATGTACTGGTCTCCTATGTGGAAAGGAACAGGTAAGGTTTTCTTTGGGCAAAGTAAGTAGACTGTGGGTAGGGCAGAGGAGAGTCTCTGACTACTAGAGAGGAAGGGGCTCTGTCCGGCCCAACAAGTGGAAGTTGGAGGGGCTCTGTCCAGCCCAAAAGTGAGGTGGAAGACGGGGCTCTATCCGGCCCAAAAGTGAAATGATAGTTGGGGCTCTGACCAGCCCAAAAGAGAGATGGTAGTCGGGGCTCTGTCCGGCCCAAGAGAGATGATAGTCGGGGCTCTGACTGGCCCAAAAGAGAGATGATAGTCGGGGCTCTGACCGGCCCAAAAGGGAGATGATAGTCGGGGCTCTGACCGGCCCAAAAGAGAGATGATAGTCGGGGCTCTGACCGGCCCAAAAGAGAGATGATAGTCGGGGCTCTGACCGGCCCAAAAGAGAGATGATAGCCGGGGCTCTGACCGGCCCAAAAGAGAGATGATAGTCGGGGCTCTGACCGGCCCAAAAGAGAGATGATAGTCGGGGCTCTGACCGGCCCAATAGAGAGAGATGACTGCAGTCTTCTGTTGGAGATCTTTACCTGGCATCAGGTTCTTAGCACGAACGTCAAACAAATGGCGTTGGCTGTTTAAGTAGGGACAAGAGGAGGAGCCGGGTGATGTTGTTGTGACGTCATCAATTTGCGGCGGAGTTTGTGGAGATATCAGAACTCCCAGTGGAAAGATAAGAATATTGCAGGAGAAATGTCGGAGCCTCCAGTGGAGGGAAAAAGACATTACAGGAGAAATGTCGGAGCCTCCAGTGGAGGGATAAAGACATTACAGGAGAAATGTCGGAGCCTCCAGTGGAGGGTTAAAGACCTTACAGGAGAGATGTCGGAGCCTCCAGTGGATGGATAAGGACATTACATCTGGCCAGGAAGGGGGTAAATCCTTCCGGGGCTGAAGTGGTTAATTTGTAAATTAGGTGTTTATGGGGCACTGTATCAAATGCCTTAGTGAAATCTAGACACACTACACTTTTTTTACATAATTAAACCAGGACTATACATGCTTTGGTACCTCAGGACCATACATGGTTTGGTACAATGGTTGTGGCTTATTATGGTTGCAGATTTCTGAGCCACATAGAAAAGTAAAGTTAGAGATGATCGACCATTCAAAGACATATAAAGAGTAGAGATAAGACCCGAAGAACCCGGAAAATGCTGGCAGATATGCTCAAAAGTGGTTTTCTGAAATGGATAAGAGGAAGCACGTCAGAGAGAAGCTATCCAATGTTGGAGCTGAAGAAAATGAAAAAACTCCGACTGGGGAGCATCGTAGGATTCACAAAAAGCACTCAAGGTTGGAGGGGACCGGGTAGTCAAAAAAATGCCGCACACGGGTAAAACCATGCACGATCCAACAAGCGAGTGCCTGGGGCTGCTCAAGACCTGGAGGAAATAAAGGGTTGTTGGTAATAGGTAACAAGGGCAGAAAGGGGGACATAAGGGAGCTTGAGTACCTCACTGCGTCCCATAGCTTCAGACTATGCTGCGCGAGGAGGGACTTGCACAGGTAGGGTACGGAAATAGTATAGAAGCTTAGGTAAGATCGTAATTTTTAACAAATTGATACGGCCTATCCAAGACAGGTGTGAGAACTGCCAAGACTGCATGAGAGCGGTCAGTGATCCAAGTAAGGGATCTGTTTAGAGATTTTAAGTCCAACATGGGGCAGATGCCGTGTTTGGTTTGGGGACTGTGAATAAGCTTGAATAAAATCCTCTGAACCTTTCCTGTGAAGCAACTGGTACAACCACCCTTTGTGATTGAATTTAGCGCAGACGGTAAATCATTTTTTTTAACTGACACTGGCAAACTAAAAGGGTAGGAACTGAGGAAAAGGCAGAGCTTCCATTTTATTCCATTCTATTTTGTACTCCTCTGAAAAAAACAGATTGTACATAGACATCTGAGATGTCTCAGATCTAGACTAGACTTGTGCAAAGGCTAACAGTTGCCCCCCTCTACTCAGAGGAATTGGGGCACCCCTTCATTGTGAAGAGGGCCTTTGGACAGGCTTGGTGGGGTCTCACAGATTCAAAGCTTGAAACGAAAGGAAGTGCCCTCCTTTGGATGTGGTGTAGAAGTACCTTTCCTCCAGTAACTTCCTTAAAGTGGAGTTCCACCCAAAAATGGAACTTCCACTTTTTGGATTCCTCCCCCCCTCTGGTGTCACATTTGGCACCTTTCAGGGGGGAGGAGGGAGCAGATAACTGTCTAATACAGGTATTTTCTCCCACTTCCTGGCATAGCTCACCGCGGCGATTGCGGTGACCTATGCCACTTCCGGCGCCTACCCCGTCCTCCCCCGCTGTATTCTGTGAGACACAGAACACAGCAGGGACCTGAGAGGACGCGCAGCGCGACTCGCACATACGCAGTAGGGAACCAGGAAGTGAAGCCGCACGGCTTCACTTCCTTATTCTCTTACCGAGGATGGCATCGGCAGCAGCTGAGAGCCGAAGGACGGATCGGCTTTGGTTGCTGACATCGTGGGCTCCCCGGAGAGGTAAGTGTCCATATATTCAAAGTCAGCAGCTGCAGTATTTGTAGCTGCTGGCTTTTAATATTTTTTTTTCAGCGGACCTCCACTTTAATAAATTCAACAAGGGATTCCCTCAATAGGCATTCAATGTCAAAAGACATGAATAAAAAGCTGAAACCTCTTACCAGTGGCTTCAGCAGTCCAGGCCTTTAACCACAAAATCTTGTGTATATGCAGAGCCTTGGGTAAAGACAGGTTCCAGATCTATATTCATTTGTCTTTTGCAGTTAACTATAGTCTGGCCGACAAATAGAACATCAAGTTGAGGGTACAGAGCTGAATCTAAAAGGGCAAAGGAGGCATTAAAGAAGGCTTAAAAACACCCATGAATAGAATCCATAAAAGACGGAATGCCCCCAATAGAAAGGGTAAAATATTTATTGGGGACTGAAATAGCTAGGAAGGTAATTTGGACAGGGTAAAATCCCCAATCCTCACTAAATTTAATAGGTACGATGCCCGGCGGGTGTGGAGAGGCGACTCTTTGTACATCTTGCCGCATGTATGCGTTCCTTGATCATCCGATCGAGGGCGAATACTGCTGTGCAAAATGTAAGCACATTGTTTCCCTGGAAGCCCAGGTTCTGAATCTGGGGAAGCAACTGTCAGCACTGAGAAGTCCCTCCATACTAAAGGTGAGCCAGGAACGTACACGGCAGGTGCTGGCAGGGGCCAGCACAGAGGCGGGTGGAGACAAAGAGGTGCAGGCACTAGCAAAGAGTAGATGGGTGACAGTCAGGAGGGGTAGAGGGGGAAGTGCCAGGGAGGCCGATCCAGGACTGGAGCATCCCAATAAGTACGCTACTTTGAGTGACATTGGTGAAACCAGTCAGGGACCAGCACTGCTGGAGCTGAGGGACTCTCCTAGCTGCCGGGGGAAGAACTCCTCCAGTGAGAGTGGGTGGGGGGCAGCAAAGGGAAAGGAAAGACAGATTCTGGTGGTAGGGGACTCAATTCTTAGAAGGACAGAGAGGGCAATCTGTAACCAAGACCTGAAGCGCCGAACAGTATGTTGTCTACCGGGCGCTCGGGTTCGGCACATCACGGATCTTGTGGACAGATTACTGGGAGGGGCTGGGGAAGACCCAGCTGTCATGGTGCACGTTGGCACCAATGACAAAGTCAGAGGCAGATGGAGTGTCCTAAAGAACGATTTTAGGGACTTAGGAGCTAAATTGAGGAAAAGGACCTCCAAGGTAGTATTCTCAGGAATATTACCGGTACATCGAGCC
The DNA here is from genome assembly GCF_042186555.1 of Aquarana catesbeiana. NCBI lineage: Eukaryota > Metazoa > Chordata > Amphibia > Anura > Ranidae > Aquarana > Aquarana catesbeiana. Next base: position 211,817,061 of record NC_133334.1, on the reverse strand, counting down.
AGACCAGAAAGGAAGAGGGAGATTAGGGAAGTAAACAAGTGGCTGAAGAGCTGGTGTAGTAAGGAGGGGTTTGGGTTCCTGGAGGACTGGGCAGACTTCTCAGTCGGTAACCGGTACTATAGAAGGGACGGACTGCACCTAAATGAGGAGGGTGCAGATCTGCTGGGAATGAAGATGGCCAAAAAGTTAGAGGGGTTTTTAAACTAGGGGATGGGGGTGAGGGTCCAGAGGCAGAGATAGCCAGTGCGGAAGATATTCCAGAGGGTAGTATTGGGGGCATTAGTGGCAGGTTAACCAAAGCACAAAAACACAAGGTGAGCATAGTAGCAAGTCCTAGTTGCAATCTCGAAACACCCAATACGAGGACAATATGCGACCGGTCTAAACTATGTGGCATGTTCACCAATGCCAGGAGCATGGCAGACAAGATGGGTGAACTAGAGATACTGTTGTACGAGGAGGATTTGGATTTTGTGGGAATTTCAGAGACCTGGTTCAACAGCTCTCATGATTGGCTGGCAAACATTCAAGGGTATACCCTTTACCGCAAGGATAGGGAGGGTAAAAAAGGGGGAGGGGTATGCCTATATATCAAGAATAATGTACAAGTGAATGTGAGAGATGACATCACTAAGGGAGCTAGGGAGGAGGTGGAATCCTTATGGGTAGAGCTCCAAAGGGATGAAGCTAAGGGGAAAATAATACTGGGAGTATGCTATAGGCCCCCTAACCTGAGGGAGGAAGTGGAGACGGATCTCCTATCACAAATTGGATTAGCAGCAAGGATGGGAAGTGTTATCATAATGGGGGATTTTAATTATCCAGACATAGACTGGGTGGAGGGAACCGCGCATTCATTTAAGGCTCGCCAATTCCTTAATGTCTTGCAGGACAATTTTATGGGTCAGATGGTAGACGCACCAACTAGAAATAAAACATTACTGGATCTACTGATTACCAACAATACAGACCTGATCACGGATGTGGAAATACGGGGCAATTTAGGTAACAGCGATCACAGGTCAATTAGTTTCAGTATAAATCACACAAATAGGAAACATAAAGGGAATACAAAGACACTGAATTTCAAAAGAGCCAACTTCCCTAAACTACAAACCTTGCTAAAAGGCATAAACTGGGATAAAATATTAGGAACAAAGAATACGGAGGAGAGATGGGTTTGCTTTAAGAGCATGTTAAATAAGGGCATTAGCCAATGTATCCCATTGGGTAATAAATTTAAAAGAGCGAACAAAAGTCCTGGATGGCTTAATTCCAATGTAAAAATGCATATAAAAGCAAAGCAGAAGGCCTTCAAAAAATAAAAGGTTGAGGGATCATCCTCAGCATTCAGACTTTATAAAGAATGCATCAGGAAATGTAAGGGTGCAATTAGGACGGCTAAGATAGAACATGAAAGACACATAGCGGAGGAGAGCAAAAAAAAATCCCAAGAAATTCTTTAAGTATGTAAACAGTAAAAAAGGGAGGACAGACCATATTGGCTCCATAAAGAATGAGGAAGGACATCTGGTTACAAAGGATGGGGAGATGGCAAAGGTATTGAATTTATTCTTCTCCTCAGTCTTCACGAGTGAATCAGGGGGCTTCAGTAACCAAAACTGCAGTGTTTATCCTCATGACACAACACAGGAAGCACCTCCATGGTTAACAGAGGACGGAATTAAAATTAGACTTGAGAAACTTAACATTAATAAATCACCGGGACCAGATGGCTTGCATCCAAGGGTACTTAGGGAACTCAGTCAAGTGATTGCCAGACCGTTGTTCCTAATTTTTACAGATAGTCTACTGACTGGAATGGTACCAGCTGATTGGAGAAAAGCCAATGTAGCACCAATATTTAAAAAGGGCCCAAAATACATCCCTGGGAATTACAGACCAGTTAGCCTAACATCAATAGTATGTAAACTCTTGGAGGGGGTGATAAGGGACTATATACAAGATTTTAGTAATAAGAACGGTATCATTAGCAGTAATCAGCATGGGTTCATGAAGAATCGTTCTTGCCAAACCAATCTATTAACCTTCTATGAGGAGGTGAGTTGCCATCTAGATAAAGGAAGGCCCGTAGACGTGGTGTATCTGGATTTTGCAAAAGCATTTGACACAGTTCCCCATAAACGTTTACTGTACAAGATAAAGTCCATTGGCATGGACCATAGGGTGAGTACATGGATTGAAAACTAGGGGGCGTGGCCTGGCTGCACTGGAAGATGGCTGCCTGAGACCTTAGCTCCTGCCGTTGCCTGACTTTACAAAGCACCACAGGAGGGAATCTGAAGCCAAAAGCCTTCTGTCACATTCCTGAAGATGGGGACAGCATCCCGGACCTCATCAGCCTCGAGGTCCCGATCTCCCCATGAACATACGGGGAACATCAGCCAAAACATCCCGGAGATGTTCAGAACGCAACGGAGCAACATGGCGCCTACCCGCCACAGTACCTCACATACTTCGGAAACACAGATGTCGGGACCCACACTAGCGCCGCTCCCCTCATCCCCAGCGGTGACAAGCGCACAAAACGACCCACCGCAATCCATGCTCAGCATACAAGATTTGAGAACGATCGCCGCTGACATCAAGGACACTCTGTCAGCCGCCACTGCGGACCTGCGTCTGGACATTCAGTCACTAGGGAACAGAGTGCATGAAGTAGAACAGACGACGGCCCAACACGATACGGTCCTCCGCAAGGTGATGAGAAAACTGGACACACACACCTTGCAGCTGAGAGAAGTACAAAGGCACGTTGAAGACCTTGATAATCGCGGACGCCGCCATAACCTCAGGATCAGAGGGATGCCTGAGGCAATTGATTCTGAGCAGATACTGCCTGCAGTTACAGAGCTCTTTAATGGCCTTCTAAACAGACCCCGCCAAACGCAGATTGAGATGGAGAGAATTCACAGGGCATTGCGCCCTAAGGGAAGAGAGACAGATCCGCCGCGGGACATCATCTGCTGCCTAGTGGACTATAAATTAAAGGAGGAAATACTGCGACAGGCCAGAGACAAATCTCAACTACAACATGACGGACGACAGATCCAGATCTTTCAAGATCTTTCTGGCATCACCCTTCAACACAGAAGAGACTTAAAGCCTCTTCTCAAGGTGCTACGAGCCAACGGCATAAGATACCGATGGAAATTCCCTTTCTGTCTCTCGGCCACACATCTTGGCCGTACGGCTATGCTAAGAGTGTCTGAGGACATGCACCAATTCTGCCGCACCCTGGATATACCTTTAGTCGAGGTGCCCAATTGGTATGCGGAATTCCGACAGGCAACAGTCAGAAGACACCAAACTCCAGCAGAACCGATGGATACGCATGACATGCGACATGACAGGAGACGCTCGACATCAGGTAACAGATCACGAGCTGTACGCCATGACTCACGCTACGGATACAGCCACTCCAGCTCTCCGCGCTCTAGAAGAGCCAGAAGGGATAACTGACCCGACGCTCTCCCTATAGCAGTCCCTTAATCCGATAGATCTTGAATCGGATTAAGGTGAAAATCTAACTTCTCAAAATCTGTTACTGCCCTTTCGGTTGCCTCTTGTTAACTGGTTATATGACTGTTTGACTTTATGTTCATGCAATCTTCATCAACGTCGATGTCAATGCTCACCTTGGAAACTCGTTTGTTTCAACGAAGACATGCAGAACTCACTCATACCTACACTGCCGCCTGCATACAGCATTCCCTATAACAGCTGAGACTATTTTCAGCTATCATCCTTCACAAGTTACCTACACCACTGGACCCACTGCAGGATCACAGGTCAATTCATTTTAGTTTGTTTTACTCCACTGTCCTGCACAGATCCCTTACACACATGCCTCCTGCCCTGATTTAATAATAAAGTTTCAGTTTTAACAAGCTAACTAAAACCAGCAACCCGCAACATGACACTGGAAACTTAAGTACGGGCATTATCTTCCCCCCATTAGCACTGCCAAATACCACCGCTCAGGTGCTGTTGGTGCACAGACTGTCTGCTCCACCGTATGGCTAATGGATTTTAAGCGTTACATATACCTTTCCTGAGGATCCCGAATACAGGATGATCTATTACGCAGCGAGAACAACCCGGATGGAGACGAGAACATTGCATTTGGATACAAAGGATGAACATAACCTCTCCCCCGCCTACACCAAGTAAAATATACAAGCAAACTCCCTAAATATGAACATCGGTTTAATACATCAAATTCTGATCTTACGTTCCTGGAAGCCCTCATGCTAATGACTTCAAATCCCCGGTGGTCCTACGCATCTCCTACACAGCTCAGAAGAGATCAAGAACCCGTATCCTTCACTTTTAACAGGACACTGCTGTCTTATTCTTAGATGTGATCAATTATCACTTTCTTTACACAGATCAGCTAAAAACTGGACTTTGGTAATGTATCACTGTTACACTTATTAACAGCAAGCAGCAACTATCCCTCCCAGAGATGCATACATAACATCCTATTAGAATGCATGTCTCTTTTACGGCTACCTTTAAATGTACATCAACCCTTAGGCACCGTAGATTAACTCCAGGTAGATGTTCACTTGCAGCCCTCCCACCTGTCAATACAACCACTACAGTTTACTAATTCTTTCCATGTAGTAACACAATCCGCCGCATAATTACCTTACAAGGTATTTCACGCCCTTCAACATCACTCATAGCTTCCTTAGCAGCACGTCGCATAACACCACGAAACCTAGAATTCTACAGGCATACTTTGCATACCACTCATAAACTTATCCATCCAACAGGGTGATCTATCTCTCACGAACAAACTGCGATGCATGGTCAATTCCGGTTTAACTAACGAAGATGATTGCAGATCACCTAGATGGCTGATACACTTAAATTGAACATCTCTCCTCCCCGTCCCAACAACTATGCAACGAATCACTTGATATTGCGGGTGAGTCCACTAAGACTTATACATGTGCCGTACCACCGAGGTAATGATAGAATCCTGCACTCTCGTATCAGATGCTAGACAGCTCTAACCTGCCTGTGGTACAAAGAAACAATAAAACATCCTACTCCTTGGATTCTCCAATAACACGTCCAGTAAAATTAGACAGCCTGCTATAAACAACCATCCTAGGTGGAATCTACCTATTAAATAAACCGGCGGCGATTATACATGATAAGTATGCACACACCCCTGCACAGGGAAAAACCACTGCTACACGCCTCCTAATACACGATATAGCAGGCTAGGACAACATATTGAACAGCAGACAGAGGATTAAGATTAGTTTATTATTGTACTGTTAAGATTCTTACTGGCGGTTTTATTTATCTTCATTTTGTCTGCATTTTAGATACTGCTAATACGAACTGACATACAGTAGGCTATACCTATACAGAAATCGACCTTGATTGCAATGTTTTATGGTTTCAGAAGGGTTTCTACTCACTTCTCATTATCTATGGTCATCATACCATACATGTTTTATTTACTTCTGTGTTTTTTCAGACTTAGAGGATAATTATATATTCTTTTGGATTCTCCTGTAGCATGACTCTTGGCATGTGTAAGTAACCATCAGTCATCACCTGACTAGCAATTATATCTCCTCAATGTCCATTAACATATCCTAATTTACTCGCCGCTTTCACCTATTTTATTTGTTTTTCTTTCACACCCTTATACTACCGCTGCTTACATGCTCACCTGATCACTCACCCCGGTTCCGGGGTCATGTGACAGGTTGCAAGGCACACAATCTTTGTTTCTCAACCTATGATCTTCCATAGTTTTAAACTCCTTATATTCTATACACTATTCGCACAAAATATATCCCTCCCAATTTTCTTTTTTTTATGCACAAAACCCTCCACTACTTTACCTTCAGAGCAGGTAACGGCGGGCATACCCGTGAGTGTACTGATCTCCTGTGTAAGACAGTTACTGACCCCCAAACGGTACTATTAAGAAGTACAGATCTGACACCAGGTCAAATCCTATTGCCTTCAAACCGTACACATTACTTCCTCTATAGAGTAGAGGAGGTTAATTATTTACCCCCCTCCCTTGCCCTCTTATTTCGACCCCTCTTCACAGACGGTTTACACTCCCCTGACCACGCTTATTACGGTAAATAATTAGAACAATCTTTGAAAGCACACTCGAACTCACACGTAATTCCTATATCTACGGACATCCGTTTTACTACCATGCAAGCCAACAATACACCCTCGTCTCTTTCCAAGGTAAAATTCTGTTCCCTGAATGTCCGTGGACTTAATTTGCCTGAAAAGAGATCTCAATTGTTACACTCCCTAAAAATAAGTAAGACTCAGATAGCCTTTCTGCAGGAAACTCACTTCCGAACTGACAACATCCCAAAACTTTACAATCATCACTACCCCACCGTATTTCATGCTTCCGACAAAGAAGCTAAAACAAAAGGCGTAGCGATCTTACTAGCAAAAAATTGTCCGTTAAAAGTATCAGAAGTTAAAAGAGACACCTATGGCAGATATATCTTTCTTAAGGGAACTCTTCACAATTCTCCTATCACGTTGGCCAACCTTTACGCCCCGAACAAAAGCCAGGTCTCATTTTTTCGCGAAACTCTTCATTTACTAACCGAATTCTGTTCTGGAATACTTATTGTTGGAGGAGGTTTTAATGTGGCCTTATCGCCATCTCAAGATTCATCCACCGGCGCATCCTCCATGCCTTACAGAGCCCTAAAATCCATTAAAAAACAACTCCAAGAACTGTCACTCCACGATTCCTGGAGAACATTACACCCAAACGGGAGAGACTTCACATACTACTCGGCACCACACAACAAATACACAAGAATTGACCATTTTTTTATATCACAAACTGACCTACCATTACTGTCCAAGGCCTCAATTGACCCAATGGTTATCTCCGACCATAACCCGATATCCATTACCCTTGACTTTCCCACATCCCGTCCTAGAAATGGAATTTGGCGACTAGATAACTCAACATTAACGGACATCGACATCACCCAAAAACTTGACAAATGTTACAACACTATTTTAAGGAAAACGTTCCTGGGGAATCGAAACAATCAAGCATTTGGGCGGCACATAAGTGTGTAATACGTGGAGAAATTATCTCGCTCAATGCCAACAAATTCAGACTAAAGAGGGAACGTCTTGCAGCCCTATACGCAAAAATACACTCACTGGAAAAGGCTCACAAACTTTCACTAGCCACAAAATCACTAATTGACCTCACGAAAGCCAGAGAGGAGCTCTTAGCAGAATTAGGTAAAACCTTGAAGCGCAAATATGTTTTAACACAAAAACTATTTTACGAATTTGGAAATAAATCTGGAAAACTATTGGCCAAGGCATTACAATCAAAGAAAGCATCACATACTGTACACACGATTAGAGATTCCTCAGGAACAAATTTTTCCACCCCGGTGGAAATCGCCAACCAATTTGTCCGATACTTTTCGGATCTATACAATTTACCCACTTCTAAGGAGACAAGTCCCAACACAGAAAGAGAAAATGCGTTAAGAGATTTTCTAACTCATTACTGCCCGACATCCATCTCTCCAGAAGACATAGAACACCTAAACCGTCCCATTACTCCAGATGAAATCTCAAATGTACTAAAACAACTCAAGCCAGGCAAAAGCCCAGGCCCGGATGGTCTGACTGTGGGCTATTACAAAACTTTTCAAACTACACTGATTCCTCATCTCACCAAGACCTTTAATGAATTATCTTCCTCTCCCCAAACAAACAAAGACTTATTAGAAGCACATATCACACTTATACCGAAACCCGGCAAAGATGAGACACTGGTATCTAATTACCGGCCTATTTCTCTCCTTAACGTTGACATGAAAATATTTGCCAAAACTCTAGCCAATCGAATTCTCCAATTCCTTCCCAACTTAATTTCACTAGACCAGGTCGGATTCATCCCTGGCAGAGAAGCCAGAGATAACACTATAAAGGCTATCAATGTCCATCACTGGCTCTCAACATCTTCCACACAAGGCTTTTTCCTATCCCTTGATGCGGAGAAGGCGTTCGACAGGGTGGCTTGGGACTACATGTCTGCAGTTCTACAGGCTATGGGATTTCCAACTCTTTTTATCCAAATGATTCTAACGCTATACGCTTCTCCCACAGCCAGAATCAGAGTTAATGGTCATCTGTCGGACGCCTTCTCCGTGTCTAATGGCACCAGGCAAGGGTGTCCGTTATCCACGATTCTTTTTGTCCTTTCCCTAGAACCCATACTGCACAAACTTAGGACCAACCCCGATATTAATGGCATCGAAATCAAGCGCAAACAATATAAACTTGCAGCATATGCAGATGACATTCTCCTCTTCCTCTCTAACCCTTTACTTTCGATCCCTAACTTATTGAAAGACTTTGCCCTCTTTCACAAACTGTCTAATCTGAAAATAAATTTCTCTAAATCTAAGGCCCTCAATATTTCCCTACCACCAGAGATAGTCTCTCTATGCAAAACTAACTTCCCTTTTAGCTGGGCACCTCACTCTCTTACATACCTAGGCATCCAAATTCCAGCCAAGTTAAATGATTTATACGATAAAAACTACTCTCCATTATTACAAGTCATAAAAAACGATCTCAACAAATGGTCTTCGGGCCAATTTTCCTGGTTTGGGCGCATAGCCATTTTAAAAATGAATATACTGCCTCGTATATTATACGTTTTACAAACGGTCCCAATTAATTTACCACCAACATTCTTCAAAACGTACAAAAAACTTTGCAGAAACTTTATTTGGGCCCGCAAACCTCCTAGAATCAGCTGGGACAGAATGACTCTTCCAAAACTTAAAGGTGGACTAGGCTTACCTGATATACATAAATATTATACAGCATGCCATCTCACTAGAGTAATTGATTGGCACATACACACACACTCGAAAGATTGGATCGCTTTGGAAGACTCATGTGACAATATCCCTTTATCCAATATCCCATGGCTTAACAATAAGGTCATTCCTAGAGTTTATTCAAATCACCCGCTCATAGGACCTACCTTACATAGCTTCAAAACTGCGTGTCAATCCCTCACACTAACTCCTACACCAGGCCCAATGACTCCCCTGACGAACAACCCCGACTTTCCACCGGGAGTCACGAGAAACAACACTACAAACCATACCACTGAATACCCGCTGAGAGCCCATCACTTCTTCGACAAAGGTTCTTGTATTCCATTTTCGGCTCTATCTGCACAGTACCCAGACAGAAACATTTCCCTTTTCCATTTCCTACAAATAAGACATTTCCTAAAGGGCAATTCACTCACATCGCAATGGTCCAGAGAATTACACCCTATCGAATCACTATGCTCTATGACATGCCCCCAAAACCACTTAATTTCTACTGTATATTCCATGCTATATGGGGAAATCAATCACAAAGACAACCCAACTAATCAGAAATGGGAAAGTGAACTTCAAATTGACCTTTCCCCTGAAGACTGGGAAAACATATACGAGCATACCCACAAAGGCTCCATAAACATTTCCGCGCAAGAAAACAATTTCAAACTGTACTCAAGATGGTACCCGACTCCGGAACGAATCCATAGCTTTAATCCTCACATTTCACCTTTATGCTGGAGATGTAACTCTGAAGTGGGTACTCTCCTCCATATTTGGTGGGAATGCTCGCTTATTAAACCATTCTGGGAACAGGTACACAGCTTGATATCTCAAATAACCACATACACACTGGACCCGTCAGCAGCACAGTTTTTACTACATCACACAACCCTGCCACAATCCACATACAGGAAGTCCTTAGCACTTCACCTCGTAAACGCTGCCAAACAATGTGTCCCTCTATTTTGGAGAAAGATCAACCCACCCAAAATTTCCGACTGGTTAAAGCGCATAGATAAGATAGCAGAAATGGAAGACCTAATTCATCAGGCCAACGACAATCCCACAAAATTTCGCAAAACTTGGGCATGTTGGCTACACTTTCGAGAATCCTCGGAATTCCAAACACTTCTCCTCGACCCGCCCCACAGACACACAAGGGGACTTAATGGTTCCATTACATAAAAGTGCTGAATTGAGATAAAATCCGAAGACCCACGAGATATACCCGAGTCTTGGCCGTACCAGTTTAGACCCACTCTTTTTGAGTTCTGCACATAACGGGTAATTACCCCCTAATTCACCTCTTTTTCTCATACCCTCAACATGAAAGGAAGGAGAACTAATCACACCTCTACCACTAAAAGTTCTAACCTCCCTCCCTCACAATTTAGAGTGTAACCGTCAACACTACCATCTTCCCCCTCCCCACTTTCTACCCATACCTCATTGTAGCTATAAAAATTATAATCCTAAAACAATACTTACGAGACTCCTCGATAATGTCTATGTGTCCAACACTAAAACGCCTTATAATTAGCAATCACCACCTCACCCCCCTTGCACAGTTTGTTCCCAAGTAGGGTGCTTGGGTTGGGTGAGGTATAACGTTGGTCCACATGACAAACATGGGCCACTATATGCAAAAACAAAAAATAGCCACTTATTACTACATCCAAATTATCTTGGAGAAACTGGAACTCCCAGACCACACAGAAATGTTTCAAGAGTTTTTCTTCAATGACTTAGATAAACATGTTCTTTACCACTGTTCTTGTAAGGGCATACATGGTTAACTATAATTCTACTCCATACTGAGATAGTTCTGAAATGCTCAATGTCTAAACTTATGATCGAATGTAAATGCTCCATTTATGTGCATGATAACATTCTGTATCACCTGTTATTTTGTGTTATTTTATCTTACTCAATAAAAATTTTATGAGAAAAAAAAAAAAAAAAGAAAACTGGCTACAAGGGCGAGTTCAGAGGGTGGTGATAAATGGGGAGTACTCGGAATGGTCAGGGGTGGGTAGTGGGGTTCCCCAGGGTTCTGTGCTGGGACCAATCCTAATTAATTTGTTCATAAACGATCTAGAGGATGGGATAAACAGTTCAATCTCTGTATTTGCAGACGATACTAAGCTAAGCAGGACAATAACTTCTCCGCAGGACGTGGAAACCTTGCAAAAAGACCTGAACAAATTAATGGTGTGGGAGACTACATGGCAAATGAGGTTCAATGTAGAAAAATGTAAAATAATGCATTTGGGTGGCAAAAATATGAATGCAATCTATACACTGGGGGGAGAACCTCTGGGGGAATCTAGGATGGAAAAGGACCTGGGGGTCCTAGTAGATGATCGGCTCAGCAATGGCATGCAATGCCAAGCTGCTGCTAACAAAGCAAACAGAATATTGGCATGCATTAAAAGGGGGATCAACTCCAGAGATAAAACGATAATTCTCCCGCTCTACAAGACTCTGGTCCGGCCGCACCTAGAGTATGCGGTCCAGTTCTGGGCACCAGTCCTCAGGAAGGATGTACTGGAAATGGAGCGAGTACAAAGAAGGGCAACAAAGCTAATAAAGGGTCTGGAGGATCTTAGTTATGAGGAAAGGTTGCAAGCACTGAACTTTTTCTCTCTGGAGAAGAGACGCTTGAGAGGGGATATGATTTCAATTTACAAATACCGGGCTGGTGACCCCACAATAGGGTTAAAACTTTTTCGCAGAAGAGAGTTTAACAAGACTCGTGGCCACTCATTAAAATTAGAAGAAAAGAGGTTTAACCTAAAACTACGTAGAGGGTTCTTTACTGTAAGAGCGGCAAGGATGTGGAATTCCCTTCCACAGGCGGTGGTCTCAGCGGGGAGCATTGATAGCTTCAAGAAACTATTAGATAAGCACCTGAATGACCGCAACATACAGGGATATACAATGTAATACTGACACATAATCACACACATAGGTTGGACTTGACTGACTTGTGTCTTTTTTCAACCTCACCTACTATGTAACTATATAAAAAATGGCAGGATCTACTACAGGAACGGCCCCCTTTTTTTCTTAAAGCAGAACTTAACTCCCTAAATGGAGTTTGTTCCATTCAAACCCTCCCCTCCTCCACAATCATAAATGTAAAGTAGTGCGTGTACAGCTTGTATAACAGTGTGAATTTGTTGTCCCCTCAAAATAACTCAACACACAGCCATTTTGTTGTCCGCTGGCAACAAAAGTAAGTACACCCCTATGTGAAAATGTCCAAATTGGGCAAAATTAGCCATTTTCCCTCCCCAATGTCATGTGACTCGTTAGTGTTACAAGGTCTCAGGTGGGAATGGGGAGCAGGTGTGTTAAATTTAGTGTTATCGCTCTCACTCTCTCATACTGGTCACTGGAAGTTCAACATGCCACCTCATGGCAAAAATCTCATTGCCGTAGAGGTTGAAGGGGTGGGGGGCAACGCTGTATCCTGGACTAGGCCAACAAGGACCAGGCCTAGGGCAGCACGGAAGTAGTTTAGTGTAGCGCCAGTCTTATGGGGCGGACTGGGCTGAGAGTCAAATTAGTCTAGCGCCCCCATAAAGCGGCCGCACTGCTTCCGGTATGCGGGCGGCTGGTATTCTGCAACTGTGGGGAGGGGGGGTGTTGGGCGCTGCTTCTCATTTTGACTGTCCTATCATCCAGGACCACAGACCTTCCTTATTGTGCTATATGTTTATGTTTTCTGCTGCACCATTGGCATGGTTATATCTTCTTAGTCCTCTCCATAAAATGATCAGAAATTTGTGCTTAATGTAGAACTATAGGCAACACTTTTTTTTTTCATTTTGGATAGAATAAGGGAGGGTTATAGCCCCTGTCAGTTTATTTTTTACCATCCCAGTCCCATTGCAGAGGTTTCCCTTCACTTCCTGCCCCATAGCCAAACAGGAAGTGAGAGCATATCTATGCAAATTAAGGGAATCCACCTCCCCAGGCCCTCAGAACTAGTGTACAAACTCAAAAATTTCAGGGCGGGTCTTAAACAGCAAGGGGTGTGGCCTTGACAGGAAGGGGTAAGTCATATTTAAATTAGAGGGTACACGAGTTTAGTCAGGCTTAGGGCAGCACAAAACCTAAATACACTACTGGTGGGGGGGTCAGCCTGTCAGTGCTCAGACAATAGGCCGCACACTGCATCAAATTGGTCTGCATGGCTGTCGTCCCAGAAGGAAGCCTCTTCTAAAGATGATGCACAAGAAAGCCTGCAAACAGTTTGCTGAAGACAAGCAGACTAAGGACATGGATTACTGGAACCATGCCCTGTGGTCTGATGAGACCAAGATAAACGTATTTGGTTCAGATGGTGTCAAGTGTGTGTGGCGGCAACCAGGTGAGGAGTACAAAGACAAGTGTGTTTTGCTTACAGTCAAACATTGTGGTGGGAATGTCATTGTCTGGGGCTGCATGAGTGCAGCTGTAACTGGAGAGCTACAGTTCATTGCAGGAACTATGAATGCCAACATGTACTGTGACATACTGAAGCAAAGCATGATCCCCTCCCTTCGAAGACTGGGCTGCAGGGCAGGGATGTACCTAGACCATTTGTCACCTGAGGTGGATCCTATATCTGGCACCCCCCCAACTTTAAAATGTAAAAACACCCCACTGTGCCCCCTGCATACCTTTGCATCCCCCAATATCCCTTTGTCACTACTTTATACCACCTCTCCACAACTGGACCCCTTTACATTACACAGCCCCCCCCGCACCTCTGGACCCTTTTGCATTACACAACCCCCTGCACCTCTGGACCCTTTTACATTACACAATCCCTGCACCTCTGGACCTCTTTACATTACACAACCCCCTCTGGATCCATTTTTATCACACAACCCCCTCTGGATCCATTTATATCACACAGCCCCCTCTGGACCCCTTTACATCACATAGCACCCTGCACGTCTGGATCCTTTTACATCACACAGACGGAATGGTTGAAATGATTGTAAACCTCAGACATGAAATCTGAACAAAGCATATCCCTCTACAGCAGGGGTCTCAAACTGGCGGCCCTCCAGCTGTTGCAAAACTACAAGTCCCATAAGGCATTGCAAGGTTGATAGTTACAAGCATTGTTCCCACAGGCAGAGGCATGATGGGACTTGTAGTTTTGCAACAGCTGGAGGGCCGCCAGTTTGAGACCCCTGCTCTACAGTGTGCACTTGTCTCAATTAAGAGCACTAAGTGTCAATTCTGTCTGCTGCTTCGTCCTCTGCTATCCGCATGAGTCACTTCTGCCAATTTTCCTGACACCAAGAGAAAAATGGTGATGGCGGAGGGACCTCCAGCCGAATGACATCCTCATCTCTGTTTCTGTGAGCTGTCTAGAGCGGGAAGTGTCTCTTACCTCCAATCAGCTCTCAGAACTCTCCTCACTGAGCTCTGCAGAGTGTAACTTCAGCTCTCTGCCCCCTTTTTTATGAACTCTCAGCCAAGCTCTAAAATTCAGCAATTTGAAAGGATGTAGGAGGATTTGTTTAATCTCTTGTGTATCACTTCAATGGGTATATGAAATGGCTTACAACCATTTAAGCATGGCCAGGATAACTGAAACCGAAATTATACTCTCCATCAGAACCTGGGTCTTAACAGCCAAGTTGTCAAAGCCAACGAATGAGAAGCAGGGTGGAAGATTTATCCTTGAGATAACAAATCTGGCAGAGGCTAAGAAGTCTAACAGACTAACAAGGTTGGCATGCCACACTCTCTAGGGCCAATACAGAGCAATGAGAATGACTGGAATGCCCTTGGCTTTGATCCTTGAATGATAAAGATAAAAATATTAGCAAAGAAAAAGCATTTTTCAGGGTATAATGATCCCATGGTGCCACCAGGTCCCGCTTTCTGGGTAAAAATCTGTCTAGTTCTTGTTGAACTGGAGAGCTAGCAGATCTATCTCCAGCGTCCCACAATGCAGCTATTCATCCTGGAACACCTGCTGATGGAAAAACCATCACCCCAGGTCAAAACTTTCTGCTGAGAAAATCTGCCTGCAATTTCTGCACCCCAAAAATGTGCAGTGTGGAAACTTTACCCAGGAAAGGCTCTATCTCCATTGCTGCCACAACACTTCTAGTGCCCTGATGATGGATGTAAACCACACCCGGGGCATTGTCCAGTTAAATCTGGATCGTATGAAGAAGGAGGGGGGAGTCTTGTAAAGTAACAACTGACAAATTGCTCAAAACTCTCATTTATTGATTTTTCCTGTGACCAAAATCCCTGAACAGAAACCTAGTATAGAACATTGCTAAAACCCAGAAGACTGGCATCTGTTGTGACCATCCTTCAGACAGATTCAGTTAAGGATAGATTTCAACTGGTCAGTGGTCTGATGGGTCACTGGCAGATCCAAAGTAGTTATAGACCACTGCTTAACAAATTCCATCTTAAAGGGGAACACTTACAACACATATCTCAGGTAGGGTCCAGAACCCACCAGGGTGCTTCCCATCCATATTCGAGGATTACTTCGAACAGTGGGTATAGTGGAAACATCTTTGCAGCTGTATTGGCTCTGAAAGACCCAAGGTTGATGACAGCAGGCTGATCCTCCAAAAAAAAGGTAGGTAGTGCGTACTACATATATAGGCACTAAAACTACCTCTTGGAGGTCTAAGGTGACGATAGACTGTGGGGCCTCAAAAACATGAGAGATAGACTGTGATAACTCTAGGTCTGTGTCAGAGATGGTAACTGCAACTGGTGACTTGGCCCATAAAGTCTTGTGTGATTGCAGAAGAGGCCCCTGATGGCAGGGTAGGGGAACCAGCCTCACCTGGCAGAGCTAAGAGAGACTCCAATGAAGTAAACCCTATACCCATATGGTCACTGGATTCCAGATGTCAGAGCCATTAGAGGGCACAGAGTAAATGAGTATGAGAGTGGCTAGTGAGTCTTCAGAGATAGCGCAGCTGAGGCAATGACAAGCGCTCTTTTACCAGAGAGCACCACAAACAGACCACTATTGGATCTGAAACGCAGCATTCAAGCGGAACTTAGTTCCTCAGTTCCCCAAAGTCACTTCCAGGCTAGCCCTGCAATCTCTTGTCCAGAGGGTTCCAGGTACAGCACTCAATAGCTAGGCTGAGGAGAGGCTAATCCGAACAGCCGAAATGTAGTGATCAGCTCAAAAGTGGTGTAGTGAGGAATCTTGATTGAATTCAATTTGAGGAAGAAAAATAATTGAAGTGAAAAGCTAGCAAAAAACTTGTCAGACTTTCTTCAGCAGAGCAGAAGAAAAGACATCTATCCTCTTATGAACTAGCAAAAAATCTAACACATGCTGGGTAGAGAAGTTTGCCATGTAGTCCAAATCCTCCTGTAGGTGATAGTAGAACCTGACAGTGTATGACTTCCTGTGTCCCTCAAGGGATGAGAAAGAAACTAAGCTTCTTTACCAGCTGATCCTAACTAAAGTACTGTAAAACACAAATGATCTCCTTTGCACTACATCCTCTATCTTTGGCAGAAAAATGTAAATAAACTGCACGTCATTGTAAGCAACCACAAAATGCAAAGTTTGCTAGCACAATTCAGATTAAGCAGCTTGTTGTGTACCATCAGCACACGTCATGAATCTGCCTCTCCCTACTTTCAAAGTCCCATTCCTAATGTCTAGATCTGTCAGTAGTCCTTAAAACGTATCCCCAGCATTACACAAGTACAGCTTCACCAAGTGCTGTACTTGTACTTGTATCGCTTCTCGGCCTTTTGGCTAAGATCAAGTGTAGTATCTGTTCTTATCAGTTTCCAGAGGAGGCGCTGTGTCACTCTCGTTGGGGAGGGCCAGCAAATCCAATGGTGTCATAGTACCTGGAAAGGCGATACTCAGCAGGGACTATGCCGAGTTGCCCGAAAGTATACTGGGGACCGGCCAATGGTTGAGTCTGAGCCGTCTGGAAGGGTGCTCCTGGTAGGGATGGGTGCTGCATTTTGGTCTGGCCGAAGGGTCGGGTCCCTGGCCTTCTGGCCTGGATTGTGGTAGCTCTAGCTGCTGACAGTTATTTGGGTAGGAGAACGCTTACTCCCCTTTTGCTGGAGGGGGGGAGTGGCTAGTATCCATTTACCCAAATGTGAAACTGGAAGGGGTGATGGGAGTGACGGTGGAGCCTTCGGGGCAAGGGCTCTCACCAAGATTCCTGAACCTCATGCCTTTTCTGTCTGCGGTGGGGGCTGCCGTGGTCTAGGCTGTGGGCCAGGGTAGGTCTTGAAAGCCTATGGAGTAGTGCCCCTGGAGTGGCAGTCCAGGGGTGCCATAAGATCACTGTGAGTGGCAGTCACTTTGATTTTGGGCACCACGGTCACTGCACCATAACACAGCTTTTTTTGCACCTGCCTCTTGGGCCGGGCCTTTTGGCTAGGACCAGAGGAATTTTTTATTCCTGGCCGGAGGGCCTGGTCATTGTGTTACACAACGGCCACTTCTTTTCACTCTCCTCTTCACTATCCCTTCCCCACTTTTTTATTTCTTTTTTTTTAAATCCTGTGTTGTCACGTCTTGTTTTACACGTTTGTCCCACTGTGTGCTGTGATGAGTAAGGATGCAGGTCCTCGGTCCAGCCCTGAAAGTCTTGGGAAGGGGTGGACATGGCCTTTTGGCTTAGTTCGCCCTCTCTCATGGGGTCTCCCTTCGGGGGAGCCCCACCTAGTACTTGGGTGGGTCCTGTCTCGGCAGGCCCTCCAGAGAACGGGGTCTGTCTGGTTTCGGCCAGATGGACCATTGTAAGTACCTTTGTCCCCGCAGGAGCCTAACGCCCCGGGGGATCAGGGAATTGGCACGTCTTGTGTACCCGTGGCACTTTTTTGTGAACACTCTTTATGTGTGTGCACATTTTTTTATGCACCGGGTGAAGTTTTTGGGTGTGTTTTGCACGCCATAGGCTTTCAAAAAAAAAAAAAAAAAACTTGTACTGTGGAGTGAGCCACACTGCTGTGGTGGCTACAAATCCCAATAAAATCCTGACTGGGGGTTGCTGATGACAGCACAGCTGTGACAGCAGGAACTCTGCGGTATACAGCCATTATGTGCTTAAGTAATAACAATTGTAAAATTTTAGATCTAGTGCTACACCTAAAGCTGGCCATACACTAATTGAAATTGAAATTAAGTCGATCCCCAAGGGACTAACCAAATTCTGATCAGTGTGTAGGCTCCCCTGCTCGACAGAAGTGAATTTTTTATTTGACTTCTGTTGAAGGGACATGTTGGGAACTTTTCCATTGGCTGCAGCTGCTGATCGGTGCATTCTGCATAAAATGTTCGGGTGGGAAGGATTCCTCCATCCATAAAAACAAGGTGCTGCTGGCTGAGAAACAGACGTACACATAGGGGTTGATTTACTAACAAGGCTGTTCACTTTGCAAAGTGTATGTTAGTGAATAAGGTGAAATGGTTTTAACTTTAAAGTGGTAGTAAACAGCTGAACCCCCCCCCCCCAAAAAAAAAAAAAACCTGCAAGACAATAGCATAATTACTTACCTTAGAACGAAGCCTCTGCAGCGGCGCCTGGTCACTGCTGAGGGAGCCGACATGTTCCCTCTGTGTTTAATCCGGGTTCGCGGGCTCTGGTGCTGTAAGTGGCCAGAATGCATGTGCGCTGGAGCCCTGTTTTCCAGCAAGGAGCCGTGAAGTTTCGGCATGCTACGCCGTGCAGGTTTAAGAGATATTCATTTGGCAAGACTCATTATAGGCTTACCTGTAGGTAAAAATTACTACTAAAATCCTACTCCTTTAGTAAATCAACCCCAAAGTTTCTTGGACACTGAAAGTCATTAAGAAATGTAGGCTTTACAAGGGAAGCAAGGACTTGCACACAAAAATGTTATAGTGTGTAATATACAGGCGGTCCCCGGGTTACAAACAAGATGTGGTCTGTAGGTTTGTTCTTAAGTTGAATCTGTTTTTAAGTGTAGCTCCAGCCAAAAAAACGTTTTTTTATGCTTTTTGAATAGCATAGGGAAGGGCTAACACCCCTGTAATGTTTGTTTGGCTTTCTGTGCCCCCGTTCAGAAGATTTCACCTCACTTTCTGTCCCGATGACAATTGGATTTTGAAAATTTTAGGTTGTTGTGGAAACAAGCCTTGGTAATAAAGCATCAGTGGAGGTACCTTTTTCCCATAATAACTCTAACAGGAGTGAATTTCCCTTCCTAGGGGTAGATTTCCTCTCACTTCCTGTTGTCTCCCTCCGTTTGTAAGTAGGAGTCGTTTGTAAGTCGGATGCTTGTAACTAGGGTACCGCCTGTATTTTTCAGGCAAAAAATAGGAGCTGCTGTTGCTGATCTATTTTTAAAGTGATTTAAGGACTTTATCCTTATCCTATCATCTAATATGCACATACTTGTCCCCAACTCATGGTGTAGTAAAACCTGTATCAGAATAACAGACCTGAAACATGCACCTTTAAAGTGTAAGTTCACCTTTACAGAAAATCTGTAAGGTGAACTTACACTGAACCCCCTCCCCACCTCCCACCCCCATCCTGCTAACCTGGAGTCCGGCGATCACCCGCACTGATAGCTCATATCGCCGCTGTACTGGCATGGAGATTTGCTCCTAAACGTACCTCCTGACGAGGTACGTTTTGGAGATAAACGTCTTCAGGCCTGCCTGGCCTCCCGCCCAACGTCATATGACGTAGTCGACTTTGAGCGGTGATATCTGAATGATGTTACAGTTACAAGCATCATTCAGATATCTTCTTTTAGAGCCTGCAATTCCCTTCACCATAAAAACAATCGTAGCAGCTGTTCAGCTGCTTCATCATACAGATATACAAGGGCCAAAAAAAAAAAAAGTTATTTATAAATGACTCCTCAGCTATGGAATAGAGTCGAATTTAAAAAAAGGCTGCCATGGTGCACCTGTATCCTCCGCCCGCACCTAAATGCCAGAGGCTCATGCACCAGGGCTAAACATTAAGTGTGCATGAGGCCTTACATCTGTGTTCCTGTCAGAGCCTCCCTGCCCATTTTTGTCCCCAGCAGAATCTCCCCACACAATTGTGTCCTCATCAGACTCTCCCTACATGCTTGTGTCCTCATTAACAAGCCTCCTTGCACATTCCTGTTCCCATCACAGCCACCCCCCCCACACATTTGTGTCCCCATCAGAACTCCTGTCACACGCTTGTGCTCCCCAGAGCCACCTTCCCCCATTAAAGCCCTTCCTGCCCATGTCCCAATCAGCGTCCCCACATGTGTGTTCCACATCAGAGTCCCCCCACATTTGTTTCCCTATCAGAGTCCTCCCCCCAACCCTTGTGTCCCCCCATCAGAGCCCCCTCCACACTTATGTCCCCCATAAGAGCCCCCTCCACACTTATGTCCCCCATCAGAGCCCCCTCCACACTTATGTCCCCCATCAGAGCCCCCTCCACACTTGTATCCCCATCAGTGCCCCCTCCACACTTGTATCCCCCATCAGAGCCCCCTCCACACTTGTATCCCCCATCAGAGCCCCCTCCACACTTATGTCCCCCATCAGAGCCCCCTCCACACTTATGTCCCCCATCAGAGCCCCCTCCACACTTATGTCCCCCATCAGAGCCCCCTCCACACTTGTATCCCCATCAGTGCCCCCTCCACACTTGTATCCCCCATCAGAGCCCCCTCCACACTTGTATCCCCCATCAGAGCCCCCTCCACACTTGTATCCCCATCAGTGCCCCCTCCACACTTGTATCCCCCATCAGAGCCCCCTCTACACTTGTGTCCCCCATCAGAGCCCCCTTCACACTTGTATTCCCCATCAGAACCCCCTCCACACTTGTGTCCCCCATCAGAGCCCCCTCCACACTTGTGTCCCCATCAGAGCCCCCTCTACACTTGTATCCCTCATCAGACCTCCCCTGAACATCTACATCTCTATCAGAGCCACCCTACACACAGTTTTGTCCCCATCAGAGCCCCCCCTACATCTGTTTTCTCCTTCACAGCCCTACAGTTTCTTCCTCCTCTATACTTGTGTGCCCAGCACATTCCTTTCCCCATCACCACCTCCTATTCCCCCCCTCCGTAGATCAGTGTGTTTAGTGCTGCTTTTCTGAAGGTCTTGCACTAGAGCAAACCAACTACATTTCCTGGGTCCCGCCCCTCTTTTACACAGACACGCTGTTACAGTGAAAAATCACACTGAATCTAACTACAAGGCAGGAGCTGGGAGGTGCAGCAGTTCTGCACTGAAATAACATGGGTTATTGGCTTACTCGAGTCGCGGGACTTGTGCAGGGGTGTGCAACCCCTTCAATGCCTGTCAGAAGGCAGAGCAAGCCCTGCAACTCAAGCAGAGTCTGTCCCTGCAGTAAGTCTAATGACTGAAGCTGCAGGCCGGACAAAACATCCTAGCGGCGGGCCGGATGTGGCCCGCGGGTCATACTTTGGAGACCCCTGCCGCTCTCTGATGCTTCTCCCGGCTCGCCCTTGCGATCGGCGAACCGGAGAAGGAACCGACTGGCGCCGGATTTTGACCTTAGAGATTTCCAGCGGCCCAGATTGTCCCCGGAGTCTCTAAGATCGTTCAAGGGATGGGTGCGATGTTATGTCACGCCCGGCCTCTGCATTTGAAAAAATGGCTGCGAAGCCAGGACATTTTTTAATTTTTTTTTTATTTCAGGCTTCTCAGCCTAGAAGTGAGATCTGGGGACTTATTAACCCCAGATCTCACTGTAAATAGGACCTGTCACGCACTATTCCTATTACAAGGGATGTTTACATTCCTTGTAATAGGAATAAAAGTGATCAAAAAATTATTTTTTAAAAGAAAGCATCAAACTAGAAAAATAAAAGTAAAATTAACCACTTGCCGACCGCCGCACGACTATATACGTCGGCAGAATGGCACGGGCAGGCAAAAGGACTTACAGGTACGTCCTTGCCTGCCCGCGGGTGGGGGGTCCGATCGGACCCCCCCCCCGGTGCCTGCGGCGGTCGGCAAATCTCCCACGGCGATCGGTGGTGAGGGGGAGGCCATCCATTCGTGGCCCCCCCCTCGCGATCGCTCCCAGCCAATGGGATCATTTCCCTGCCTCTGTATTGTACACAAAGGCAGAGGAAATGATGTCATCTCTCCTCGGCTCGGTATTTTCCGTTCCGGGCCGAGGAGAGAAGACTGCAATGTGAGTGCACCAACACACACACACACAGTAGAACATGCCAGGCACACAAAACACCCCGATCCCCCCCCCCCCGTCACAAACTGACACCAAGCTGTTTTTTTTTTTTTTTTTTTTTTCTGATTACTGTATTGGTGTCAGTTTGTGACAGTTACAGTGTTAGGACAGTGAGTGTTAGGCCCCCTTTAGGTCTAGGATACCCCCCTAACCCCCCCTAATAAAGTTTTAACCCCTTGATCACCCCCTGTCACCAGTGTCGCTAAGCGATCATTTTTCTGATCGCTGTATTAGTGTCGCTGGTGACGCTAGTTAGTGAGGTAAATATTTAGGTTCGCCGTCAGCGTTTTATAGCGACAGGGACCCCCATATACTACCGAATAAATGTTTTAACCCCTTGATTGCCCCCTAGTTAACCCTTTCACCACTAATCACTGTATAACCGTTACGGGTGACGCTGGTTAGTTTGTTTATTTTTTATAGTGTCAGGGCACCCGCCGTTTATTACCGAATAAAGATTTAGCCCCCTGATCGCCCGGCGGTGATATGCGTCGCCCCAGGCAGCGTCAGATTAGCGCTAGTACCGCTAACACCCACGCACGCAGCATACGCCTCCCTTAGTGGTATAGTATCTGTACAGATCAATATCTGATCCGATCAGATCTATACTAGCGTCCCCAGCAGTTTAGGGTTCCCAAAAATGCAGTGTTAGCGGGATCAGCCCAGATACCTGCTAGCACCTGCATTTTGCCCCTCCGCCCGGCTCGGCCCAGCCCACCCAAGTGCAGTATCGATCGATCACTGTCACTTACAAAACACTAAACGCATAACTGCAGCGTTCGCAGAGTCAGGCCTGATCCCTGCGATCGCTAACAGTTTTTTTGGTAGCGTTTTGGTGAAATGGCAAGCACCAGCCCCAGGCAGCGTCAGGTTAGTGCCAGTAGCGCTAACACCCACGCACGCACCGTACACCTCCCTTAGTGGTATAGTATCTGAACTGATCAATATCTGATCTGATCCGATCAGATCTATACTGGCGTCCCCAGCAGTTTAGGGCTCCCAAAAACGCAGTGTTAGTGGGATCAGCCCAGATACCTGCTAGCACCTGCGTTTTGCCCCTCCGCCCGGCCCAGCCCAGCCCACCCAAGTGCAGTATCGATCGATCACTGTCACTTACAAAACACTAAACGCATAACTGCAGCGTTCGCAGAGTCAGGCCTGATCCCTGCGATCGTTAACAGTTTTTTTGGTAGCGTTTTGGTGAACTGGCAAGTGCCAGCGGCCTAGTACACCCCGGTCGTAGTCAAACCAGCACTGCTGTAACACTTGGTGACGTGGCGAGTCCCATAAGTGCAGTTCAAGCTGGTGAGGTGGCAAGCACAAATAGTGTCCCGCTGCCACCAAGAAGACAAACACAGGCCCGTCGTGCCCATAATGCCCTTCCTGCTGCATTCGCCAATCCTAATTGGGAACCCACCACTTCTGCAGCGCCCGTACTTCCCCCATTCACATCCCCAACCAAATGCAGTTGGCTGCATGAGAGGCATTTTTATGTCCTCCCGAGTACCCCTACCCAACGAACCCCCCCAAAAAAGATGTGTCTGCAGCAAACGCGGATATAGGCGTGACACCCGCTATTATTGTCCCTCCTGTCCTGACAATCCTGGTCTTTGCATTGGTGAATGTTTTGAACGCTACCATTCACTAGTTGAGTATTAGCGTAGGGTACAGCATTGCACAGACTAGGCACACTTTCACAGGGTCTCCCAAGATGCCATCGCATTTTGAGAGACCCGAACCTGGAACCGGTTACAGTTATAAAAGTTACAGTTACAAAAAAAGTGTAAAAAAAAAAAAAAAACACAAACAAAAATATAAAATAAAAAATAATAGTTGTCGTTTTATTGTTCTCTCTCTATTCTCTCTCTCTCTATTCTTCTGCTCTTTTTTACTGTATTCTATTCTGCAATGTTTTATTGTTATTATGTTTTATCATGTTTGCTTTTCAGGTATGCAATTTTTTATACTTTACCGTTTACTGTGCTTTATTGTTAACCATTTTTTTGTCTTCAGGTACAGCATTCACGACTTTGAGTGGTTATACCAGAATGATGCTTGCAGGTTTAGGTATCATCTTGGTATCATTCTTTTCAGCCAGCGGTCGGCTTTCATGTAAAAGCAATCCTAGCGGCTAATTAGCCTCTAGACTGCTTTTACAAGCAGTGGGAGAGAATGCCCCCCCACCGTCTTCCGTGTTTTTCTCTGGCTCTCCTGTCTCAACAGGGAACCTGAGAATGCAGCCGGTGATTCAGCCAGCTGACCATAGAGCTGATCAGAGACCAGAGTGGCTCCAAACATCTCTATGGCCTAAGAAACCGGAAGCTACGAGCATTTTATGACTTAGATTTCGCCGGATGTAAATAGCGCCATTGGGAAATTGGGGAAGCATTTTATCACACCGATCTTGGTGTGGTCAGATGCTTTGAGGGCAGAGGAGAAATCTAGGGTCTAACAGACCCCAATTTTTTCAAAAAAGAGTACCTGTCACTACCTATTGCTATCATAGGGGATATTTACATTCCCTGAGATAACAATAAAAATGATAAAAAAAAAAAAAAAAAAAATGAAAGGAACAGTTTTAAAATGAGATAAAAAAGCAAAAAAATAATAAAGAAAAAAAAAAAAAAAAAAAAAAAAAAAAAAAAAAGCACCCCTGTCCCCCCTGCTCTCGCGCTAAGGCGAACGCAAGCGTCGGTCTGGCGTCAAATGTAAACAGCAATTGCACCATGCATGTGAGGTATCACCGCGACGGTCAGATCAAGGGCAGTAATTTTAGCAGTAGACCTCCTCTGTAAATCTAAAGTGGTAACCTGTAAAGGCTTTTAAAGGCTTTTAAAAATGTATTTATTTTGGTGCCACTGCACGTTTGTGCGCAATTGTAAAGCATGTCATGTTTGGTATCCATGTACTCGGCCTAAGATCATCTTTTTTATTTCATCAAACATTTGGGCAATATAGTGTGTTTTAGTGCATTAAAATGTAAAAAAGTGTGTTTTTTCCCCAAAAAAATGCGTTTGAAAAATCGCTGCGCAAATACTGTGTGAAAAAAAAAAATGAAACACCCACCATTTTAATCTGTAGGGCATTTGCTTTAAAAATATATATAATGTGTGGGGGTTCAAAGTAATTTTCTTGCAAAAAAAAATAATTTTTTCATGTAATCAAAAAGTGTCAGAAAGGGCTTTGTCTTCAAGTGGTTAGAAGAGTGGGTGATGTGTGACATAAGCTTCTAAATGTTGTGCATAAAATGCCAGGACAGTTCAAACCCCCCCCAAATGACCCCATTTTGGAAAGTAGACACCCCAAGCTATTTGCTGAGAGGCATGTCGAGTCCATGGAATATTTTATATTGTGACACAAGTTGCGGGAAAGAGACAAATTTTTTTTTTTTTTTTTTTTTTTTGCACAAAGTTGTCACTAAATGATATATTGCTCAAACATGCCATGGGAATATGTGAAATTACACCCCAAAATACATTCTGTTGCTTCTCCTGAGTACGGGGATACCACATGTGTGAGACTTTTTGGGAGCCTAGCCGCGTATGGGACCCCGAAAACCAAGCACCGCCTTCAGGCTTTCTAAGGGCGTAAATTTTTGATTTCACTCTTCACTGCCTATCACAGTCTCGGAGGCCATGGAATGCCCAGGTGGCACAAAACCCCCCCAAATGACCCCATTTTGGAAAGTAGACACCCAAAGCTATTTGCTGAGCGGTATAGTGAGTATTTTGCAGACCTCACTTTTTGTCACAAAGTTTTGAAAATTAAAAAAAGAAAAAAAAAAATTTTTTTTTTTGTCTTTCTTCATTTTCAAAAACAAATGAGAGCTGCAAAATACTCACCATGCCTCTCAGCAAATAGCTTGGGGTGTCTACTTTCCAAAATGGGGTCATTTGGGGGGGGTTTGTGCCACCTGGGCATTCCATGACCTCCGAAACTGTGATAGGCAGTGAAGAGTGAAATCAAAAATGTACACCCTTAGAAATCCTGAAGGCGGTGATTGGTTTTCGGGGTTCCGTACGCGGCTAGGCTCCTAAAAAGTCCCACACATGTGGTATCCCCGTACTCAAGAGAAGCAGCAGAATGTATTTTGGGGTGCAATTCCACATATGCCCATGACCTGTGTGAGCAATATATCATTTAGTGACAACTTTGTGCAAAAAAAATAAAAAATAAAAAATAAATTGTCACTTTCCCGCAACTTGTGTCAAAATATAAAATATTCCATGGACTCAACATGCCTCTCAGCAAATAGCTTGGGGTGTCTACTTTCCAAAATGGGGTCATTTGGGGGGGGTTTGTGCCATCTGGGCATTTTATGGCCTTCAAAACTGTGATAGGTAGTGAGGAGTAAAATCAAAAATGTACGCCCTTAGAAATCCTGAAGGCAGTGATTGGTTTTCGGGGCCCCGTATGCGGCTAGGCTCCCAAAAAGTCCCACACATGTGGTATCTCCATACTCAGGAGAAGCAGCTAAATGTATTTTGGGGTGCAATTCCACATATGCCCATGGCCTGTGTGAGCAATATATCATTTAGTGACAACTTTTTGTAATTTTTTTTTTTTTTTTTTGTCATTATTCAATCACTTGGGACAAAAAAAATGAATATTCAATGGGCTCAAAATGCCTCTCAGCAATTTCCTTGGGGTGTCTACTTTCCAAAATGGGGTCATTTGTGGGGGTTTTGTACTGCCCTGCCATTTTAGCACCTCAAGAAACGACATAGGCAGTCATAAATTAAAGGCTGTGTAAATTCCAGAAAATGTACCCTAGTTTGTAGGCGCTATAACTTTTGCGCAAACCAATAAATATACACTTATTGACATTTTTTTTACCAAAGACATGTGGCAAAATACATTTTGGCCTAAATGTATGACTAAAATTGAGTTTATTGGATTTTTTTTAGAACAAAAAGTAGAAAATATAATTTTTTTTCAAAATTTTCGGTCTTTTTCCGTGTATAGCGCAAAAAATAAAAACGGCAGAGATGATCAAATACCATCAAAAGAAAGCTCTATTTGTGGGAAAAAAAGGACGCAAATTTAGTTTGGTTACAGCATTGCATGACCGCGCAATTAGCAGTTAAAGCGTCGCAGTGCCAAATTGTAAAAAGTGCTCTGGTCAGGAAGGGGGTAAATCCTTCCGGGGCTGAAGTGGTTAAGAATAAAAAAAAAAAAAAATTTTTTAAGCGCCCCGTCCCCGCGTGCTCGCTCGCAGAAGCGAATGCATACATAAGCCGCGCCCACATATGTAAACGATGTTCAAACCACACATGTGAGGTATCGCCGCAAATGCTAGAGTGAGAGCAATAATTCTAGCAGTAGACCTTCTCTGTTACTCAAAATATGTAACCTGTAAAAAGTTATTTAGCGTCACCTATGGGGATTTTTAAGTACCGAGGTTTGGCGCTATTCCACGAGCGTGTACAATTTTTAAACAAGACATGTTGGATATCTATTTACTTGACGTAATATCATCTTTCACATTATGCAAAAATATTGGGCTAACTTTACTGTTTTATTTTTTAATGCAGGAAACATGTTTTCCAAAAAAAAAAATTTTGAAAAATTGCTGCGCAAATACTGTGCGAGATAAGAAGTTGCAACAACCGCCATTTTATTCTCTAGGGTCTCGGCTAAAAAAAACATATATAATATTTGGGGCCTCTGTGTAATTTTCTATTAAAAAAAAAAAATATGATTTTTACATGCAGGAGAGAAATGTCAGAATAGGCCTGGTAGGCAAGTGGATAAGCTGCGGGGGATTTCTAAGCCTGTAAGGCGGCGACCCGATGTGTCAGTGTGGGTGATCGCCACGCTCCAGGTCAGTGGGACGGGGGGGGGGGGGGTGAGGTGGGCTTAATAGAAAGAAATGCAAATCATTTGTCAGATAAAACAGCTAACCCATTTGTATTTTAGATGTGTGTTTAGATGTCTGCCTGGAGTTTAGCTTTAAGTAAAATGATATCCTTTACTCCAGTATCTCCTGACTCAGGTTCTTAGTACCAATGACAGGTTATTCACAGTGAAGTTTCAAGAAGTTGTACAATTGTATAAATCTGCAACAATTCGGGAAGAAACCTACATATTTCACTTGTGATTTAGGAAAGAGAGCTGGAAAATATGCCTGGTCCATTGGCACCAGTTTAATAAACACTGATATTATTCATGCAACACTGCAAAGTGTACATGCAATTGTACTTTACCTGGCTGGAGTGTTATATTTTTCCAGGATAGCTGCTGCCTTCTCTCCACTCACACCACTAATCTGCATTAGCTGCCGAGCAAACACCTCTTTCACTGTCTGAGCCTGTAGTGGAAACACAGTGTCACGCAGGAGATGGACACAATGTGGTCTATAGAAATATTTCATATCTTGGTATGGCAATATGTAAACCTATATTTTCCTCCATTACTCAGTATTAAGCAAATGGATACTTGGCCATGGGAGGTATTTAAGACTAACTGTGGGTTGGTGTACATAGACAGGCAGAGTGCTTGTCTATGTACACTGTGTAGTAGGCTGGCATGTCACAGTCCACGCTCTACTTGTGATTGACAGCAGGCAGATTCATAGCCAATTGTATAGCCAGCTTTTGAGAAATAAAATAATCTGGTTTTGCACCATATGCCCTGGGTGCCACATCTCCAGAAAAGTGACAGAAAACCAAACTTTTTAAATAATTGAAATGCATTGGGTTCCACGTGTGATCTTCCATCAATATTTAACATATTATTGTGATGACACGTGCAACCAAAAAGAGTAGTAGTACTATGATAGATGCTGTGAGCAGAGTTGAGGATTAAAACATTATTGTCAGCAACTGTATTTTATCCCTTTAAAGAATATCAATAATAAAATGTATTTTTTTTTATGCTTTGGTGCCTATAAAGTCCCGTATGCATGAAAAAACTGCGCTATACATGGATGATATGGTGCTTTTCCTGGGGGATCATGACTGCTCGTTGACCACTGCCCTATCTATCCTAGACACCTTCTCCCGGTTCTCCGGTCTTAGGGTAAATTGTGGTAAGTCGCAAATACTGCCATTGCAAGTTCCATCCCCAACCCTTAGGGCCCTGACAGGCTGCCCACTCCAGTGGGTGGATAAGGTGAAATATCTGGGACTGCATATTACCCAGTCGGTATCTGACTTTATCCTCCTTAATGTTTCTCTGATCGTTCGGACGCTTAAGCTGCACACACAGGCCTGGTGTAACCTACCATTGTCCCTGATTGGGAAAATAAACTTACTAAAAATGAAATTTCCCCCCCTATTCCTTTAAATCTTTAGGAATTCCCCGGTTTGGATACCTTAGACTATTTTCCAGTCCATTGATAGAGTGATTACAGACTTCCTCTGGGGTGGGGGGACTCCACACATTAGATTGCAAGTGCTACAGCAGCCCTGGAAAGAAGGGGGGTTGGCGGTACCCAACTTTGTTAGGTATTTTTTTAGCGGGGCAGTTGGTTTTTGCACATAGATGGCTGACTCAACCAGAGGATGATGCTGCGGTGACTTTGAAGGCCACAGTGGTTGGCTCATATGAGGCACTATCTGACCTACTATACAGGGGAAGAGGGGACCCCTATCCCATGACGGAGTCAATGCGCTCAGTTATCAGAGCATGGGACCTGACTAGAAGGGCAGCATTTCAGGATGGGATAGTGTCATCTTATACTCCTCTGTGGTGCAATCCAAGCTTATCCCATTTTTTTGCCTATCCAGATCCAATAGTCTGGACCAGATATGGGATGAAAACAGTGGATGCGGTGGTTGGAAATGGGGTGTTACTGACGTTTGATCTGCTCAGAAGTAAGCACCAGCTCCCTAGCTCGCACCTGTTCCGTTTTCTGTTATTCAGGCATGCATTTTCGGCTCAGGTTGGGTCCTCCACCCTAAATGTGTGGGCTGGTGACCTGGAATCACTACTCAGGGACAAGGAACTACCCAAAGCCTTATCTACTATATATAAGGAACTGTTCACTGACACTACAATGCTTCTCACATCCTGTCGTGCTGCCTGGACGCTAGAGGGGTACCAGATAAGTTTAAAAAGGTGTGGGGTGGCTGCATAGATGACAATTCAACTGCATCAGATTAATTGCCTCCTGGTGAATAGATGAACTATGTGGCGGGTAGTGAGGCTTGTGTAAGCCTAGATGGGAACCTATAACCTCTTTTACTACTGCTATTTGGGGATATCATACTACATATAATGATTGTACATTGTATATGTCGTCCCCCTTCCCCTTTTTTGCCCCTTTACTAGGGTTTAATATGGAAGGATTTCTAATGTCTGTTATTATTTGGTATGGGAGTTGCATTGTACACTGGTGCTGGGAATTGTAGTGCTGAATGTTTATTATGTTCAATGTTTGTACGTATCTTTTTCTATGTTTAAAAAACCTTTAATAAAAAGAATTTACAAAAAAAAAGTCCCATATGCATAGAGTCTTGTTTTATGGAATCCACACACTGCTGTCAATCACATGGGCAGTGGATCTGATGAGGAACTAGTGTTTCTGAATTCCTCTCAGGCTCCATTCACTCAGCTACAAAACTCTGCTGTACTGTCTGTATGACAGGTGCAGCGGCAGGGAGGGAGCTCAGCTGCAGTGAGGAATGAGTGTCAATATAGACATTCTGGTTTCAGTGCAGTGTGGTCACACAACAAATGCAGGTGCTTTCTCCAAATTCATGTACCTGTTACCAATGAATAAATGGATTTGGAGCAAGCATCAACATTTGTCCTGGGGAGACAAAACGAAATTCTAAAGAGTGTCATAGATACTCTTTATGAATTCCATCGAGTGTGGTGTGCAAATATTTCGTTTTCAGAAGCAAAAGGACATAAAGGGTAACAAAAAACTTGGGGTATCTTTCTAAGCAGCAATGCTGATCAGTACACAAGTAGATGCAACACATATTTATTACAAAAGAGCTTATTAAATCATGAGGCAACAAATCAAACAGCATTACCTTATTCTTCATGGCCCCTTCATTAAACTCTTTAAACTCCATCAGAATGCAGCTCTGGGCATCATGTTGTATAGCACGATGACATTTACTGGCTTCCTCTTTAGTGCAGCTCAGCAGGGCTTTGTTCTGTAAATATCTACAATTAGAAACTAGAGCTAGGCAGGACACATAACAGTATGTCTATGAAATGTAAATCAAAAGAATAAGATACTATATAAGGCTTAGCTTGCATTGGAGTGAGAGACTATAAGGTAAATTCCTGAATGTACCACATCTTACCATATACATGTTCTGTAGATAGCGGGTCATTATAGTCAAGTAGGCTGCAGACTCCCGAACATCTTTGGTACGCTTGATAAAGAACCCATCAACCACCTAAGAATAATAACACACAAAAGCTAAGCAGCATGTTTTTATTTGAGGATACAGTGCATCACAATCCCTCATACAGATATCCTTCATAAAGAATGCTTGCCATTCCTGAGCTAGAAAACCAGCAATGAGTTTGACAATGGTAGAGGAGGTATGAGCCCATACACTTACTCACAATTGATAACTTCTACTGAAGGTGGAAAGGCCACAGAATTAAAACAAGCTCATGCCAGTAAGTGTGTTTAAAGCCTTTCGTTGCCATGTAGGATTCAATACGTTATTGGCTACCGAGCAAATAGTACAGCCATGATATACGGAATGTGTCTTTGGCAGTCAGAGGGTAGAGATACATTTGGGAAAAAGATCTTTATTCATTTCCCAACCAAGTTTATAGTGATCATGTTTGCCAGTAGACACACACACTCTGTATATCCTGCATACTTTGTCATCTAGGTTTCTCACTTGGTGAGGGGCTCCAGGAGTTGTGTCTGTTAAGCAGTAAACACATTTTGTTGTTTACTTAGATCTTAAATAGTTCTGGTCAGAGGCCTGGAGGCTTTGGATGGGATAAAGCCTCCAGTTATAGGTCCATGTCTTACCTTTCAGCTAGACCTCACTTATTAATTCCTGCTGCTCACAAGCCTTTTTTATGTCTGAAATAGCTGAAGCTAGGGGCTCCCACTCTCTCTGCTATGAGAGCCTGCTGCTGGGTGGAAAGGCCTATAGACCTGCAATCTTATGCCGCGTACACACGGTCGGACTTTACGGCAGACGGCGGATTTTTCAACGTACTTTACGACGGACTTTCTGAATGAACGGACTTGCCTACACACAGTCCACCAAAGTCTGTCGAATTCGTACGTGATGACGTACGACCGGACTAAAACAAGGAAGTTCATAGCCAGTAGACAATAGCTGCCCTAGTGTGGCTTTTTGTCCATCAAACTAGCATACAGACGAGCGGACTTTTCGACCGGACTCGATTTCGACGGATTAATTTAAAATATGTTTAAAATCAAACAAAGTCCGCTGGAGCCCACACATGATCGAATTGTCTGACGAAATCCAGTCCGCCGGGCAAAGTCTGCCGTAAAGTCCGCTCGTGTGTACGCGGCATTAGAATGCAAGGGAGTATCCCAAGTTGAAATCCTAGCCAGGCTCAGTGTTACTATGGCGCAGTGTGCGTTCTAATGGGAATATGACCCTGGAAAAATTACAAGGTCGCAAATGTATGATTTGTTCAGACTTGCAAACAAGTTTTTGCAACTGCAGGTATTCAATCCTATTCAGAATGTGGAGTAAGTGGTCTGCCTTTCTGATTAGAATACAGTAGAGCATTAGGTCCACAGGCCCCACAATTGTGGATGAGCTTGAGGCCCTCCAAGTTGATTACCTCAAAACAGGGAAAACCCTGACCTTGGGTAAGACAGCCCCCTTTCCCACAGGGGTAACCAGCTGCCTAGCACTAAAGAAGTCTCTCCTTTGTGAGAAAAAAGGCATATTAGGTGCTGGTGGTGCCAACATCTGGGACATATGGCTGCCAATTGCCCTATATTACAGAAGCCTTTAAAATGTACCCTGGGTATGTCATTATTTGAAATCTGTCCTGACA
Source organism: Aquarana catesbeiana (assembly GCF_042186555.1). Classification (NCBI taxonomy): domain Eukaryota; kingdom Metazoa; phylum Chordata; class Amphibia; order Anura; family Ranidae; genus Aquarana; species Aquarana catesbeiana. The sequence goes on along the minus strand of NC_133334.1, from coordinate 211,783,952 downwards.
GCACACCTAGGAACTGAGACTGTAAGAGAAATATGTCTTATTACCATAGAAGAGCAGCCAGTGGAGGCATTATTAGACTCTGGAAGCCTTGTCACCTTGATCCATGCCAGTCTGATGGACCCTGCCAGCATTGTATCAGACTGTATGGGAGTACTATTCTGTACATGTGGTGATGCTAAGGACTATTCTATTGTGGCGCTCACAGGGGAGTCACCTAGTGAAAATGCAAAGCATGTTATGGGTGTGCTGTGGTTAAGAAATTACAGCCCAGTTTAATGCTGGGCTGTAATTTTCCACTGTTTTGGAAACTGAGGGGGCAAAAACAGCTAGATAACTGTTGCTGGGGAAGATTTGGGGGCTACACAGATGCTGGATCCTAATTGGCAAATACAAAAATAAAATCAAAAGGCAATGAGCGTATTCACTGTATGGTGGCAAAATGTGCTTCTTTCCATAGGTGTGAGCTGACTAGATTGTGGAAGGTGAATATAGGGTTGATTTTCCAAAACTGGAGAGTGCAAAATCTGGTGCAGCTCTGCACAGAAACCAATCAGTTTCCAGTTTTTTTTTTTTTCTGTCAAAGCCAAATTGAACAAGCTGAAGTTAGAAGCTGATTGGCTACCATGCACAGCTGCACCAGATTTTGCACTCTCCAGTTTTAGTAAATTAACCCCTATGTGTCATCTAGGTTTCTCACCTACACGGTAAGCAGCTCCAGGGATTGCGTCTGCTACGGAGAAAACAAACTGTTTTTTTTTTTCAGATCTTAAATTCTTGTCTGTTTCCTGGAGCCTAGAGAATATGTAGAGCTTTGAGTGGGATAAAGCATCCTGTCTTAGGTTGATGTCTTAGCCAACGTTAGCCAACACCTCACTATTCTCAGCTGTCCACAGGTCTTTATATATCTGACTATATGGAAGGGTGCGCTTCAACGATTAGATCAAATAAATAGTGACATAACCTGCCTTAAACGGCTAGTGCATGTGCATGGATCTCAAGGGAATCACATAAAAAAAAAAACATATTATCTTTGAATGATTATTCATACATGGTTGATGGCAATAATACTACTTATTTATTTGTAATTTTTATTTATTAATGTGATTCCTTTGAGATCCATGCACTAGCACTTCAAAGCATGTTATGTCACTGTTTATTTCATGTACTCATGGAGGCGCGACCTATCCATATAGCCATTTAGTTTGTTTTGTATTCTGACAATTAGAGTGCTGTATCCTACTTTTTGAAATTACACTAAGTGCAAAAATATCTTTCTATATTTGTTTGTGCCTATTTGTTTTGGAAATCCATAAGGCCCCTTGCACGCTTGCCATCCAGTGTTAATGTGTGCTTGGGAAGGACAGGTACAGCATACAGATGTGCTGCAGGCAGCCTATTAAAGTCTATGGCAGGCTTGCAGCAGGAGAGGGCTGAATTCTGTACCAAGTGGTACTGGCCATTCTGCGTTGTGGACCTTCTTTCTTGAATGCACAGGGTCCTGTGCGCCAATACCACTCGGTATCGGTGCCTTTGATGGGCTGCCTGTAGCGCATGCAAAGTGCCCCAGTGTGAAAGGGGTCTTATGCTATGAACTTGCTATATAAGTGCCTGCAATAATTCTATGTTTGTTTACTGCCTTACTCAATAAAAACAGAGGTCAAATCTACTTTGACTGTAACTGGATGTCTCTGTCGTATGGTTTACTGCTACCGATACCAGTTGAGAATGTCCACCTTACAATGAGCATCTGGGTTGAAAAATAAAAAAGAGTGGTAGCTCGAAACGGGTTGCTGTATTGCTTTAATGTGATATGTGTAATTTTCGCACTTGAATACACAAGTAAAACATGCATTTATTATACTTGGACTCCATATCCTTTGATTGTTTAAATGGAAGCAGTAAGTAAGGGGCCAGCTTGATCTGGAAGTCTTTTTCATTTGTGAAGTAAGTCACAAGTTGACTCACCCTTAAGTGATTTATATATATACATACACACACTGTATACACACATGAGAAAACAAGCTAAACTACATCTAGGCCCATGTCAACCTATGAGGATTTTTCCACCATAAAAAATAAGAAATCTTATTAGTTTACTCAACCTCTGAACCTTTTTCTATTCCTCAGTTCAGTAAATCATTCATTTTTTGCTGAATCTTTATACATAACAATGCAATGACACACAAAATGACCACAGATGTGCCCTTAGACCTTGTTTAGAAGACATTACCTGCGTGTTTACTGTGGCTTGCTGCAGGGTTGCTTCTGGAATACTTAGGTGTTGTGCTGACCCATGATCTTCAACTAGATATATTGGATGAAGCAGATCACACTTCTTAAGACGAAACTAAATAAGAAATAAAGAGATATTACTATCATGAAACACACACAGTCAGCGTTTTGTTTAAAAGTGACTGTCAAAAAAATAAAAATTGCTAGCAGGCATGAAGACCAGGCACCTAGGAGGTACTTGCACATACCTACAGCAGCTCTCTTTTCCTCTCTTGCCTGAATGTGGTTCAGTTCTGCATGAACAGAGCTCCCACTTAAAAAAAAGAGCAAGATCTAGATGGGCAATTACCTGTAAAAAACACTGTATACTGTACCTCTAACTAGATTTACTATGGTGTTTAATAACACCATAGTTACATCAGGTACTTTGTTGGCTGCGGCCTCTAAGCTAAAAGACTGTAACAAAAAATTAAGGATAAAAGGACCATTTCTAAATAGGTGCTTCAAGAAACAAATCGAATTTGTCCAGATGGAATTCTGTTGGTTCTGTTCTACTATTGTCCAGAATTTGGTTGATGGTAAAGATATGCTTTGGGTAATCATTTCATACAATAAAAGACATCTCTGGTGGTGTTGCTAAATGTTAAAAATTTTCCAGGGCCAGGCTGCTCATGCTTTCCTACTTTTGGATTACTTGATCTACAGGCAGGTCTTTACAGCTAGATGTAAAATTGGCATTCAAATGTGACTTGGAAGCCGTGATCTGGTCACCCTCTTCAGTAGAAGCTGGTTCTGCCTTCTATTCCACATATAGTTCAGGGAACATACATAGTGTTGACCAGATTATGCACCAGTAAAGGGTCAATGACGCTATAATACAGATGGTCAAGGTGCATAGCTGTTTAGGATAGGTAACATAGGAGGCTTGGCTTGTAGCTTGGCAAGCAGTGCAAAGGGTTGAACACACAGGAAACCAATTAATAAAACTAACAACTAAAACCAAGTACAGAAAGTCAACAAAATCTGTCTCCTAGGATATAGAACGAGAGCCAAGGAAGCTGCAGTTCAGGATAGGTGTAAAGCCTGTAAGAGGCAATGAGCAACTTCTCAAAGTGCCCAACCTTTAAAAGGCAGGCCATCTTAGCCTCTGTTTGATCTTCAACTGCCATGATGCTGCATATGTGATCAGTTATGACTGCCATGATGCGGCATATGTGATCAGTTATGACACAAGCCATTTGATGGTTTGACAGTTTTGTTGAGAGCACAAGCAAATGGGACAATTACACTCCTAAAGTGGGTGTAAACCTCAGACATGAAATTTGAACAAAGCATATCCATCTTTGTGTGTTTGTCTCAATCCAGAGCACTAAGAGTCATTTCTGTCTGCTGCCCCATTTCTCTACTATCTGCATGAGTCACTTTTGACAAGTTTTTCTGACACCAAGAGAAAAAAAGGTGTCAGAGTGCCAGCTGATTGACAACCTCAGCTCTGTTCCTGTGTGCAGGGGGGGTGTTTCCTTTCCCTCCAATCAGCTCTCAGAACTCTCATTACTGATGTAACTTCAGCTCTCCGCCCCCTGCTTTTCACAGATGTGAGACCCAGTGTAAATTCTGCACTTTGAATAGCTGTAGGGGAATGACGGCTGTAAATAAACAGGTGCAACTTATGTAGGAGGATTTGTTTCATCTCTGTATCACCTGAGGCTAGTCACTTCACTGGGTATATGTGAGGGTTTACAACCACCAATCCATGAGGTAAGGAAACTCTGTCTAATGAAGCAAGTAGTCTGCTACCAAGTAGATGTTTTCGTTTACATTCATCGGGTTCAAAATTGACTACGAATATAACATGATACAAGCTTACTTCTTTTTCCAGATAGTACTGAGCTCAAGAAAACTACTGGACCTACCACAGTGGTCTCTGAGGTAAAGGTACACGGACACGTTCAGAAACCCATGAGTATAAACCATTACTCACTTTTTGCTCTCGAAAGCGTCCATCTATAATACTTCCACAAAGATCATCCATTCTCTTTCTTTCGATAACATAATCTAGCACAAGCTCCTGAGGCTGTGGAATTCGCAACTGTCCTGCAAAACATTTCACCAGCAGACTTTTGTTACATTAAAGTGATTCTTAAAAGTCATCAACTACTAGTATGGCAGCTGATGATCTCTTACCCACCCTTCCAGAAACTGAAGTGTGGTTAAATGTAATGACTGGTCATTCTCCTTCACCGGAACTGTGGGCTTTCCTGGATTATCTAGCCAGAGTGATATTTTACCTCTCCGTAGGGCAGTTTATGCTCAACTCCTGTCCTCAGGACCCAATAACAGGCCAGGTTTGCAAGATAACTGAAATACATCACAGGTGATATCATTTGCTGCTCAGTAATTGCAGTATTCTAGTCTGCATCTCCGCAATGTAATACTTAAAATCTGGCCTGTTAGTGGGTCCTGTGGACAGGGGTTAAGAACCACTGCTGTAGGGCCTGTTCATGCCATGGAATTTTATGTGCACTACAACACAGGATCACACTGTGAGCACAGAGTGCATGAAAACTAGTTACCATGATGATGTATAAAGCTCATTACATTAGTGCATTGTGTTATAGGGCAAAGCGTTAAACATTTTTTTTTTAAATCTTGATTGCTGCACCTTTTGTGCATTTTGGTAAAAACAAGTTACATCATAAACAATGGCAATGCACGGAAAATGCACCCAAAAATGCAATATGCATTTTGAACAAGCCCTAACAATTAACCACTTCAGCCCCGGAAGATTTGACTGCTTAATGACTAGGCCATTTTTTGCGATACGGCACTGCGTCGCTTTCACTGACTACGTGGTCGTGCGACGCTGTACCTAAACAAAATAGGCATGCTTTTTTTCCCACAAATAGAGCTTTCTTTTGGTGGTATTTGATCATCTCTGCGTTTTTTATTTTTTGCGCTATGAACAATAAGAGAGAGACAATTTTGGAAAAAAAACAATATTTTGTACTTTTCGATATAATAAATTTCCCCATTTGTTTTTTAAAAAAAGCACATTTTTTCCTCAGTTTAGGCCGACATGTATTCTTCTACATATTTTTGGTAATAAAAATTGCAATAAGCGTATATTGATTGGTCTGCGCAAAAGTTATAGCGTCTATAAAATAGGGGAAAGATTTATGGCATTTTTATTATTATTTTTTTTTACTAGTAATGGCGGTGATCTGCAATTTTTATCGGGACTGTGACATTATGGCAGACAGAGCGGATGCTTTTGACACATTTTTGGGACCACTGACAATTATACAGTGATCAGTGCTATAAAAATGCACTGATTACTGTGTAAATGTCACTGGCAGGGAAGGGGTTAACATTAGGGGGCGATCAAGGGGTTAACTGTGTTCCCTAGTGTGTGTTCTAACTGTAGGGGGATGGGACTGACTAGAGGAGATGAGAGATTGTTGTTCCTATCTAGTGGGAACTCACGATCTGCCTCTCCTCCCAGAACAGGGATTTGTGTGTTTACACGACACACACGTCCCTGTTCTGCCTCTCCTGCCCGAGATCGCGCATGACCGGCGGTCATCATGACCACTGGTCATGCGCATCGGCACCCCTGCAGTGCAGCGCGCACTTGCTATCCCGTTTAAAGGAGCCAATGTACAGCTACGACGGTTCGCGGGATCGTGCCGACCTGCCACAGTGTAACGATGGCAGCTGGTCAGCAAGTGGTTAAAGTAGAACTCCAGGCTACACCTAACTAATCTGAAAACTGATCCCTTCCCCTTCTAACACCTATGTTGACAAACTTGGGGGGGGGGGGGGAAGTATATACTTACCCATTTTCATGACACTCCAGTCCAGTCACGTGATGTCCCCTGTGAAAGCCAGCAACAGCTCCAAGGGAGAGGAGAAAGCACTCAACAGCTGGTAATGCCTGGGTGTGGTGATGTCACCCGTAGGCTCCTATGGCCCATCCTTTGTTGACACTTCCTCCTTTCTCTGTAGCCACCGCTGGCTGACCCATGAGAGTTGGATCATGTGACCGAACCAGAGCAGGCCTGAAAATAGGTAAGTACATAAATATTTTCATACAAAGGTTAGTCAGCATAGGTGTTAGGAGGGGGAGGGTTCATGTAAAATGGGAGTTCAACAAAGCTGTCAGGCGAAGCTCAATGTGTAACTCCAGTCAGAGGAAAGGTTCTCTCACTCCATGTTAGGGCTGGGCTCCTGCTATTTACTAGCAGGTCTTTATTTTAGTGTACAGAAGCTACTCAGCTGTCGGTTAATTACCAGCCATCCATTGTTTCCACAGTGACTCACCTGGCTACTATTATCTGTCTCATTAGTCGAGCCTACAGCCAGCCTCCTTTGGCTATTTAAACAGCTTGGCTCATTTGCTCCGTGCCCTTGCATGGTCAGCATCTTCAGTGTGGTCGTATGTATGACTTCACCTGGCTGACGTCTCTTTTGATTCCTGCTCCTCCTGATTTTTGGCTCCTGACCACGCTGACTTTTGGTTCCCTGATACTGGCTTGTCTGATTACCCGCACTGGCTTCCAAACCCTGGCTTCTGTTTTTCGCTACGTTCCTAAACGGTTATTTTTTCTATTACGTTAAAGGTGTGATTTTAACTGCATTTTCTGTCTCTGTCTGGTTTATAGTTCCTGACACCTTCTGCTTAGATGACACCTCTGTGAACGAAACCTTAAGCCTAGGTTCACATTGGTCTGATTTGGCATGCGATTTGACATGTCAAATCGCATGCCAAATCGGCGGCTATTGCCAGCAATAGTAGTTCTTGGACTAGTTTTGGCGACTTCGGGTGCAATTTAAATAGACATCTGGGCAGGAACACCGCACAGATGCCTGTCAAATTGCCCCCGAAGTCAGACTGCATTGCCGCATGATTTCTAGCCTGTAGCAATGTGAACCTAGGCTAAATAAAGGTAAATCTCTAGTGGGTATACTAACAGCCATAAAAACACGTTAGTGGAGTGAAAAACTAGAGCCTCTAAACGTATTGCTGCCTGTGCAGAGAGAAGAATTTTTTTGTTTTGTTGTGTTTTTATTTTTAGATATTTTTTTTTGAAAAGTTTGTAATTTTCAACAAACACAATCAGACACTCTTACAATTACCAGCACAATAACAACAGCATGAAAATCAAAAAATACTGCATAAAGGGTAAGAAAGGCAAAACTTTACAAAATAAAGACAAAAACAATAAAAAATAGTTGCTCTATAAGGAAAGCAGCAGTTTTTGCATAAACTTATAAAAGTTGACAAGCAAAAAGGAATGAAAAAAATCTACATGACTAAATGAGAATGCCAAAAAGCTCTCTTTCCACACTTTACAAAGAAAACTCTTACAAGAGCCTTTACTTTTGGAATTTACCACCTGACCTTCTCCATATCTACCCAACTCTACAAGTGATCGCCGCTGGCGATGCTTTCAAGAGCGTGGCTCCCCGATTCATATATATTGGCACTGCCACTGTATTGAACCCTATTCGAGGTTGGCCCATGATCCTCTACAACGTCTCCTTGACACGAACATGTCCCAAAAAGGCTAAAAAAACAAATGCGCCACATTCTTACAGTAGCAAAATGTTTCGTAGCAATGGTAGCCACACAATGTTGACACTTTGGGCCCAATTTGGACATTTTCACCTAGGAGTGTACTCATTTTTGTTGCCAGCGGTTTAGAAATTAATGGCTGTGTGTTGAGTTATTTTGAGGAGGCAGCAAATTCACTGTTATACAAGGTGTACACTCACTACTTTACACTGTAGCAAAGTGTCATTTCTTCAGTGTTGTCACATGAAAAGGTATAATAAAATATTTACATAAATGTGAGGGATGTACTCACTTTTGTGAGATACTGTATGTTCCAATACTTCTGTACGCTGTACAGCATCTTGTCCGGGCACTCTGGCACACAGACCTGACAGCTTCTGCAAATCATGATTGTGGGAGATGATTTTTGGGAAACATATATGGTTTACACTTTCCTGATCTATGAAACAAATCCCAGTTTACAACCGAGCCATTCATATGGCTAATTCAGTACTGGCAGACTATACTGCAACAGTCAACATTATATTTACATTACTTGTGTTTAACCACCTCCCGCCCAGGGACGTCATATGACGTCTTTGATTTTGAGTGGGGATATCTGCAGACATCATACAGATATCATCTTTTACAACAGGCGATTCTGTGCACCGTAAGAATAATCAAAGCGGCAGTTCAGCAACTTGATCATTCTTACAGGCAGCGGGAGGGGACATCCCCCTCCCGCCACCCTACAGTGCTTCTTCGGGCTCGCCCGTGCCGGAGAAAGAATCCGCCGCCGCCAGATGTCGACCATAGAAATTTACGGTGATCAGATGGTCCCCAGTCATCTCCATGACTTTTGGAGGCCCGGCGGAAGTAAACAAAGCCGAGAACTCGGCTGGACAGAAAGACATTGCTCATTTTTTTTATCTCATTGTATACAGCCTGGATCTCTCCATAAAGAGGACCTGTCAAGCACCATTCTTATTACAAGAGATGTTTACATTGCTTGTAATAGGAATAAAAGTGATAAAAAAAAAAAATTTAAAGAGAAAGTGTAAAATAAAAAAATGTAAGTAAAATAAACAAAAAAATTAAAAATTTAAAGCGCCCCATCTCCGTGTGCCTGCGCACAGAGGCGAACGACACGCGTAAATCGCACCCGCATATGTAAACAGCATTCAATTCACACATGTGAGGTATCGCCACATGCGTTAGAGCGAGAGCAACAATTCTAGCACTAGCCCTCCTCTGTAACTCTAAACTGGTAACCTGTAAAAAAAATTAAAGCGTCACCTATGGAGATTTTTAAGTACCAAAGTTTGGCACCATTCCCCAAGTGTGCGCATTTTTAAAGCGTGACGTTAGGTATCTATTTACTCTGCGTAACATCATCTTTCACATTATACAAAAAAATTGGGCTAACTTTACTGTTTTGTTATTTTTTAATTCATGAAAAATTGTTGTGCAAATACTGTGTGATATAAAAAGTTGCAATGACTGCCATTTTATTTCGTAGGGTCTCTGCTAAAAAAACATATATAATGTTTGGGAGTAATTTTCTAGCAAAAGAAAAGATGATTTTTACATGTAGGCGTGCCAGAATAGGCCCAGTAAAGAAGTGGTTAATATGTAAAGTCTGCAAGTGCTAAAAAAGCCACATCTCACCTCCTCTAGCAGGGTTACCATAGTTATCAACATTTCAAAAAAAAATGTCAAGGGGCACCTTTTTCACTTTCGGCATGACATTGTAGGCAGAGAATGTATTTTAATTAGGGTGGGGCATTCATTTTAATTGGGCATGGTTTTACAAGAGGCATATCATTAACCTAATGGTATACTTTAATAAAGCATACAGTGGGGAAAATAATTCCTTGATCCCCTGCAGATTTTGTCCATTTGCCCATTTACAAAGAAATGAAGGGTCTATAATTTTTATTATACTTGTATTTTAAATAATGGATACAGAATATCAACCAAAAATCCAGAAAAAAAAACACGATACAAATGTTATAAACTGCATTTGCATTGCATTTCAGTGAGTAAAATAAGTATTTGATCGCCTACCAACCAACAATAATTCCGGCTCCCACAGACTGGCTACAGTATGTGCTTATGTGGTACACAGATTAGTCCTGTCAATTTAAGAAGGTGCTCCTAACGACAATTCATTAGGTGTATAAAAAACACCTGTCTACAGAATCTCTTTCTTCCATTCAAATCTCATTATCATGGGCAAGACCAAAGAGCTGTCAAATAACGTCAGGGACAAAATTGTAAACCTGCACAAGGCTGAAATGGGCTACAAGACCATCACCAAGAAGCTTGATGAGAAGGAGACAACTGTAGGAGTGAGTATTCGCAAATCTGAAGAAATATAAAATAACCATCAATCGCCATCGGTGTGGAGCTCTGTGCATGATTGTGCCTCATGGGGTAAGGATGATCATGAGAAAAGTGAGGGATCAGCCCAGAGCTTGTGAACGATCCCAAGGCAGTTGGCACCACAGTCACCAAACAAACCATTGGTAACAATACACCGCCATCAATTGAAATCCTGCCAGCAAGGTCCCCCTCCTCAAGAAGGCACATGTTCAGGCCTGTTTAAAGTTTGCCAATGAACATCTACATGATTCAGAGAAGGATAGGGAGAAAGTGCTTCTGTGGATATCCTATGGTTATTATCTTTGGCTAGTTTTCACCAACGGTCCCCCACGTGGAGGCTGGATAAGCTAAGATGACCTGCACCTAATGTGAGGGGTAATAAAGCTCACAGATGTGAATATAGACCTTGATAGGTTTTTGGATCTGGTAAGAAGACATTTTTGCCTCATCTGTCTAAGCACTGGGTGTTGCACTGAATTCAAGGACTTTGCACTTTATCACTTTATGGGTTTTGGTGTCTCATATATATATTTGTTATTTTTATTTTATTTTATTTTTTAATCATGTATTCAATTGTATTTCAGAAGACAGCGCAACACATTTTTTATATAATATTTTGGATTTTGCTGTGTACAATATTGTGAGTGCTGCTGTCAATTTAATCATTTTTAATCAATTCACTATATACACTAAGCGCATTATCTCTCTATATCAATATTCCATAATGACAATGTGAACAAAGCTTGTTTGAAATCTTTGAAAATGCATTAAAAAAAAAAATCACATGTACATAAGTATCCATAGCCTTTGTAATGACACTCAAAATTGAGCTCAGGTGCATCCTGTTTCTACTGATCATCCTTGAGATCTACAGCTTGATTGGAGTCCACCTGTGGTACTTTCTAGGGGTGCAACGGATCGTCACCGATCCGTGATCTGAACGGTTCAGCCTGTTCGGATCGGCATGCATGCGCTCCACGGAGCGCGCCGCCGCCTCAGCCTTAGGAAAGGCCGTGGTTTCAGCCTAGCTCCGGAGCGGCGGCCATCTTGGTACACCCGGCGGCCGTTTACCACGTGATCGCTCCGTCAATTGACGGAGTGATCACTTGTAAACAAACCGGCGTCATGTCATGACGCCGGTTCCTCTCTCCCCTCTGTGTACTGATCTGTACAGTGGAGGGGAGAGATCAGATGGCAGCAGTGCCAATACTCTGCAATGCCCTGACAATACTCTGCAATACCCTGCTAATACCCTGCTAATACTCTGCAATACTCTGCCAATACCCTGCAATACTCTGCCAATACCCTGCAATACCCTGCTAATATATTTTTACAGTGGGGGAGATTGTGGATATTACAGTTGGGGAGATTGTGGATATTACAGTGGGGGAGATTTTTTTTTGTTGATCCGAAAATGATCCGAACCGTGACTCCTGATCCGAGGAACGATCCGAACCATGAGTTTTTTGAGCTGTTGCACCCTTAGTAAATTCAGTTAATGAGGCATGATTTGGAAAGGCACACACCTGTCTATATAAGGTCCCACAGTTCCAGTGCATGTCAGAGCTCAAACCAAGCCATGAAGTCCAAGGAATTGTCTGTAGATTTCAGTGACGGGAATGTATCGAGGCACAGATCTGAGGAAGGGTACAGAAAAATGTCTGCACTACTAAAGGTCCCAATGAGCACAGTGGCCTCTATCATTCTGTAAATGGAAGAAGTTTGGAACCACCAGAACTCTTGCTAGAGCAGGCTGCCCCGCCAAACTGAGCGATCGGGGGAAGAAGGGCCTTAGTCAGGGAGGTGACCAAGAACCCAATGGTTACTCTTACAGAGCTCCAGCATTTCTTTGTGGAGAGAGGAGAACCTTCCAGCAGAACAACAATCTCTGCAGCACTCCACCAATCAGGCCTGTATGGTAGAGTGGCTAGACGGAAGCCACTCCCCAGTAAAAGGCACATGACAGCCCGCCTGGAGTTTGCCGAAAGGCACCTGAAGGTCTCTCAGACCATGAGAAACAAAATTCTCTAGTCTGATGAAACAAAGATTGAATCCTTTGGCCTGAATAGCAAGCGTCATGTCTGGAGGAAACCAGGCATCGCTCATCACCTGGCCAATACCATCCCTACAGTGAAGCATGATGGTGGCAGCATCATGCTGTGGGGATGTTTTTCAGGGGCAGAAACTAGGAGACTATTCAGGATCAAGGGAAAGATGAATGAAGCAATGTACAGAGACATCCTTGATGAAAACCTTCTCCAGAGCGCTCTGGACCTCAGACTAGGGCAAAGGTTCATCTTCTAACAGGACAACAACCCTAAGCACACAGCCAAAATAACAAAGGAGTGGTTAAAGGACAACTCTGTGAACGTCCTTGAGTGGCCCAGCCAGAGCCCAGACTTGAACCAGATTGAACATCTCTGGGGAGATCTGAAAATGGCTGTGCACTGACACTCCCCATCCAACCTGATGGAGCTTGAGAGGTCCTGCAAAGAAGAATGGGAGAAACTGCCCAAAAATAAGTGTGCCAAGCTTGTTGCATCATACTCAAAAAGACTTGAGGCTGTAATTGGTGCCAAAGGTGCTTCAACAAAGTATTGAGCAAAGGCTGTGAATACGTATGTACATGTGATTTTTTTTTTTCATTTTTTAAATATTTTTAATAAATTTGCAAAGATTTCAGACATACTATTTTCACGTTGTCATTATGGGGTATTGTTTGTAGAATTCTGAGGAAAATAATTTAATCCATTTTGGAGTAAGGCTGTAACATAACAAAATGTTGAACAAAGTGAAGCGCTGTGAATACTTTCCAGATGCACTGTACTGCCAAGGCAACAAAGGAGTGGCTCAAGAAGAAGCACATTAAGGTCGTGGAGTGGCATAGCCAGTCTCCAGACCTTAATCCTATAGAAAATTTATGGAGGGAGTTCGAGTTGCCAAGCGACAGTCAAAAAAACCTTAAGGATTTAGAGATGATCTGTAGAGAATAGTGGACAAAAATCCCTTCCCATTCCCATGTGTACAAACCTGGTAACCAACTACAAGAAGCGTCTTACCTCTGTGCTTGCCAAAAAGGGTTTCTCCACCAAATACTAAGTCATGTTTTGCTTGGGGATCAAATACTTATTTTACTCACTGAATTGCAATTCAATTTATAACATTTGTATCATGAGTTTTTTTTCTGGATTTTTGGTTGATACTCTGTCTCGATCATTTAAATATGCCTATGATAAAAAATGTGGACCCTTAATTTTTTTGTAAGTGGACAAACTTACAAAATCTGCAGGGGTTCAAATAATTATTTTCTCCACTGTATATAAGAGAGGTAGTTATGGGGCTAAAGCATTACAACAAAAAAATTTATGAAGTGAGCAGAATATAGCAGCAGGGCAGTCAGTGAGCCGTATGTAGTGGCAGGGCAGTCAATGAGTAGTATGTAGTGGCAGAGTGGTCAATGAGCAGTATGTAGTGGTACGGCAGTGAGCAGTATGTAGTGGTAGGGCAGTAAGCAGTATGTAGTGGTAGGACAGTAAGCAGTATGTATTGGCAGTGTGGTCAGTGAGCAGTATGTACTGACAGAATGGTCAGTGAGCAGTATGTAGTGGCAGGGTGGTAAACGGTATGCAGTGGCAGGGCAGACAGTAAGTAGTATGTAGTGGCAGAGCAGTCAGTGAGTAATATGTAGTGGCAGAGGGTCAGTGAGCAGTATATAATGGTGGGGTAGTCAGTGAGCAGTATGTAGTGGCAGGGTGGTGAACAGGATGTAGTGGCAGGGCAGTCAATGAGCAGTATGTAGTGGCAGAGAAGTCAGTGAGCAAAATGTAGTGGTGGGGCAGTCAGTGAGCAGTACGTAGTGGCAGGGGGGTGAACATTATGTAGTGGCAGGGCAGTTAATGAGTAGTATGTACGGACATAACGGTCATTGAGCAGTATGTAGTGGTGGGACAGTCAATAAGTAGTGACAGGGTGGTAAACAGTATGTAGTGTCAGGGAAGTCGGTGAGTAGTATGTACTGAAATAACAGTCAGTAAGCAGTATGTAGTGGTGGGGCAGTCAGTATGTAGTGACAGGGTGGTGAACAGTATGTAATGGCAGGGCAGTCAGTGAGCAGTATGCAGTAGCAGGGCAGTCAGTGAGTAGTATGTAATAACAGAACAGTCAGTGAGCAGTATGTAGTGGCAAAGTGGTGAACAGGATATAGTGGCAGGGCAGTCAATGAGCAGTATGTAGTGGCAGAGCTGTCAGTATGCAGTATGTAGTGGTGGAGTAGTCAGTGAGAACTATGTAGTGGCAGAGCGGTCAGTGAGCAGTACGTAGCGACAGGGTGTTGAACAGTATGTAGTGGCAGGGCAGTGAGTAGTATGTAGTGGCAGGGCGACCAGTAAGCAGTATGTAGTGGCGGGGCAGTCAATAAGCACTATGTAGTGACAAGGCGGTCAGTGAGCAGTATGTAGTGGTGCTGTACCCATTGAGCAACACATAGTGGCAGTGCAGTGAACAGTATGTAGTGTTGGAGTAGCCAGTGAGCAGTATGTAGTGTCAGGGCAGTCAGTGAGCAGCATGAAGTGGTGGGGCAGCTAGTGAACAGTAGTGTCAGAATAGTCAGTGAGCAGCATATAGTGTCAAGCTAGGGCAGAATGCATTGTCAGGCTAGGAAAGTATGTACAGTGCCTTGAAAAAGTATTCATACCCCTGAAATTTTCCACATGTTGTCATGTTACAACCAAAAACGTAAATGTATTTTATTGGTGATTTCATGTGATAGACCAACACAAAGTGGCACATAATTGTGAAGTGGAAGGAAAATGATAAATGTTTTTCAAAATTCTTTACAAATAAATAACAGAAAAGTATGGTGTGCATTTGTATTCAGTCTGATCTGACCTGTCTGGTGTGTTCCTTGGCCTTCATGATGCTGTTTGTTTACTAAGGTTCAAACATCAGAGGGCTTCACAGAACAGCTGTATTTATACTGAGATTAAATTACACACAGGTGGACTCCATTAACTAATAATTTGACTTCTGAAGGCAATTGGTTCCACTAGATTTTAGTTAGGGGTATCAGAGTAAAGGGGGCTAAATACAAACGCACTCCACACTTTTCAGATAATTATTTGTAAAAAAAATTGAAAACCATTTATAATTTTCCTTCCACATCACAATTATGTGCCACTTTGCTTTGGTCTATCACATAAATCCCAATAAAATACATTTATGTTTTTGCTTGTAACATGACAAAATTAGGAAAATTTCAAAGGGTATGAATACTTTTTCAAGGCACTGTAGAGTCATGGCACTCAGTCACTTACCAAACGGCTAAGGAGATGGAAGATTTCTCAACCTGCATAATTCTGGTTCCTCCTCCTCCCTCAGCTTCAGCTGTGGGATCATCCAGAGTGAAGCCGGCACCTGTGGGAGGAGTGGAGGAGGCAGCCTCAGCCCCGGCCCCATCCACCAACTCCGGCAGCCTCAAGCGAAATCAAAAGATAGAGAGTTAAAGCAGCCTCCCACCACACCCCAATGCTAACTGGATTGGCGCTCCAGTACATTTAGCTGCAATGACAAGGACACTCACTTTATATAGAAATTTATACATGATATGCAACAGCAGATGGGGAAGGGGCGAAAGGGAAGGCTTTTAAACCGTATACTAAACTTGATGTAGATGACTTCACTGACCTGGTACAGGATGGACTTTCTGCTGTGCTATCCACAGAAAGTCTCCAATGTGCAGCTTGCGTACATCAAAATTCACTCCATTTCTCTTCAGTTCTGAAACCAATTCCTGCTTTTTGTGTGCAGCACCCCTGACAAAATAGAAAAATGATTATGCAGTACCTCTAAAACATACTGTCTGGATGAAAGTCTAAGCTATGAGCAGAGCAGGACATTGCTTTAGTGCCAATGAAAAACAAGACAGACACTTTAACATTATAAAAACAGACAGGGAAGGACGCAAGACAGTCTCATAGTGTAGCAAAGCTTTATTAAATTAGGCACACAAAAAAACAAACATAGTTGGAATTGCACTCAGAGCATATGAGGGGTAAAGCCAGTCATAAACCAATCAAAATGTGTCTGGTTCAGCAGGAACTGGCTGAATTTTGATCGGTCTATGGGCAGGCTGATTGTACTGAAGTCAATTTATTGGCTATAGCTGTGAGCAGTGATTATTGTATTCTGACGGTAGGGAAACCTACAACTGTCAGAATACAACAGCGAAGCAGGAGGGCTTCCCCCATCAACACTGACTGTATGGATGGGGAAATGAAGAGATTTTCTTTTCTTCAATCATGCATAATGTATGGCCAGTTTAACAAGCATATCAGAGTAGAGTGCGTGCTGGATGGCTGGGAGTAATGCACAGTCTAGTGCACTGCCGCTGCACAGAGAGGGAAAGGAGGACCGGGCCACGGGAGACACTTCCACACGTTATTGCTCCTATCTCTTCCTGCTAGTCTTGGATCGCAAAGATTAATTCTGGAAATGCATTTTCGGAAAGAAGATCCCCCCTTTCTCTATAAAAACTCATTCTCAGAATTCTTTGCAATTTGAATTGAGCAGGAAGTAGCAGAAACAGTAGTCTTCTACTCTTGCAGCGGGTCCTCTTTTCCCCCTCCATGCAGTGGCAAAGCTCCAACATCCAGTGATAGTGACATAGGCTCTAGACTTTGTGTTACACCCAGGACACACTCTGCTCTGATATGCTGGTTGCCCCTAACATGACTGTGAGTGCAATTCCAACTGTTTGCTTTTATGTGTGCCTAATCTAATAAAGCTTTGCTACGTTGTGAAGCGATCTTGCACCCTTTTCTGCAGATTTCGTTCTCCCAATCCGGTTCCAAGTTGCAGCACAACTATTAGCTAGTAATAGTGAAGTATTTAGCATGCAGCGAGATTACACGTATTATACATGTGTATCAGTTTCTGCTCTCAAGAAGTTTACATCCTAAGGTCCCTAAATCACAAACATACCCCATACACATACTAGGGCCAATTTAGACAGGAGCCAATTAAAACGTTCAAAACAATGACTGAAAAGAAATGGACAGGCAGACATGTTAATAACAAACTGCAAAATATCCTATTATTTACTCATAAGTTTAATAACTGTTTTTTTTTGCCATCTATTTTCTGTTGTCCTACATACAAATATGCAATTGTGGGTTTAAATTGTTACTGTAAAAATGTACCAATGATTAATTAGGTCTAGATAAAGATGAGTGGAATCATCTTATCATTTTTATTGAGCTGCTCTAATAACCTGGTTCTAGCTACAGTGGGGAAATTATTTAAAACCATGCAGATTTTGGAAGTTTGCCCACTTACAAAGAAATGAAGGGTCTATAATTGTTATTATAGGTGTATTTTTAATGATAGAGACAGAATATCAACCAAAAATCCAGAAAAATAACACAATACAAATGTTATAAACTGAGTTGCAGTTCAGTGAGTAAAATAAGTATTTGATCCCCAAGCCAAACATGACTTAGTACTTGGTGGAGAAACCCTTGTTGGCAAGCACAGAGGTAAGACATCTCTTTTAGTTTGTTACCAGGTTTGTACACATCTCAGGAGGGATTTTGGTCCACTCTTCTTTATAGATCTTCTCTAAATCCTTAAGGTTGCTTGGCTTTTGCTTGGCAACTCAAACTTTCAGCTCCCTCCATATATTTTCTACAGGATTAAGGTCTGGAGACTGGCTAGGCCATTCCAAGACCTTAACGTGCTTCTTCTTGAGCCACTCCTTTGTTGCCTTGGTGATATGTTTTGGGTCATTGTCTTGCTGGAAGACCCATCATTGGTGTTCTGGCTAAGGGAAGAAGGTTCTTATCCAAGATTTTACAATACATGGCTCCGTCCATTGGCCCTTCAATGCGGCAAAGTCGGCCTGTACCTTTAGCAGAGAAACAGCCCCAAAGCATAATGTTTCCACCTGTGCAATTAACTTTAAATTTTGTATTTTTTTTTAATAATCTTTATTTAAGTCAGCATTATAAAAGAACAAATCAAGAATAAAGGATCTAAAAGAAATAAGAAAAACAAATAAAACAGTAACAAAATAGGTATACAGAATATAGGAATACCATCACTCGCAACATAGGTAACAGTTATTATAGAGAAACTGAGAGCTACCTCAGCACTATTAAACATAAGGGAACTCTCCTATGTCACAGACTTTTGGTCCCACTGGACATATCTCCTCTCTCGACAGACAGAGGAGCGGAGAGACCACTCTCGGGAAAGTAAATGAAAATGTGCCTAAACCTCGGATGGTGTTCTTACGGTCATAGTCAGCATTTTTCTTCCTCCGAACACGGTAAGTCGAGTTAATGCCAAAGACCTAGCTTTTGGTCTCACCTGACCACAGCACTTTTTCCCAATCCTTCTCTGAATCATTAAGATGTTCATTGGCAAACTTCAGACAGGCCTGTATGTGTGCCTTCTTCAGGAGGGGGACCTTGCAGGTGCTGCAGGATTTTATTCCATGGCGGCGTATTGGGTTACCAATGGTTTGTTTGGTGACTATGGTCCCAACTGCCTTGAGATCATTCAAAAGCTCTTCCCATGTAGTTCCAGGCTGATCCCTCACTTTTCTCATGATCATCCTTATCCCATAAGGCAAAATCTTGCATGGAGCACCAGACCGAGGGCGATTGATGGTTATTTTGTATTTCTTTTATTTGCGAAAAATCGCTCCAGCAGTTGTCCCCTTCTCACCAAGCTTCTTGTTGATAGTCTTGTAGCCCATTCCAGCCTTGTGCAAGTCTACAATCTTGTTCCTGAAGTTCTTAGTACAGCTCTTTGGTCTTGCCCATGATGGTAGGTTTGAATGGAAGAAAGATTCTGTGTACAGGTGTCTTTTATACAGGACTGGACTTGACAGGACTAACCTGTGTACCACATGAGCACATACTATAGCCAGTCTGTGGGTGCCAGAATCATTGTTGGTTGGTAGTAAATGAAATGCTTAATTTATAACATTTGTATCATGTGTTTTTTTCTGGATTTTTGTTTGAAATTCTGTCTCGATCATTTAAAATACACCTATGACAAAACATTATTGACTCTTCATTTCTTTGTAAGTGGACAAACTTTCAAAATCTGCAGGGGATCAAATAATTATTTTCCCGATTGTAACTGGCTTATGGAAATAGATTAAAGTACCCCTTTTCTCTGGCAATGGTTGCAGACGGCTACTAAACAAACTACTCAGCTTAAAAATAAATAATCAACAATGCATATTCAGTAAACTAAAACACTGCTCTAATCTGTCAGAACCAATTATTCATCCATTGAGTGCTACCATCTTGCCTTACATGCAGCATATAGAAGGTAATGCCAGACTGTCAGTTGCAGTTCACTGTCCACAAATCAAGGATTTCCTGTGACAGTCATGTATCACTGTTCTTTGCATATGTCAAGGAGTGCATCTATAAATAGGGTTCAGAGCTTTGCTGATGATCTTATATAGAGTTAAGATTTGTTAATTAGCAACAGTACTGTTTAATCTAGTAACAGTACTGTTTAATCTGCTTAAACCATGTTTTAGGTGAAGGAGAACTGTGCATGAAACAACTGAAGAAGAAATTATGAATATACCACGATATTTTAATGATTGGGGAATGGAAAGGTTCACTGTAAGATCTCCATATTGTAGTTCCAGGAACACTGCTCTACATTACTGCATTGCAAATGGATATCTCAATTGATAGTAGAGGCAGACAAAAAGATTTGAAAACCTGAAACTAGGGGGAACAGCTAAATGATAAATCCACTGTCAAGTGTAGAACACTGTAAGGTAAATTATCCTGACTTTAATTGTTGTCTTACCCTGTGGTTTCAATGAAGTCAACACAAAGAATTACATTGAAGTGTCCTGGAAGCAGTGTAAAGTCAGGCACATGGTGATAGGAGTTGAGTACAGGATCTGCACTGAGCTGCTGTGTTTCTGAAGGCTGACAAAGCGTTGTGTACTGGGGAATGCTGCAAAATATAAAAGACCCTCAGCAACACATCGCCAAACACCAGAAATAATACAGAGTGGAGCAAAACTTCAAGAATGGCAGTCGCTAATTGCATTTTATCCTTAAAGCTGAACTCCAGGCGGATATAAAAATAATCTATGCAGAGATGTATTCATAAAAAGAACAACAGTGGTTGTAAAGGCAGAAGGTTTTTCACCTTTCGCATTCTATAGTTAGGTAAAAATCCTTCTGCATGCAGCTCCCTTCAGATCCCCTAAATACATAACGGAGCCCGGTCTTGGTCAAACTATGTGCACGAAAGCCCTCTCCCTCAATGGCTCAGACACAGCAGCTGTAGCCACTGGCTCCTACTGTTATCAATCACAGCCAGTGAGGAGGAAGCAGGGGGAGGGGGCAAGCCCCACTCTGTGTGTCTTATTGACAGACAGAGCGGGGCTCAGGAGCAAGCACCCATGAGTGTTCCCATGGTAAATGGCTTGCACATGGCGGGGGGGGGGGGGGAGAGGAGCCAGGAGTGCTGGTGGGGTGAGGCTGCTCTGTGCAAAACTATTGCACAGAGCAGCAGGTAAGTATAACATGTTTGTTATTTTAATTAAAAAAAAGATTAGCCTTTACAATCACTTTAAGTACCCAAAACAGACTTGGTGTTAGCCTTTGACAATCCCCTGCACAGTTAAACTCAGACTGGGAGATGGAGGGGCAGCATCAGGGGCAAATCAGATGTTCTGAATGCACATGTGCCAACAGCAGTAGTGAGTAGAATCAGCTAGGGACTCTGTCTGATACTGCTTCTTCACTGTCCAATCACAGGTTAGGGGCAGGGAGAGAATTATACGGGTTTGCTTTATTGCAGAAGATAAAAATCAGTTAAAGTGAACACAAGTTTTCTTCAAAAAGGAGGTAAATCAGGCACTTTACAAAGCTATTTAATAAATGCACCAAGTTATAGAAGAAAATTAAAGTGGTACAGCGCAGTCCAGCAACAATGCTAGGTTCACACCTGTGCCTCTGCTTCTTCATGCATTTCTTTGTGCATTTTTGGAGTGCATTATCATATGCAGTGCATTTTTAAAGTGTGGCAATATATTTGCATGCGTCATGCTTTTTTGGATTTGGCCAATGGCAATCTATAGTGAGGGATGCTATGTTTACAGCAACATTCCTCAAATAAAACAAACAATTGCTCAGATTTGCAGAAACACACTACAGTCCATTTAACATGGTTTCCTATGTATGTAGTTCACATCTATACTTTTTTTCTGGTTTTTGGTTCCATAGACTTCAATGGATCAAAAGCATGTATTGAAAAACACAAAATGCACCTGTAATATGCAAACTGCAACCTGCATACGTGTGAATCAGGCCTTAAGTGTTGAAAGGTAGAAACATTAAATATGAAAGTTCCCCCAAAGCAAATAATTCAATATTAGGTGGAGTCTTGGGTTGTATAGAATATGTTAGCTTCTTATATCCCTTTAGGAACAAAAAGAAGCCTCACAGTTTAGCTTTCCATTATATATTACTGTCCTTTCTTTAAAAGGTAGGCTGAACCCCCCCCCCTCCCCTGCCCCAACCAACAGCCACCCACCTACCCTATTAGGCTGGCCATACATGGATCCCTTCTGAACCGGACAAATTTCAATTCATGTATGGGCAGGCTGATTGTTTCCAAGTTGATTGATCAACTTGGGTACAACCATTATGTCTGATTTTTCTAAATACGGTTACTGCCAGCGTAAAACCATTGTATTCTGCCGGCCGGGAATGCTTCCCGCTTCCTCAGTGGCAGAATACAATAGTGCAGTGGGAGGCATTCTCCCATCAACACTGATTGTGTTGATAGAGAAATGGAGCAATTTTCTTTCCTTTCCTGGTGGCAGTAAAGACATTTTTATCATTTATGGCCAGCATTAAAGGAGAAGTATAGCCAAAGCTCGTTTGGCTGCTGTACTTTAACTATGGATCACAGAAGTGCAATTCTTTTTGCACTCCTGTGACCTGTTTTCAGCAGAAAACGGACTTCAGCCAGACTTCAGACCGATATCAGTCCAGGTACCGCGTCATCGCGACAAAGTCTGGATCCGTCAGGTGCCTGGACTGACACCCTGCTCAGCCTCTCAGCGAGCCGCTGGGAGCCTGAGCAGCCGCTCCGCCCCCTCCACAGCCCAGCTCTCCAGTGAGCGCAGAGGGGGCAGAGCAGAGAGCTGTGACTGACAGTCTGTAGCACTCTGCTCACGGAGCTCTGAAAACCAAGTGATCGGTTACATAGTTTGATCTCTCAGTTACATAGTTACATAGTTGGGTTAAAATAAACACTAGTCCATCTAGTTCAACCAAAAAAAAAAAAAAGAAAAATCATACAATCCGTTATACACAATCCTTCACAGTTGATCCAGAGGAAGGCAAAAAACCCAGCAAAGCATGATCCCAATATGCTACAGCAGAGGAAAAAATTCCTTCCTGAACCCCTGCGAAGCAATTTGGATTTTCCCTGGATCAACTTTACCTATAAATGTTAGTACCCAGTTATATTATGTACATTTAGGAAAGAATCCAGGCCTTGTTTAAAGCAATCTACTGAGCTGGACAGAACCACCTCTGGTTCTCAGTGTAGAGGCACTGGGGGACAGATGCAGCACCTAGGTAAGTATGAATCAAGAAATAAAAAAAATTCCTTTACTTTGCATTTAAGCATGTTTATCTTATTTAGCCTACAGCCACCCAGTAATAGCTGTAAAGAAAGTTGATTGTGGGAATGGCTGCAAAAACTACTGAGACGAACATATCTACAAGTGGTTGGAATTTTCTCTGCAATTATTGCAATAACACAGCGATTAGTGGTAGATTTACCTTTTATTTGTCTTATGGTAGCAAAAAAAAAAAAGAGCATATGAACACTAAAGAGATATAGTAGTTTACGTACACAACGGCTGCATTTGCTTGGATTCCCACATTATTAACATCATCAGGTACTTCATCAGAAGAATGAGAATCACTGTGCCCAACCACACTATTCTTGCCTTCAAGTAGTGGATCAGCTCCCTCCAACCTCTGTGCCAGTTCAAGCCCTTTGTCAGTCAAAGAATATCTGTGTAGAAGAGGAAATTTTCAGTATGAATTCATATTATACACACCTAACAAAAAAGGTTAACATGACTATAGCTTTAAGTGATATCTAACCCCAAAAACAGAACTTAAAATAATGCAACTAAACAGCTCTAAGAACATTTTCAGTAAGTTTGATCTTACTAGAACTGCAGTGTCCTTATCACTTCCTGAGAGCTGAACTTAAATCACAAACAAGGTCATCAGACTTTTGTAAACTTTTAATCCTTTAACTCCCTATGTAATGGAGAAGAAGACAGGAGGACATGTTTGAAGTTCAGCCTGGATGACAACCAGGGGCGGCCCGTCCATTCAGGGCGCATTTGATGGGCACAAAGGCAGCATTTGATAAAGGCAACACAATGTCCTGGTTTATATGGAAAGAAAAAAACACCTTGGGTAAGAGAGATGGCTTAGGCTAAATAACCATCTTGTCACAGTGGAACACCATAACTGTTCTTTACAGCAAAGAGCCAGTTCCAAAGCTCTACAAGCCATAGTAATGGAAGCCAGAAAAACAACCTTCTGCATTAGATTAACTAGTGGATGTAAACCCACTCTCATCCTTTCTTAAACTACTGCCATAGTGGTTATCTATAAGGATATACATGCCTCCTGAATGTGTATTTTAACTGCCATAGTGGTTATCTATAAGGATATACATGCCTCCTGAATGTGTATCTTAACCTGTCATATGTCACCCCTCTGTCGTTATGAGACCCGAAATACGGCAGATTCTGTAGGTGGGTCTGTTGTCCGAAGCTCGGTGATGTCAGTAGACTCCCCATCCACCTCTACACTGCCCTTGTCAACATGCATTTTCTCCTGTGTATTTCTTACACTGAACTTTTGCTATGATCACTAACATCCAGTCAAAACCCAGAAAAGTCACCACATGACTTCAGCATGCCCAATCATGCTGAGGTGTGGAGCAGCCAATCCTGGGAGAGCTGGAGAGGAAAGGAGGAGGGTATCTGAAGTACACTGAATGTCTCTCTCAGTCTCAGTCTCATCCTATGCATTAAGGTGAAAAAACTTCTGGCAGTCACTGACCCCTCTGCCCCCCCCCCCGTTTTACTTACCTGAGCCCCATATTTCCCTCAGTGGAGACGCACTGTCCCTCTCTGCACGGGGTCCCGCCTCTCGATTGGATAGATTGATAGCAGCGCAGCCATTGGCTCTCAATGCTGTCAATCAAATCCAATGACGCGGGGGCGAGTCCGGCATTCGTATTTATGGACGTCGAATGCTGGACTCAGGAGCATGCCTGCAAGGTAACCCCTCGGGAGAGCGCTTCTCCTAGGGGGTTAGCCGATGCGAGGAGGAGCCGCGAGAGCAGCCAAGGGACCCCAGAATAGGACGATCGAAGCCAAGCTGTGCAAAACAAGCTGCACAGTGGAGGTAAGTATGACATGTTTGTTATTTAAAATTGAAAAAAAACGAAGGCTTACAATCACTTTAACTCTTCGTGGCAAGACTGGGCACAGATGACATGAAATCCTATACTGTACAAGGTGCAAGCCTTTACATCGTTTACATCCACTTTAACCACTTCTGCCGAAGAATTTCCCCCCTTCCTGACCAGAGCACTTTTTACAATTTGGCACTGCGTCGCTTTAACTGACAATTGCATGGTCGTTTGACGCTGTACCCAAGCGAAATTTGTGTCCTTTTTTCCCCACAAATAGAGCTTTCTTTTGTGGTATTTTATCACCTCTGTGGTTTTTATTTTTTGCACTATAAACAAAAAAAGAGCGACAATTTTGAAAAAAAAAAAAAACAATATTTTTATTTTTTGCTATAATAAATATCCCCAATTTTTTTTTGAAAAACAACATTTCTTCATCATCAGTTTAGGCCAATATATATTATTCTACATATTTTAGGTAAATGAATAAAAAAGGCAATAAGTGTATATTGATTGGTTTGCGCAAATGATATAGCGTCTGCAAACTATAGGAAAGATTTATGGCATTTTTATTATTTCTGTTTTTTTTTTTTTTTTTTTAATAGTAATGGCGGTGATCTGCGATTTTTAGCGATACTGCAACATTGCGACGGACAGATCGGAGACTTTTGACACTTTTTTGGGACCATTGGCATTTATACAGCGATCAGTGCTATAAAATGCATTGATTACTGTGTAAATGTCACTGGCAAGGAAGGGGTTAACACTAGGGGGGATCTAGGGGTTAATTGTGTGTTCCCTCAGTGTGTTCTAACTGTATGGGGATAGGATTGACTAGGAGAGGAGACATATCTTTTTTCCTACTTAATAGGAACAAACGATATGGCTCCACTCCTCTGACAGCACAGGGATTTATGTTTACACACACAAATCCCTGTGCTGGCGCTCGTGCGTGTGATTGCGCGTGGCCGGCGGTGATTGTGCCCGCCAGCCATGTGCATCGGGTTCCCCTGCCATGCAGCAGGCGCGCGCGCCCTCTGGTGGCAGGAAAAGGGAACCATTCTACCCGTACAGGATTTTGCCTAGGGGGGCCATTCTGCCGCAGTATATCTGCGTGAGCCAACCGGGAATCGGTTAAAACCACTTCAGGACAGAGCCTCGTTTTGAGATTTGGTGTTTACAAGTTAAAATCTGTGTTTTGTTTTTTTTTGCTAGAAAATTACTTAGAACCAAAACATTATATATATTTTTTCTAACACCCTAGAGAATAAAATGGCGGTCGTTGCAATACTTTGTCACACCGTATTTGCACAGCAGTCCTACAAGCACACTTTTTTTGGAACAAAAATAAAAAATTTTGATTTAAAAAGACAGTAAAGTTAGCCCAATTTTTTATATTGTGAAAGATAATGTTACACCGAGTAAATTGATACCCAACATGTCACGCTTCAATATTGCGCCCACTCGTGAAATGGCGACAAACATTTGCCCTTAAAAATCTCCATAGGCGACATTTAAAAAATTCTGCAGGTTGCATCTTTTGAGTTACAGAGGAGGTCTAGGCTAGAATTATTGCTCTCACTCTAACGATCGTGGTGATACCTCACATGTATGGTTTAAACACGTTTTGATATGCGGGCACTGCTTACGTATGCGTTCACTTCTTTGGCGGGACGGGGCGCGTTAAAAAAAAAAATGTTCTTATTTATTTTTACACTGTTCTTTAAAATAAAAAAAGTGTCACTTTTATTTCTATTACAAGGAATATAAACATCCCTTATAATAGAAAAAAGCATGACAGGACCTCTTAAATATGAGATCTGGGGTCAAAAAGACCTCAGATCTCATATTTACACAAAAATGCAATAAAAACAAAAAATAAAAAAAGGTCGTTTGAAAAAAAATAAAATAGAATTGCCCTTTAACAGCTATAGGCGGAAGTGATGTTTTGACGTCGCTTCCGCCCTGCAATGGTACGGAGCCGAGCGGGGGCCATCTTCCCCTCAGTCAGCTCCATACCACAGACCGAGAAGGATCCAATAGCCTAGTGGGGGGGCCCTCTCCCGCCGCAAAGACCACTTTTATCTGAAAGCCGAACGCCCGCTGAAGAACATTATATATATTTTTTTCAGACATCCTAGAGAATAAAATGGCGGTCATTACAATACTTTATGTCACACCGTATTTGCGCAGCGGTCTTACAAGGGCAATTTTTTGGGAAAAAATACACTTTTTTTAAATAAAAAAATAAGACAACAGTAAAGTTAGCCCAGAGAGCGTACAGGTGTGAGGGGGGGCTGAGAGCGTACAGGTGTCGGGGGCTGAGAGTGCACAGGTGTGAGGAGGGCTGAGAGTGCACAGGTGTGAGGGGGGCTGAGAGCTTACAGGTGTGAGGGGGACAGAGTGTACAGGTGTGAGGAGGGCTGAGAGTGCACAGGTGTGAGGGGGGCTGATAGCTTACAGGTGTGAGGGGGACAGAGTGTACAGGTGTGAGGGGGCTGAGAGTGTACAGGTGTTGGAGGGGCTGAGAGCATATACGTGTGAGGAGGGCTGAGAGCGTACAGGAGTGAGGGGGGCTGAGAGCCTACAGGTGATGTGATGATTCAGTGGGACGGCCAGTGGGTGGGCCCTGGGGACTGTTGGTAGTCAGGCCCGGGGGGGCCCAGGCCTAAAGCTGTGTAAGGGGCCCCACAATTTCTGATGGCTGCCCTGCTCTTGTTGAGCCCTCCTGACTCCTGAGCCAGACCTCCTGTCTGTTGGTGTGGAGCTCAGAACCATGGTCAGGTTCTTACTAAAAGCCCAGCACACACCTGACCAATAAGTACGCTGGCCGTTCTGAATACCTGGATCCAGGATTGGGGATTTCATCCCACCCGGATCACTTAGAAATCTCCAGGTCCCAAAACGAACTTAAGAAAACACTGAGGATACTGAAAAATCAGTTTCCTCTTTATGTCACAAGCTCCCTGGAGCCCCTCAACCCCTCCGGTTGAGAATTCTGGGTCGCAACCTCCTTCTACACCCTGGCAGGGCAATGCTCTGCCACAATTTATATGGAAAAACTTGCTATATCGAGTCCACACAGATCCCCGCATATCCAGTAGTTCCACCCAAGATAGGATGTGATCCACTTCTTCTTGGGTTCTGGTGTCTCTGTGGCATTGTCTGACTGGACCCTTACAGATGACCTTTCAGCTGCTCCAGGATGTTGATGGGTAGTGACCTCCCCCATCAACTTCTCAGGCTGGCATCTGTCATCAGAAACTTTCAGGAGTGGGGGAGAAAGGATTTCTCCATTACCAGCATCCACATGGCTATCCACCAGTCCAGAGACAGAATTGTGCTAGGATGTAAAGACATTGGGAATTTCAACAATTGTGTCCTCTTGTCCCAAGCTATCAAAATACTCCACGTTGGAGGCCTAGAATAAAAAACACTTTGAAGAAGGCCTGGTCTTTCATACAGAAGTGAATTGAAGGATTTGTCATAGACTTAAGCAAGCCCACCTGAAACAGTAGAGCAAGACTTTCCTACAGAGGGAGGATTACTTGTGCCTGGACAGTATCCAGGGCCAGGCTCAGATATTACAACCTTTGGGCCAGAATTAAGGCAGATTTCCAAAAATGCAGCACCCATCTGAACCTCTCCAGAGTGCATACTGTGTCAGAAACATTGGTCTCCAGCAGAGAAGCTGATTGCTTCCTCAGAAGTAATTTGTTATAGCCTTATTTAAAGTCCCACATGTTTTTATCCTTTATCAAATTAATAGGGATGGAAGTATGCGGTATATAAAGACTTTTACTAGTTTATTCTTACTATACAGCAATAGTGCAGATGTATACTTTCTATACCAATTTTTCTCTCCTATGTGTCGCTTTAAGAGAGGTTTATAAGAGTGTAGTATGGTATTACTATTTAGCCCCACCCTGGTTGTGTTGTGGTCTTGCAATGGAGGTCTGTGAATACTGTGGACGGTTGATTTCGGCTGGTTTGCTTCACAGCTTCGGAGCTGTGAGGCACACCGGACGCCTTCCCATTTCCCCCCCCCCCCTTTTGGGACACAGGGATTTGAGCCGTGTTCCGCTGTGCATTGACACCACGCCCCCATTGCCCTGCGCATGACGCTGGCTTTGCTGGCGTCAATGTGTCGGCGCTGAGATTTTCCATCGGCGTCTCTTATGGGGAGTTCTGGCCTCATGCGCTTGGCAGACTGGTCCGCTCGGGTGATGGCATCTCCCGTCTCATTG
Organism: Aquarana catesbeiana; assembly: GCF_042186555.1. Taxonomy (NCBI): domain Eukaryota; kingdom Metazoa; phylum Chordata; class Amphibia; order Anura; family Ranidae; genus Aquarana; species Aquarana catesbeiana. The sequence goes on along the minus strand of NC_133334.1, from coordinate 211,755,029 downwards.
GGTGCCTGCGTGACATTGGTGACATTGGTGGTTCATTGCGTTCTGACAGTTGTGTGGACACTATGCACCATTGAGTCTAGGACACTGATTTAGGCATTAAGGTAATAGTATGTTCTTTTTCTTCCTGGCTTTTCACACTTTGGACTTCTATTGTGGTTGTCCCTTTCTGGGCTACTATTGTGACTCCCTCACTATTTAATAACTTTTATTTACACCTCAGGTCCTATCTTCTTTACTTCATCCTACCTTGCTGTGGTTCACCCCACATATCTATTAAGCATATTACATTGTGATTTGTTCATTCACTATCATATTTATTTACATAGGTTGTGGTGATGTAATTTATCTCACCCTCATTCATGGGATATGACACTCCTCGGAATATCCGTTCCCTGTTTGGGTTGACATCTTTGTGCTCTGGGTTTACCGCCTCAGCTCCTGTGACTGATGATTACTCTGGCTGGCCTCCAGTCCTCACCACTTCACAACTAGACTCCTACTTGATCCCTAGCCAGGTTGGGTTCTTTTCCACTACCCTCTTTTTGTATCTCCCAATCCCATGCTGAGACATAGGGGGAGATTTACTAAAACTGGTGCACTCAGAATCTGGTGGAACTGTGCATGGTAGCCAATCAGCTTCTAACCTCAACTTGTTCAATTAAACTTTGGAAATAAAACCTGGAAGCTGATTGGGCTGATTGGTTTCTTTGCAGAAGTGAGCCTGATTTTGCACTCTCCAGCTTTAGTAAATTAGCCCCATAGTGTTTATCTACAGTTTACACTATATATTTACATCTTTAGATATTAGTTAGTCCCTCAGAATTAAGTCGTCCAGGTTTTCCTGGAGACCGCAAGAGTCCCAGAATCAGAGGCAGGACCTTGCTCAACACTCTGGAAGCTGTAGACAGGCTGAACCACAGGACCACAAATTGAAAATGGCGATCCTCCACTGCAAACCGCAGAAACCTTTTGTGAGGAGGAAAAATGTAAACATGCAGGTAAGCATGAATATATAAAAAGTGCAGCGTTAAGTCATGAAATAACAAAGTGAATCTGACCAAAAACAATCAATAAAAAGCCATTAACACATGAAAAGTGCATAAAGAACAAAAAAGTCCATAGCAAAACAAAAAGGAACAAAAACAAGAAACGGTCCCGCAAGTGAATATTTGATTGCTGAACAACTTGATCTTAATTGTTAAAAATAAATATATATCGTCAAAGCCACCAGCCACCAGCAGATCACCTTCCTCACTTGCGATACCTGTTGCGATACCTGTTGTATCGGACTAGGCATCCTCAAGCTCAGCAGGGGGGCTGGGCAGCCTCACAGGTGATCGGTGTGGTGGGGTGATCGGTGTGGTGGTGGGGGCAGTTAAAAGCACCAATCTCCCTGTATAGCTTTCAGTAAAGCACCCGACAAGTATCGATGCATCCCTAGCCAGCGGTGCTGATGAGTATTTTCTGACAGATGAAAAATCTCCCCGCCATCATAATACAACGGAAGGGATTCCTGGCAACATTACACACTGCCTCCACATCTAATAAAGCTCTAGGATACGAAAAAGCAAGTCTTCAGATTCCAGGTGGAATTGCTGAAAAGATAGCTAAGATCATGCAGAGATTTGCAAAGCTGTGTTCATCACCTTCAGACACTGGCAGAAAAACTGAAGGCTTTCCTAACTGGGAGGGGTTATGCCTAGAACAGGACTTCCTGCCTTTTTCTTGCCACCTGAAGGTGGCAACATAACCCTGTTGTAAGGATTCTGAAGACACTCTGTGTTATGTGATGTACGATAAGAAAAAACACTCTGCCGCTGAGACACGCCCAATCCCATAGCTTCCTTTTATGCAGAATATCTAATGGGTCCCTGCTACTAGACTAAACAAAGAGGCATGTGGGAATTAGTGTTACCGGCGCAAAAATCACCATACGTGTATGTCAACAAAATAAGGTTACAAAACAGGTCTGCTGCAGGCAAAAAATGTCCTATAACATGTATAGGAAAAATATCCAAAAAATATCCAAAATTACCGTGACTGCGCTGATCAAAAGTGTGTATAATATATTATATATACATACATATACACACACACACACACACACACACACACACACACACATATATATATATACACCGTATTTATCGGCGTATAACACACACTTTTTTCCCCCTAAAATCAGGGGAAAATCGTGGGTGCATGTTATATGCTGATCCCCCGCCGATTGTGAGCCTCTCGGCGGCTTTCGGCCGCTCGCGGCAGCTCTCGCAGTCCCGCATGAGCGGCCAAAAGCCGCCGAGCACGGCAGCGCCATTTTTAAATGGGAGTTCAGTGTACTGACAAGTAAATGACACAGGGGCAAGGCTGCAATGATGGACAAGGCTACAGCTGAACACTGACAAGGCTACACTGACAAGGCTACAGCTGAACACTGACAAGGCTACACTGACAAGGCTACACGGACACTGACAAGGCTGCAATGATGGACAAGGCTACAGCTGAACACTGACAAGGCTACAGCTGAACACTGACAAGGCTACAGCTGGACACTGACAAGGCTACAGCTGGACACTGACAAGGCTACACTGACACTACACTAACAAGGCTGTAGATGGACACTGATTTTCCTTAAACTTCCCTCCTAAAAGTTTTTTTCCTTAAAATTCCCTCCTAAACTTGGGGTGCGTGTTATACGCCGATAAATACGATATATATTATTACCTCTGATACCTTATATCAAGAAAATATTTCAACCTACTACCTTTAAAGTGCCATGTGCCAACATAAAAAATATAAATAATATATAAAATATCAAAACAAAAAATATATATAAAATAAATTGTGCAATATAATAGAAACAAATATATAAGAAAACCAAGAGTTCACATAGTGAAGCAGGGATCACGATTGAAAACCATATCCATATGTTTCACACACCAGAGCCTAGAAAAAGTATTGCCTTTGGTTCTGTCAGGGCCGGGCTCAGCCCTCCCTTCTCTGAGCTGGCCGCTCAGCTGACGGCTAATTGCCAGCTCCCATCTCTATCCACAGTTACCCAGCTGTTGTTGATTCTGCTTGTCAGTCCTGCCGTCCAGCTCACTTGATCTCTGCCTTCGCCTTGGTCACATCACAAGAAACCATCTCCTGCGTTCCTGTTTAAAGACTGGGTTTGCTGACATCCCTTCTGGCTCCTTATCCTGCTTGCTGTTCCTCTACTTGGATCCTTGACTTCTGGCCTGGCTGACTACCCAATCCAGTTACTGGACTCTGGCTATGCTTTGACTACGCTTACTCTTTTTACCTTTTTATTTTTATTAATAACCAAGTGTGATTTTACTGTACTTCTGTCTCGGTCTGGTTCATGCTTTCTGACAGTAGGCGAAGGTCATGAATTCAGAAGATACAGTCAATCCACTTGTTGGTAATATTTTTTCCAGATTGGATGAGCAAGATCACCGCATGGATCAGTTTGCCATAGCGTTACAAGCGCTCCTGAGTCGCACGGCTCACCTGGAATCCCCCACTGTGGCTGCTCCAGTACAACCTGAGTTGCAGGCTGTCCCTGCTGCTGCGCCAGTCTCTGTGCAAGCACCCGCCTTGGGTATTACCTCTATTAGAGGTATGTCTGGTTCCGTCCCGTTTCCCCAGCGATTTGGGGGCTATCCAGTTCAATGCAGAGGTTTCTCAATCAAGTTGAGATATACTTTGAGATGCTGCCCCAGTCGTTTCCCACGGACAGAAGCAAAGTAGGGTTTGTGATATCTTTGCTTTCTGAGAGAGCCTTAGCCTGGGCTAACCCTCTATGGGAGACGCAAAAACCTGTTGTCTTGAGTTACCCTAAGTTTGTGGCCTCCTTTAAAAGGGTATTTGACGTTCCCGCACACTCCGCTTCTGCTGCCAAGTGCCTCGTGTCCATCAGAGTACGAGAACTGTTGCCGACTACGCCATTGAGTTTCGTATTCTGGCAGCAAAGGTTGTTTGGAACAGTGAGGCCCTCGTGGCTGCTTTTTCTCATGGTTTCTTGGATTCCATCAAGGATGAGATAGCAGTCCGAGATATACCCACTGAGCTGGAGAGCTTGATCTCGTTTACCATCCTCATTGACTCCAGACTCAGAGAAAGACTTTCTTTTAAGGAGTGCTTGTGGAAGCCTCCTGTACGTTTGCCTCCGAGCTTTGCTGTCCCACCTGTACCTCCCATGCCTCCTGGAACCGAGTCGGTCAGTGAAAATGAACCCATGCACTTGGGCTTCACGCGTCTCTCTGCGGATGAGAAAGCCTTTAGGAGGAGGGAGAGATTGTGCCTTTATTGTGGCCAGGCAGGTCACTTTTTGAAGTCTTGTCCTACCCGTCCTGGGAACACCCGAACCTTGAGGTCCTGTCATGGACAGACCTTAGGTGGTGTTGTGTAGTCCCCAGTTATCCAGAAGGATAAGCCCCTGATTTCGGTCACCCTTTCTTGGGCTATGTCGTCTATCGAGATACAGGCTCTATTTGACTCTGGGGTTGCAGGCCTGTTCATTGATGCTGCCTTTGTTTTAAAGCACTCGATTCCACTGCAGCTGCGTGACACTCCACTTGCCATTGAGGCTCTTGACGGGAGACCTTTACAGCCTGCCCATGTGACTCATGAGACAGTTCCGTTGTCCATGGCCGTAGGGGCTCTTCACCATGAGATAATCCAATTTCAAGTGATTTCCTCTCCTTAGTTTCCGCTGGTTATTGGTTAACCCCTCTTTTGATTGGCTCCGTGCTGAGGTTCTCTCCTGGTCACCACAATGCAGTGAAACATGCTTCCGGAAGGTAGCCAAGGTCCTGTGTACCTCTTCACTCTCCTCCCTGCCAGAGGAGTACCGTGATTTTAGCGATGTCTTTGACAAAGGTCAAGCCAGTAGTTTGCCTCCACACCGGCCGCATGATTGCGTAATTGACCTTCAACCTGGTGCCACTCCCCCTCGTGGCTGGGTTTACCCTTTGTCGGTCTTGGAGGATAAAGCCATGGAGGAGTATGTTGCAGACGCACTTTCTCGGGGTTTCATCCGCAAATCCTCATCTTCTGCTGGTGCTGGTTTCTTCTTTTTGAAGAAGAAGAGCGATGACCTGAGACCTTGTATTGATTATAGGGGTCTCAATCATTTCACGATTAAGAATGCCTACCCGATCCCATTGATTACAGAGATATTTGACCGCCTCAAGGGAGCAACGGTTTTCACTAAGCTTGATCTGAGAGGGGCTTACAATCACGTGAGGAATAAGGAGGGCAACGAGTGGAAAACTGCATTTACATCTCGTGAGGAATAAGGAGGGCGACGGGTGGAAAACTGCGTTTAAAACCAGAACAGGCCATTATGAGTTTCTCGTAATGCCTTTTGGCCTTTGTAACGCCCTGGCAGTTTTCCAGGAATTTTATTAACGATGTCCTCCGAGATTTGTTGCAGTTATGTGTGGTGGTTTATCTCGATGATATCCTCATATTTTCCAAGTCCCTGGAGAGCCACCACACAGATGTCTATTGTGTGCTTCAGAAATTAAGAGAGAACAATCTCTATTGTAAACTGGCGAAGTGTGAGTTCCATCCAGAACAAGTTAAATTCCTGGGCTGTCATTTCCACTGCTGGTTTTTCGATGGACCCAGTGAATGTTTCGGCAGTCCGACAGTGGCCTCAACCCGTGGGGTTACGTCCTCTGCAGCGTTTCCTGGGTTTTGCCAACTATTATCGGAAGTTTATTTGTAACTTCTCGTCTCTGGTCAAGCCCCTGACCGATATGTTCAGAAAGAACGGTAACCCACAGAGTTGGTTTCCGGAGTCCATTAAGGCCTTTGAAAGTCTCAAGGCTGCCTTTGTTTCTGCTCCTGTGTTGGCACATCCTGATCCTACGTTACCTTTTATCCTTGAGCTTGATGCTTCTGAGACTGGTGTTGGCACCCTTCCGTCTCAACGTCCTACCTCTGAGAGTGCTATGCATCCTTGTGGCTACTTTTCCAAGAAACTGTCACCTGCTGAATGCAATTACGAGAATGGAGACATCTCCTCGAAGGTACCACTGTGCCGGTTCTCATTCTTACGGACCTTAAGAATCTCACATTCTTGTCTGAGGCTAAACGCCTCTCTCCCAGAAGAGTGCGATGGGCTCTTTTCTTGTCAAGTTTCAATTACATTGTCTCATTCTTACCCGGTACTAAGAATGTAAGGGCTGACGCCTTGTCATGACAATTTTCCTCCACTTCCAAGTTGGAGTCGGTTCTGGTACCTATGATTCCTCCTGATCGTATTCTGGCTACGGTTCGCACCAGTCTTACTTCTCCTTTGGGTGACAAAATTCTTGCTGCTCATGTCGATGCTCCTCCTGAGAGACCTTGTGACCGCTGCTTTGTCCCAGAGTGTCTCCATACTGCCATGCTCCAGACTTACCATTCTCCCAAGTCAGCTGGCCACCCTGGTAAGAATCAACTCATTTGGGCCATTTCCCAACAATTCTGGTGGCCTAGTCTACGTGCTGATGTAACTGCCTTCGTAGCTGACTGTTCCGTGTATGCTCAGAGTAAGACTGCATGACACCTTCCAGTGGGCCTACTACAACCCATAACCAATGGAGAGAGGCCCTGGACCCACCTGTCTATGGATTTCATTGTTGAGTTGCCCAACTCCCAAGGCAACACAGTTATCCTTATGGTGGTTGACCGGTTCTAAAAGATGTGTCATTGTGTTCCGCTTAAGAAGTTGCCCACTTCTAAGGAACTGGCTTCTATTTTTGCTCGGGAGATCTTTCGCTTACATGGGCTATCCAAGGAGATCGTCTTGGACAGGGGTAGTCAGTTTGTGTCCCGGTTCTGGCGAGCCTTTTGTGCACAGTTGGGAATTCAGCTTGCTTTCTCCTCTGTGTATCACCCGCAGTCTAATGGGGCCGTAGAATGAGCCAACCAGTCCTTGGAGCAATTCCTATGTTGCTATATTTCTGACCATCACAACAACTGGTCAGACCTATTACCATGGGCAGAGTTTGCTCACAAGAGTGCCTTGAATTCTGCTTCCCGATTGTCTCCATTTATGGTTTCCAACCTTCCATGTTGCCTGACTCGTTTGTTCCGCAGAGTATTCCTGCACTAAAGGAGCATCTCCGTGGTCTTTGTTCCACTTGGGCACAAGTCCAGGAGGCTTTGCATCATGCTAATGATAGGTACAGACTCCATGCTGACCGCAGACGTCTGCCTGCGCCTTCCTACCAGGTTGGGGACAGGGTCTGCCTGTCATCTCGCAACCTCCGACTTCGTGTTCCCTCACTGAAGTTTGCACCTCGGTTTATTGGGCCTTTCTGTATCCTTCGCAGGATTAACTCAGTGGCTTACCCGTTGGACCTTCCTCCTAGTATGCGCATCTCAAATGTGTTTCATGTCTCCTTATTGAAAACTTTGGTCTGCAACCGCTTTACCACCTCGGTGCCACGTCCTCACCCTATACAGGTTGAGAACCATGAGGAGTATGAAGTACAATCCATTGTTGACTCCCGTAGGTTCCGTTGGCGCATACAGTACCTGGTGCATTGGAAGGGGTACGGTCCGCAGGAACGCTCTAGGGTCTCATCCTCGGACGTACATGCCCCTGTCGTCCTCCGTGATTTCCATAGACTTTTTCCCCTCAAGCCCGGTGGTCATCCGAGGGGGAGGGGTCATTGAGGGGGTACTGTCAGGGCTGGGCTCAGCCCTTCCTTCTCTGAGCTGGCCGCTCAGCTGTTGGCTAATTGCCAGCTCCCATCTCTCTCCACAGTTACCCAGCTGTTGTTGATTCTGCTCGTCAGTCCTGCCTACTTAAAGCCGTCCAGCTCACTTGATCTCTGCCTTCGCCTTGGTCACATCACAAGAAACCATCTCCTGCGTTCCTGTTTAAAGACTGGCTTTGCTGACATCCCTTCTGGCTCCTTATCCTACTTGCTGTTCCTCTACTTGGATTGCTTAGACCGGCACTGAGTCTATCCAGCGTTCTGCTGTGGGGCTCTGTTCTGTTGCTTAGTTCCTCGTCCCCGGCTTGCACTCCAAGCCTCGTTTTAGTTCGGGTTAGTGACCGGAAGGGACGTTTGGAATTACCCAGAAGCCTGTACGAGTTTCGCATACAAACATGCGTCATCATGAGAGGCTCTGGTGAGTGACCATTTTAGAAGGTGGTGGCACAAGAAGTGGGGAAAAGTCATGGCTATGCAGCATGAATGAAACTTTGAAGCACAAGAGCATTTTTTTTGTAATTTGGAGGTTTTTCTTGCAATTGGAGATTTAAAACATATGGATATGGTTTTCAATCGTGATCCCTGCTTTACTATATGAACTCTTGGTTTTCTTATAGATTTGTTTCTATTAAATTGCACAATTTATTTTATATATTTTTTTTTTATATTTTATTTATATTTTTTACTACTTTAAAGGTAGTAGTTGAAACATTTTCTTGATATAAAGTATCAGTGGTAATTTATATATATATATATATATATATATACACACATATACACACACACACACACACACACACACACTTTTGATCAGCGCAGTCACACTAATTTTGGAAGCAAAGAGGCATGCCCATATTTAGTCAAATATGTCACCAGATGACCCTGGTCCCTTTGTGTACTTATAGCAGGGACACAGAGATGTCATTAAAATGAGCCCAGTCGCTTAAGTAAAGAAACGGCAGGGCATAGGACATGTCCATATTTGGTCAATGACATCACTGGCTGACCCTGCAAACGGCGGGGCACAGGACACGTCCATATTTGGTCAATGACATCACTGGCTGACCCTGCCCCTTTGTTTACTTTAGTGACGGAGACTTTTAGCGGTCATTAGGCATGAAAGAAGTTACAGGATCGAGTGTGTTTTGGCGTTGTCCGTTTTTCTTTCGGCGGGTTGGTAGCCATCTTTCATTGTGACTGATGTTGACCTGCATCGCTGGATGACGTTATTGTGGTTGGTGGAATGTCAAAATTTTTCATATCAGCCATTTCTGGACAGCTGCTCTGTCTATCAGTAAACCATGACTGTGGAATTCCATCTTAAAAACCAATGGAATAGGATTACACAGCAGGGTGTTTATAACAGGTGGTTGCAAATAAGGATTCATCTTCTTACTTGCATAGCCTCCTGCAGTGGTTTTAGGTGGTAGAGGAGTATCCCCTGGACCCCTTTTGAATTGAAGATGAGAATAATGAACTGTCCATCACAGAGAGCAAAGGGCAAGCTGTGGTCTAAATGTTGGCCTGGATCAAGGAAAATGCCTGAAATATGACAATGCCTTCTGCTGGAGGAAATCAATGATAGTGATAATCCATGACATATACAGATTGGATAAAAGACTATCCACAGGGTGAGCGAGCGGTGTCAATGTGGCTGGTATTTGGAGGTGCGTGTATGTTATAAAATGCAGAGCCAGGCCATTTTATCTCTCTTTTTCTTCGAGCCCAGCCATGATACTGAACTTGGGGATGGACTTGCGTAACATATCAATGTTGCTCTTTTATTATTACTTTCTAACATCATTTAGAACTATTTAATTTATGTACTTAGTAGTGATTTTCTGTTTTGTGTAACCAAAAAAACAAAACCTTTGCTTCTATAAACACCGATAATATTTTTATTATGCTTACTGTCACAACTAGGATTATTAAAGCCCTAACGGAACAGCATAACTATAGGAACAGACAAGGACTTGTCAAACATTTGGGCGTTTATTTCTAGGGTACATTCTCTTTTTTTGTGAATGAGTAGGGATATTATGTACTTTTTAATCATAAACATTGGGGACTTTATCTGGGGCTCCCCTTATTTTTAATGGGAGATTCCAGATTCTGATAAGCCCTCTGTTCGCAGACACCCAAAACTTCCCGGCCAGGGTTGTGGGGAAAAGGACATTGCCCTCATCAAAATGGGGACGAGGTGATTTGTCAGGAGGTCCTCACAATCAAGGTACCCCCATGTTAAGAACTTGTGGCCTGGTCTGCTTTAGTGACTGAGGATGAATGCTCATAACCCCCCTTTTTCCTGGCCCTCTAAGGCTGCATGCTCGGATAAGGGTCTAGTATAGATTTTTTTTTTTTTTTTGGGAGGGGGGAGGGCCTCACACTTTTTTTCTTGTTTTTTTGCAGAAGGTTTCCTCTTAAAATCCATATCAGACTCAAAAGGGTTGATTTACTAAAACTGGAGAGTGCAAAATCTGGTGCAGCTCTGCACAGAAACCAATCAGCTTTCAGGTTTTTTAGTCAAAGCTTAATTGAACAAGCCATGTTAAAGATGATCGGCTACCATGCACAGCTGTACCGGATTTTGCACTCTCCACTTCTAGTAAATAAACCCCAAAGGGTCTTATATAGAGTTTGGGGGGAACCCGATGTCATTTTTTTATGGGGTCCCATTTAAAATCCATACCAGACTTTAAAGACTCGGTATAAATTTTGGTGGGAACCTCACGCTGTTTTTTTTTACACTGTTATCTATGTTGTTTATTTACATTCACCTGTCAGTTGGGAATCCCTGGCTGACAGCCAGGAGGAAATTGTCCACATTTAGCATTAGCAGTAATAATACCACTGCTAAACATTTTGTTTCACTCTGCAGGCTGGAGGTTCATTTTGCGGAACACCTATTAATTTGGCCATTCACGCAAGATTCTCCATAGGCTGCAGCACACAGTGCAGAAGTCTCACTCATATTATATCCCCTGCTGGTCGAATGTTCTTAGCCTAATAACTTTAATAGTCAAATGTTTTTAAGGTATTTTTCTCTTAGCATTGAACGTTGGCAGTTGTTTTATTTGCACGGCGAAAGGCAACAAGGAAACGATTACCCACATTTTATTAAAATTAAGAGAATTATTCATTATGCATGCACAAATGTTGAGACATTACCAAAGTGATTTTTTTTTTATATATAAATGAGCCCCTAAGTGTCTGTGCTGATATAAAATATATTTAATTGCAAATGTTACCTCATGTTTGTGCAGTTTAAGTACTATGCAAAAACAAAGTTGTGGAAAATTTTGTTAAATTTTCTTTTCTGCTGAGCTGTTTAAAATGACATCAATGACAGTCACAGTTCACTCCACACTAAACTTCTCCCAGTGGATATACAGCAATGTTATATTCAATGCCACCTTGTGATTTCTAGGGAAAAGCCTCATTATGTTACCTGGCTGGGCTATGAGTTTTGATGACCAACTCCTTCTGAATTAATGTACTAACAGAAGACCAGGCAGTGTATTTATTGTTGGGGTCAACCTGAAAAAGAGCAAGCATAAAAAGTGAATAGTTTTCAAATATGTTTTATATAAATTAGTGACAGCACGCCTGAGTTAAAAAATGATGAAAAAGGGTATTTGTAATCCCCTACTTTTGTGCAGATACAGTATCTCACAAAAGTGAGTACACCCCTCACATTTTTGTAAATATTTTATTACACCTTTTCATGTGACAACGCTGAAGAAATCACACTTTGCTACAATGTAAAGTAGTGAGTGTACAGCTTGTATAACAGTGTAAATTTGCTGTTCCCTCAAAATAACTCCACACGCAGCCATTAATGTCCAAACCGCTGGCAACAAAAGTGAGTACACTCCTAAGTGAAAATGTCCAAATTGAGCCCAAAGTCTCAATATTTTGTGTGGCCACCATTATTTTCAAGCACTGCCTTAACCCTCTTGGGCATGAAGTTCACCAGAACTTCATAGGTTGCCACTGGAGTCTTCTTTCACTCCTCCATGACGACATCACGGAGCTGGTGGATGTTAGAGACCTTGCACTCCTCCACCTTCCATTTGAGGATGCCCCACAGATGCTCAATAGGGTTTAGGTCTGGAGACATGCTTGGCCAGTCCATCACCAGTTCTCAGCTTCTTTAGCAAGGCAGTGGTCGTCTTGGCTGTGTGTTTGGGGGTCGCGATGTTGGAATACTGCTCTGCGGCCCAGTTTCCGAAGGGAGGGAATCATGCTCTGCTTCAGTATGTATATGGAAAAATCAATACAGCGCTGCGTATGGTGTAGGTAAAACAGCAGCCAACACAACTATAGACCCAAGTAATAAGTATAAGTGTGAAAGTGTAGCGCTATAAAGCCAAATCAAAAATGAAAAAATAGAAGAAAAATCTGTGTCTTAAACCTGACTTGAAAAAGTATATATATTATTATTATTATACAGGATTTATATAGCGCCGACAGTTTAAGCAGCGCTTTACAACATTAGGGCAGACAGTACAAGTACAATACAATTCAATACAGGAGGAATCAGAGGGCCCTGCTCGTTAGAGCTTACAATCTAGGAGTATATATATATATATATATACATATACACACACGAGATACAATATATTCATATCTTGATGTGAAAATTATATTATATTGTGCACTACATACAGTGCATATATAATGTGCAAAACTGGTGAGACAATATTGAAAGAGGAAAACACCAAAATACCCAACTAAAAAAATACAAACAACAGTTCAAACACAATGGGTAAGAACCAATAAATATTAAAGTCCAAACAATAATAAATAAAAATAACGCCACAGGAATCTGTAGAGATGTCAGAGCCCACCAACGTGGCAGAGAAGGTAAGAAATAGTGAAGAAGCCACCACCAAGAGTCTTAGGGGGCTTACCAGATGTAAATGACTTGGGAAGACTTATGCCATCCAAATCATAAAGGCATTGAGACAAACTGGTCACAAGGGTACATCTCCTTAAACAACCATACTGGATCACAGGTTGAAGCAGCAGATATATGAAGCCACAGTAATCTGTATAGATGTTAGAAACCACCAAGGTTGCAGGAAAGATAATAATGGTGAAGAGGCCGCCACCAAGGGTATTAAGGGGCTTTCCAGATATTGATGACTTAGGGAGACTTATGCCATCCAAGTCACAAAGGCTTTGAGACCAACTGGTCAGAAGGGTACATCTCCTTAAACAGCCTCAATAGATCCCAGGTCAAGGCGGCAGCTCAGCATTCACGGTCACCCGTAACGACAGGTAGAGCAACAATTCTTTTTTCAGATCCTCAGAGAGTTCTTTGTCATGAGGTGCAATGTTGAGCGTTCAGTGATCAGTATGGGAGAGTGAGAGCGAAAACACCAAATTTAACACACCTGCTCCCCATTCACACTTGAGACCCAGTAGCACTATTGAGTCACATGACACCGGGGAATTAAAATGGTTAATTGGGCCCAATTTGGACATTTTCGCTTAGGGGTGTACTCACTTTTGTTGCCAGCGGTTTAGCCAATATTGGCTGTGTTGAATTATTTTGAGGGGACAGCAAATTTACACTGTTATACAAGTTGTGCACTCAATACTTTACATTGTAGCAAAGTGTCATTTCTTCAGTGTTGTCACATGAAAAGATATAATAAAATATTTACAAAAATGTGAGGGTGTACTCACTTTTGTGAGATACTGTATATCAATAAATATTGTGTAAGTAAATCAATAAGGCCCCTTTCACACTGAGGCGGTTTGCAGGCGGTATTGCGCTAAAAATACCACCTGCAAACCGCCCCTAAACAGCCTCCGCTGTTTGTTCAGTGTGAAAGCCTGAGGGCTTTCACACTGAAGCGGTGCGCTGGCAGGACGGTGAAAAAAGTCCTGCAAACCGCTTCTTTGGAGCTGTGAAGGAGCGGTGTATTCACCGCTCCTTCACCGCTCCTGCCCATTGAAATCAATGGGACAGCGCGGCTATACCGCAGCTATAGCCGCACTGTATGAGGGATTTTAACCCTTTTTCGGCCGCCAGCGGGGGTTAAAACCGCACCGCTAACGGCCGAATACAGCTGCAAGAACGATGGTACAGCAGCGCTATAAATAGCGATGTTGTACCGCCGACGCCCCCACCGCCCCAGTGTGAAAGTGGCCTAAATGTGTAAAAATCAATAAATGTTATTAAAAACTAATCTGTGTTGTGTGTTCACTTTAATAACCCACATCTAGCCAAAAATAAATATATACAGTGGATATAAAAAGTCTACACACCCCTGTTAAAATGTCAGGTTTCTGTGATGTAAAAAATAGAGACAAAGATAAATAATTTCAGAACTTTTTCCACCTCTAATGTGACCTATAAACTGTACAACTCAATTGAAAAACAAACTGAAATCTTTTAAGGGGGGGAGGGGGAGTAAAAATAAAAAAATAAAATAATGCGATTGCATAAGTGTGCACACCCTCTTATAACTGGGGATGTGCAGTGGATATACAAAGTGTACACACCCCTGTTAAAATGTCAGGTTTCTGTGATGTAAAAAAATGAGAAAAAGATAAAATAATTTCAGAACCTTTTCCACCTTTAATGTGACCTATAAACTGTACAACTCAGTTGAAAACAAACTGAAATCTTTTCGGTGGAAGGGAGTAAAAAAAAAAAAATTTTGATTTTATTACACCAGTCTTTTTGGATATGAGTCTATCAGCATGGCACATCTTGACTTGCCAATATTTGCCCACTCTTCTTTGCAAAAACACTCCAAATCTGTCAGGTTGCGAGGGCATCTCCTGTGCACAGCCCCCTTCAGATCATTACACAGATTTTTTCATCTGATTCAGGTCTGGGCCATTCCAAAACTTTAATCTTCTTCTGGTGAAGCCCTTCTTTTGTTGATTTGGATGTATGCTTTGGGTTGTTGTCATGCTGAAAGATAAAGTTCCTCTTTATGTTCAGCTTTCTAGCAGAAGCCTGAAAGTTTTGTGCCAATATTGACTGGTATTTGGAACTGTTCATGATTCCCTTTACCTTGACTAACGCCCCTGTTCCAGCTGAAGAAAAACAGCCCCAAAGCATGATGCTGCCACCACCATGCTTCACGGTGGGTATGGTGTTATTTTGGTGATGTGCAGTGTTGTGTTTGCGCCAAACATATCTTTTGAAATTATGGCCAAAAAGTTCAACCTTGGTTTCATCAGACCATAACACATTTTCCCACATGCTTTTCGGAGACTTTAGATGTGTTTTTGCAAAATTTAGCAAGGCTTGTATGTTTTTCTTCCTAAGAAAAGGCTTTCTTCTTGCCACTCTACCCCATAGCCCAGACATATGAGGAATACGAGAGATTGTTGTCACATATACCACACAGCCAGCACTTGGGAGATATTCCTGCAGCTCCTTTAATGTTCCTGTAGGGCTCTTGGCAGCCTCCCTGACCTCTTCTCGTCTTTTTTGGAGGAAAGTTCGGTTCTTGGTAATGTCACTGTTGTGCCATATTTTCTCCACTTGATGATGACTGCCTTCACTGTGTTTCATGGTATATCTAATGCCTTGGAAATTCTTTTGTACCTTTCTCCTGACTGATACCTTTTAACAATGAGATCCCTCTGATGCTTAGGAAGCTCCCTGGGGACCATGTATTTGCTGAAGGATGCGACTAAGAAAATATCAGGAAACACTTACTAGTACAGCTGAACTTTATTTGGAGTTAATCAGAGGCACTTTAAATGATGGCAGGTGTGTAGTGCCTCCTGTAGTGCTCTCGCAGCTCTCTATGGAGCCAGCATGCGTTCCCATGGTGACCTCATTTCCAGCTCCAAGGTGGAACTCGGCCTTTATGTGTTTCGTCCAATCAGGACATCCTCAGGAAGTGAGGTTTCCACAGTTGTCTCCCCTCCTTAAAGCGGGGTTCCCACTTAAAAATAAAAATAAAAGTCAGCAACTACAAATACTGCAGCTGCTGACTTTTAATAAATCGGACACTTACCTGTCCCAGGGTCCAGCGATGCGGGGGATCGAAGCCCTGCTCGTCCCCCCCTCTGCTCGGCGGTGCCGGCATTTTAATTGTGGGCACCCGGATGTGGCTTCACAGCCGGGCACCCACTGCGCATGCGCAAGCTGCGCGCCGTCACTGGCCGCGCAATCACCTGGGACCAGTCACGTGTCCCAGATGATTGACAAGCGGGAGGGGGGGAGAGGCGGTCTCCCTTCCTGTGCCAAGGAAAGTGACGTCAGGAGCCCAGGCGCCGAAGGAGACAGGCTACGAGGTACCCCCTAGAAACAGGCATTTAGAGGTGAGTAAAAAAATGTTTTCTCCAAATGTTTTTTTTTTTTATTTTTTTTAAGCACATTAATATTTTTTTTGGGGGGGTGGAACTCCACTTTAAATGCATTTCACTTAACCCTTTTCCTGCCTACTCCCACATGTTATCGGCATATATAGCAACTCCGCTTACATTTAAATAAACTAAAAACAAGCATTGCACCTAAAATGGATACCATTACACTGTGTACATAAGTGAATTGAAAACCGGAATCCTAATATCATGACCCTGTGTTTACCACATACCCTGCAATATCAATCGCCATCTCCACCATCATTACACATACAGTACTGTGCTACAAGTCTTAGTCAGGTGTAAAAAATGCTGTAAATTAAAAATGTTTTCAGAAAAAGAAGAAGTGTTAATTGTTTATTTTTATCACTCAACAAAATGAAAAGATAAATAAACAGAAGAAAAATCCAAGTCAAATAAATATTTGGTGTGACCACGCCTTCAAAACATCATCAGTTCTAGGTACACTTGCACACAGTTCTTGAAGGAACTTGGCAGTTTGGTTCTTCCAAACATCTTAAGAGGCTACCTCAGGTCCTTCTGTCTGTTCATGTAATCCCAGACAAACTTGATGATGTTGAGATCAGGAATCTGTAGAAGCCAAACCATCACATCCAGGACTCCTAGTTCTTATTTACACTGAAGATAGTGCTTAGTGACATTAGCTGCATGTTTGGGGCCATTGTTCTGCTGCAGAATAAATTTGGGGCCAATCACGTCTCCCTGATTTTATGTCATGATGGATAAGCATCTGCCTGTATTTCTCAGTATTGAGGACACCACTGATCCTGAACAAATCTCCAACTCTATTTGCAGAAGTGCAGCCCAAAACTTGCAAGAAACCTCTCCACCCTGCTTCACTGTTGCCTGCAGACACTCATTGGTGTACTGCTCTCTACCCCATTGCAAAGAATCTGCCTTTTGCTACAGCCAAATATTTAAAATTTTAAGTGATCAGTCCAGAGGACCTGCTCACATTTTCCTGCACCTCAGTTCCTATGTTTTTGTGCTTAGCTGAGTCGCTTAGCCTTGTTTCAATGTCTTATGCACGAAAACATAGGAACTGGGGTGCAAAAAAATGGCAGCAGGATTTGTGGAAGCCTACATCCACAGGTGGTCTGTGGTTAGTTCTCCAATACGTTTGGAACAACCCACCTGCCGAGCTCCCTCAAAAACTGTGTGCACATGTGTACCTAGAAGAACTGATGCAATTTTGAAGGCAAAGGGTGGTCACACCAAATATTGATTTGATTTGGATTTCTCTTCTGTTTATTTACTTTCCATTTTGTTAATTAACCACTTCAGCTCTGGAAGGATTTCCCCCCTTCCTGACCAAGCCCTTTTTTGCGATGTGGCACTGCAACGCTTAAACGGACAATTGCGCAGTTGTGCGACGTTGTACCCAAACAATATTGACATCCTTTTTTTCCCACAAATAGAGCTTTCTTTTGGTGGTATTTTATCACCTCTGCAGTTTTTTGTTTTTGCGCTATAAACAAAAGAGCGACAATTTTGAGAAAAAAAAGCAATATTTCTTACTTTTTGCTATAATAAATATCTCCAAAAAATATGTAAAAAAAACTAATTTCTTCCTCAGTTTAGGCCAATATGTATTCTACTACATATTTATGGTAAAAAAAATAAAATCACAATAAGCGTATATTGATTGGTTTGCGCAAAAGTTATCGCGTCTACAAAATAGGGGATAGATTTATGGCATTTTTATTATACATTTTTTTTATTAGTAATGAAGGCTATCTGCGATTTTTATCATGACTGCGGTATTGCGGCGGACACTTTTAACACTATTTTGAGACCATTGGCATTTATACAGCGATCAGTGCTATAAAAATGCACTGATTACTGTGTAAATGTCACTGGCAGGGAAGGGGTTAAACACTAGGGGAGATCAAGGGGTTAAGTGTGTTCCCTCAGTGTATTCTAACTGTAGGGGGGATGGGCTCACTAGAACGTGACAGAGATTACTGCTCCCGATCACTGGGAGCAGTAGATCCCCGTCATGTTGCTAGGCAGAACAGGGAAATGCCTTGTTTACATGGGCATCTCCCCGTTCTGCCTCTCCATGTCACAACAGCGGGCTACCAGCGGACACCATAGCCGCCGATGACGCAATGACATACGAGTACATCGTTTTGTGCACCCGTGCCACTTTGCCGATGTATATAGGCGTGAGCCAGTCGGCAAGTGGCTAATAAAAATAAACTATTAACACTTCTATTTATGAAAGCTTTCTACATTTTTTAACACCTGCCTAAAACTTTTCCACAGTACTGTATGTATGTATGTATGTATGTATATTATATACACACATACATACATTTTATAAATTAATTTCTGCACCTTTAAAGGATAAGTTCACCTTTGGGAACATGTTATATGTTCCACCCATTTTTAGGGTGGAACATGTAACATGTTCCCAACGCTGCAGCCGCTGCTCAATCCCCACACTCCCTGTGACAGCAGTACGGGGAGAAATTCCCCGTACTAGCTGTCACTTTTTGAAATCAGTGCGGCCATGTGGGACTGTGTGTGCAAATGAACTACAAGCCCCGACATCCTTTGTGGCTGTTGGCTTGTGGTTCTCAATGAACTACCACGGTGCTGTGGAGTGCCATGGTAATTCATTCACTCCTCCTGTCAGATTATATCTGCTTGCCTGTACGGGATGTTTGCAGATACAATCTGGGATGTTGACTGATACACTGACGGGATGTACGGGATGTTGACAGATACACTGACAGATCTGCAGGAGACCTGCATGGCACCAGCAATCTGCTGATCGTTGGTGCAATGCTTTACAGGCACCAAAAAAAAATTGCCTGCAAAAAAATATACATAATTTTTTTCTAAAAAGTGAACTTATCCCTTAACCACTTGCTGACCACCTTCCACATATATACTGAGGCAACATGGCTCGGCTACACAAACCGACGTACCTGTACGTCGATCTGTGCATGAGATACAGTGGGTGCCCACCGCGTGAGGCGGGAGCGCGCCCGCGGGTCTGGCGGACTTGATGTCCACAGGCCACCCGTGATCGCGGTACAGAGAGGCAGAACGGGGATCTGCCTATGTAAACAAGGCGGATCCCCGTTCTGACAGGGGACAGCACTGAGATCTGCTGTTCCTAGTCATCAGGAACAGCGATCTCTGTGTTGTCCACGTAAGCTCATCCCCCACACAGATCGAACACACCCAGGGAACACAGTTAACCCTTTGATCGCCCCCTAGAGTTAACCCCTTCCCTGCCAGCGTCATTTATATATTGATCAGTGCATTTTTTATAGCACTGATCACTGTAATGTCACTGGTTCACAAAAAGTGTCACTTAGGGTCAGATGTCTCCCGCAATGTTGCAGTCCCGTTGAAAGATGCAGATTGCCATTACCAGTAAAAACAATAAAAAATAAATAAAAACCGCAGAGGTGATCAAATACCACCAAAGAAGAGCTCTATTTGTGGGAAAAAATGGACATCAATTTTGTTTGGGTAATATGTCGCACAACCGGGCAATTGTCAGTTTAGGCAACGCAGTGCCATATCGCAAAAAATAGCCTGGTCATTAAGGGGGTAAATCCTTCTGGGGCTGAAGTGGTTAAAGTGGTTGTAAAGGCTCAAGGTTTTTCCTCTATGCTAATACTTACCTGAGCCCGATCTTCCTCCGAGCGATGTGCGCGAGACCCTCAGCTCTCCAGGGACTCTCCCTCCTCATTGGCTGAGACAGCAGCGGGAGCCATTGGCCAATCACAGCCAGTAAGCCAACGAGGAAGGAAAGGGAGTGGGGCCAAGTCACGGCTCTGTGTGTGAATAGACATGCAGAGCCATGGCTCATGAACGAGCCTGCTTGGGTGTCCCCATTGCAAGTTTCTTGCTCTGGGGCCACCTGGAGTGCCAGCAAGGGACGAGAGAAGAGGAGGATTGGGACTGCTCTGTGCAAAACCACTATTGAGACCCGACTGATCTACAGTATCCAGTTCATAAAACCATCAGGTCTCATTGTGCGAAATCTCTCTTTCATATTTGACCCCCTCCAATGCTTATTAACCCCATCTATTACATAAACGTTCAACTGTCTGGGGGTCTTTATTATGCATGATCCTAAAATGGTTTGACAAATTATGTTTTCTAAATCCATGATGTTATTAATATGCTCATTTAATCTGATTGATAATTTCCTTGAAGGTCACATGAGCACTCCAGCACATAGGTGAAAAAAAATACAGTCACATGACTTCATACACACTTATTATAATCATTTTTCTCATATGTGTAGTGGTATATAGCTATCCCTTTATTTTTATCCAAATAGAGATTAATAGTATAACCAATTTATAGATATCTTAAGGTGTATTTTTTATAATAATTACATTTTTTTACATATAGCTGTATTAATTTCAGTGCCTTGCAAAAGTATTCACCCCCTTGGCATTTTTTGTGCTTTGTTGCCTCACAACCTGGAATGAACATGAATTGTTTGAGGATTTGCATCATTTAATTTACAGAACATGCCCACAACTTTGAAGATTTTTTTTTATTGTGAAGCAAACAACAAATAGGACAAAATAACAGCAAAAGTCAATGTGCACAACTATTCACCCCCCTAAAGTCAATACTCTGTAGAGCCACCTTCTGCGACTATCACAGCTCCAAGTCACTTTGGATAAGTCTCTATGAGCTTGCCACATCTTATCACTGGGATTTTTGCCGATTCCACCTTGCAAAACTGCTCCAGCTCCTTCAAGTTGGATGGTTTGCGCTTGTGAACAGCAATCTTTAAGTCTGACCACAGATTTTCTATTGGATTGAGGTCTGGGCTTTGACTAGGCCATTCCAACACATTTACATGATTCCCCTTAAACCACTCAAGTGTTGCTTTAGCAGTCTGTTTAGGGTCATTGTCCTGCTGGAAGGTGAACCTCTGCCCTAGCCTCAAATCACACACAGAGTGGTACAGGTGTTGCTCAAGAAAATCCCTGTATTTTGCACCATCCATCTTTCCCTCAACTCTGACCAGTTTCCCGGTCCCGACTGCTGAAAAATATGATGGTGTTGTTTGGGTGATGTGATGTGTTGGGTTTGCGCCAGACATAGCGTTTTCTTTGATGGCCGAAAAGTTCAATTTTAGTCTCATTAGACCAGAGCACCTTCCTCCATACATTTTGGGAGTCTCCCACATGCCTTTTCACAAACTCGAAACGTGCCGTTTTGTTTTTTGCTGAAAGTAATGGCTTTCTTCTGGCCACTCTGCCATAAAGCCCAACTCTATGGAGCGTACGGCTTATTGTCGTCCTATGTACAGATACTCCAGTCTCCGCTGTGGAACTCTGCAGCTCTCCCAGGGTTACCTTAGGTCTCTGTGCTGTCTTTCTGATTAATGCCCTCCTTGCCCTGTCCGTGGGTTTCGGTGTGCAGCCGTCTGTTGGCAGGTTTGCTGTTGTGCCATGTTCTTTCTATTTGGTTATCATAGATTTAGTGGTGCTCCTAAGGATAATCAGGATATTATCCTAAGGATATTTTTTTATAACCTAACCCTGACTTGTACTTCTCAATAACATTGTCTCTTAGTTGTTTGGAGAATTCCTTGGTCTTCATGGCAGTGTTTGGTTAGTGGTGCCTCTTGCTTAGGTGTTGCAGCCTCTGGGGCCTTTCAAAAAGATGTGTATATGTAATGACAGATCATGTGACACTTAGATTGCACACAGGTGGACATCATTTCACTAATTATGTGACTTCTGAAGTTAATTGCCCATAAAAGCCTTTTATGGGCTTCCTAACCAAGGGGGTGAATACATACGCACATGCCAATTATCAGTTTTTTATTTCTGAAAAACAGTTTTATGTATATATTTTTCTCATTTTACTTCACCAACTTAGACTATTGTGTTCAGATCCATCACATATAATTCAGATTAAAAAAACATTGAACTAAAGGCTGTAATGTAACAAAATAGGTAAAGGGGGATGAATACTTTTGCAAGGCACTGTATATAATGCTATGTATTTAGCATGCATATTTATATGGAATGGTGGCGGAGATGGTGAACAATCTTGCAGGGTACATGGTAAATATAGAGATATGGTAATAGGTAGCTGGTTTAAAGATTTGTGTACACTTTTTGTACACCTATGTACACTTTTATCCATATAAGTCAGTATAATGGTATCTGTTTTAGGTGCAAATCTTGTTTTTGGTCTATTTCAATGTAAGCGGAGTTGCTTATCTATGCCGATAATATGCAGGAGTAGGCAGGGAAAGAGTTAAGTGATACGCATTTAAGAAGGAGACAACCACAGAGACATTGCTTCCTGAGGAAATCCAGATTAGGCGAAACACATAGAGGTGGGGTCCCTGTGGTGTCACTTCTGGCTCCAAGGTGGAAAGCATGCGGGTGT
This sequence comes from Aquarana catesbeiana, assembly GCF_042186555.1. Lineage (NCBI taxonomy): Eukaryota > Metazoa > Chordata > Amphibia > Anura > Ranidae > Aquarana > Aquarana catesbeiana. The sequence goes on along the minus strand of NC_133334.1, from coordinate 211,732,551 downwards.
TCTGTCAAATTCTCCAACCCATCAGAAACTCCAACTACTTAACTTCCGGTTTCTTTAACCACTTCAGCCCCGGGATATTTGGCTGTTCAGTGACCAGGCCATTTTTTGCGATAGGGCACTGCGTCGCTTTAAATGACAATTGAGCGGTTGTGCGACGTTGTACCCAAAATTGATGTAATTTTTCCCACAAATAGAGCTTTCTTTTGGTGGTATTTGATTATCTCTGCGGTTTTTATTTTTTGCGCTATAAACAAAAAAAAAGAGCGACAATTTTGAAAAAAAAAAAAAAAACACCCACAGGCTGCATGAAAAAAAGAACATTACAACGTATGCCAAACAAGGACCAGCAACGTACTAGTATGTTGCTGGACTTTGAGTGGTTATACCAGAATGATGCCTGCAGGTTTAGGTATCATCTTGATATCATTCTTTTCAGCCAGCGGTCGTCTTTCATGTAAAAGCAATCCTAGTGGCTAATTAGCCTCTAGACTGCTTTTACAAGCAGGGAGAGGGAACGTCCCCCCCCCCCTCACCATCTTCCATGGTTTTTCTCTGGCTCTCCTGTCCCAACAGGGAACCCGAGAATGCAGCCGGTGGTTCCGCCAGCTGACCATAGAGCCGATCAAAGACCAGAACGGCTCCAATCATCTCTATGGCCTAAGAAAACGGAAGCTACAAGCATTTCATGACTTAGGTTTTGCTGGATATAAACAGCGCCATTGGGAAATTGGCAAAGCATTTTATCACCTGATCTTGGTGTGGTCAGATGCTTTGAGGGCAGAGGAGAGATCTAGGGTCTAATAGACCCCGAAGTTTTCAAAAAAAGAGTACCTGTCACTACCTATTGCTATCATAGGGGATATTTACATAAGATAACAATAAAAATGATTAAAAAAAAGGGAAAGGAACAGTTTAAAAATAAAAAATATTAAAAAAAAGCACCCCTGTCCCCCTCCCTTACGCACAAAGGCGAACACAAGCGTCGGTCTGGTGTCATATGTAAACAGCAATTGCACCATGCATGTGAGGTATCAACGCGAAGGTTCGATCGAGGGCAGTAATTTTAGCAGTAGACTTCCTCTGTAAATGTAAAATGGTAACCTGTAAAGGCTTTTAAAAATGTATGTAGTTTGTCGCCACTGCACATTTGTGCACAATTTTTTAAACATGTCGTGCTTGGTATCCATGTACTCGGCATAAGATCTTCTTTTTTATTTCATTTGGGCAATATAGTGTGTTTTAGTGCATTAAAACTAAAAAAGTGTGTTTTTTATCAAAAAAATGCGTTTGAAAAATGGCTCCGCAAATACTGTGTGAAAAAAAAATTGCAACACCCACAATTTTAATCTATAGGGCCCTTTCTTTAAAAAAATATATAATGTTTGGGGGTTCAAAGTAATTTTCTTTAACTGGTTAGAAGAGTGGGTGATGTGTGACATAAGCTTCTAAATGTTGTGCATAAAATTCCAGGACAGTTCAAACCCCCCCCAAATGACTCCTTTTTGGAAAGTAGACACCCCAAGCTATTTGCCGATAGGCATGTTGAGTCCATGGAATATTTTATATTTTGCCACAAGTTGCGGGAGAATGAAACGCATTTAGAAAGCCTGAAGGCAGTGCTTGGATTTTGGGTCCTGTACGCGGCTAGGCTCCAAAAAAGTCTCACGCATGTGGTATCCTTGTACACAGGAGAAGCAGCAGAATGTATTTTGGCGTGTAATTCTACATATAACCATGCCATGTTTGAACAATATATCATTTTGTGACAGCTTTGTGTAAAAAAAATAAAAAAATAAATAAATTTAATTTTCCCAAAACTTGTGGCAAAATATCAAATATTCCATGGACACAACATGCCTTTCAGCAAAAACCTTGAAGTGTCTTCTTTCCAAAATGTGGGGGTTTTGTGCTATCTTGACATTTCAGGCCTCCGAAACTCTGATAGGTAGTGAGGAAGTGAAATCACAATTTTACGCCCTTAGAAAGCCTGAAGGCGGTAATAGGTTTTCAGGGTCCTGTTCACGGCTAGGCTCCCATATGCCCATGGCATGTTTGAGCAATAGATCATTAAGTGACCACTTTGTGCAAAAAAAAAAAAAAAAAAGTGTCATTTTCCCGCAACTTGTGGCAAAATATAAAATATTCCATGGACTCAACATGCCTATCAGCAAATAGCTTGGGGTGTCTACTTTCCAAAATGGGGTCATTTGGGGGTTGTGCTATCTTGGCATTTTATGGCCTTTGAAACTGTGATAGGTAGTGAGTGAAATAAAAAATTTACACCCTTAGAAACCCTGAAGGCGGTGATTGGTTTTCGGGGTCCTGTACGTGGCTAGGCTCCCAAAAAGTCTCACACATGAGGTATCCCTGTACTCAGGAGAAGCAGCAGAATGTATTTTGTGGTGTAATTCCACATATAACCATGGCACGTGTGAGCAATATATAATTTAGTGACAACTTTGTGTATTTTTTTTTTTTGTCATATTTCAATCACTTGTGACAAAAAATAAAATTCAGTGGGCTAAACATGCCTCTCAGCAATTTCCTTGGGGTGTCTACTTTCTAAAACAGGGTCATTTGGGGGGGGGGGGGGGGTTGTACTGCCCTGCCATTTTAGCACTGAAAAGAAATGAGATAGTTACATAGTAGGAGAGGTTGAAAAAAAGACACACGTCCAACCTATGTGTGTGTGATTATACAGTATCTCACAAAAGTTAGTACACCTCTCACATTTTTGTAAATATTTTATTATATCTTTTCATGTCACAACACTGAAGAAATGACACTTTGCTAAAATGTAAAGTAGTGAGTGTACAGCTTGTATAACAGTGTAAATTTGCTGTCCCCTCAAAATAACTCAACACACAGCCATTAATGTCTAAACCCCTGGCAACAAAAGTGAGTACACCCCTAAGTGAAAATGTCCAAATTGGGCCCAATTAGCCATTTTCCCTTCCAGGTCTCATGTGACTCGTTAGGTATCAGGTGTGAATGGGGAGCAGGTGTGTTAAATTTGGTGTTATCGCTCTCACTCTCTCATACTGGCCACTGGAAGTTCAACATGGCACCTCATGGCAAAGAACTCTCTGAGGATCTGAAAAAAAAAAGAATTGTTGCTCTACATAAAGATGGCCTAGGCTACAGTCAGGTCTATAAATATTGGGACATCAACACAATTCTAATCTTTTTTGCCTCTATACACCACCACAATGGATTTGAATTGAAACGAACAAGATGTGCTTTAACTGCAGACTTTCAGCTTTAATTGGAGGGTATTTACATCCAAATCAGGTGAACGGTGTAGGAATTGCAACAGTTTGTATATGTGCCTCCCACTTTTTAAGGTTCCAAAAGTAATGGGACAACTGGCTGCTCAGCTGTTCCATGGCCAGGTGTGTGTTATTCCCTCATTATCCCATTTACAAGGAGCAGATAAAAGGTCTAGAGTTAATTTCAAGTGTGCTATTTGCATTTGGAATCTGTTGCTGTCAACTCTCAACATGAGATCCAAAGAGCTGTCACTATCAGTGAAGCAAGCCATCATTAGGCTGAAAAACAAAACAAACCCATCAGACAGATTGCAAAAACATTAGGTGTGGCCAAATCAACTGTTTGGAACATCCTTAAAAAGAAAGAATGCACCGGTGTGCTCAGCAACACCAAAAGACCACAGAAAACAACTGTGGTGGATGACCGAAGAATTCTTTCCCTGGTGAGGAAAACACCCTTCACAACAGTTGGCCAGGTCAAGAACACTTTCCAGGAGGTAGGTGTATGTGTGTCAAAGTCAACAATCAAGAGAAGACTTCACCAGTGTGAATACAGAGGGTTCACCACAAAATGTAAACCATTGGTGAGCCTCAAAAACAGGAAGGCCAGAGTAGAGTTTGACAAACAACATCTAAAAAAGCCTTCACAGTTCTGGAACAACATCCTATGGACAGATGAGACCAAGATCAACTTGTACCAGAGTGATGGAAAGAGAAGAGTATAAAGAAGGAAAGGAACTGCTTATGATCCCAAGCATACCACCTCATCAGTAAAGCATGGTGGTGGTATTGTCATGGCGAGGGCATGTATGGCTGCCAATGGAACTGGTTCTCTTGTATTTATTGATGATGTGACTGCTGACAAAAGCAGCAAGATGAATTCTGAAGTGTTTCGGGCAATATTATCTGCTCATATTCAGCAAAATGCTTCAGAACTCATTGGACAGCACTTCACAGTGCAGATGGATAATGACCCGAAGCATACTGCGAAAGCAAACAAAGAGTTTTTTAAGGGAAAGAAGTGGAATGTTATGCAATGGCCAAGTCAATCACCTGACCTGAATCCGATTGAGCATGCATTTCACTTGCTGAAGACAAAAATGAAGGCAAAATGCCCCAAGAACAAGCAGGAACTGAAGACAGTTGCAGTAGAGGCCTGGCAGAGCATCACCAGGGATGAACCCCAGCGTCTGGTGATGTCTATGCGTTCCAGACTTCAGGCTGTAATTGGCTGCAAAGGATTTGCAACCAAGTATTAAAAAGTGAAAGTTTGATGGATGATTGTTAATCTGTTTTTGATCCCATTACTTTTGATCCCTTAAAAAGTGGGAGGCACATATACAAACTGTTGTAATTCCTACACCGTTCACCTGATTTGGATGTAAATACCCTCAAATGAAAGCTGAAAGCCTGCAGTTAAAGGGGTTGTAAAGGTAAAATTTTTTTCACCTTAATGCATTATATGCATTAAGGTGAAAAAACTTTTGACAATACCGCCGCCCCCAGCCCCCCCGTTTTACTTACCTGACACCTCGAATCTCCGCTGCTCGTTCTCGTCATCTCTATTGCAGCTCAGCCTGGTCGCTGATTGGCTGCAGTGGATGGATTGAAAGCAGCGCAGCCATTGGCTCGCGCTGCTGTCAATCACATCCGATGACACGGCGCGCCGGGGGGCGGGGCCGAGTGATACAGCGAGTGGCTATAGCCGCCGGCTGTATCACGGGAGCGCGCCCGCAACAACTAACCACCATGCGAGGGAGCTCGCATTAAGGTGGTTATTTCTTGCGGGGAGGAGCTGAAACAGCCGCCGAGGGACCCCAGAAGAGCAGGTTCGGGGCCACTCTGTGCAGAACGAGCTGCACAGTGAAGGTAAGTATGACATGTTAGTTATTTTTAAAAAAAAATAAAATTACCTTTACAACCCCTTTAAAACACATCTTGTTTGTTTCATTTCAAATCCATTGTAGTGGTGTATAGAGCCAAAAAGATTAGAATTGTGTCGATACTCCAATATTTATGGACCTGACTGTATGAGAATATTGCCAAGACCCTGAAACTGAGCTTCAGCACGGTGGCCAAGACCACACAGTGGTTTAACAGGACAGGTTCCACTCAGAACAGGCCTCGCCAAGTTGAGTGCAGGTACTCAGCGTCATATCCAGAGGTTGTCTTTGGGAAATAGATGTATGAGTGCTGCCAGCATTGCCGCAGAGGTTTAAGGAGTGGGGGGTCAGCCTGTCAGTGCTAAGACCATATGCCGCACACTGCATCAAATTGGTCTGCATGGCTGTTGTCCCAGAAGGAAACCTCTTCTAAAGATGATGCACAAGAAAGCCCGCAGTTTGCTGAAGACAAGGAGACTAAGGACATGGATTACTGGAACCATGTCCTGTGGTCTGATGAGACCAAGATAAACTTATTTGGTTCAGATGGTGTCAAGCGTGTGTGATGGCAACCAGGTGAGGAGTACAAAGACAAGTGTGTCTTACCTACAGTCAAGCATGGTGGTGGGAGTGTCATGGTCTGGGGCTGAATGAGTGCTACCGGCACTGGAGAGCTACAGTTCATTGAGGGAACCATGAATGCCAACATGTACTGTGACATACTGAAGCAGAGCACGATCCCCCTCCCCTCAGTGACTGGGCTGCAGGGCAGTATTCCAACATGATAACCCCAAACACACCTCCAAGATGACCACTGCCTTGCTAAAGAAGCTGAGGGTAAAGATGATGCATTGGCCAAGCATGTCTCCAGACCTAAACCCTATTAAGCATCTGTGGGGCATCCTCAAACGGAAGGTGGAGGAGCGCAAGGTCTCTAACATCCACCAGCTCCGTGATGTTGTCATGGAGGAGTGGAAGAAGACTCCAGTGGCAACCTGTGAAGCTCTGGTGAACTCCATGCTCAAGAGGGTTAAGGCAGTGCTGGAAAATAATGGTGGCCACACAAAATATTGACACTTTGTGCCCAATTTGGACATTTTCATTTAGGGGTATACTCACTTTTGTTGCTATCGGTTTAGACATTAATGGCTGTGTGTTGAGTTATTTTGAGGGGACAGCAAATTTACACTGTTATACAAGCTGTACACTCACTACTTTACATTTTAGCAAAGTGTCATTTCTTCAGTGTTGTGACATGAAAAGATATAATAAAATATTTACAAAAATGTGAGAGGTGTACTCACTTTTGTGAGATACTGTATGTCAGTATTACATTGTATATCCCTGTATGTTGCGGTCGTTCAGGTGCTGATCTAATAGGTTTCTTGAAACTATTGATGCTCCCCGCTGAGACCACCGCTTGTGGAAGGGAATTCCACATCCTTGCCGCTCTTACAGTAAAGAACCATCTACGTAGTTTAAGGTTAAACCTATTTTCTTCTAATTTTAATGAGTGGCCACGGGTCTTGTTAAACTCCCTTCTGCAAAAAAGTTTTATCCCTATTGTGGGGTCACCAGTTTGATATTTGTATATCAAAATCATATCCCCTCTAAAGCTTCTCTTCTCCAGAGAGAATAAGTTCAGTGCTCACAACCTTTCCTCGTAACTAATATCCTCCAGACCCTTTATTAGCCCTTCTTTGTACTTGCTCCATTTCCAGTACATCCTTCCTGAGGACTGGTGCCCAGAACTGGACAGCATACTCTAGGTGCGGCCCGGACCAGAGTCTTGTAGAGTGGGAGAATTATCGTTTTATCTCTGGAGTTGATCCCCTTTTTAATGCATGCCAACATTCTGTTTGCTTTGTTAGCCGCAGCTTGGCATTGTATGCCATTGCTGAGCCTATCTACTAGGACCCCCAGGTCCTTTTCCATCCTAGATTCCCCCAGAGGTTCTCCCCCAGTGTATAGATTGCATTCCTATTTTTGCCACCCAAATGCATTATTTTACATTTTTCTACACTGATCCTCATTTGCCATGTAGTTGCCCACCCTATTAATTTGTTCAGATCTTTTTGCAAGGTTTCCACATCCTGCGGAGAAGTTATTGCCCTGCTTAGCTTAGTATCATCCGCAAATACAGATAGGCAGTCATAAACTAAATTCTGCGTAATTTCCAGAAAATGTACCCTAGCTTGTAGACGCTATAACTTTTGCGCAAACCAATAAATATACGCTTTTATTGACCTTTTTTTTACCAAAGACATGTGGCTGAATACATTTTGGCCTAAATGTATGACTAAAATTCAGTTTATTGAATTTTTTTTAACAAAAAGTAGAAAATATCATTTTGTTTTTAAAAAACTATTTGGTCTTTTTCCATTTATATCGCAAAAAATAAAAATCGCAGAGGCAATCAAATACCATCAAAAGAAAGCTCTATTTGTGGGGAAAAAAGGACGCAAATCTTGTTTGGGTACAGCATTGCATGGCCACGCAATTACCAGTTAAAGCAGCGCAGTGCCAAATTGTAAAAAGTGCTCTGGTCATTGAGCAGCCAAATCCTCCGGGGCTGAAGTGGTTACACTCTACGATACACCACGTCAACAGTCAGACGGAGGGCGTGGTGTACATTAAGTTTTGCGAATGTGGTAGTTTCTACAATGGCAAAAACCAAACAAGCTTTTTGGAGTTGAATCAAGGTTCATATATATTACAGTAATCAACTGCTGACACCTATAGGACGACATGTAAATCAAATGCATGCTGGTGACAGCAGTGTAGTAAAATTAATTAATTAATCTTAATTCATTAACAAATTAATCTTTGTTATTGTTATCTATGTTTTTTAACTATGTTGTAATAAAATTTATACTTTTTTATTAATTCTCTCTCTCTCCTTATGTGCCTACATAAGTCCGCTAATTTTTTGACTTGGTCAATCCTTAAATGTAGAAAATACATTTTTTTTTCAAAACTTGCGTTCTTTTTTAGCTTCCATCACAAAAAATTAAAAATGCAGTGGTAAATAAATACCACCAAAAGAAAGCTCTATTTGTGTGAACAAAATGATAAAAATTTTATTTGGGTACAGTGTAGCATGACTGAGTAATTGTCATTCAAAGTGCGAGGGCACTGAAAGCTGAAAATTAGTCTGGGAAGGAAGGGGGTGAAAGTGCCCAGTATTGTGGTGGTTAAAGTGGTGTGGGATAAGACAAAAAATAAACATTCATACTCACCTAGATGGCTGGCGCATCGATCCAATGCTGCAGCTGTCCCCCACTGACTCTAAGACAGAGAACTGAGCAATCATATGAAAGCTGATAGCTCAGGTCACAGTCTTTACTGAGCTGGAGCAGTGACTGTCAGTTACTGGATCTCTGCTCTGCCCCTCCTGCACTCACTGGAGCATAGAGCTGTGAAGGGGGTGGGAGTGACCGTCCCAGTGTGCTGAGAGGATGAGCCAACTGCCAGTCAGCTGACAGCAGAATGTGAACAATGGTGCCTGTCATTAAAAGAAAACAGCATGGGGTTCCCCCCCCACAATCCATATTAGGCATCTTCGGGCCTGGTATGATTTCTAAAGGGGACCCCACACCAAAAAAGTAAAAAAAAAAAAGTGGCATGAGCCCCCCCCTCAAATCCATACCAGACACATATAATTCCATACCATACTGAACACAGTGAATTGCGGATCCTGGTACTCGGGGCCCAGTGATCATGTGACCGCTATGCGATCACATGATCGCAATGTCAAGAGAGCGGTTATGAATTAATTCATTCGCAACAGCTGTGTTTCCTAAGCTGTGATTGGCCCACAGCTATCACATGGTATCTGGACCAATCACAGTACCCTGGTACCATATGATTAGCTGTAGCCAATCACAGATCACTAGTGATCAAAGCTGTCATAATTGTAACCCATTCATGACAGTGAAAATTTTGCTGTTACAATGATCTTCATTGTAATAGCAAACATAGTGTAAAAAAAAACAAAAAAAAACAAAAATCCCTGATCACCCCCTCAGAGTAGTACAGCTGAACTACTCTGATGAAAGTGTGAGGAAAAACAAACAAAGCATACTGTCCTTGATCACCACCACATCAGTCACACACAGGTGCTCCAGATTCTGGCTGGTCCAGTCTAAAGCCTAGTACACACGATTGGTTTTTTTTCGATCAACCCAGCAGGCTAAATGGCAGCTTGAGATGAGCCATTGTACTTACTATGCAATGTTAGTACAGCGATCTTCCCTGCTGAGCTATTTTGTTCTGACAGCGGGGATGGCTCCCCCCACCAGAACACATCGGTCGGCGCTCTCAGCCACTGGCTGAGAGGACCGATTGGATGCCAATCGGCAGACCTTTTTCGATTATGCCCCTTCAATGGAACCTGGCCAAACTTCTGTCGGACTGGTTGCCCTACACATTGGCCAAATGTTGGCTGGTTTCTATGGAACCGGGCGACGCCACCCAATATGCGGCCCTGGCCCTTTAGTAAATTCCACTCAGTGTATTTAAACCATATAGAGGAACATGAGCCAGTTAGGAGTTATTTCATAATAATTTGTGGCAGGGAGTGGCAGGATATATCATTAGTATAAGAAAATGAAAATAATCTTACCAGAGTAAATGATTTGTCACATAGTGATTGAGCTTCTCTTTGCAGTTCCGCCTTGGTCATATAACCTTTGGAATTAGGATTCTGTAACAAGAGCTTGCGTTACATTTACTCTCACATTGGTGACTTGTTACTCAATATACAGTATATTCGTCCATGGATTCTGCATCATTTGAAGTGATACTAAATGATAACCTTATACTTGAAAAATAATTCATACACTTCCACTACTTTATGGCCATAAAATCTATTTTCCACAAAATTATTCCTTAGCCCTGGTTCACATTGGTGCGATTTGACATGTCAAATCGCATGCAAATCGGCGGCAATGGCACTGTCCTAATCGGTGCGACGCTGCATTTGCGGCGCCGCACCGATTTCCAAAAGTAGTTTCTGTACTACTTTTGGCAGTTTCAGGGGGGGGGGGGTGACTTCCATTGACATCTGTACAGAAACCCACACAGATGTCTGAAATCGCCCCCAAAATCGGGACTGACATGCGGGTATGAAATCGTGCGAGTTCAACTGAACTTGCCCGATTTCATTCCGGCACTCAGTGTGAACCTAGGCTTACTTTGTTTTTCTGCCTTATGATGTCCAAAACCTCTCCTTTCCTCTCTCATTTCTGTTTATTTGGAAAAAAAAGAGTGTGCATTAACTGCAGTTGTGTGCATTTATCTATGTACACTACAAGTCCCATAGTTCATAATCCCTATCCCATCTCTGGAGTGAGCAAGAGACGGCCTGCTTAATTCATTCACAGTTCCTGTGAATGAATAGACTTACAAGTACCGTCAACCATTGCAACGGACTACTTGTAGTTCTCAATTAACTGGACGAGGGTGCTTGTGAGCACTCTCGTAGTTCATTGATCTTTCTGCTCTTAAAGCGGAATTCCACCCATTTCAAAGTCAGCAGCTACAAAAAGCGTAGCTGCTGATTTTTAATAATCAGACACTCACCTGTTCCACAGTCTAGCGATGTGGGTGCAGGAAACCTCCCTCCTCTCCCCCTCCTCTCCATGGCGCCAGCATTCTAACAGTGGGCGCTGTGAATGGCCGGGCAATCTTCTGGGACCTGTGACGTGTCCCAGAAGTTTGCAGGGAGGGAGGGGGGACAGGCGATCTTCCTTTCGGCGCCACGGCACCAGGGTACCCGTCCCCCACCCCCCAAAAAAAATGACATGCCAAATGTGGCATGTCAGGGGGTCACCAGCACTTAAAGCGGAAGTTCCATTTTTGAACTCCCCTTTAATTAACTGCCTGCCTGTATTGAAGGTTCAGGCATACTCCTTAGAGTCTGCAGGATCCCGGCTTTGTACTTGCCATCTACTGATAGTGGGTGCAATGCTCTACAGTCTCCTTAGAAAAAAAATGAATGCACACTTTGTGCATTTATTATATATATTTTTTAAAAAGTGAACTTGGCCTTTAACCACTTAATGCTCTGTACACCCCTTATTAGCCAAAATAGGATTTTTGTACTCCATCGAGGGTCACGGGAAGTTATTAATTTTCAGGTTATACTGCCACCTACAAGAGAATTGGACACTGTCGGCCTGCCCAGCATAACCCCTCTTACTACTAGTATACCTCAGTTTTGTAGAAAAGCAGTACTAAAAGTGTGATCATAAAACACAGTGGAGAGGGGGTCTGTGTTTCATAGGAAACTCCAAGAAAGGGATTTTATGGCAAATAACTGGGGACTGCATGCAAATGAAGAGCTGCCAGCAGGACCAATGCTCAAAGCGGACATCAGCTGAGGTTGAAGCCACACCTGGTAGGAGGAGTAATTTGGCACAGGAAACTAAGGTGGTCAAGCATATATGGAAATTTCCACCATCCAGGGGTACAGCATCTCGGATCAACCTAGTGCTTCAGACCAGGACAAGTAACTACTAGTAGGGGGAAGACTGCTTCCTGAAGAATTATACATAGTTCCATTATGCACCTTAATTAGCAATGTGGAGGACAACCACTCATCTGCTATCCAGAAAACAGGTAAAATAAACTTCCTGAGCAGTATAAGAAAACTTGGACCAACAGCTATGGTGGTCCACAAGAAGGTAAGTTACTAGGGTAAAAGTCTAAGCTTAGAATGCCTAACCACACATGCACACTCTAAAGCCTCCAACAGGGTAAGAGTAGATGTCAAGGTCAGTGAGATGCCGCCCATGTCATACCATTATTATAAGGATACAAAGAAATTTCCAAGTTCCCCCACCCACCCCCACCAGGAAAAAACATCCCAGAGAGACAGCCATCATAATACGTTAACGTGGATAAAATAAGTTAGTGGTACACTTGTTCTGGTAAAATCAGTACACACAGTTATTGTAAAGCATCAGAAAATTAACAATAAGAGCACAAAAACGTAATCAGAAACTGTACTGGTAGATGAGATCCAACCACAAGTATATTACTTTTTAATACCAAAATAATAGGTGGCTTGGTTAAGAACAAGGTTGGTGCACCCATGCACCCCCCCCCCCTTTTTTTTTTTATACGCCACAGACTGTGCCATGGTTCTAGACCTGAAGAAGTCTCATTACACAGAGGTCTGGAAAGCATCACAACATAGCTCAGTGCCTGAATTTCACATTTTAGGCGCTAGCCCTGCAGTTTTTTTTATTCCAGCGACGGTGTTTAAAGTTGCTGCTGAGGATACACTGATTTAGATAACTATTATGTAGAGACTAGCTCAAGCAGATGTTTTCGAAGTCACTGAAAAAACAAATATCAATGGGGTACGGAATATCTCGATTTGAAAAAAAAAAAAAATTCAAATTAAACAAATAAAAATGCTAGTGAAAAAAAAAAGAGAAATTTTGACTTGCCTGTAAATTCCATATCTTGGCATACAGTTCAGGACACAGGCAAAGTTTTTACAGTAGGGATCGACCGATATTCACTTTTTTTGAAGTATCGTGCACAAACGTACCTGATATTACCAATATTGCAGGTACTGGACAGTCGGCTTTATTGTAATAACAACCAATGCGACTCAGCAGCCGCTCGGCTGTTATTACAAGCAGCGGGAGGGGACGTCCCCGCTCCCGCCGCTCTCCCATCCCACTGGGAGGCCACAGCAACCAGCCGGAACATCCGCCGGCTGGCCCGAAGACCCGAACAAAGCCGATGCTTCGTTCAGATCTCGGATCTAGTAACACCTCATGACATCACTTACCAGATTACTGGCATCTTAAAGGCGCAAGTTTTAAAAAAATACAAAGTATTCAAAAACACTGATCTTGACGTTTTGAATAATTTCAAATGCAGAGGTGGGGTTTGGGTTCCAATAGACCCCTGATCCCTCCATAAAGAGTACCTGTCACTGCCTATTACCGTCACAAGGAAGGTTTACATTCCTTTTGACAGCAATAACAGTGATTAAAAAAAAATTTACACAATATCGGCCTGAAAGGTGGTTGAAATATCGGAATCGTATCGGCACCAAAAAAATATTATCGGTCGATCCTTAATTTACAGACCCTGGGCTGTAGGCTTGTATGGACACTGGCAAAGCTTTGGGGACACACGCCGAAGCACTTCCCCTATACCCTACCCCATTCCAGTGAGTGTAAAAATATATAAAAAAGGCAAATCCAAATTCCTCTTATGTTACTCGCACAGTACAGGACACTGGCAAATAATTCATATATCCCAGGACATCCCCACACAATGAATGAGAAGGGTGGACAACTAGACAAGTAGGAAGGCTGGCCGCAGGCCAGCCTGAATTTGTAGGGGGAGGCTTGCCCTATAAATATCTGCCCCTATTCCTCCCTTTCCATCTGTGTTTCTCTTCCCGTTATCCCACCCACCCATTCCCTTTATTTTTACTTCTTCTTTATTTCCAATTACTTCTTGGGTATGCCCCCTTTAAGGCATACTGACCATGGCACACCCCAGGTCACTTTCCCACTTTCCTCCATTACATTTCCTTGGTTATCTTCAAGAGACTCCAAGTACAAATAGAAGGCTCAGAAGGAACCCAACTATAGTGTGCCGCTGCAAGAACCCTGCGGCCGAAAGCTGCATGCGCAGAGAGCTGGACATTTACCAGATAGAACCTTGAGAAGGTATGAACAAAGGACCAGCAGGCAGCCTTACACAGCTGGTCTCCTAAAGCCTAGTGTCAATATGCCCAGGAGACTTCCACCATTCTTGTGGAATGGGAGCGTAAATGCAGAGGAGATTTGTGCTTGGGAACATAAGCTCTAGCAATCAGATTTCCGATCCATCTCACGATGGAGGAACCAGGGTGTCCACTGTGACATCCTAAGAACAGGACAACCAAGGCATACATCTGTATGATCAAAGTTATAGCTTTGAGGTAGACTCTAATGTCTCTGACAATGTCCAGGCAATGAAGAAAGATTTCCGTCAGATGCTTTGGAACAGGGCATATTCCTCCTCATTGAGTTGGAATACTGATACCACCTTAAGAAGAATAAGACAACCTTGTCTGTATGAAGTATAAAGAATGGCTCTTTACAGAAGAGGGCTCAGAGACACATATGACAGACATGATAGCAAGCAAAAAAATCTACTTTGTGGGAAAGATCTTCTAAGGGAATATCCTGGTTGGATCCAAAGGGTGGTTTCTGAGGGACAGACAGAACCAAGCCAAATTGAGGTCCCAAGGAAGCAAAGGGGAGTACTTAATGTGAGGTAGACCTTTAGCCAAGGTTCACACTAACAGTGGGATTGAAATCGTGCAAGTTCAGCTGAACGCGTACAATTTCATTCCCGCATGTCAGTCCGACTTCGGGGGGGGATTTCAGAGACATCTGTGCGGGTTCCTGCACAGATGTCTATACAAATCGCACCCCAAAGTTGCCAAAAGTAGTACAGAAACTACTTTTGGGAACCGGTGCGGCATCGCACCAATTCGGACGGTGCCATTGCCGGCAATAGCCGCCGATTTGGCATGCATGTGGTCAAGTGGGCACTTTTCTCCACGTATGGTGTACCTGTCCTGTAGTACTCCACTTTTGGACCGACATTTACTAGATGCTCTCCAAACTTTCAGATACTCCAGGCCCTTTTCAGCTCAATATGCTCTTTTAAAACTTAGGTCCCCAGGCATAGATAAGCACACTTTTAAAACAATAGGTACATGTCTTTACAGCAGCAACAGATGATTCTTAACCACTTCCCATCCCGGCAAATTCTGACATTTCTCCCCTACATGTAAAATGTATCATTTTTTTGCTAGAAAATTAAATAGAACCCCCAAACATTATATATGTTTTTTCAGCAAAGACCCTAGAGAATACAATGGAGGTGGTTGAAACTTTTTATCTCGCACGGTATTTGCGCAGCAATTTTTCTAACACGTTTTTTTTGGAAAAAAATAGTTTCATGCTTTAAAAAAAAAAAAAAACATTAAAGTTAGCACAATTTTTTTGCATAATGTGAAAGATGAAGTTACGCAGAGTAAATAGATACCTAACATGTCATGCTTCAAAATTGCACACGTTCGTTACAGTGGAGGTCTAGGGCTAGAATTATTGCTCTCGCTCTAACGTTCACGGCGATACCTCACATGTGTGGTTTGAACACCATTTTCATACGTGGGCGAGCCTTATGTATGCGTTCGCTTCTATGTGCGAGCACACGGGGACAGGGACACTTTAAATATTTTTTTTTTATTGTTAATTTTACTTTGCTTCTTTTAGTTTGACACTTTAAAAATTTTGATCACTTTTATTCCTATTACAAGGAATGTAAACATCCCTTGTAATAGGAATATGGCATGATCGGTCCTCTTTACAATGAGATATGGGGTCAAAAAGACCCCACATCTCACCTCTAGGCTGGGAAGCCTGAAATTAAAAAAAAAAAAAAAAATTAAGATCTTGGCTTCCTACCTGAGGCGGTGCCATTCATTTGCATGCAGAGGCTGGGCGTGACGTCATAACATCGCGCCTGGCCTCCAAACGATCATAGAGACTCCGGCGACCATCTGGTCCTCCGGAAATCTCTGTGATCACCATCCGGGGCCGGTGGATCCTGTCTTCGACTCACCGTTGGAACCAGTGAGTCGGTAGAAGCAACAGAGGGCAGCGGGAGGGGCGTCCCCTCTCGCCGCCCGTAAGAAGGATCAATCGGCGGAACAGCCGCTATGATCATTCTTATGGTGTAGGGAATCGCCGCCGGAAAAAGCCAATATCTGAATGATGCATGCCCATTCAGATATACCCGCACAAAGTCAAGGACGTCATATGACGTACCTTGGGCGGGAAGAGGCTAGGGTCTGGAAAATGCCCACCCTCTCTGAGTTAAACCAAGTCCAGGATTAACACAGCCCCCCCTGCATTAAAAAATACAAATGAAACTCACTGATAAAATAGAGAAGATCCAGGCCCCCTGGCGGACCTGGACACCTTTCTATCTCCCTGCAGGATTTGATCAAGAATTTCTGTCCCTTTGAGACTGAAAGCAGATCTAACCATCATTTCCCTCCCACCCATCTATTAGTACCACTTACCGGTATATCCCACCACCTATTCGTACCACTTATTTTTTATTCAGGCTCCACCCCCCACCCTTTTCCTTTTCCTTTCCCCTCATTACCCATTTCCTTCTACTTACACCCTAATCTCAATTACCATCTATCCAACCCTTCCACTAGAATCATCATCTTTATTGCTTAAACTGACCCAATTTGATCCACTTATCTAATGTGGATTCTTTGTATCATGTTTTACAGACCTGTTATCCTAGATGGTCAGGTTTATGTTTACTTTCATGTCTTATAACAGGGGTGTCTAACCTGTGGCCCAACACAAAATCAAACTTTTTAAAAATTTTGAATTTATTTTGGAATTTGTTAAAATGCGTATACACTCAGCGAACACATTTGGTTGAAGACAAATTTGACAGCGTCTCTTAACTGGACTTTTATCTTCCCAAAGAAAAATATCCCAGTCTTCATGCCTTATTTATGTGATCAGTTTTCAACAACACCTATTTAGCACCCCCAGCTGTGTTACTAGAGTACTAGCAGGGCTAATGTAGGTAAATTCAAGCTTGGCAGGCAGCCAAGTCTGTGTGTTCTCTGGGTCAGGTTTGAGGGACTCGGGGAGGGCTGGATGACCCACAGGCAGCATTTCTGAAACCTCACCCACTTCTGGAACTTGCTGGAAACTTACAGAAGAATGGGCATGGAGGTAAGAAAGAGCTGCCTGGAGTATTTTGAGGGGCCTGACCAATCCCCAACAGATGGGTTGGCAGGGGGCACGCCCCCTAAAATACTAAAGGTCAGCCCGGCTGGGGCAGTGGAGTTCAGGAGGAAGCTGGAGATGGAGTGTTAGGCTGTTGGTGGCCCTTGACGGTAGCTCGCTAGTCTGGGGGGTGACCTCGGGCCTGGGCTCAGGTGTGGAAGGGACCCTCTTCACAACACACAGAGGTGTCCTGACTAGGGTTGCCACCTGTCCATGATTCACCCAGACAGTCCAGGTTTGGAATCATGTATCCAGGTTTCAGGCAGTCTGAAACCCGGACAGGATTCAAAACCTGGACTCTCCGGGTGATTTCTGGACAGGTGGCAACCCTACGTTAAAAAAAAAAAATTGCCTATAGTGTTCGGGTCTGGCTTGAAGAAAACCCTAGTCTTGACCAAAGGCACGGGAGCAAGTGGAGAATACTGCCGGGCAAATCTCCAGGGAGGAGTAAGACAGACAGGTGGTCTGGTGAGTCATACAGTCGGAGAGGACCAAGAGGCAGGCCTTCCACCATTTTTTTGTTTTTATACACCCCCCCTTCTTTTTGTATAGATTGCAATTTTGTCACTGTATATATCCCCCAGTGTGCCTCCGGCTTCTGGGGGCATTTATATTGCCTGGTCTCGCTGGTCTTCACCGGGTGCATTAACATCATTGTGAGCATCAGTTCTCTTTGGATCCTTGGATGGACATCACTGATTGGTTTTAACTATTTTGTGGCTGTCACATGTGTTTTCACAAATTTTGTCAACATGTAAGTTTAATTTTCCACAAATGACATTAGGAACAAAGAGTGGATGTATTTATTTTGTGATTTATTCATTCTTTGTTCATTCTTTGTTCATTTTATTATAGAAGTAATCCGTTCTAGTAATATAGTTACATAGTAGGTGAGGTCGAAAAAAGACACAAGTCCATCAAGTCCAACCTGTGTGTGTGATTATATGTCAGTATTAATTTGTGTATCCCTGTATGTTGCGGTTGTTCAGGTGCTTATCTAATAGTTTCTTAAAACTATCGATGCCCCCCGCTGAGACCACCACCTGTGGAATCGAATTACACATCCTTGCCGCTTTTACTGTAAAGAACCCTCTACATAGTTTAAGGTTAAACCGCTTTTCTTCTAATTTTATTGATTGGCCACAAGTCTTGTTAAACTCCCTTCCGCAAAAAAGTTGTATCCCTATTGTGGGGTCACCAGTATGGTATTTGTATATTGAAATCATATCCCCTCTCAAGCGTCTCTTCTCCAGAGAGAATAAGTTCAGTGCTCGCAACCTTTCCTCATAATCAATATCCTCCAGACCCTTTATTAGCTTTGTTGCCCTTCTTTGTACTCGATTCATTTCCAGTACATCCTTCCTGAGGACTGGTGCCCAGAACTGGACAGCATACTCTAGGTGCGGCCGGACAAGAGTCTTGCAAAGCAGGAGATTTATCATTTTATCTCTGGAATTAATCCCCTTTAATGCATGCCAATATTCTGTTTGCTTTGTTAGCAGCAGCTTGGCATTGCATGCCATTGCTGAGCCTATCATCTACTAGGACCCCCAGGTCCTTTTCCATCCTAGATTCCCCCAGAGGTTCTCCCCCCAGTGTATAGATTGCATTCCTATTTTTGAAACCCAAATGCATTATTTTACATTTTTCTACATTGAACCTCATTTGCCATGTAGTTGCCCACCCCATTAATTTGTTCAGATCTTTTTGCAAGGTTTCCACATCCTGCGGAGAAGTTGTTGCCCTGCTTTGCTTAGTATCGTCCGCAAATACAGAGATTGAACTGTTTACCCCATCCTCCAGGTCGTTTATGAACAAATTAAACAGGATTGGTCCCAGCACAGAACCCTGGGGGACCCCACTACCCACCCCTGACCATTCCGAGTACTCCCCATTAACACCACCCTCTGAACTCGCCCTTGTAGCCAGTTTTCAATCCATGTACTCATCCTATGGTCCATGCCAACAGATCTGATTTTGTACAGTAAACGTTTATGGGGAACTGTGTCAAATGCTTTTGGAAAATCCAAAATCCCCTCCAAGAATTTACATACTAGGCTAACTGGTCTGTAATTTCCAGGGATGCATTTTGGGCCCTTTTTAAATATTGGTGCTACATTGGCTTTTCTCCAATCAGCTGGTACCATTCCAGTCAGTAGACTGTCAGTAAAAATTAGGAACAATGGTCTGGCAAATACTAGACTGAGTTCCCCAAGTACCCTCGGGTGCACGCCATGCTTTATTAATGTTTAGTGTCCCAAGTCTAACTTTCATTCTGTCCTCTGTTAACCATGGAGGTGCTTCTTGTGATGTGTCATGAGGATAAACACTGCAGTTTTGGTTACTGAAGCCCCTCGATTCCCTCGTGAAGACTGAAGAGAAAAATAAATTCAATACCTTGCCCATATCCCCAATCCTTTGTAACCAGATGTCCTTCCTCATTCTTTATGGGGGCCAATATGGTCTGTCCTCCCTTTTTTACTGTTTACATTTTGCTCTCCTCCGCTATGTGTCTTTCATGTTCTATCTTAACCGTCCTTATTGTACCCTTACATTTCTTGTTGCATTCTTTATAAATTCTGAATGCTGATGATGATCCCTCAACCTTGTATTTTTTGAAGGTCTTCTCCTTTGCTTTTATATACATTTTTACATTGGAGTTAAGCCATCCAGGACTTTTGTTTGCTCTTTTAAATGTATTACCTAATGGGATGCATTGGCTAATGACCTTATTTAATATGCTCTTAAAGCAAACCCATCTCTCCTCCGTGTTCTTTGTTCCTAAGATTTTATCCCAATTTATACCTTCCAGCAATGTTTGTAGTTCAGGGAAGTTGGCCCTCTTGAAATTCAGTGTCTTTGTATTCCCCTTATGTTTCCTATTTGTGTGATTTATACTGAAGCCAATTGACCTGTGATCGCGGTTACCTAAATTGCCCCGTATTTCCACATCCGTGATCAGGTCTGTATTGTTGGTAATCAGTAGATCCAGTAACGCTTTATTTCTACTTGCCTTAGATGAATGCGTGGTTCCGTCCGCCCAGGCTATGTCTGGATAATTAAAATCCCCCATTATGATAACACTTCCCATCCTTGTTGCTAATCCAAATTGTGATAGGAGATCTGTCCCCCCCCCCCTTCCTCCCTCAGGTTAGGGGGCCTATAGCATACTTCCAGTATTATTTTCCCCTTAGCTTGATCCCTTTGGAGCTCTACCCATAAGGATTCCACCTCCTCCCTAGCTCCCTTAGTGATGTCATCTCTCACATTCACTTGTACATTATTCTTGATATATAGGCATACCCCTCCCCCTTTTTTACCCTCTATCCTTGCGATAAAGGGTATACCTTTAAATGGGTGCCAGCCAATCATAAGAGCTGTTGAACCAGGTCTCTGAAATTCCCACAAAATCCAAATCCTCCTCGTACAACAGTATCTCTAGTTCACCCATCTTGTCTGCCAGGCTCCTGGCATTGGTGAACATGCCACGTAGTTTAGACCGGTCGCATATTATCCTCTTATTGGGTGTTCCGAGATTGCAACTAGGACTTGCTACTATACTTACCTTGGGTTTATGTGCTTTGGTCAACCTACCACTAATGCCCCCAATACTACCCTCTGGAATATGCTCCGGACTATCTCTACCTCTGGACCCTCCCCCCCATCGCCTAGTTTAAAAACCCCTCTAACTTTTTGGCCATCTTCATTCCCAGCTGATCTGCACCCTCCTCATTTAGGTGCAGTCCATCCCTTCTATAGTACTGGTTATCGATTGAGAAGTCGGCCCAGTCCTCCAGGAACTCAAACCCCTCCTTACCACACCAGCTCTTCAGCCACTTGTTTACTTCCCTAATCCCCCCCTGCCTTTCTGGTGTGGCTCGATGTACCGGTAGTATTCCTGAGAATACTACCTTGGAGGTCCTTTTCCTCAATTTAGCTCCCAAGTCCCTAAAATTGTTCTTTAGGACACTCCATCTGCCTCTGACTTTATCATTGGTGCCAACGTGCACCATGACAGCTGGGTCTTCCCCAGCCCCTCCCAGTAATCTGTTCACCAGATCCGTGATGTGCCGAACCCAAGCACCCGGTAGACAACATACAGTTCGGCACTTCAGGTCTTTGTTACAGATTGGCCTCTCTGTCCTTCTAAGAATTAAGTCCCCTACCACCAGAATCTGTTTTTTCTTTCCCTTCGCTCCCCCCCCCCACTCTCACTGGAGGAGTTCTTCCCCCGGAAGCTAGGAGAGTACCTCAGCTCCAGCAGTGCTGGTCACTGACTGATTTTACCAGTGTCACTCAATGGAGCGTACTTATTGGGATGCTCTAGCCCTTGATCGGCCTCCCTGGCACTTCCCCCTCTACCCTTTCTGATTGTCACCCATCTACTCTTTCCTAGTGCCTGCACCTCTTTGTCTCCACCCGCCTCTGTGCTGGCCCCTGCCGACACCTGCCATGTACGTTCCTGGCTCTCCTTTAGTATGGAGGGACATCTCAGTGCTGACAGTTGCTTTTGCAGGTTCAGAACCTGGGCTTCCAAGGAAACAATGTGCTTACATTTTGCACAGCAGTATTCAACCTCGATCAGATTATCAAGGAACGCATACATGCCGCAAGATGTGCAACGAGTCGCCTCTCCACACCCGCCAGGCATCGTACCTATTAAATTTAATGAGGATTGGGGATTATACCCTGTCCAAATTATCTAACTAGCTTCCTGACACTAATACTCAACAAGACAATACACAGGTACTCAACAAGATAATACACGCGTCAGTGTTGTCTGTGGGCATCCTGCCATGGTGCTCTCTTCACGGTAGTACAGGGACCTCTTTAGAACTCCATTTTCTCTGCTGTTTTGTCATTTTTTGTGTTGACATTTATGCTTACCAGCCACTATTGTTGCTCCTTTTTAACTCATTGTTAAATAAAAATTTGTATACATTTTATATACTTTTTCCTTTTTTGTTTATGATATATCAAATATTTGGGCCACTTTAAGTTAAGGGAGAGTTTTCTCCATTGCCTGAGAGGACTGGAAGAGAGCAGTCTGGGATGAATGCAGAGTCAGTATGGGAGGACTGTGGAGTCTTAGCCAGGAGGGCTATAAAAAGGGGCAGCTGCAGCCAGGTGGGCTGACAGTGCCTGAGGAGGTGGTGCTCTGATTAGTAGCCAAAGGAGGAGGACACCTGGGCACTAGGACTGTGCTACACAAACAAGGGGCCCGCGGTCCTTGCCTGTAAAGGGCATTTGCTACTGGTCTGACTGAGCTTTGTTTTTGCACATTTGCACGATAATGCACAAAAGCATATACGTGTAAATACATGCAAATACATACAAAAGAAAAAAGAAAGTCTGAAAAAGTAGATGCTTAAACAGGAGTATCATGTGCAAAAGGACTTATAGTAAAAAAAAAAATTACAAAAAATTAAGTTTTATTACTCAGGTACATTTTCTAGATCAGTGATCGTTAATTTGTGATCTGCCCGACTTTTTATGGTCACTTCCTGTCCCAAAGACATTGTCTATTCTATAAAGTTGTCACCAGAAGACACACCCATTGCACAATTTCCCTTCTTTTCACGTTGCAGTGACAACTGTAAAAGTTTGGATTTCTTATCACTTTCTGTCCCAGTGACAACGGGAGAATGAAAGCTCCTCAGTAGGGCAGAAACAAATACCTGACAGAGGTTTTTGTGCTCCCTCAGCCAGCTAAGATAAAAAAAAAAAAAAAAAAAAAAAAAAAAAAAAAGAGTTCTGGCTACAGATAGACGTTTAGCTCAACCAAATAAGATGATTAAAATCAAATGTACTGGTATGGTATTAAAGATGTTCATCGGTCCTATGGGATTGTAGTGAATTTTATCTATCTCTCTGTAATGCTGCTGGATGTCTTTTTGGGTTTTATGTGCCTGGAATTTATGTACTGTATGTACCCAATGACATGCAATGTCAAACGTTTTTGTTTTGTTTTCTTTAATGCATGATGTATTATCAATCCTTTAATAGAGCAATCCTGATTGTTTAAAAAAAATAAAAAATAAAAGATGATTGAAGATCTGGCACTCAGCCCATGGGCGTGGCATTAGACCTCGGTCTACTCAGTTATATAAGAGTCTGCTAAAGTCACTGGGAGACCCATAAAGAAACTGGGAATCCTTATCAATATAACCTTCATTATGAAAAATACATGAAAGTTTAGTGTATGACCCTGGTTCCTTAGTTTGAAAATGTTCTGGATTTCATCTTGCTTACCTTGCTGTTCTTGTAGAGAGTCAAAAGCACAGCATAGCCCCCTGACCTTTTCTGAGGCACATATTCCCGCTGCTTTTTTCCATCTGTCTTTTTCTTTTTCTAAAATCACAAAATGCAGAAGAAACTCATTTTTTGTCATTGTACCTGTAAAGACACTGCTTTGAGCAAGTATTTTCAGATAGGCTTAATTTATTCCAATGATATGAGCTGGGGGAGAGGATAAATATTGGGTTGACCTTTTAGACAGATCTAGAGGGATTCTTCCCATGCAGGCCTTTGCCTGCAAATGATATAACTGTGGAATGTCCATGCCTGCTAGGCCTTTGTCTGGGAGAGGAAGGCAGAGTGTGGGGACATTTTTTCTCCCAGGGGCCTGAACCTGGGATCAGTAGGAATCCAAACTGGCCTGTGGCTGAGGCTAGGGAACCAGAGGCTGACCTGTGGCAAAGGTTTAAGAATCGAATGAGTTCCAAACTCGCTTGTGGCAGAGGCATAGGAAACAGTTGGGTGCAGCTACAAGGAAGGTCACCATTGAGGAGGCAGGAGAGCCTGTTAAAGCAGTATTAAACCCCCAAAATACTTTTAATATATTGAAGATTACTAATTCTTACATTTGGTGGCAGCCTTAGTTTTCTTTCTTCTAACCCCTTTCCCATGGGTTTTAATCCGATTGTCTAAAGATCCAACACAATTTCACTGTCAAAATGTGAACATAACCTGAACAGGTATGAGT
Source organism: Aquarana catesbeiana (assembly GCF_042186555.1). Lineage (NCBI taxonomy): Eukaryota > Metazoa > Chordata > Amphibia > Anura > Ranidae > Aquarana > Aquarana catesbeiana. The sequence continues at coordinate 211,708,562 of NC_133334.1, read as the reverse complement.
GTCACAAAGGTGGCATCTGTCAGCTCCATTTCAACAGGAGATCTGTTCCCGGACAGATGCCTTTTGAAAGAATCCTTAGGCTTTTTTTCCTTTATTTTCATCTGATGACCTGGCCAGTGAAGTTGGTCATACACTAGTAGATTTTAGAATTAATTGTTGCACAAAAATTAGCAAAATTTTAAAATTCTTAGTACATTTAATGACTCAACAAATATAATTCAAAAGAACTTCAAAATCTAGTTTGCTTTAAACATTTGATTTTTAAATGAATGGACTTTACCAAATTAAATTGTTCCACAACTATACAACTGTATAGCCAGTATCCTTACTTTAACAGACCAAGTTGTCCAGCAAAAGTGTCAGTTAATGGGTTAAGACAAATTATTTAACACTGATAGGGGTTGGATTTTTTAAATTTATGTAAAAGCTTTATCCAAAAAAAAAAAAAAAATGTTTTATTTTAACTTTTTTTAAAAGTGCAACTGGAAAATATTCACAGCGCTTCACTTTTTACACATTTTGTTATGTTACGACCTTATTCCAAAATGAAAAAATATATATATCACACGTACATAAGTATTCACAGCCTTTGCCATGACACTCAAAATTGAGCTCAGGTGCATCCTGTTTGAACTGATCATCCATGACATGTTTCTACAACTTGATTGGAGTCCACCTGTGGTAAATTCAGTTGATTGGACATGATTTGGAAAGACACACAACTGTCTATATAAGGTCTCAAAATTAACAGTGCATGTCAGAGTACAAACCAAGCCATGCAGTCCAAAGAATTGTCTGCAGACCTGTGAGACAGGATTGTATAGAGATACAGATCTGGGGAAGGGTACAGAAACATTTCTGCAGCATTGAAGGTCCCAATGAGCACAGTGGCCTCCATCATCCAGAAATGGAAGAAGTTTGGAACCACAGGACTCTTCCTAGAGCGGGCCGCCCGGACAAACTGAGAAATCAGGGGAGAAGGGCCTTAGTCAGGAAGGTGACCAAGAACCCAATGGTCACTCTGGCTGAGCTCCAGCGTTTCTCTGTGAAGAGAGGAGAACCTTCCAGAAGAACACATATCTCTGCAGCACTCCACCAATCTGGCCTGTATGATAGAATGACCAGACGGAAGTCATTCCTCAGTATAAGGCACAAGACAGCCTGCCTGGACTTTGCCAAAAGGCACCTGAAGGACTCTCAGACCATGAGAAAAAAAAAGGGCAGTTTCCAGCACCAATGCATGTGCGAATTCCTCGCTCAGGTGTGACGCCTCCCCCTCACCGCGAATGCCAGCGTAACGCTGGGAGTCACCTGTGGTCATACTGTTGGTATATACACCACCCATTCTAAGACATCACACTCTCCCATGGTCCTTTTCCTCTCCTCTGTTTGCGGGGTCACTCTGCACTCGGACCTTAGTTGTATCATCCAACATGAGGTACTTTATCTGATAAATTTTGTTCATGTTGTTTTACTGCTTTTCCCTGGTCTGTAATGATGGCTATGGGTAATTTATCTAACTACCTACCAAGTCAGAGGACCCATTTGTCCTCTGACTTGATGACCATTGTAGCAGAGCATCCCAGAGAGAGCTGGGAAAAGTCCTATTCGGGGTTTATACATCTCCCAGGCTCCTCTCATGCACGTTCAGGGATCTCTGATCCATGACCCAGTTCTCGTCTTGGTCCTCTCCACCAGGCTAATTTAAACTCACCTGAGACAGACAGCCAGTGCTCTTGGCCTGGGAACCTCAGACAACGTCTGTCTAGGAGAGCAACATGCTAGTAAAAGATATTAAGCTGTGTATGTGGAAGCTGACAAGCGGTAGGCTTGCTCAGCCTGGTAGTTAGGATCTGTAAATATTGTATAGTTAGTGCCGAGACACGGCTAGGTTTTTGCTTGCCTATTTTTGTTCGCCTATTTTTGTTCCTATTTGTTTTTGGAACACTGTACAGCACCTGTATATAGACTTGTATATATCACAAATAAACACTGCAGTGTTTTTCACTACCTCACTGGATTTGGTATCTGTGCCTAAAAGACTGCTCATCCCAGGGAGCTTTGTATCTGCTACCTGTCCCCCAGGTTACACCAACCACACAGCTTATTTAATCACCACAGCTTAATGCATACTGTGGGATAGAATGCCTTCTCCTTTCTAGTGACCTTCCTATCCTTATATATTGACCAAAACAGATATTGAATGGATTGTCATGAAGGATATTCGTATATAAAGATATACAGGTGATGTAATACTATAATATATATATATATATACACACATACACACACACACATACATATATATACACACCGTATATACTCGAGTATACCTTTCTGCACCAGAGAATTACATTTTCCGGAACAACTTTGACTTTGGGGCCCCGTATCTCAGGGCCACTTGGTGCTAGGAACCCCAAATTTGGTGTGTAAACCCAGTGGAACTAGCACTACAACATATCCAGCTGTGGTTCCTAGCACCAAGTGGCCACGAGATACGGGGCCCCAAAGTCGGTTCAGAAAATGTCATTCTCTGCTGCAGAAGTGCTTGACATTTTCCAAACCGACTGAGGCCCCGTGTCTCGGGGCCACTTGGGGCTAGGAACGCCAGCTGGAGTCTGGTAAATTCAGATATGGGTATGTTGTAGTGCTAGTTCCACTGGGTTTGCAAACCAAATTTGGAGTTCCTAGCACCAAGTGGCCCCGAGAAATGGGGCCCCAAAGTCGGTCAACTGTGTCCATCTGCAGCAATGTCATTTCGGGACCCTTTGGGTCCAGAGACCCCAAATTTTGGCTGCAGCTAGGGGGCATCTAGGAACCCTTAACTACCAAGTTTGATGTTCGGGGGACCTATGGCTGCAAATGGGCACAGTGAGGCTGCAAATGGGCATTGTTGACCCTCTTTTTCACTTACAGTAGCTGCCCATTTCTCACCCTAGGCTTATACTTGAGTCAATAAGTTTTCCAATTTTTTTGTGGTAAAATTAGGTGCCTCAGCTTATACTCGAGTATATACGGTATATACACACACACACACACATATAATATGTCACAAAAAACGTCACTTCCTGATTGATCTCTGGTGACTATGCATTTAAGAGCTGTTGGTGATGCATGGACTCCCTTGCTTTAGCACATATCTCCACTAGTCTGTGGTGAATGACCGGGAAAAACCTTTTTTGACACACTGTTCAAGCACTGGTCTAGATTCCCCTTGTTGACATTGGAGGGCAATTGCAACTAATATTTTAATTTTGGTTCTTCATTCAAGATGTACTCATAGCATATTAAGAAAGTATTTTCCTTTCTATAATGTTTATGCACCACCCCCGAAAAAGAAAATCTAATTCGAAACGCGATGGATGTTCAGCAATTTCCATCCTTTGTTCTCTATTGATTATATCTTAATATAATATAGTACAGTATCAAGAACCTGTTTCCCATCATTTTTAAAATGTATTGTAATATTTTACACAATTTGTATTAATAAAACTTTATTAACCTTTATACTACCTAGAAATACTGTTCATTCACTTCAGACACTATAATGACCCAGTTCCGTTAAAGTCCCATTTTGAGGGTTTTTCTTTATACATATGTGCCTCTGGGTGACCATGGCCCCTCATTCTTCACTCTATTTTACCTCTCAAAAGGTCTCGCTCTTTTTTCTGGGGTTTGATCTACATTCTGCTTCTGGTGTTAAGGGTTTACTCACTTTACCATGCAACAAAGTACTATTTACATATACATGTACTTTTTTGTTGCCTATATGCACCTTTACTATATTGACTTCCACCCTTTGCATTGGATCCCCCTTTCTCTTTGCATCAGTGTTGCACTCCACATTTCCTTATCACTCCTTGTACTCTATTAATTCTAGCACTATACATTTTTTATAGATTCCAATTTGGATTGCTAGACACTTTGCCCAATATGGAGAGTCTAATTACTTTTTCTAGTCCTCTTATCTGTGCCCATGGACAGTACTCCCTCAGCTCCCGACATAGACATTCTCCTACTGCTCTCATTCGACAGGACCACATGCTGACCGATGCAGTGAATGTTAGACATATTAGGGTAGGTTATCCCACCTAATTGGTGGTATCTTATTTTCCCTTGAGCTCTTTATTTATACTGCACTGTCCATCTTACCATACTAGATTTTATTGTTGTTTTTGTATATATTTTTTGTAGAGATGCATCTAGCCATACCTGATGTATATCATCTTAGTGTCGGGGCTGGGCTCAGCCCTTCCTTCTCTGAGCTGATCCTACGTTATCCTTTATCCTTCTGGTTGATGCTTCTGAGACTGGAGTTGGCGCCCTTCTGTCTCAACGTCCTACCTCTGAGAGAGCTATGCATCCTTGTGGCTACTTTTCCAAGAAATTGTCACCTGCAGAATGCAATTACCAGATTGGGCACAGAGAACTGGTAGCAATAATTTTAGCCCTGAAAGAATGGAGACATCTCCTCGAAGTTGCCACTGTGCCGATTCTCATTCTTACTGACCATAAGAATCTTACATTCTTGTCTGAGGCTAAACGCCTCTCTCCCAGATAGGCGCGATGGGCTCTTTTCTTGTCTAGTTTCAATTACATTGTCTCATTCTTACCCAGCACTAAGAATGTAAGGACTGACGCTTTGTCCACTTCCAAGATAGAGTCGGTTCCGGTTCCTGCGATTCCTCCAGATCGTATTCTGGCTACGGTTGGCATCAGTCTCACTTCTCCTTTGGATGACAAAATTCTTGCTGCTCTGGTCCATACTCCTCCAGAGAAATCTTGTGCCCGCACTGCTGTGCTCCAGACTTACCATTCTCCCAAGGGTGCTGGTCACCCTGGGAAGAATCAACTCTTTTGGGCCATTTCTCAACAATTCTGGTAGCCTAGTCTACGTGCTGATGTAGCCGCCTTCGTAGCTGCTTGTTCTGTGTGTGCTCAGAGTAAGACTCTGCGACACCTTACAGTGGGTCTCCTACAACCCATACCCAATGGAGAGATGCCTTGAACCCATCTGTCTATGGATTTCATACCCAACTCCCAGGGCAACACAGTTATCCTTATGGTGGTTGACCGGTTCTCGAAAATGTCTCATTGTATTCCACTTAAGAAGTTGCCAACATCTAAGGAACTGGTGTTATGATCACTTAGTGCCCCTGTTTCTCATTCCAGTTCCCGGGTGTTGGCTGTTGCTTTTCCTCCTTGTCTGTGTTCACCTGTTAACTGATTGATCTGGTCAGTCACCTGATATAAGCAAACCGAACACTCTATCTCTCGCTTGTGATAGAGACAGACTTACCTACATTGTTCCCGTTAGTCTGCCTTTCTTGCTGTTGGATCCCCTGTGTATGACCCGGATTGGACCAGACTATCCCCTGAACTCAGCCTGCCTTTTTACCTGGAGCGGATACTGGATTATTCCCTGATCTCAGCCTGCCTTTACCTGAACTGTCTTTGAACCACGCTAAACTGCAAGTACCTGTTTGCTTTGCTCATTTCGCATCTGCCTTGGCATGGTGGCCAAACACTACAGCATTCTTTATAAAGTCCTGGGGGCAACCATGTACTGGTAGGCCTGCTTGTCTTAAGGGAAAGGGGGCTGCTATAGATGAAGCACACAGTAGGTAGCTATAGTGTCTGACCACCTGCTTTGGGGTAGACGTGACATTCGTGATAACTGGCTTCCAATTTTGTTTGGGAGATCTTTTGCTTACATGGGCTACCCACAGAGGCGGCTCTCTAATTAGGCAAATTAGGTGGTTGCCTAAGGCCCAGAGCTCATAGGAGCCTCGCAGCTGCCAATCTGCCTAAGAGCCGACTCTGAGGCTGGCCCACAGAGCACCTGTGGATGAGACAAAGCCGCGCCTGTCACTCTCTGGCTCCTGTTAAGTTTCTAAAAACGCGGCCGCGCACAGGCATGGATTATCCTCCCTCTCTCTCTCAGCTCTTTCTGGCGCTCCCGCTCAATGTACTCCAGTGCTGTCGGCAAAAATCTTACAAGGGAGGATGCGGAGCTGCAGCTGACAAGTGCTTAGATGGGAGTGAATGGGACGCTGAGAGCTCATTGCCTTGGATCGGAGATCCCACGGGGAAGGATACAAGCAGAGCGAGTCCATTCTGCAGGGTGTGTGCAATGTGGTAACGAGGCCAGTTCTAGTGCTGTGTGTGTGCAGCTAGCTTCACTTCCTCAGTGCATACCAGTGGTCTCTGCAGTGCTGGGGCTTGTTCACACCATATACTTTTAACCCATTTGCACCCCCCTCCTGCACATACCACCCACCCCTATTTACTCCCTGCCCCCCTCCTGCACATACCACCCACCCCTATTCACTCCCTGCCCCCCTCCTGCACATACCACCCACCCCTATTTACTCCCTGCCCCCCTCCTGCACATACCACCCACCCCTATTTACTCCCTGACCCCCTCCTGCACATATCACCCACCCCTATTCACTCCCTGCCCCCCCTCCTGCACATACCACCCACCCCTATTCACTCCCTGCCCCCCTCCTGCACATACCACCCACCCCTATTCACTCCCTGCCCCCCTCCTGCACATACCACCCACCCACCCTAAATGACTCTGTGCCCCCCTCCTGCACATACCACCCACCACTAATTATTCCGTGCCTCCTTCCTGCACATACCACCCACTCCCCATTCACTCCCTGCTCCCCTCCTGCACATACCACCCACCACCAATTATTCTGTGCCCCCCTCCTGCACATACCACCCACCCCCATTCACTCTGTGCCCCCCTCCTGTACTGTACATACCACCCACCCCCATTCACTCTGTGCCCCCCTCCTGTACTGTACATACCACCCACCCCCATTCACTCCGTGCCCCTCTCCTGCACATACCACCCACCGCCATACACTCAGTGCCCTTTCCTGCATATACCACCCACTGCCACACACTCTGTGCCCCCCTCCTGCACATACCACCCACCGCCATACACTCTGTGCCCCCCTCCTGCACAGAGCACTGCCATAAAATCTGTGCCCCCCTCCTGCATAGACCACCCACTGCCATACAGTCAGTGCCCTCTCCTGAACATACCACCCACGCCATACTCTCTGTTCCTTTCTTTCCCCCTCCCTGCCAGCCCATTTGCTTGGATTATACTATGGCTATTCCTCACCAACCAACAGTATTCCCCATCCCGCTCCAGTCCCATTGACATCCATCTATCCCCCCCCTCATGCCAGCGCAAATCCTCTTCCTATTTTATCCCTATACAGACCAAGATCCCCCAGTTTCACTCCAGTTCTCCTCTACCCATCACTCATTTCCTACCCACTCCTTTCTTTTTACCCCCACCTTCTTCTTCAGGGGCTAAGGAAGGACCCTGAGGCAGAGCATCTTACTACTGCTTGTGTGGGTGGGATGTGTACTGCGCCCATCCTTGCTGACCCCCCCTCTCCTATTCATCCCATGTGATTGGCGCAGTACACATCCCACCCACACAAGCAGCAGCAGTAATAAGATGCTCCAGCCCGGGGTTCTTCCTTAAGCCCTGCAAAGGGTGTGAGTAGGGCCTCATGTCTAAATTTTGCCTAAGGCCTCACAAAGCCTAGAGCCGCTTCTAGCTACCCAAGGTGATCGTCTCGGACAGGGGTAGTCAGTTTGTGTCCCAGTTCTGCCAAGCCTTTTGTGCACAGTTGGGATATCAGCTTGATTTCTCCTCTGCGTATCACCCGCAATCTAATGGGGCCGCAGAACGAGCCAACCAGTCCTTGGAGCAGTTCCTACGTTGCTATATTTCTGACCATCATAACAACTGGTCAGACCTCTTACCTTGGGTGGAGTTTGCTCACAATACTGCCTTGAATTCTGCTTCCCGATTGTCCCAGTTTATGGCGAACTAAGGTTTCCAACCTTCCATGTTGCTTTGCATTTGCATTTTTTTCCGCAGAGCATTCCCGCGTTAGAGGAGCATCTCCGTGGTCTTCATCCCACTTTGGCACAAGTCCAGGAGGCTTTGCGACATGCCAATGATAGGTACAGACTCCATGCTGACCACAGACGCCTGCCTGCACCTTCTCACCAGGTTGGGGACAGGGTCTGACTGTCATCTCACAACCTCCGACTCCGTGTTCCCTCTCTGATGTTTGTACCTTTGTTTATAGGCCTTTCCATATTCTCCGCAGGATTAACCCAGTGGCTTACGCCCTTTCTTCTCTGAGCTGGCCGCTCAGCTGTCAGTTAATTGCCAGCTTGTCAGTCCTGCTTACTTAAGCCGTCCAGCCCAGATCTTCTCTGCCTTTGCCTGGTCAACATCACAGAGACTCTCTTCTGTCTGGCTGTTAAAGACTTGCTTGGCTGAAGTCCCTTCTGGTAACAGATCCTGCTTGCTGTTCCACTATGCTGATCCCTGGCTTCCTGACTTCCTGGCCTGTCTGACTATCCATTCCGATTACCGAACTTTGGCTATGTTTTGACCACGTTTGTTCTATTTACTTTTATTATTATTAAACTAGTGTGATTTAACTATACTTCTGTCTCGGTCTGATTCATGGTTTCTGACACTTACCTTGGACTGAGATTCCAATTATTTATTTATTTCATATGTTGATGAGTTTTTTTCACTAAAACTAGCTCTTGATAATAATTTGTTACTTTATCTCTTTTGTTTACCCACTGTAAGCTATGTCTCTCATTTAAAATCGCCCCCCTCTCTTTTGTATGTTGTATGATGAAACAAAGATTGAACTCTTTGGCATGAATGGCAAGCATCTGTCTGGAAAAAAACAGGCACCATTCATCACCTGGCCAATACCATCCCTACAGTGAAGCATGGTGGTGTCAGAATCATGCTGTGGGGATGTTTTTCAGCGGCAGGAACTGGGAGACTAGTCAGGACCGAGGGAAAGATGAATGCAGCAATGTACAGATACATCCTTAATAAAAACCTGCTCAAAAAAGTTGCCCAAAAACAGGTGTGCCAAGCTTGTAACATCATACTATAAAAGACTTGAGGCTGTAATTGGTGCCAAAGGTGCTTCAACAAAGTATTAAGCAAAGGATGTGTACATTCATTTTTATTTTTCATAAATTTGAAAAGATTTCAAACAAACATCTTTCACATTGTTATTATGGGGTATTGTTACTAGAATTTTGAGAAAATAATGAATTTAATCCGTTTTGTATTTCATTCTGTAAAATCCGTTTTGTAAAATGTGGAAAAAGTGAAGTGCTGTGAATACTTTCCAGACTGTAAATCTACTAGTGCATCTAACACTATCCTCTCCCCAGATTGACAATGGCCCTATCCAAAGGTCTCTTGTCTCTGTTGCTCCTCCTTTCAGAGTGGAGACACCGTAAGACAGTGGTCTCAAACTGGCGGCCCTCCAGCTGTTGCGGAACTACAAGTCCCATCATGCCTCTGCCTGTGGGAGTGGGAGTCATGCTTGTCAGTCTTGCAATGCCCCATGGGACTTGTAGTTTCACAACAGCTGGAGGGCCGCCAGTTTGAGACCCCTGCCGTAAGACAAGAAATGTGATACTGGATGGTTTACTTAAAGAAAAAGGAAAATCCCTAAAATAAGAAAACGAATGCAGCTACCACATTTAAGGACTGGTAAGCTGCACTATATTGCATTTCTGTTTTGGGTTTAATATTGCTATAATTCAGCTGCTGCTGCACTTTCCATCCTATAAAATATGTGAAAACTTTGACATGGAAAGTGAGGTCCCCTTGTAATGGTAGCAAGTGGGTGCAGTCAAATGCAGATATCTTCTCAATGCGTTAATTAATAGAAATAGGAGTATAGCAAATGGTATAAGTATCATCTGGAACCCCAGATGATGACTTTGTAGTTGAAACATGTTGGGTGGACTCCTCACGACTGCCGCTATATGATTTTTATGCTGTTTCCTATCTTCTGAAATGTGAGTTTGTTTTCAATTATTTTAATAAATCCAAGTTTAAACGTTATCACGCTATGTGAGTATTTCTACCCCTTGCATGAAATACAAACTATCCGTTTGGCTTAAGTTGGAGTGTCTATGGATGTGGAAGCCGTGCTGATATTCCTTTCTGACGTATGGTGATGACATCTGACCAGACATACTGCCTAGACCTGTTGGTCATCAAGCTTTTTTGACCTGTATGGCGTATCCCATTTCAGGCCATTAAATTCCGGTAAGCCTCCATATTTTCTGGTGATAGTCCCGGCACTGATTTCAATCTTCCGTGCACCTATGGTCCTTCTACCGTCTACTTACCTACCAGATTGGGTCTAACAATCCACCTGTGCGCCTGGGAGGCATTTGTCCATCATTGCCTATGCACTACCCCCATAGACTTTTGTTTTTTTTCACAATTATTTCACATATTTTATATGGACTATTATGTTTTGAGATATTGACTTATTTTGAGGCGTTGAACGCATAGATATTTTTTCTTATCAATCACTGTTATATTTGCTCATTAAGTGCACTATGGTTTCACTTAGTAGTTGTTTAGATTAACTACATATGGATATTTATTCCTCATATTATTGTGATATATTTATTCACTGTTTATATTCATTGAGCTTATAGCGCTACACTTCTTAATTTTTTATGGTTATTACTTTTACCCTGAGTCTATGGGTGTGTTAGCTGCTATTCTAGTATTTTCCCATTTTTTAGCGCAGCACTGTACTCATCCCTTCTATCTGCTAACCCAGAATAAGTATGCAGGTAGTACTTTGACTTTTCTGATCAACAGACCTGTTCTTCTGCCTTAAAGTACCATAGTTAGAGGATGAGCTTAATAGCCAGGCAAATGGCATTTTCAGAAAGAGGTCAGCAATGACAGCCTCTATATTCCTATTAGGAAAGGTTTACTTTAATGTTGGGGATAGGGAAACCAGAAGTCAAATAGAATTATTAATGAACACATAACACAGGTGGACAGTTTCAACCCACCAAAAGCACTCAGAAGTTATTGAAATAGACATTCTTTACAATGCTTGGCATTACACAGCAATTCATTTGAATCATGCATGAAGTTTAAGTAAGGATTGTGACATTTATTATAGTGATAGATCACACATGAAAAGTTGTGTTCTTCTTTATACTGGAGATAAAACCTTTAGCAATTTTTTAACAGGAAATCTGGTTAGAAGATTGTATTAAAAAAGGAAGTAGTAGTTGATATGGGAAATGACAATAAGCCCACAATAAACAGACACATTTTCACACATGAAGGTGTACAGAGCTCACTTACTGTGGGGGATGGGCCTTGGTGGAGTTCTGGCAAGTTTAGTTCCAGGGTAGATGTAGGAAGGGGGGATTGGCTTCTTTGATGGTTTTTGGATGTAGTGTTGGAATTTGGAAGTGAATGTATTGGGGTATTAGGACCTAAAAACCAAAATATACAAATGAGGATGTAAAATATGATCACATTTTTTAGCATGTGGTGCAGCATACTTGTGAAGCATTAAAATACAGGTTAGTGGATACAGTTGGGCATTTAGATCTATTTGCAGATTTGGAGTGTGGAAAGGTTTCTATTCAAACGTTGTTCTATGATATTCTTAGTTTAAAACTGAGAACTGTAGTTCATTTACCCTAGGTTCACACCTGTGCGTGTTTGAGTGCATTATGCAGTTTGCAGAAACTCACTACAGTCCATTTAACAGTTTCCTATGGTACAAATTCACATCTATGCCTTTTGGGGCCGCTGCATTTTTGGAAAGGGTCAGGGGTTTTTTTCCCGCATTTTGCGGGTAATAGACTTCAATGGAATCACACCAGAAATGCAAGTGTTGGGTTTGTGATGCGATTTTTGATGTGTTTTGCGGTTTTTATTTTAACACTGCATATAGCTGGTTGCTAAGCAGGGGGCCGGGAAGCCGGACACCACGTCCTTAACAACCAATGAGTCATCAGCTGTCAGCGGAGTTCCCTGTTGACAGCTGAATATAAAAAAAAAAAAAAAAAAAAAAGGTAAAAAATTGCAAAAAATAGACCCTTCGGGTCTAGTACGGATTCAGAGGAACTCCCCACCCACGCCAACATTTTTTTTTTTTTTTTTAAATGGTGTGGGGTCCCCCCCCAAAATCCATACCAAACCCTTATCCGAGCATGCAGCCTGGCAGATCAGGAAAAGGGCGGGACAAGCGAGTGCCCCCCGCCCTCCTGAACAATACCAGGCTGCATGCCCTCAACATATAAGGGGGGGGGTGCTTGCTTTCATGTTGATGGGGACAAGGGCCTCTTCCTGACAACCCTGGCCACTGTCTTCTCCCAGTGCTGTCTTCTCCCCGAGCTGTCTTCTTGTGCTGTCTTCTCCCGCTGCTGTCTTCTTCCTCGTCGCCAGTTACCCACTATAAAAAAAAAAAAAAAAAACGCTCTTCTATTGCTGTCTTCCTCGGTTGTGTTGTCCGCCGCTGTCTGGCATCTCTTATATAGACATGGGGCATGGCCATCTGATGACATCCCCCGGAGAGCCCGGCCCTTGCTACATCACACCTTGTTGATGTCATCCGATGGTCACGCCCCATGGCTATACAAGAGATGCCAGACAGCGGGCGACAACTCAATGGAGGGAGACAGCCACAGAAGATGAGCGGCTTGGGGAAACGACAGCAACGGGAAGAGATGGTGGCGGAAGAGATGGCAGCGGGAGTAGACGGCTCACAGCTATTTTTTTAATAAAGGACTTGTCAAAAACCAACTCTTGTTTTTTTCTTACATTTCACTGCTTTTTGAGGTGAATGGGTAGGGTAGGGGTACCAATTCACATAGGGGGGATCTGGGGGCCCCCTTCCAGATACCGATAAGCCCCCCCCGCCCGCAGACCCTGACAACAACCGGCCAGGGTTGTCGGGAAGAGGCCCTTGTCCCCATCAAGCACCCTTCCCCCCTGTATTGAGGGCATGCGGCCTAGTATGCTCGGATAAGGGTTTGGTATGGATTTGGGGGGGAACCCACTGCATTTTTTTTTTTAAAAACTGGCGTGGGGGGGTACCCTCCGAATCCATACTAGACCCGAAGGGCCTGGTATGGACCTGGGGGGAACCCCACGCCGGGGTTTTTTTTTTGCGATTTTTTTTTTTTTTTTGCCGGAAATTTTTAATTTTTTTTGTAACATTCAGCCATCAGCGGGGAACCCCGCTGACAGCTGATGACCCATCGGTTGTTAAGAGGGCGGCAGCTGGCTTCCCGGCCCCCTGCTTAACAACCAGCTATATACAGTGTGTTTACAGTGTGTTTAACCACTTCAGCCACGGAAGGTTTTGCCCCCTTCCAGACCAGGCCATTTTTTGCGACACAGCACTGCGTCGCTTTAACTGACAATTGCGCAGTTGAGCGACTTGGTACCCAAACAAAATTGATGACCTTTTTTTCCCCACAAATAGTGCATTCTTTTGGTGGTATTTGATCATCACCTCTGCGGTTTTTATTTTTTGCACTATAAACCAAAAAATAGTAATCATTTTGGAAAAACAATATTTTTTAATTTTTGCTATAATAAATATCCCAAAAACAAAACAAAATTTCTTCACCAGTTTAGGCAGTTTATTCTTCTACGTCTTTTTGGTGAAAAAAAAAAAAAAAAAATCGCAATAAGCATATATTGAATGGTTTGCGCAAAAGTTATAGCGTCTACAAAATAGGAGATAGAATTATGACATTTTTATTATTTATTTTTTACTAGTAATAGCGGCGATCATTGGGACTGCGAACTTGCAGCAGACAGATCGGACACTTTTGACACTTTTTTGGGACCATTGACATTTATACAGCAATCAGAGCTAAATATAGCCTCTGATTACTGTATAAATGTCATTGGCAGGGAAGGGGTTAACACTAGGGGCGATCAAGGGGTTAAATGTGTTCCCTCAGTGTGTGTTCTAACTGTGGGGGGTTGGGAGTGACTAGAGGAGGAGACATATTGCTGTTCCTAACTAATAGGAACACACAATCTATCTCTCCTCTCCTGACAGAATTGGGATTTGTGTGTTTACTCACACAGATCCCGGTTCGGTCTCTCGTGCCTGCGATCATGGGTGGCCGGTGGTCAATGCAACCGCAGGCCACACTCATCGGGTTCCCCGCCGGTCAGGAAGAAGTTAAAGAAAAAAAATCTGTAAAACGCAAAATGCATGAAAACTGCATGTAAAAATGCAATAAAAAACGAGGGTTTTGAAATGCACTGCAAAATGTGCATGAAAAACGCATCAAGCGCAGCCGCATAAATGTGAACCTAGACTTAAATGAGCTCACTGTTTTGTATTCCATACAGAATAATTTGTTTTGGGACATTGCAATTTAATATTTGTTAAATTTTTTAATGATGCCCTCTGATAGCTTTAAATTCCATTTAAAGGGCCGGTGTCGATGGACCTTTTTCCAGAACTGCTTCCCTTCCTACATAAGTCTATGGGAATCAAAAGCAGATGAAACAGGTCAAATGCAGGATGGCTGCATCTGTAATGATACCTGAATAGTCCTTGAAAAGTAAAAGGCTGGGTTCACACAAGAGCACCGAGTGGCTCACAGCAGGGGGTCTGATGCGTATCCATTCACCAGTTCAGGTCCGATTTCGGCCCAAATTTTTGACTGTATTTATATCCGATTCCTGTGCAATTCGTACCGGAGATGTGTGAACCAGCTCCATAGAGAACCAGTCAGAATCTCCAGCTAGCATCCAATTCGCAATAGCGTGAACCCAGCCTCAAACCGATGTCAAAAGCACACACTGCATTTGCGGATCGAAACCAGTTGACACAGGTTAATTTGCTGTGTTAAATACTTAAATACATTAAATACTTACACCTCCCTCATTAAAGTGAAAGATTCAGGTGATTAACCACTTGCCGCCCGCCATATAGCAAAATGACGTCGGCAAAGTGGTTGCGATATTCTGACCAGACGTCATATGACGTCTTTCAGGATATCAAGCCGCTGCTCGCCCCCTGGGGCGCGCATCGCGGCGAACGTTGTTGCAACGTGTCAGCCTGGCACACCGCAACTACGATCTCGGTAAAGAGCCTATCACGGAGGCTCTTTACCACGTGATCAGCCGTGTACAATCATGGCTGATCACGAAGTAAACAGGAAGAGCCGTTGATTGGCTTTTCCTCACTCGCGTCTGTCAGACGTGAGTAGAGGAGAGCCGATCGGCTGCTCTTCTGACAATGGGGGTCTGTGCTGATTGTTTATCAGCACAGCCCCCCCTCGGATGCCCGCCCAGGACCACCAGGGATGCCACCAGACCACCAGGGATGGCTACCACACTGGACCACCAGGTATGCCACCCTAGACCAGCAGGGAAATGCCAATCAGTGCCCAGGCAGCTGCCAATCAGTGCCACATCAAAATGCCTGCCAGTGCCACCAGTGATGCCTGTCAGTTAAATCCATCAGTGCCAGCCATCAGTGCCCATTAATGCTGCCTTTCAGTGCCCATCGGTGCCACCTGTCAGTGCCCAGCAGTGCCATCTATCAGTGCCACCCATAAGTACCCATCAGTGCACAGTGTCGCCTATCAGTGCCATCTATGAGTGCACATCAGTGCCACCTATCTGTGCCCATCGTCAGTGCTACCTCATCAGTGCCCATCAGTGCAGCTTATCGGTGCCGCCTCATCAGTGCAGCTTATCGGTGCCGCCTCATCAGTGCAGCTTATCGGTGCCGCCTCATCAGTGCCCATCAGTGCAGCTTATCAATGCCCATCAGTGAAGGAGAAAATGTACTTATTTACAAATTTTTATAACAAAAACAAAGAGAAACTGTTTTTCAAAATTTTCGGTCTTTTTTTATCCGTTTAGCAAAAAATGAAAACCGCAGAGGTGATCAAATACCACCAAAAGAAAGCTCTATTTGTGGGAATAAAATGATACAAATTTACTTTGGGTACAGTGTAGCATGACCGTGCAATCATCATTTAAAAAGTGACAGCGCTGAAAGCTGAAAATTGGCCTGGGCAGGAAGGTGCGAAAGTGCCCTGTATTGAAGTGGTTAACTAGAACTTTCCAATATGTTCAAAGTATGTAGCTGGAATTTTCAAGGACTCACATGGCTGTTTTTGCATTTTATTTTATAAAGGTTGGTAAGCAGAAGGTAATGTGTGTAATCAAATTTAGCAAATGACAATCTTAAACTTTAGAGGTGTTCTGTACACTCATAATTCAACAGCTGTCACACAATTTACCATAACTAATGTTATATAAACCCATAAGAAATCAATAAAGACTTTTCAAAATGTTTGGTCAAAATGGTGCAAGGATCAAAATGCAGCACAGCTTTCATTTTGTATTGGTGTATCTTTAGAAAAAGTGAATTCCATTTGGTTTGGTATGGTTGCTGCTCTAAGCTCCGAACACTATTTTGAAGAAGTCTATTCATTCATTTTCTACTAGAACAGGACAGATTATAAATTGCGGAGATTCAACACTAGGTGGCAACAGTGTTATTGCATTCATTAAAACAATCTCAGAAGCCATTTTATTGTTACAACAACCTAAGCAAACAGAGATCACATCTCAATCCAAGCTTGTACATGTCTAGAAATTCTCTCTAACAAGTTCTTGGAGCATGCAAATTCTTTCACCAGGCTGCCCTGAAATTCATGCTTTCACTCGTCCAATGTTTGGGAAAAAGGCCATGCTATTACTTCCGTAACTGTCTGCATAGAATAGATCATTTCCATCCACCACCTTATTTACAGCTGTTAAATGTTACACTTTTGAGTATAATATGTTAACTATTTCTATCCACAAACTTTTTTTTTTTTTTATTATAAAAATGCCCAGAAATTTAAAGAGTATGCAAACACAGCATTTCATATTCCTGATATGTACCTGCTGTACCAATGTACTTGTATGAGAAAGTATCCTGTTCTCTTTGTATTACTTCCTTTGTGTGAAATTCCTGGTGTTCCTGCCAGTCCCTCTGCTTTCCTATTAAAAACTGACCACACTAAGCAGGAGAACACACCTGTGGTCAGTTCTCTAACTATGCTGGGAACACAGCCTGTTCTCCTCCAATGATCAGATTTGTCCTGACACACCCCTGCTGCATAGCCATTCACTGGAAAACTCAGTGTACTGGTGCTTCTCCTCCCCCCAGCTCTTGTGCAGCTGAGAACAGAGGGAATGTGATCACTCATAAAAAAGGGGGAATAAAGGTATTAATATTTTTTTTCATATCTATACACAAATATTTTGCCTTTCATTTCTATTTTAAACTGAATGGGTTGTTTTACAAGGTGATCGTATACAATCACTTTAACACAATCAAAAAATTGCAGCTTTCACAATCTACACAATGCCTAGAACCAGCATCCATTTGTATATCATTGTACAGTGGAACCTCAGATTATGAGTAAGGCGGTTAACAAGCGTTTCGCAACACGAGTACTGTATTTTTAAAAATCGTAACTCGGTTTGCGAGTGTTGTCTCACAAAACGAGCAGGATTCAGGCCAAAGCGGTGTGCAGTACCGCTTTTGGCCTGAGGTGGGGGGGCGCCGGAGCCAAGCAGAGCCGAACGTCACGTTCAGAAATGCACGGAAAGGCCCGAGTACAGCACGGCTGGCCTTGGCAAATCTCGGGTAGGAAGTCTTTCTGAGGTTTGCCGAGGTCAGCCGAAGTGTCCTCGGGTCTTTTCGCCCGTTTCCGAGGCTCTCCGGTGCCCCCCCCCCGCGCCTCTGGCCGCATGCGGTATTGCATCCCATTGAAGTCAATACGGAATAAATAATTTTTGTTTCCACTGATTCAATGGGAAAACCCGCTTTGATATGCGAGTAGTTTGGATTACGAGCATACTCCTGGAACGAATTATGCTCGTAATCCGAGGTTCCACTGTAGTCTGTCCTAGATGTGTGAGTACATACAACTAAAATGCACATATAAAGTACTGCCACTACAGTGATTTTATGTAATTTTTTAAAACATTTTTAGCCTAATTGATAGCATCTTAAAAGTCCCTAAGGTTTTATACAAGATTTGACATAATATTATAAATTAACCTGAAGCACTATGTACAATCAACTACTATGCAGATCCCAGGGCCATCGAAAGAACATACATTTTGTGTAGCTATTAATAATAAAGCATGTACTTTCAAAGTGAAACTATACTAAAAAGATTATGGTCCCTTTCACCATTGTACAACTTGTCCTGTGATTTGGGACTGCAAAGTCGCATGACAAGTCGTTCCCCGTGATTTCCAATGACAACCAATTATATTAGTACGACTTCAAGTTGTGCCAACTTCAAAGTAGTCCCTGCACTACTTTGGTCCGACTTTAATAAGAGTTACACAGGCATTCCCTGAAATCGAAAAAAGAAAAAAAAAGTCGCAACAAAATCATGGCCGCGAAATCGTGGCAAAATAACGCGACTTTGAAGTCACAGTAGTGTGAAAGGGGCCTAACAAAGAGAGGTTATTTTACTTCCATATGGCTAACTACCTCTTACAGATATCTAATTGGATATTGAACAGCAGTAATGAGTGAATATGCACAAGTTTGATTTGCTGTGGGTTAGGTGAATCCTGCATGAAAGTGGAAGAACCTGAAATTAGCAGTGAATCACATTGACGTCCACCAGGGAAGAGTCATGTTAGTAAAAGATTGTCTAAGAATACCAGTTATGTGTTTTGTATTCTACTCCAAAATAAGAAAAAAACAGGTACATCAAAATTCCTATATTTTTGGATTGGTATATGTCCCTCATATCTGTTTTTTAACAACTTGCCTATGAGCTATAAAAATGGCTAGTAAATTTGGCCATTTTTATAGCTCATAGGCAAGTTGTTAACAAACAGATATGAGGGACATATACTAATCCAAAAAATAGGAATTTAGATGCACCTGTAAATTTCCTTATTTTGGAGTAGAATACAAAACACATAACTGGTATTCTTAGACCACACTGTATGTTATAAGATTGCTACCTTCAGGTGATTGGACACTGGCAAAAAGCTTGCTAAGTTCCCCCTTATAGTGTATCCATATAACCCAATAGTTCAAACAAGTGTTCAACCTCAAAGGGCAGTTTATTAATCTGCTTCATGCAAAGAATTTCTATCGACCAGCTCTTAAGCCATAGGATCCTTCTCATGACAACAGACATAGTGCCCACCTGTGAAAGCTGCCCTATGCAGTCTTCCTAGGCATCCACTGAGAAACAAAAAACTCTCAAGAAAAATCTTCTAGGAGCTGGTAAATCGCAGCATGAGCTTCTTACAAACGTTGGAAAACATCTACTACAGCCAACAGTATCTGCAGAGCCGCTCAAACCAGAAAGAAGAGTGCTTTAAAGAAGGCATCTAACCTCTTCTTTGTGGTGCCTTTCAAGACTGGAACCTCATCCATTGAGATTGTAATGTCCTATTTAAAGTAAGAAACAGCTGAGTCAACAGCCAGAGACATCCATTTATTGTAGAATTCAACCTCTATTAGGTACTGGGTAGCTTCATAGTGAAAATACCTTTTTACAGTTGAACTTAATCAGCAAACATTGCCTCTTGTAAGTGAGGTTGCTCAGGAAAGGACTGCATTTTTGGCAGTCACCAGGATCCAAAACCAGTCAATTTGGGGAAAGGTTTCCAGCAGCGTAAGTTAGGGTTAGTGCGTACCATATCTGTCAGGAAGCCCACCAAGGTCTTCTGTGTCTTAGACAGCCCTGTACCTTGAGAACGCTCCAGGAAGAACACATTTACTGATGATCAAAAAAAGGAAAAAGGGAAAGGAAAGCAACCATGTTTGTGTCCCAGACATTCCACGCTAGAACCCATAAAACACCTAAGCCTCCCTTGAAACATAAGATATGGAATTCTATGCCCCTGCCCCACCCCCAAAACAGTGGAAACACCAGATAAAGGGCAGGGATTCAGAGCTAACCTGACCCTTTGGGGAGACATTGCAGGGCAAACTTTTTAAGGGGCCCTCCCTACTTAATTAAGGGATTTGGAAACCCATTCAATCGCACCCCCCCCCCCCACACACACACCTCTCTGCCTGAATTCCACTATAAACAGAGGCACTTGCCATGTCCATAGCTGCAGGACCAGCAGCCCAGTCTTCCCTCATCATGGAGGGTATGCCTTACAGGACCCTCAAGCACTTGACTCTCCTGGATCATTTCCAAGGATCACTGCCCTGGATCTCTATAGCACCCTGCTAGAGGTTATTGAATACAGTAGTGATCACTGCCCACATAATCCAGCGCCAACTGTCAGACATTACATGCTGCCATCACTTTTATGCAGAATATGGTCTCCTCTTGGCCTGATGGCTGTAGTGATTGATCAGGATAAAGTCCTCCTCTGCCCACGAAGGGGTGTAAGAAACGGGCTAAAAGTCATGGGAACAAACTTCAGAGAAAACAAGAGGCATGAGCATCACCTAAGGACACCAATTAAAAAACTAAGGGTTATCTGATCTGTGAGGGGTTAAGTCTGACATATTCCTGCTTTTTTTGGCCAATGTCCATTCATCTGAAAATGGCAGTATAAGTAGTCATACATATGAAATCCTGTGTGTCTGTGATGTACAATTAAAGTAATATAGGTTTGATAGATGCCTTATCTCTGCCTATGAACAACATTACTTATATTGAGGAGTCAGATTGCATTTAGCCATGGCTGTGGATGTCTAAAGCAGGGGTCTCAAACTGGCGGCCCTCCAGCTGTTGTGAAACTACAAGTCCCATCATGCCTTTGCCTGAGGGAGTCATGCTTGTAACTGTCAGCCTTGCAATGCCTCATGGGACTTGTAGTTTCGCAACAGCTGGAGGGCCGCTAGTTTGAGACCCCTGTCCTAAAGCCTAGTACACACGATCGGATTGTTGGCCAACAAAGCGTCAGACTTTTGTCCGAAGGGCGTGTACCAGGAACTTGTCTTGCATACAAAGGGTACACAATTGTCGGCCAACAAACATGAACGTATCAACGTACTACAAGGATTTTCAGCTCTTGATCGCCACCCTTTGGGCACTTTCTGCTAATGTCGTGTTTGGTAAGCATTGATTCTGAGCATGCGTGTTTGTACTTTCAACTTTTGTGTGACGGACTTGTGTACAGACAATAGGGAAATCTGACAACAGACCGTTGTCCACCGAAAATTTACTAGCCTGCCAGTATATGCTTCACAAGGTAACTTTTAATATGATTCTCCAAATATATACAGCTTGTGAAGGATGCCACAGATGGAACCTGGATGGGAGATATGTTCTTACATTATTTGGGTTGTGGTCCCTTTAAAGGGGACTAAAATAAGCAGTTGGGAGGACTCAGGGAGTCTCAACCATGCAGATTGAGAAGTTCTGTGCTGTGCTGGTCTGGCAAAAGAGAAAAACTGACCTAGTTTTCCCAGGATTGGCAAGTCCTAGTATAAGGCCTGGAATTTGTAGGCTCGGAGGGATTTTGGGTGGGAAAGAAGCCTCTGACCCTGACTACAGGGACTGTGATCCTGAAGGAGTTAAGAGGGGGCTGAAAGGGGCAGGAAGCAATCAGCAGGTGCCCGATAGATGGTGAGTGGGGAAAGACACACTTATGTGAGGATTGTGGACTTTGTGGACTGTCTAAATATGAAAATAATTCTGGATTTCTGGACCTTTGTAAAGGGACAAGTTTCATGGGCAGTAAACTGAAACCGCTATTTTGTGTACCAGGAGTATGAATTGTTTTGCTTATTGTTTCATGCTGAAAGAAGCGGTTTCTAATTATCTTTTTGGAAAATAAAGACTGTCACTTTTACCAACGCATTTGCTAGTGATCCCATGTAACGAGCTATACAATTACAACACAGATGCTTTGATGCTATCAAATTAAAAATGTTCAATTAAATCCCAATGTTTATTATGCCATACCATTTTCGTCATACACATTTTTGCACAAAGTCAGAAGTAAGACTATAATGTGTATAGACATTAAAGCTGAATTCCATGTATGGTTTTTTTTTTTTTTTGCAGTTACATAAGTCCAACTTGAAAAGGCGGGGTGATGACATCACAATCTCCAGTTGTGGCTATTGCAGTTATTGTCTGCTTCCACTGCAGGATTGCCAACCGTCAGTAAATTTAAGGACAGTCTGTAAAAATCTGTGATTTTTACAACTGTCTGTATATATCAGGGGCTGGTAATTTGTAATGTTGTGTTGACTTTTTAAGTGTAAACCAGGCAAATCACTTGTTATGGGTATTGTTGTTGTTTCCATATTGTTTTTATACTGTTGAAAAATCAGTTGTCTTCGTTTTTAATAGGTGTTCTGTCAAAAAGTTGCCCGGTCAGTAGATTTTCCATGTTTTGTCAGTAAAAAATGCTGCGGGAGGCTGGCAACATTGTTCCACAGGGATAGCCCATGTATGGAATATGAATACTTACATTGGTCCAGACTGGACCAATATTACTAGGGTTGCACTGATACCAGTATCTGTACCGATACCGAGCATTTGCACAAGCACTAGCAGGGGGGGCCGGGCAGCCTCACGGATGTTCAGTGCGGGCAGTTACAGGCACCGATCTCCCTGAATAGCTTTCAATAAAGCAGCTGACAGCTACTTCTCCTCCTCTCACTCTTGTGGCTGTCAGCTGCTTTATTGAAAGCTATACAGGGAGATCGGTGTCTGTAACTGCCCACATCGATCGTACCGTCTGTCCCCTGTCCTTCTCCGGCTCCCCGGGTCCTCCTCCATGCCCCTCTGGTCCCCCCTTCATCCTGGATCTGTCAGGATGGAGAGCGGAGGAAAGAGCATGTAAATATGTAATTTACCAGCTCCTTCCTTTTCTAAATGAACAGAGCCAGTGTTCACTGTGTTTACGATTCAGTTTATGAATGGGGAGGAGTCTCTGTCTGTGTCAGTGAAGCTGAGGCTGCAGAGAAAGGGGGGGGGGGTGAATCTGTGTCCCAAGTCCTTTTCCCTGTCTTAAAAGTGAGATGTCGGGGCTCTGTTTAGACCCCTGATATCTCACCAAAGGCCCCAAACAGGGCTAATAAAAAATAAAAGAATCGTAATAAATAAATATGTAAAAGGTTAAATTGTAAAAATAAATTAAAAAAAACACTGACACTGTCCACTCCCCTCTCCCAAAAAAAGAAAGCATTGTAAAAAAAAAAAAAGTAACAGAAAAAAAAAAATGTAAAAAATAAAATAAAAATAAAAAACTACTGACAGAGTCCAAGCCTCATCAGTGCCACCTATCAGTGCCCATCAGTGCTGCATAATAGTGCCACTGTCACAGAACAGTAAAAAAATTGGTTATCGGTGAGTACTTGAAAAAAAAACTATCAGTACTTGTACTCGGTCTTTAAAAAGTGGTATCGGTGCAACCCTAAATATTACTATACAAAAAAAACAAATAAAACGTTGCAATGAGATACAGTCAGTGCTCAAGTGGGGAAAAAAAGATACAGTCTCATTGTACGGAATTTTAGGAATGTCCTTTCCAGTTAAAAGTTCTCTTTTGTAATTTTGATTACAAAAAACAGTATCCACCGCTTCCGAATACTAGTAAAAATAGTAAAATGTGGTATTCACAAACTTTCCTTATAAACTTACTATATCACATAGAATGGCTGAGCAGGTTTCTTCCTGGATGTCAGTTTATGTGATATGGCAAGATAATAAAGAAAACATTTGTGTGTATGACATTTTACTTTTTCAATAAAGATTATATGAAGGTGTCACATAATGCTTGTGCTCTGTTTGTTCTATAAAATAGATAAAAAATAAAAAGCACTGTTAATTCAACTTTTAAGCAGCTTTTTTGCAACTTACAAATAATGAAAACACATTGGCTGTTAAAAATATACACAAGCAAATTAACCACTTCAATACCGGGCCTATTCTGGTACTTCTCTCCTACATGTAAAAATCATCATTTTTTTGCTAGAAAATTACTCGGAACCCCCAAACATTATACAGTATATGTTTTTTTACCAGACACCCTAGGGAATAAAATGGCGGTCATTGCAACTTTTTATCTTGCATTGTATTTGCGCAATAATTTTTCCAACGTCTTTTTTGGGGAAAAAAACGGTTTCATGAATAAAAAAAATAACAAAACAGTAAAGTTAGCCCAATTTTTTTGTACAATGTGAAAGATGATGTCACGCTGAGTAAATAGATACCCAATATATCACGCTTTAAAATTACACACACTCATGGAATGGCGCCAAACTTCGGTACTTAAAAATCTCCATAGGCGACGCTTTGAAAATGTTTACAGGTTACCAGTTTAGAGTTACAGAGGAGGTCTAGTGCTAGAATTGTTGCACACGCTCTAACGCACGTGGCGATAACTCGATGGTTTGAAAGGAGTTTACATATGTGGGCGGGACTTACTTGTGTGTTCGCTTCTGAACGCGAGCTACCGGTGACAGGGCAGGTGACAGTTTACTTTTTTTTTTTTTTTTTTTTTTTTTTTTATTTTACTTAATTTTTTTTTATTTTTAAACTTTATTTTTACATTTTTTTTAATCACTTTTATTCCTATTACAAGGAATGTAAACATCCCTTGTAATAGGAATCTATTGTGACAGGTCCTCTATATGGAGATATGGATAGCATGAGATCGAGAAAAAAATTCTCCGATCTCATGCTGACAGCCGCAATCGCAGCTTTGATTACTTCCGGGAACCCGGGCGTGATGTCATAACGTCGCGCCCGGGCCTCCGAGAGTCATAGAGATGACTGGTGACCATCTGGTCACCAGAAATCTCTATCGTCGTCATCCGGCACCGGCCGATTCTTTTTCCGGGCCCCCGATGGCACGGGAGAGCCCAGAAAAACGCCGGATGGCGGTGGGGGGGGGGGACACGTCCCCTCCCGTCGCCCCTAAAGAATGATCAAACGGCGGAACTGCTGCTATGATCGTTCTTATCGTGTACAGAATCGCCAGCTGGAAAGAATGACATCTGAATGATGCCTGTAGCTGCAGGCATCATTCAGATGTCCCCGCACAAAGTCAAGGACGTCATATGACGCCCTAAGGTTTTGAAGTGGTTAAGCAATTGGGTAAGTAAACCATTTCACATTTTTGCTTCCTTTGGTTCTCTGATTACTGGCTAACTGTCAATTACTGCCAGTTAACATTTCCCTATATTTTCTCAAAATCATCTGCAGCTATAAACGTTCTTTGCAAATGCTGTTAAATCCAAAAAGTACCCTAACCCCCTTTAGATGTACACATTGCCTATGCCACATCATAGTTGGATGGGAGAAATAGGCTAGGAGTATCCTTAACGAGGATGCTTTTAGGCTGGGTTCTCACTTA
The DNA here is from genome assembly GCF_042186555.1 of Aquarana catesbeiana. Classification (NCBI taxonomy): domain Eukaryota; kingdom Metazoa; phylum Chordata; class Amphibia; order Anura; family Ranidae; genus Aquarana; species Aquarana catesbeiana. The sequence continues at coordinate 211,683,340 of NC_133334.1, read as the reverse complement.
TGCGAACTGGATGCAGGTTTCACCGCATCCAATTCGCATAGCAGGAGATTGTGACCGGCTCTCTATGGAGCCGGATCACACATCTCTGCAGCGGCTCCGGTGCGAAATGGACAGGAGCCCTGTGCGTCTTTTGGTCCGTTTCAGGTCCGAATTTAGCCCAAAATTCATGCTGAATTCAGACCTGAAAGAGTGAATGGAGATGCACCGAAGTCCTGCTGTGAGCCACTGTGTGTTCTAATGTGAATCCAGCCTAAATCTTCCAGCAATCTTGCAGCATTCTTTCTCCTTTTACTCACACATTTTCAGCAGTCACAGAAGGCTTATGGCATACAAATACAATATTTTAGGGTTGCTATTATTGAATTAACCAAGAGCAAAAAAACATAACAGAGCTTTGTAATGGAAAGCACATACCATGTTCAGCATAATGTTTCTCTAATTTCTCATCCAACATCTTGCAAATTCCGTCTCCAAAGTTTTGAAGTATTTTGGCCTCCTTTCCACTATGGAGGGGTAGGGGATACTTCTTCAGTGAGCTAATAGCCTATAAAGACAGAAGGACTTAATACATAAATATTGCTCATACAGAGGCATGATATTTTTCATATTATATTATTATTATTCAAAATAACTGAGTAACCAGCAATTCTAAACCATATATTTTTTGTGAACTGGAGTATAGAAGCATAAACACAAGTCTTTAAACCATACTGAAATATAAAGTAAGCGAGAACTTGCAGTCAGAAAAAAATCCTATTGAACCCTATTTACTGTCAGCTCCAGACCGGGCAGCCTCCACCTGAAGCTAGGCAAAGATGCACACTGTTCCTCAGTACACATCCATGACCTTTTGCTGGTTAATTTGTAGTATACAGAATAGGCACATTTCATATTGGCTGTGATGTGAAAATGAAAATCTGGCTCACTAAACAGAGACTACTATCGGACCTCTCTCCCATTTGCTTTGACCTTCCATCAATGACGCTCTGCGAAAGCTGCCTATCTGACATGCTGCTGGTTGGAAAACTCTGAAAAAAGTCAGGGTATCTGGCATTCATATAGTTTACAGATTACACCCTTTTCTGAAAATATAGTATCATGTCAGCTCACTCACTGGCGATTTTCAGAAGTGAAAACCTAAAGTACATAACATGAAATTTCACTCTGCAAAGCCCAATTATGTAAAGCGTGGTGCTTAGTGAAAAACAAGTACTCACGGGAAGGGTAATAAATGCAACTGGCAGAGAGGGGCAGGGCAGATAAACTGAAATGTATGAACTTGTGTTGCGGGGCCTCTGCAGTAAAATGCATGACATAAATAACTGAAGCTGCTGATGTATCAATATTCCCTCGTACCTGAAGAAAGATGTTAGTTGTGCACAATCAGCCAACAGACCGTACACACGGTCGGATTTTCCGACGGAAAATGTGTGATAGGACCTTGTTGTCGGAAATTCCGACCGTGTGTAGGCTCCATCACACATTTTCGATTGGATTTTCTGACACACAAAGTTTGAGAGCAGGATATAAAATTTTCCGACAACAAAATCCGTTGTCGGAAATTCCAATCGTGTGTACACAAATCCGACGGACAAAGTGCCACGCATGCTCAGAATAAATAAAGAGATGAAAGCTATTGGCCACTGCCCCGTTTATAGTCCCGACGTACGTGTTTTAAGTCACCGCGTTCAGAATGATTGGATTTTCTGTCAACTTTGTGTGACCGTGTGTATGCAAGACAAGTTTGAGCCAACATCAGTCGGAAAAAATCCATGGATTTTGTTGTCGGAATGTCCGAACAAAGTCCGACCGTGTGTACGGGGCATTAGGCTCCATGCACACTGGCTTAAAAAACATTGCTTCTACAGGAGCTTTGTGTTCTGCCTGTAGAAGCAACTCAATGTTATCCTATGTGTCCATGTACATTAGGACGTTAAGAGGCATATTTTGAGCTCAACTTTCAGAGGCAGAAAAAAAAAACCTTCTGGTTCACGTTTCTGATTGGAGCTCACTGGCAGAAAAAAACTTAAAACTCTCCTAAACTCATCTAAACTGTGCACACTGGGCTTTTTTTAAGCCCAGTGTGCATGGAGCCTAAGCCTTCACATGATGAACAGACATGTTCTGAGATTGAAGGCATTTACAAAATACACATCATCCCAGGATTTTTGGATTGCGAACAAAATCATTTTTTGGAGTACAGTATGGGACACAAGCTCTTTAATCATTACAGCTGGGTTATATGCAGTTATCTTCAGGCGATTATACACTGACAAAAAAGAAAGATGCAGGGACATCATCCTCTATAACCCCCTAACACTCCTAGCTAGCCTCAGTTTTTGCAGCAAGCAAAAGGCAGATCACAGAAAACAGAAGAGGGACCCGTGTCCCGCACTCTACTCCAAGAAAATGATTTTACTGATGTAGCGATGGTGGACTATAATCGTAATACATGTTTCCTCGTCATTCCCTACCTGTAGTTGTGTCTCTTTAATGCTGGTCGTCAGTGACTGTCATCATATTGGTGAGCCTAACACAATGGTTTGTGGGATTAGTAGTCTTTCTGACCAGCGATTCCATTGCTTAACCATACACCGGCACCACACATCCTAGGGATTTTTGCTACCAGTCAAGGCGATTTCTGGAAAAGCCTATAAAGGAGACCGGAGATCCGCCCCACGCTCTCTTCTTCCTGGGCCTTGCGGAATGCACACCTCTCTGTGACGGGGAGAGAGAGGTTGCGGCCTACTATGCAGTGTCCAAGTGATTCCAGCCTGGCCTTGGAAGGCCTAACTCTGCTTGCTGTTCATCAGACATCTACGCGGCACCAACTCAGAAGCTGGACATCACGTTCATCTGCACTCCACACCCGTGGGTCATCGCTGGCTGCTCCACTGACAGACGTCTATTCCCGTGTCGCTGTCTGCAAGGCATTTGGTTCGGTTCAGTCATTGGTGAGAGGGCAATTGCCCAGCTTCTGCAATCTTTCCCTGGTTACTTTATTTGAACACTGTGTACAGACACCTTTACCTTGGGAACACTTTACTGCAATTTCTATTTGAACACTGTACATAGACACCTTTACCTACAACCATTTTAGGAGTACCATTAGCCCGTTTAAGCCAGTCGGTCTGTTAATGCATCACTGTGCCTTATTGGATATAATCTAATGAGCTCCAACTGCCGGTGAAGACTATCAGGCCTGCACCTCAGACATTGCTGATGTTACTATTTAAAGGGCCCTACACTATCCTTATTCTGTCTGATCTCTCATTAGAAACAAAAAGGTTGAATAGGCCAGCCCGGGGTTCCCCTTTAGAGTGTAACCAACTGCATTGAAAATTTAACCCTATATTGTCCTACAGGTCATGCTTCAGGTGGGATCTAATTGTACATACGTGTGTATTATATCCTCCCATTGTTAAAACTGTTCTTAAGCGGTCTTTGGGGGAATTCCTCTACTGACTCTGGGCTGTTATCCAGAACTTGGTTGATCTATTGCCCTTCTCTTTTGTAAATTAATACTACTTTGCTTATTCCAGTAAAGCTGAGATAGTACAAATATATTGACTTGTGTGACGTGTCATTTAAAGGTGCTTGTGACACATGTCTGAACCCGGAGTGTCAGGTGGGTTGGAAGGTTCACAGGGTCATGTCGATGCAGATGAGCAGGTATATCCAAGCAGTCCTCAAGGGGACTGTAAATCAAAAATCCTACTTCCTTGGTGGTACAGTACAAAACACAAGTCATTACCATTGGGACGTCCAAAAGCATTTCAATTGAGGGGTGTGCAATACAGTAAACGATGACAAAAGGCCCACAAAACAACGGGTCAAGAAAGCTTGACAGACCCAGAGAGCAGCTTTTAACTCCTTATGCCTGAAACTGGCATCAGAAGAGGACTGAACATACACCTGGTAGAACTTGTGAACAGAAACCCAGATGGCAGCCTTGCAAATCTGAGGAACAAAAGCTGGATTTCAAAAAGCCCATGAAGCACTAACAGATGTTAGAATGCACCTTAGCAGAAAAGGGAAGAACCCTATCCTTTAATCAAGTAGTCTTCAAACTGTGGCCTGGTGCTGGATGTGCCCCCTTGCTTGCCTCTATCCAGCCTTTGGGGCACTATTCCTCCCACCATTACGAGACACTGTTCTTCCAACTGACATTAACAATGGGGCCCCTTTTCTCCCATTGACACCAACAATGGGGCACTATTCCTCCCAATGATATGAGCAACGGGGCACTATTTCTCCACCTAATAGCAAAATGTGAGGTTTGCACCCACTGATGCCAGGAAAATTTCCACTCCCCCTAGCCACAGTCCAGCCCCCCCTAAAGTCTGAAGGACAATAAACTGGCCTGTTATTTAAAAAGTTTGGAGACACCGGCTTTAAACCATATGCTTGTCTGATCCACCAAGTAATAGTGGAGTGACAAGAAGGAAGGCCCCTCTCTGGGAACCTGATTGCCTAAAAGCAACAGTAGCTGAGAGACAGACTCTCACAGTGCGTATTATGTCAATACAGTGGAGAGAACGTTCCCTGGGATGCTTTGGAGCAGGACTTAAGGAAGGACAATATTCTAGGTGAAGTGGAAGCAACAGTCCACTCTAGGGTGGCAGGAGGCTTTAGGCCTCAAGACAATCATGTCCTTGTGCAATACTAAGAATGGCTCCTTACAGTATAAGTCAAAGACCCTCTGTGCAAAAGTGACAGCAGCAAGAAAGGCCACCTTGTGAGTTAGGTCAGACAAAATAAATATCTCAAATAGTCTCCAATGGTGGCTTCGGAAGTGCTGAGAGAACCAGACTAAGGTTACAAGGAGACACGGGAGAATGTACAGGGGAAAATATGTGCACAACACACTGAACAAAGGCATAAACTAGAGAGTGAAAATCAAGGGTGCTTTGAACAGGACAGCCAAGGCTGAGATTTGCCCTTTGATGGTACTCAAAGACAGATGCTGATAAAGACCAGACTGGAGGAAGGACAGAATAGGCTCCACTGAGTACTTTCTAGCATGAAATTTCCCCGACTCGCACCAAGCAAAGTAGCCTTCCAGGTGCAATAGTAAACTTCGTGAGAAGTTGACCCCTAATGCCCCATACACACGATAGGAAATTCCACCAACAAAAGTCCGATGTGAGCTTTTGGTCTGAAATTCCAACCGTGTGTATGCTCCATCGGACTTTTGCTGGCGGAATTTCGCCAGCAAAAGACTGAGAGCAGGCTCTCTATTTTTCCATCAGAAAAGGTTCATATCGGAAATTACGGTTGTCTGTATGATTCCGACACGCAAAAACCCACACATGCTCAGAATCATCGCTTCGTATGGAACTTCCCTTTTCTAGTACCGTCGTACGTGTTGTACGGCACCGCATTGTTGACGGTCGAAAGTTCAGAGAACTTTTGTGTGACCGTGTGTATGCAAGCCAAGCTTGAGCGGAATTCCGTTGGAAAAAAACATCCAAGATTTTTCCGAAAAAATTCCGATCGTGTGTACAGGGCATTAGCCTTCAAAAAGGTAGGGTTGACTGAGTCTGGTAAGCTTTTTTCCCGTAAAGCGCTCTCTTCATTGAAAGTAAAAAACCTTATACTGTAGGTGCAGCTCCCCTCCCCCCAGCCCCCCCAAATACTTACCTGAGCTGATCTTGGTCCAGCACTGTGTACAAGAGCAACGGCGCTGCTCTTTCTCTCCCTCCTCACTGGACTCAGAGAGCAGCGGGAGCCATTGGCTCCCACTGCTGTCAATCAAATGCAGTGACGAGAGTGGGGGGCAGGGCTGAGCCACACTATGTATGCCAATATAAGCACACAATGTGGCTCGGAATTGAGCCTGCACAAGTTACACCCCCCAGCAAGCAGCTTGCAAGATGGGGGGTACTCAAAGAGGGGAGGAGCCAGGAGCGTGAGCTGGGGACCCGAGAAGGGAAAGATCGGGGGCAAGTATAACATGTTTTTTATTTTAGAAAAAAGCAACTGAACCTTTAATATGACTTTCAAGTTAGTGACGGAGAAGCAGAATAAACACTTTAGAGAAACGGCTTCCCTAATTACAGAGCTAAGTTGGCAATCCACCACACCAGGGAAAGTCCAATCTTGTGGGTCAGATGCATGGACTGGTCTAAGGACTGGGCCTGTTAGATTAATGCTGCCAAAGTGTTGTGTTGCAATGATCTGGAGTGAAACTGGGCATACAGCACAACCTTGAAGAAAGCAATCCAGGCACAAAGTGACAGCATTTGTCCCAGGGCAGGAAGATTCTAGACAGGAATAGGGCTGCAACTAACAATTATTTTCATAATGGATTTGTTGGTCAGTTGTTTTGAGTAATTCGATTAATTGGATAAAAACCTCAAAAAAAAAAGAAAAAAGGGAAGTACATCTATATGCAGTGGTAAATATAAATAACCAGCTATAAACTTAGGGAACAAAATTTGTAATCTACTCTGAGAAGAACAGCCAGAAGATACTGTATATATATATATATATATATATATATATATATATATATATATATATATATTATACACACACACACACAAACACACACACAGTGGGGACGGAAAGTATTCAGACCCCCTAAAGTTTTCACTCTTATACGGTTATATTGTAGCCATTTGCCAAAATCATTTAGGTTCATTTTTTTCCTCATTAATGTACACACAGCACCCCATATTGACAAAAAAAAACACAGAATTGTTGATATTTTTGCAGATTTATTAAAAAAGAAAAACTGAAATATCACATGGTCCTAAGTATTCAGACCCTTTGCTGTGACACTCATATATTTAACTCAGGTGCTTTCCATTTATTCTGATCATCCTTGAGATGGTTCTACACCTTCATTTGAGTCCAGCTGTGTTTGATTATACTGATTGGACTTGATTAGGAAAGCCACACACCTGTCTATATAAGACCTTACAGCTCACAGTGCATGTCAGAGCAAATGAGAATCATGAGGTCAAAGGAACTGCCTGAAGAGCTCAAAGACAGAATTGTAGCAAGGCACAGATCTGGCCAGGGTTACAACAAAATTTCTGCTGCACTTAAGGTTCCTACAAGCACAGTGGCCTCCATAATCCTTAAATGGAAGACGTTTGGGATGACCAGAACCCTTCCTAGAGCTGGCCATCCGGCCAAACTGAGCTATCTTGGGAGAAGAGCCTTGGTGAGAGAGGTAAAGAAGAACCCAAAGATTACTGTGGCTGAGCTCCAGAGGTGTAGTCGGGAGATGGGAGAAAGTTGTAGAAAGTCAACCATCACTGCAGCCCTACACCAGTTGGGGCTTTATGGCAGAGTGGCCCGACGGAAGCCTCTCCTCAGTGCAAGACACATGAAAGGCTGCATGGAGTTTGCTAAAAAACACCTGAAGGACTCCAAGATGGTGAGAAATAAGATTCTCTGGTCTGATGAGACCAAGATAGAACTTTATGGCCTTAATTCTAAGCGGTATGTGTGGAGAAAACCAGTAACTGCTCATCACCTGTCCAATACAGTCCCAACAGTGAAGCATGGTGGTGGCAGCATCATGCTGTGGGGGTATTTTTCAGCTGCGGGGACAGGACGACTGGTTGCAATCGAGGGAAACATGAATGCGGCCAAGTACTGGGATATCCTGGACGAAAACCTTCTCCAGAGTGCTCAGGACCTCAGACTGGGCCGAAGGTTTACCTTCCAACAAGACAATGACCCTAAGCACACAGCTAAAATAACGAAGGAGTGGCTTCACAACAACTCCGTGACTGTTCTTGAATGGCCCAGCCAGAGCCCTGACCTAAACCTAATTGAGCATCTCTGGACAGACCTAAAAATGGCTGTCCACCAACGTTTACCATCCAACCTGACAGAACTGGAGAGAATCTGCAAGGAGGAATGGCAGAGGATCCCCAAATCCAGGTGTGAAAAACTTGTTGCATCTTTCCCAAAAAGACTCATGGCTGTGTTAGATCAAAAGGGTGCTTCTACTAAATATTGAGCAAAGGGTCTGAATACTTAGGACCATGTGATATTTCAGTTTTTCTTTTTTAATAAATCTGCAAAAACGTCAACAAATCTGTGTTTTTCTGTCAATATGGGGTGCTGTGTGTACATTAATGAGAAACAAAAATGAACTTAAATGATTTTAGCAAATGGCTGCAATATAACAAAGAGTGAAAAATTTAAGGGGGTCTGAATACTTTCCGTCCCCACTGTGTGTATATATATATATTTTATCTAACAAAAGTGAGTACACCCCTCACATTTTTGTAAATATTTTATTATACCTTTTCATGTGACAACACTGAAGAAATGACACTTTGCTACAATGTAAAGTAGTGAGTGTACAGCTTGTATAACAGTGTAAATTTGCTGTCCCCTCAAAATAACTCAACACACAGCCATTAATGTCTAAACCACTGGCAACAAAAGTGAGTACACCCTTAAGTGAAAATGTCCAAATTGGGCCCAAAGTGTCAATATTTTGTGTGCTCACCATTATTTTCCAGAACTGCCTTAACCCTCTTGGGCATGGAGTTCACCAGAGCTTCACAGGTTGCCACTGGAATCCTCTTCCACTCTTCCATGACGACATCACGGAGCTGGTGGATGTTAGAGACCTTGCGCTCCTCCACCTTCCATTTGAGGATGCCCCACAGATGCTCAATAGGGTTTAGGTCTGGAGACATGCTTGGCCAATTCATCAGTTTTACCCTCAGCTTCTTTAGCAAGGCAGTGGTCATCTTGGAGGTGTGTTTGGGATCGTATCATGTTGGCATACTGCCCTGCCACCCAGTCTCTGAAGGGAGGGGATCATGCGCAGCTTCAGTATGTCACAGTACATGTTGGCATTCATGGTTCCCTCAGTGATGTGGAAGCTCCCCAGTGCCGGCAGCACTTATGTAGCCCCAGACCATGACACTCCCATCACCATGCTTGACTGTAGGCAAGACACACTTGTCTTTGTACTTCTCACCTGGTTGCCACCACACACGCTTGACACCATCTGAACTAAATAAGTTTATTTTGGTCTCACCAGACCACAGGACATGGTTCCAGTAATCCATGTCCTTAGTCTGCTTGTCTTCAGCAAACTGTTTGCAGGCTTTCTTGTGCATCATCTTTAGAAGAGGCTTCCTTCTGGGACGATAGCCATGCAGACCAATTTGATGCAGTGTGCGGCGTATGGTCTGAGCACTGACAGGCTGACCCCCCACCCCTTCAACCTCTGCAGCAATGCTGGCAGCACTCATACATCTATTTCCCAAAGACAACCTCTGGATACGACGCTGAGCACGTGCACTCACCTTCGTTGGTTGACCATGGTGAGGCCTGTTCTGAGTGGAACCTGTCCTGTTAAACCACTGTATGGTCTTGGCCACCATGCTGCAGCTCAGTTTCAGGGTCTTGGTAATCTTCTTATAGCCTAGGCCATCTGTATGTAGAGCAACAATTCTTTTTTTCAGATCCTCAGAGAGTTCTTTGCCATGAGGTGCCATGTTGAACCTTCAGTGACCAGTATGAGAGAGTGAGAGCGATAGCACCAAATTTAACACACCTGCTCCCCATTCACACCTGAGACCTTGTAACACTAACGAGTCACATGACACCGAGGAGGGAAAATGGCTAATTGGGCCCAATTTGGACATTTTCACTTAGGGGTGTACTCACTTTTGTTGCCAGTGGTTTAGACATTAATGGCTGTGTGTTGAGTTATTTTGAGGGGACAGCAAATTTACACTGTTATACAATCTGTACACTCACTACTTTACATTATAGCAAATTGTAATTTCTTCAGTATTGTCACATGAAAGGATATAATAAAATATTTCCAAAAATGTGAGGGGTGTATTCACTTTTGTGAGATAATGTATATATACACACTATTAGAGGCTAAATCTGGTACAGAGTAGCCCCGATTCTCCTCTTCTGGGGTCCCCCACTGGCGCTTCTGGCTCCTTCTGCCTTCAGAGTGCCCCTATAGCAAGCCGCAAAATATAGTATAGAGTGTCCCTATAGCAAGGTAAAAAAAAACCTTCTGCCTTTAGAATAACTTAAAGTGATTCTAAAAGGTACAAATATTAAAAAATAAATAAATAGCATGTTACACTTTCCTGCTCTGTGTAATTGTTTTGCACAGAGCAGCCCGATCCTCTTCTTTTTGGGTCCCCCGCCACCGCTGTCTGCTCCTCCCCCCTGCTGAGTGTCCCAAATAGCAAGCCTCTTGCAATTGTCCATTCACACATACAGCATGCCTTGACCCCGCCCCCACTCTCTCCTCATTGGCTTGCTGGCTGTGATTGACAGCAGCAGGAGCCAATGGCTCCTGCTGCTGTGTGAGCCAGTGGGAGAACCAGAAAAGACAATGCTCTCATGCACATCGCTTGATCGAGATGGGGCTCAGGTAAGTAAGGGAGGGCTGCACCCAGAAGGTTTTTTAGAATGCATTAAGGTAAAAAAACTTCTGCCTTTAGAACTACTTTAACCAGTTGTTGACCGCCTAAGCTATGCCACTGTGTGCAGAATCATGAATAGATATATTTTATATATATATATATATATATATATATATATATATATATATATATATATATATATAAATAAATAATTCTGCATTTTCGGGTAGGGGGTGCACGCCTGCCCGGCTGTGCTGTGATTCATCACAGCACATGCCGATCACCAGGTCCCAGACAATGATTGACCGCTGGCACCTGGTGATCATCTCTGAGCGTTACTGAACACAGCTATGTGAATGTAAACAACACAGAGCTGTGTTCAGTGACAGGGGATGCTAAGCAGGGAATGAAAACTAGATCCCCAGTAAAAGTAGCACACAGTACGCACAAACACTTGTTGATCGCCCTATGTTAACCCCTTCCTGCTCAGTGTCATTAGTATAGTGACAGTATATAGTATTAGCACCGATCACTGTAATAATTTAATAGGTGATGTCAGTGGCAGTTAGCTCCCCCCCAGTGTTAGTTCTTGTCAGATTGTCCGCCACACTATCTCTGTTTGCTGATCGTGCCATCACTAGTACAAAAAAAAAAAATGTTTTAAATTCCAGTATGTATCCCATAGATTGTAGGTGCTAAAAAACTTTCACACAACCAAACAATATACAATTATTGGGATTTTTTTTAACCAAAGACATGTAGCAGAATACATTGTGACCACAATTTACGAAGAGATTTTTTTTTATTATTAAATGATATGTTTCATAGCAGAAAGCAAAAAAATAATGGGTTTTTGTTTTCAAAATTTTTGTTCTTTTTTCGTATATATTATAAAAAACCCAGAGGTGATCAAATACCTCCCCAAAAAAGCTCTAAAAATTGACGTTTGGGTACAACACTGCATAACCGCCATAGGCGTGCGCACAGGGTGTGCTGTGTGTGCCTGGGCACACCCTAATCACCCCGTGCTGTGCTTATTCCCCCTATTTTACCAGGGGCTGGTAAATATTTAATTAACCAACCATTTCCTTTTCTGAGTGATCTGTACCAATCGCTCCTGTCTTCATTATTAACTGAAGCATAGTAAACTATGTTTACTGCAGGCTGCAGAGAAAGGGACTGGGGAATCTCTGTCCTCAGTTTCTTTCTCTGTCTGAAAAGTGAGACATCAAGGGTCTGTTTAGATCCTTGATATTTCACCAACACCCCATAACAAGCCTCCTAAAACAAAAATTGAAAAAAAAACAATCAAAATAAATAAAATAAATAAATAAACAATTGTAAAAAATAATAAAACGCTACTGACACCAAAATTTGCTTCACTGACATCGCCCACTGCTCTGCTGATATACACATGTGTGTTTGTGCTCTGCGGTGCACATCCTAATGCAATAGGCTGTGCACACCAATGATAACCGCACAATTGTCAGTTAAAGTGCTGCATAGCAAAAAATGGCCTGGTCATGAAGAGGGTAAAACCTTTCACAGCTGAAGTGGTTAAATCACTTCCTTCTCCTGTCCAGGACTATGTGTCCCATGAGGCATTGCTCCTCACACAATCACATTTGCAAGGTCTCAGGCACATACTGACTATATGGACGGTTTACTGAGCTGTATGTGTGCTGCACTGTATTTTCTAAAATATAAACAAGTAATGCATTCTATATGCAGGCCAACTAATCTGCTGACCAACTAATCAATTATGAAAATAGTTGACATCTATTTTGATAATAAATTATAATTATGTTGATTAGTTGTTGCAGCCCTAGACAGGAACATGTCTATCATAAGACCCAGGTACTCCAAACTGTTATGCCCCGTACACACGGTCGGATTTTCCGATGGAAAATGTCCGATCGGAGCGTGTTGTCGGAAATTCCGACCGTGTGTGGGCTCTATCGAACATTTTCCATCGGATTTTCCGACACACAAAGTTGGAGAGCAGGAGATAAAATTTTCCGACAACAAAATCCGTTGTCGGAAATTCCGATCGTGTGTACACAAATCCGACGGACAAAGTGCTACGCATGCTCAGAATAAATAAAGAGATGAAAGCTATTGGCCACTGCCCCGTTTATAGTCCCGACGTACGTGTTTTACGTCACCGCGTTTAGAACGATCGGATTTTCCGACAACTTTGTGTGACCGTGTGTATGCAAGACAAGTTTGAGCCAACATCCGTCGGAAAAAATCCTAGGATTTTGTTGTCGGAATGTCCGACCGTGTGTACGGGGAATAAGAATGGGTCCAGCAATGACTTCCTCAGGTTGAGGATCCAACTAAAGTCTTGTGATCGAATCCAAACTGTCTGCTGAATGTTGGCTAACAGGGACAGGGAGGACTGGTACTTTAACAGGAGATCATCCAGATAACCCACAATATGAATCCCCTGAGCACACAGAGCCAAGGCCAGCGCAACCATAAGGTGACTTAGCCCCCCCCCTCAAATGTTGTTCACCGGGCTCCGCTGTTCAACCTGTGAGCCCGATGTGGTCATGTAGGGTGTTGCTTAGAAGGGCAGCAGGAGATCAATGGACCTCTGTCTGCTGAGCCTCCTTCCTGTGCACAGACCATGTGTACAGTATGCCCTCACTTCCTGGTCCCGATCTGTCAATCACCGGAATTAGTGCCCGGTGAAGCGGCTGATAGAACACATACAGTGTTCTATCAGCTGCAGTGGTGTACAGAAGAGACACCCAGAGTCTAATAGACCCAGGATGTCTCATAAAGCAGTGGTCATCAACCCTGTCCTCAGGGCCCACTAACAGGCCAGGTTTGCAAGATAACTGAAATACATCACAGGTGATATCATTTGCTGCTCAGTGATTGCAGTATTCTAGTCTGCATCTCCCCAAGGTAATACATAAAACCTAGCCTGTTAGTGGGCCCTGAGGTCAGGGTTGATGACCACTGTCATAAAGGGAACCTGTCACCTATATGCTATCACATAGGGGGCTATTGGTCCTCTATGTGATAACAATAAAGTAATGTAAAATAAAAATAATCAAATAGATTAAAAACATAAAAAGAAAAAATTTGAGCCCCAATCCCTCCCACATACACATAGGTGTTAGGTCACCTACGTAGGAAAACGGCGATTACCCTACACGTTATATATCACAGTTCACAGCCCACGTTGGAGTGAGGGAAAAAATGTTAGCACCAGAGCTCCTGCGTAACTGTAAACTAGTAACCTGTAGGGGCTTTTAAAGCATTGACTTAGAAAAAATATAGAGTACTGAAGTTTTTGCCATCATGGGCGCATGCAATTTTAACCTCCTCACGCCTGCGCTATAGCCAAAGGCGGCTACAGCACGGACCTAAATTGCCGGGAGGGTGTCCATGTACATCCTCCCAAACAGTGCCACCTATCAGTGCCCTTCAGTGATGCCCATCAGTGCCACGTCATCAGTGCCACCTCTCAGTGCCCACCAGTGTTAATTTAGTCGACTAAAATGACTAAAACATTTTAGTTGACTAAATGAATACTATTTTAGTCTACTAAAATACGACTAAAACTAAAACAATTGAGATGACTAAAATACGACTAAAAGTAAAAGCCATTTTAGTCAAAAGACTATGACTAAAACTAAATTGCAATTACTGAAATGTAATGGAGATTTTAGTCGACTATAATGTACTGGAGATTTAGTCGACTAAATAGGACTAAACCTAAAACAATTGCAGAAGACTAAAATGGGACTAAAACTAAAATGCCATTTTAGTCCTAAGACTAAAATTAACACTGATGCCCACCAGTGCCACCTATCAGTGCCACCTTATCAGTGCCTACCAGCGCAGCCTCATCAGCGCACATCAATGAAGGAGAAAAATGACCCCTATTTTATAACAAACTATGAAACGTGTTTTTTTTTCTCAAAATTTCTGTCTTTTTACGTTTGTTTAGCAAAAAATAAAAAAACTAGCAGTGATTAAATACCACCGAAAAAAATCTCTATTTGTGAAAAAAAAAAAAAAAAATGATAATAATTTCATATAAGTACAGTGTTGCATGACCGCGAAATTGTCATTCAAAGAGTGACAGTGCTGAAAGCTGAAAATTGTCCTGGGTAGGAAGGGGGTTTAGGTGACTAGTAAGCAAGTGGTTAAGGTTTGACATGCTGGGTATCTATTAACTTGGTACAGCCACATCTTTTATACAGTACCATAAAATTGGGTAATAGTTCGCATTTATATGCAGAAAAAAACAACTATAGTGTATTTTTTACTGATATTTTGAGTTTCATAAACCGTTGCGCCAATATCGTTATTCTTCAGGGTGTCTGCTCCAGAAAATATATGCTGTTTTTTGTGGGTTTTAAGCAATCTTCAGGCCTAAAATGATTTCTAAAACGTTAAAAAATTTAGAAAATGGCTCTGAGACTCTAGTGGTTAAAACACGGCTGCCTTCACACCGGGGTGTCGGCGGTAAATCGCCGCTATTTTTAGCGGCGCTTTACTGTCGTTTTTGCGGAGGTTTTCGGGCAAAAATGGGTTTAAACGACCCGCAGAGTGCCACTGCAGTGGTACTTCACCGGCAGTTCGGCGGCGCTGCCCATTCATTTCAATGGGCAGGGGCGCTTTAGGCTCCAAAGATGCTGCTTGCAGGAGTTTTTCTAAGGTCCTGCCAGCGAAACCCCTCAGTGTGAAAGCACCTGGGCTTTCACAATGAGACTGCAGGGGAGCCGTTTTTCAGGAGCTTTACAGGCGCTATTTTTAGCCCAAATGCACCTGAAAAACGTCCTCAGTGTGAAAGGGGTCTAACCGTCTTCCAAACCCTAACACTGCGCCCTCTCTCCTACCAAGCGCAGCGTGGAAGATTTAATATGCCTCTCACCTGCTAGCTGAGGGTAAGCAGGGGATGCACAACCGGGGGGGGGGGGGGGGGGGTGTATTACACACTACCTTTCTGGAGGCGGGCAAAATGAACCTTGCATATTCATGTGAAGTGACAGGGAAAGTGGCATGATTGAAAACATGACGTAGAGCGGAGGCAGAGTGTGAAACTCCAGTTGGTAGGCCCTGGAAATGACACTTAGGCCCCTTTCACACGGGACGGATCCGTGTTGATCCGCCCCGTGTTTATTCGCTGCTCAGCGGGGATCGCTCCGCTTTCCCCAGCTGAGCCGGCAGATGACAGGGCGGGACCCGCACACTGTGCAGGGACCGCCCTGTCAGATCTCCGCTCTCCCCTATGGGGGATCGGAGGAACACGGACCGTCTGTCCGTGTTCCTCCAATCCGCTCTGCAGACGGATAGAAAAATAGGATTTTCTTCCGTCCGCAGAATCGGACGAGAGCGGAGGCGGACGACATCGGGTGTTAGCGGATGTACATCCGCTGACACCCGCTATCCCATAGGGATGCATGTATGTCCGTATTTCATCCGAAAACGGATGGATGAAATACGGACATACGGTCCGCATGTGTGAAAGGGGCCTTAAGGCCTCATTTACACCATGTGCAGAGATGTAAGTTTTTCTGCACGTGTTCTGAAAGGGCACAAAAAAACAAACAATTGTTCTTAATGTGTTTTGTACACACCACAACACTGGTATCGCGTACAGATTTTTTTCTGCACAGGAATCTGCAACTTGTAAAAAAAGAAATTGATGTGACATCAACATTGTGGTATAACCAGGGCACACAACTGGCACACGTGAAAATGGATGCCAATGTACATAAAAACCTCACTGAAACGTGCATGAAAACAGATGTGAAACCGATGTAAACTCAAATCTTTGCAAGTGAAATCTGCATGGTTTTACCATCAGTTTTCATGCACGTATGGTGGACAACGAGTCATGTCCATTTCTCTGCCTTAAGCCAGGTACACACTGGCCGAATTTCGGTAACCAATGGCCAGTTAAAAAAAAAAAAAATGGCCGACATTCGGCCTGTGTGAATTTCGGTCTATCCGACAGAAGCCAGCCATTCACACCCCTGTCAGAACACAACAGCTCAGCAGGGAAGATCGCTGAACTCCAACCGGAGCCATCAGTTTTTTTTTTCCCACCAAGTTTGCACAAAAAAAAATTAAAAAATTGTTAGTGTGTACACGACTTTAGATTAGTACTTTAAAGCCTGAGAGGGCTGAAAGGAACCTGTAATCTCCTTGAGTTGCATGGATGTTCAGGTGACTATATGTTGATCCTACGCATGTGGATGGTGAGGAGACTCATCCTAGAAATCTGACAGAGTGGGGTTGATTTACTAAAAGTGGAGAGTGAAAAATCTGGTGCAGCTGTGCATGGTAGCCAGCTTGTAACTTCAGCTTGTTCAGTTAAGCTTTGACAAAACAACCTGGAAGCCGATTGGTTTCTATGCAAAGCTGCACCAAATTTTGCACTCACCTGCTTTAGGCCTGGTTCACACCTATGCATTTTCTTAGTGCGTTTTCAGTTTTGCAGAAACACACTACAATCCATTGAGCATGGTTTGCTACGGATGTTGTTCACTTCTGCGTATTTTATGGAAAGGGCCAGGGACTTTTTTCTGTTTTTTGGTTCCATAGACTTCAATGGATCAAAAGCGTGTATTAAAAAACACAAAATGCACCTGCAATATGCAAACTGCAACCTGCATAGGTGTGAATCAGGCCTTAGTAAAATCAACCCCACCTGTGTCTGCCAAGCCTTTCACACAGTGGAGAACAACAGCAAAAAAAATATGTGTCTAGCTGGAAGTGGATGGAGTTATATGGGAGATGTACCTTCAGCATTCTTTTTTGCTAGTGCCCAACCACTTGACGGTAGCTGCATATAAGTCAATGTTAATGGCCGAAGATCCTGTGTCCCATACTGTATGACTAAGAAATCTGACTTGCTTTTTTTTTAATTTTTTTTTTCTTTATTTAAAAGCATGCAGTCAAACATAACAGTATGACATGACATGCTAGAGTCAATGAAATCCATCATAGACAATACAACCATACTCAAGAATCAATGTCAAAGATGTCAACAAAATAACAGTCAGGGTTCCAGTACAGCAATATAAGGCTTCTGTAAACTGTGGGCAGCAGCCTCTACAACAACTACAGTATATCCTGTGACATAACCTGAAGTGTGGTGGAAGAAGACCAACATTAAAATTTAGCAGTCATGAACATACCATGAAAGAAAAACAAAAGAGAAACACTAACTAGCAGGTACCAAGCCACTACAAAGAGGGGAACGAGAAGTGAACGTAATACTATATGTGGCTCTTAGCCCCATCTTTACAGTAACAGCATCTAAGATCAGTGCATACCGATAAACTTTTTCTGAGTAATAGAGAGAAAGAAAAAAAATATAAAAGTGACACCCTGTCTAGGAAGTAAGTAGAGAAGAAGGGGTAAAGGTAGAAAAGGAATAAAGGATCGGGGGGGGGGGGGGGGGGTGCACTTCAGCGGAGTCGACGGTGCAAGGCGTCAGGGTCCCAGGTAGAGCTCTGTTTAAGCATATGTCAAATATTCTTCTGAGGACCAGAACATGTCCCAGTATAGCCAGCGTGTGTTATGTTCCTCCGTCCTGTCCTTAATGGCGGCTGTCAAGGGTTCCATCTGTTGAATATCATTCACCCTGGGAAACCACTGTGACACCAAAGGTAGAGATTGCTGCTTCCACAGGCTGGGGATGCAAGCTCTCACCGCGTTCAATAGATGTTTTCACAGGGATTTACAGTATCTCTTCGTGGACACTGGGGTCAAGTTTAGAAGCACTGCTGCCTGATTGTCAGTAAGGGAAAAGTCTGTAAGATTGTAGATGATCTGCATAACCTGAGGCCAGTTTCAGACAATCCCAGAAGATGTGAAGTACTGTGCCAGTCTGGTTGCCACATCTCCAGCATATCGTGCTATGTCCTGGGAATATTGACGCTAGAACTGACGGGGTCCTGTACCAGCGCATTAAGATTTTGAATGTGATCTCCTGATATTTCCTGCACAGGGAGACCTGTGGACTAAGAAAAGTATACGATTCTTTTGATCCTCCGAAAACAGTGTTAAGATCTCTTTCCACATCTGCAAATACGGGGAGTTGTGCTGAGATGCGGCTGCAAGCAGAATACCTTAAGCATAGGATAGAGATTTCCCCAAGGGCTCATCACCCAGGCAGTGGTCTTCAAACAAAGGGATTGATCTATGGAAACAAGCATGGTCTGGGAGGGACAGGAGAAAGTGAGACAACTGAAAAATCTTCCATTTGCCTAAGGTAGAAGAATTGAGGGCGAGATATAAGACAGATTGCTTGATCCACTCGAAAGGACCAAAAAAGGTAGAAGCTCTAACAAGACTTAGATCAGATTGGAGCTGAAAAGCTTTGTCAGAGAAACCCAGCACAAAGTCTGGGTGGCCGATAATAGGTGTCAACGGAGAGAGGAAGCTGGCCGTTTCAGCTAACCTGTAGTACCTGCAAAGTTCCAGCAATGTGGGTTCAATCAAAGGGTGTAGAGTCGAAAATCGGGAGTGAGAAACCCCAGGCCATGGAAGTCCGGCTAAAGAGAACGCTACTGAATCTTGTTCCAGGGATACCCATAAATTATGGGTGGAATGTCTACACCAGTCGACCACTCTGTTCACATGGATCACTGTGCTATAAGGATGAGCTCAGGCGTGTTTGCAAACAACACGTGCAGAGCCCGCCAGTCAGTCGGCACTGGGAAGCGCTAATCACAAGCAGTGAGACATTTCCCAATCTCTGCAGCCGCGCATCAGGACAATGTCTCACTGCTTGTGATTGGTGCTCCTCAGTGCCGACTTCCTGGCGGGCTCCGCACGTGCTGTTTGCGAACACGCCTGAGCTCATCCTTACTGTGCAATAGAGAGCCAGGTCGGGGAGGCCAACATCTCCTCTAAGCTTTGGTCACTGTAAGAGTGACCGCTTGAGCTGACTTGCTTTTGAAAGTACACCCAATTAAGTACAGATATTGTTCATCACAAAATATCCCATGTAAAGAATTTCTGCACAAAACAATTTGACAATTATCAGGCTGGTTAGGTGGCACCAATTACAGTACTGCTGCATCTTTTTATTCTCCAAGCCTTACAATTGTAACCATATGACAGCAATGTAAATCCAGACACATATGATAAACATATGCTGTTGATTTAGATGAAAGCGTTGTTCTTGCAATTCTTTTCTTTGCAGCATGCATATAAAAATAACTGAAAAGGTAATGTAATGTTTTGACAAAGTATGGAAAATGGCAATTTGTGAAGTTTCATATACAGTAGCTCATATGTATCACAATTTTAAAGCCCTAATGAACATTGTTTTGTCAAAATTAAACATATTGTTTTTGGATGTACCAAAATCACAGGTTTTTAATGTCTTACCTGTCATATCTGAGTAACACTGCCCCACTGCTACTAATACGGCCTGACCCCTTCCACCAGCCTGCAGCTGAGGACTGCTAATCTCACTGTAGAGGTCAAGCAGACAAGCATGCCCCATGCCGAGTTACACTACTGAAAGCTTTTCCATAACAAATCATAATAAATGTAGTTACTAAATGTATTCAAATGAACTTTGGAGACGTCTGATGAGACAAATAAAACCAGTAACAATTCAAGTCATATCAAACAACACTGATACCATTTTATATTAAAGATATATTTCCAAATATGAATTAGAGAGAATTAGAATCTATAAAATCAAGGAAGATAATGGTATTAGACACAGATGGCAGTGGAATAAATAACAAAAGGGTAGATTAATGAAACCAAAGAGAGAGAACCATATTCACATTAAAAGAATACAAGAAATGGACCGTTGTCTTTATCAACCAACTATGTAAGAAATAAACAACAAAAAGCCCAGTTGGAACAAAAGTTAAAAGTAGGATATTACAGAGAGACCAGCATCATACAAAATGTAAATAGCTAAAACCAGCTTTAAATATTCTGCCAGAGATACAGTACATGACATGTCTAACCAGAAGTAAATGAAGCAACCTAGATTGTAAACTCTAATGAGCAGGGCTCTCTGATTCCTCCTGTATTGAATTGTATTGTAACTGTACTGTCTGCCATCATGTTGTGAAGCGCTGTGCAAACTGTTGGCACTATATAAATCCTGCATAATCTAATAATATTCATATTATGCATTACTTTAAGGAAATGCCGATATATCTACTCTTCTGTATAAGAGTACATGCACATGGATCCATTTGGTAGTGCCGTCATTCTGGTATAGCTTTCACAAATAGGCTGAACAGCTATGCTGCAAATACTGTGACATAAGCAACCAAACAAAGAATGCACTGGTTTTGTGTGTTTTTTTGTAAGACAAGAAAAAGCATGGCTGTGTACACCACCTGCAGCTGTCACTAAAAGTGGCCTTAGGATTTAGTATATTTACATTTAGCTTTGCTTAGCTTTTTTGTGAAAATCAAACATCTATGTGTGAACTCCTTTAATCCTTCTTTAGCTATACCCACAGTCATTATGATTTGTTAGCTAATATAATATTGTCTTATTTTCTTAGAGATATATTTACACAATGCTGAACTCTTTTCTTTATGGCTGTAGAATCCAAGCCTTACCAGCAGCACATGACAGAGATCTTCTCACAAGAGCACAGGAGCATCAAACTACTTAGACCAATCTGTAATTAACCCACCTGTGCTCACAAAAGGAAATTCAGAAAACATGCACTGCTGAGGGATCAGTATGAGACCCAAATTTTATTACTCCATATCTGAAATACAGATTGTGTGAGTCAGTGTGTCATAAATTCAGGTTACGATAACCTCCCAAACAAATCTGGTGTACGTCTCTTTCAAGTGTAGATATACCAACACACACATGGTTTTGTTAATTATCATAGTCCAAGGAAACTTCAACTATAATTGATTTTTTTTATCCCAGGGTGTAGTTTTAATGCTTTAGCCTAGGTTCACACTGAAAGCGGGTTAGAAATCGTGCGAGTTCAACTAAACTTGCACAATTTCATATCCCCATATCAGTCCAACTTCGGGAGCGATTTCAGAGACATCTGTGCAGATTCCTGCACAGATGTCTATACAAATCGCACCCCGAAGTTGCCAAAAGTAGTACTGAAACTACTTTTGGGAACCAGTGGGACATCACACCGATTCGGATGGTGTAATTGCTGGCAATATCAAATCGCATGCCAAATCACATCAATGTGAACCTAGGCTTACTCCCTGTACTGCATATAAGCTATTACAGACAATGGGGTTTATTTACTAAAGGCAAATCTACTGTGCACTGCAAGTGCACTTGGAAGTGCAGTCGCTGTAGATCTGAGGGCGACATACAAGGAAAATAAAAAACAGCATTTTTGCTTGTACATGATTGGATGGATGATAGAAATCAGCAAAGTTTCCCCTCATTTCAGATCTTCCCCTCAGATCTACAGGGACTGCATTTGCCTTAAGTAAATCAACTTATGCTCTCCTCACTGCCTTCCCACTTACTTTGAAGCTGGGTTCACACCATTGCGAATTGGATTTTCCGCATCCAATTCACATGACAGGAGATTGTGACTGGCTCTCTATGGAGCTGGTTCACATATCTCTGGGGCGGCTGTGGAGCGGCTTGCACTGGTGTCCCATGCGTCTTTGGCTCTGTTTCAAGGTCGAATTCAGGCAAAGATTCGGCCATGATTCGTCCCTGAAACAGAGAACAGGGACGCACCGGACCCCTGCTGTGATCTGTGGCCATCTGCAGTGTGAACCCAGCCTCAAATTCAGTAAACAAAATTGTAGGCGATTCCAGACCCTTTAAAAAAGGCTATTGATGTCAGATGGGGGCACTTCCAGTGCCATGTCAGGCAATTAAAAAAAAGAGCCTTGAACGCTCTCACCAACAAGTCCATGATATTCACATGGATCAGTGCTTGCCCTGCTGAAACGACAGTGATTGGCACAGAAATAAATAACAGGGCATTTCTCCACAAGCATGCTGCGGATATAAAATTATTTTGCTAACATTTACCTGCCGAAGATCAACCAAATACCAAAAGCTTTGCAATACCTAAACATTTTAGCCGGTTTTATGGAGGATAAGCTCATCCTTGGAGGGGACTTCAATACCCCATTGGACCCACTCCTCGATTCCTCAACCTCACGATCTTTGATATCATTCCCCAAACTCTAAAACGTGCTATTCATAATCTTCATCTGATCGGTGTGGAGGGTACTGCACCCTACGTCACGCACTTACACTCAATTCTCTCATGCTCATCAGTCTTACAGTCGCACAGACTACTTTCTGACTGATCATAGCTGGTTAGACTGGTCTCCTGAATGTGAAATTGACTCCATGGTCTGGTCTGATCATTCTCCTGTCTACATGACTTTTCTGCTCCCCACTCCTATAAGGGAATGGACATGGTGTTTAACTGGTTGCCGCCCGCCCCGCTGTCAAATGACGGCGGGGCAGTGCGGCTCTCGTTCTGGGACGCCATCATATTACGGCATCCCAGAACGGCTGCTCTCACGCGCCTGTGGAGCTCGGCGATAGCGGCCGCACTGTGTTGCTAGGACACAGCGCGACCCCGCTCTCTGTAAAGAACTCCGTCCGCAGTTCTTTAACCATGTGATCGGCTGTCAAAGTGCCGGTAATCGGCGCTCCTCGCCTTACACTGACAGAGTGTGTGGCGAGGAGAGCCAATCAGCGGCATCTCCATGCAGGGGGACATGTAGGAATGTAATCAGGGCACTGATCATCAGTGCCCTGATTACAGTATAGTAAAACGGTGTCACCATACAGTGCCCACCAATGCCAGCAATCAGTGCCCACCAGTGGCAGCAATCAGTGCCCACAAATGCCACCAATCAGTGGCCATTAGCGATGCCAGTCAGTGCTGGCAATCAGTGCCGCCCATCAATGCCCATCACTGCTATCAATCAATTCCCATCAGTGTCGCCCATCAGTGCCACTCATCAATGCCCATCAGTACTGCCTATCCATGCCGCCTATCCGTGCTGCCTATTAGTGCCCACCAGTGCCGCCTATCCGTGCCCATCAGTGCCGCCTGCCCATCAGTGCCACCTAACAGTGCCCATCGGTGCCGCCTATCAGTGCCACATATCAGTGCCCATAAGTGCAGCATATTAGTGCCTCCTCATCAGTGCCACCTAATCAGTGCCCATAAGTGTCACCTCATCAATGCCCACCAGTTCAGCCTATCAGTGCCCATCAATGCCACCTCATCAGCGCACATCAGTGAAGGGGAAAAATTACTTAGTTAAAAAATTTACTGACAGAAAATAAGTAAAAAACTTTTTTTCAACATTTTTGGTCTTTTTTTTGTAAAAAATAAAAAACCCAGCAGTGATTAAATACCACCAAAAAAAAGCTCAATTTGTGTGAAGAAAATGATAAAAAATGTGTTTGGGTACAGTGTAGCATGACCACGCAATTGTCATTCAAAGTGCGACAGCTCTGAAAGCTGAAAAATGGCTTGGGCAGGAAGGGGGTGTAAGTGCCTGGTAGGCAAGTGGTTAAATGACTCATTACTTGTGACTTCGGACTGCATCACATGGGTCTCTGACACCAAATCTCATTTTTTCTTGGACCATGCTACAGACGCCACCCCCCTTCCCATCCAGTGGGAGGCATTAAAGGCTGTCTTACAAGGCAATTTTATTCAAATTAGGGCTCATCTGAAAAAGGTGCGCTCAGCTGCCATAGTGGCTGCAGTTCAAAAACGAAGGAATTTGTAAACCCCTTACAAACGCTCCCCTACTGTGGAGACTCTCACTTAGGTTTCCACTTAGGTTTTTGGTCGCAGCTCAGTCCACGGCTTGGTCGCAGCTCAGGGACTTCTACGAGGCGTCAGCATGTACGTACGCAGATAAAATTGCTCTGCACCGACATAAACTTCAAGACAAATGTGGTAGACCACTGGCCCGTTCTTTGCATCCAAAAACACTATATACATTCATATCGCACATTCGGGATAAGACTGGAAACTCTGTTTCCCCGCCCTTTTAAATAGCCTAGACGTTTACAGACTTCTACAAAGCTCTATACAATATCTCTGCTGCTACCACCTTCGGACATTCTCCCAAGTCAGCAGAGAGTAAGGCTTCCTATGTTGATAAAACTGCATTACCTACCTTAGATGCTGATACTATCACTGATCTGGAAGGGCCCAACACTGAGGATGAAGTCACCTTAGCCATAGCTGCTACCCCATCTGGCAAGAGTCCGGGCATAGATGGCTTTACTACTAAATTCTATAAAGTTTTCGGCCCCCTCCTCACTCCCTTTCTAACTAAAATGTTTAATTCCTTGTCCGAGGGCTCAGTATTCTCTCCACAAACATTAGAAGCTCATATCTCTCTCATCCCAAAACCAGATAAGGACCTATCCCTATGCTCAAATTTTAGGCCTATTTCCCTGATAGGAGTTGACCTGAAAGTATTTGCCAAAGTACTCGCAAATAGACTGCAGCCCCTATTGCCCAGCTTGATACACTCAGATCAGGTTGGGTTTGAGAGTGGACGCGAAGCCAGGGACAATACCCTGAAAACCCTTCTCTTAGCCAACTACGCTCGTTTGCACAATATTCCCTTTTGTCTCTTGACAGTTGATGCTGAGAAAGCATTTGACCGAGTAGGCTGGCAATTTCTAAGATTAACTTTGCAGCAGATAGGACTGGGTCCCCAAATGCTATCCAGGATAATGTCCCTCTATTCCTCTCCATCAGCCAGGATTCGGATAAACGGTACATTGTCCCCTGCATTTCATATGCATAATGGGACGCGACAAGGCTGCCCTCTATCTCCCCTCCTCCTATGTCCTTACCATGGAACACTTAGCCGTAGCCTTGCGGAACAACCCTAATATTAGGGGTATTATGACAGGCCCTGTACACACTAAACTTGCTCTCTTCGCAGATGACTTGTTGATGTTTGTTACCCAACCCCACCTGTCTCTGCCCTCCATCATTCAGGAATTTGAAGAATTCGGACTAATGAGCAACTTTAAGGTGAACCACAGCAAGTCAGAAATTCTCAATATCTCATTGTCGGGGGTGGCTTTAAAACAACTTTTTCCTCATTCCCTTTCAAGACTGGCTCCGCTTCTATCCGATATCTAGGAATAAATATCCCAACGGACGCATCCCGGCTCTTCTCTGCAAATTTCACTCCCCTCCTTCTTAAAACTCAGGCAGATCTGTCATCTTACGCCACCAAACGACTCTCTTGGTTTGGAAGGATCAATACCCTGAAAATGGATGTCCTTCTCTGGTTTCTCTACTTATTCCAAACAATTCCCATCTTCATACCAACCTTGTTCTTTAGCTTTGTCGATTGTTCTCTAACTTTATTTGGGGGAGGTGGCTCGTCCCAGGATAAAATATGACACCTTATCTCTCCCAAAGGCCGGGGGAGAGCTGGAGTCCCAGATGCTTCTCTTTACTACAAAGTGGCGGTACTTACACATCTAGTGTACTGGTTTCACCATACAACAACCAAACTGTGAGTCCAACTACAGGGTCACTTAAATCCGATTGAGCTCCGCGCTCTACTGTGGACTCCAGCAGTTTGCCGGACAGAAACGCTTTCCTTGGCTAATCTTACCCGCCAGACACTTCAAATATGGGATCGATTGATCTCAACTGGCACTGTGTCTAAACAGTTCGGTCCCATGACTCCATTCTTTGGGCATCTTGCCTTCCCACCGGCTTTAGGTAGGTAGGATTTTGGACTTTGGCGTAAGGAGGACTGTAGGAGACTTGCCCAAGTCCTTCAAGCAGACCCATCTCTAATGACAGAGTCCTCTTTCTGATCAATCTCTCACTCTCTGTTGCAATGGCTTCAGAAGAGACAAGCCCTATCTTATGTCCGTAGCTTCCCCTCCCTGTCGAATATCCCATCTGAGCCGCCGGGATTTGAAGATATGTTCCTGCAGGCCGATCCCCCAACCTATGTAGTTTCCCAACTCTTTTCGATGCTACTCCAATCTTCCTCTCCTGATCATCTTATATCATGCATAGACTGGCAAAAATGCTTCATTCTGACACATAAGCTCTCTTTGGCAACCAAATCCCAAGAGATAGGGTTTAGGTTCACTTCAACCCGTCCCCTCCAGACGATTGTTGGAGATGTCTAACCTCTAGAGTTACCTTACTTCACATCTGGTGGGACTGCCCTCCCGTACAGCAATTTTGGCAAAAAATCTTTGAACTGTATTGCAAACTGATGGCGACAATTCTCCAACCCTCTTCGGAGGTAGCTCTTCTATCTACAATATTATTCCGGGACCTCTAAAAATCAATTAAGAAAGATGTGCTACTCCATTTTCTGGCTGCGGCATGGACAGTGATTCCCCGACGTTGGAAGTCGAATGACATGCCTTCCCTGGGTGATTGGG
Organism: Aquarana catesbeiana; assembly: GCF_042186555.1. NCBI lineage: Eukaryota > Metazoa > Chordata > Amphibia > Anura > Ranidae > Aquarana > Aquarana catesbeiana. The sequence goes on along the minus strand of NC_133334.1, from coordinate 211,656,572 downwards.
CTGTTGAAGTAGATCATATTAGAGACCTGGAATGTTTGTTGGCTCAGGAAAGTGATAAAGAGGATCAGTTTTCCATTATGTGGACCTCTTGGTCCATGTTCCGATATTCCACGGAATTTGTCCCATGGGCGGAGGGCGAACAAGTTGCCACCATATCCTAGCCTAGATGGAGTGCCCTTTCTTCTTTCTTCCTAATCTGACATTGTTCTTTATTTACCCATCTCATTGCTCTGATATGCTTTACTCAAACACATCTGCTCTTAGTACAGTGGATGAGTAATATTTCCCTTTTTTATTTGTACAAGTGATGATTTTTTTATAGGTAACACTTTGTTCTAACAATCAATAATATGATCCAGTACTGTACGCAATAATGTGGCCTTCCTGCAGCACATATCCCTATGTTTATTATTTTCTCATTGATGTGCCTCATGATTCTAAAGCTATTCAAAAACGTCCGACTCATGCTCATTGGACCCATCGTTTCTTTGTTTTTCTATTTCATAATATATCTATTTGTTATGTTCTATGTAAACTAACCTTGGCTACTCAATAAAATAAGATAGAACTAAAATTATTTTGCTATGTAATCTACCATGAGGCTGGCAACACAGGAGCCAAAAACGGTTGATTTGACAGGAACTGGCTGACTTTCGGCTCATGTGTATAGTTTCCTGTCCAACATAAGCCAGTCTCAAAAACAGCTTTGGTCCAACAAGCATGCTTGAAAACCAGCATCAGATCAGTGCTACCAGCCAATGGCTGCAAGTACTGATTAGTATGTTATGGGGGTGGGGGCCCCTGTCAGAACACAATAGCTTCGCAGGGAGGAGATCACTGCACTAACATTGGGTGTGTTAGTACGGCTATCTGTGAGGTTTTTTTTTTGTGCAGCCCGCTGGGTTGAACAAAAAAAAAAAAACTTAGTGTGTCCTTAGCTTAATGTTCATCTGACAGCATGTAGGATAATTACATTGATAAAGATAGAACAAGAGCACATTTTCTTTTTCTTCTGTCAGACACAAAAGAGAAGGCTGTATGAACAAATGTACAGCACAGCTTACCTTTTGGTATACAAACTGTGTTTTCAAGCCTTTCTCAGCAGCAGAATCTCGCAACTCTGTCAGCCATTTCAGGAAGAGAGGGTTTGGACAGGGAGGTAGAGGACGTTTGCGTCCAAATGTGACTGGGCCTGGCATCTTCTAATCTTCAAAAAGTTTCAGCTACTGATGGCATTTTCTGCAAAAAGAGTGCCACGAACAAATTTAAAATAACTAACAACATCAGAGTTTTACATACAGTAAGTATAAATCACAGCAGATATGGGCAGATGGCAGTTTTCTAATTCCAATAACATTTTTATGCAGTAGTTAGGATCCAGAAAATGGACCAGAGCGATGACTAAGGGGAGTATACGAAGCAGACATATCTGTACCTGAATTGCTGGATTATGGATTTCCCACACTCAAGCTGGCCATAGACAGATTTGGCTGGTTCAGCAGGGATCAACTGAATACCAATCAGTGTGTGGCCCTCCCTGCTCAACAGAAGTCAAAACTGACTTTTTTCAGTGGTTGCAGCTGCTGATCAGTGTATTCTGACAGTAGGAGGAGCCGGTGTCAGAGTACAATCTACTGGTTGTCCTGGATGTCTTGGAGAGGGATTCCTCTATCCAACTCGTTTGTATGGATGGAGGAACCTGTTCATTTATTTTTTATTCAGCCCGCTTCCAAGGATGGGCACAGACAGCAGATTTGAGGGGTATAAAAGTGCTCTAACAAGTTTTATAAAATACTGAATGGATGAAGGGGGGTAAGAGAGAATAGTGTTAGGGAGTTTAAGTTTTGTTTGAGATAGGCTTTAACCACTTCAGCCTCGGAAGAATTTACCCCCTTCCTGACCAGAGCACTTTTTGCGATACGGCACTGAGTCGCTTTAACTGACAATTGCGCGGTCATGCGACGTTGTACCCAAACAAAATTTACGTCCTTTTTTTCCCACATATAGAGCTTTCTTTTGGTGGTATTTGATTGCCTCTGCGGTTTTTATTTTTTGCGCTATAAACAAAAAAAAGCGACAATTTTGAAAAATACGCATTATTTTATACTTTTTGCTATAATAAATATCCCCCAAAAATATATAAAAAAAACAATTTTTTTCCTCAGTTTAGGCCGATATGTATTCTTCTACATATTCTTGGTAAAAAAAAAAATCGCAATAAGCCTATATTGGTTGGTTTGGCAAAAGTTATAGCATACAAAATAAGGGGTAGATTTATAGCATTTTTATTATTATTAATTTTTTTTTACTAGTAATGGCGGCGATCTGCGATTTTTATCGTGACTGCGACATTATGGTGGACACATCAGACAATTTTGACACATTTTTGGAACCATTGGCATTAATACAGTGATCAGTGCGATTAAAAATGCATTGATTACTGTAAAAATGTCACTGGCAGTGAAGGGGTTAACACTAGGGGGGTGGTGAAGGGGTTACCTGTGTTCCCTGAGAGGTGATTCTAACTGAAGGGGGAGGGGACTAACTAGAGGAAGTGACGGATCGTGGTTCCTAGCTAATAGGAACACACAATCTGTCACTCCTGTCAGAACAGAACAGGGAAGTGTGTGTTTACACACACTCGTCCCTGTTCTGTGTCTACTGGTCACGATCGCTCGTACGCGCCTACTATCCGGACCACACGAAATTACGTTCAGTAATGTGGTTTCTCGCAGGGGAGCCAACCTGCCGCAGTGAAACTGCGGCGGCTGGTCCGGAAGCGGTTAAAGACATACTATGGTACTATTTAAAAATAGGATTTTTGAACTCATTGTAAAAGGAGTTGAGTGAGGAGCACAGAAAGTTATTACCTTTTGGGTTATGCTGCTGCCTACAGGAAGATTGTATAACCACAGACAATAAGCATGTTTCATTTTTTTAGCAAGCAGTGAAAAGGATTTTACGGTGCATACACAAAAATTGTTTTCTTTCCAATGAGTGGGCAACAGAAAACAAATGCTAGCATGCCCAATGTGAAAAAAAACTGAGAACTGCCAACAGCTCGAAAGGAGGACCTACCCTGTTTCCCCGAAAATAAGACCTAGCGTGATTGTCGGTGATGGCTGCAATATAAGCCCTACCCCAGCAAATAAGCCCTAGTTCTTTGTAGGTCTTCTTTTCAAGGTAGGGCTTATTTTCGGGGAGACAGGGTAGGGCTTATTTGGAGGGTAGGGCTTATATTGCAGTAATCACGACAATCACGCTAGGTCTTATTTTCGGGGAAACAGGGTAGGAGACCCATACTCAAAGATAACACCAGAGGAGGTCCAACCCCTCCACCTGGTAAGGAGAAGAACCCATCAGGCCAGAAGATGTAGAACTATGCCTCATGTCCAAGCCTCAAGAGAAAGCTTACTAAGTAAGTGACAATTTTTTGATATGGGAGAGAGACACCAACCATAGACAAAAAGTATGAAGCTGGTCAACTTGAACCAACCAGAAGGGTGGAATTAACAAGAATTTTCAGCCAAGAAAAGGACTGGCTACCTAACCATGGTCAACAAGAAGAGAGAGAACTCTCTCAAAGGAACTGGAAAGAGAACCCTAAGAAAGATGCCCCAGTAAAAGGAAGACCAGAACCAGTTTAAATAGAAAAAAGACACACTCCCAGGAATTCATACAGTGCCTTGAAAAAGTATTCATACCCCTTGAAATTTTCCATATTTTGTCATGTTACATCCAAAAACGTAAATGGATTTTATTGGGATTTTATGTGATAGACAACACAAAGTGGCACATAATTGTGAAGTGGAAGTAAAATAAATGGTTTTCAATTTTTTTTACTGACCCCCCCCCCCCCCCCCCCCGAGTCAATACTTTGTAGAACCACCTTTTGCTGCAATTACAGCTGCAAGTATTTTTGGGGCTGTCTCTACCAGCTTTGCACATCTAGAGAGTGACATTTTTGTCCATTCTTCTTTGCAAAATAGCTCTAGCTCTGACAGACTGGATGGAGAGAGTCTGTAAACAGCAATTTTCAAGTCTTGCCACAGATTCTCAATTGGATTTAGGTCTGGACTTTGACTGGGCCATTCTAACACATGAATATGCTTTGATCTAAACCATTCCATTGTAGCTCTGGCTGTATGTTTAGGGTCGTTATCCTGCTGGAAGATCAACCTCCACCCCAGTCTCAAGTCTTTTGCAGACTCTGACAGGTTTTCTTCTAAGATTGCCCTGTTCTTGGCTCCATCCTTCCCATCAACTCTGACCAGCCTTCCTGTCCCTGCTGAAGAAAAGCATCCACACAACATGATGCTGCCACCACCATGCTTCACGGTGGGGATGGTGTGTTCAGGGTGATGTGCAGTTAGTTTTCTGCCACGCATAGCGTTTTGCTTTTAGGCCAAAAGGTTCAGTTTTGGTCTCATCTGACCAGAGCACTTCCATCCACATGTTTGCTGTGTCCCCCACATGTGTTCCAAGGGGTGTGAATACTTTTTCAAGGCACTGTAAAGCCTGGCGCAGACAGATTTTGTGAAAGTGTCTCATGGGTGTTCTAAAAGTTGTGCAGTGTGTGTCAAATTCATGTACCTGTCTAGAACTTGTATTTGAGTTTGGCGCAAAGCTTTTACAATCCTTGCACTCTTCTCTAAGGAGAACCTTAGAGAAGAACCTTAGATGATTTAAACTTGCTATTTGAGAAAATTTCTCAAGATAACATGTACCTTATTTGAAGAACTTGCTAAAATTGCCCAATGTTTTCTATTACTGCAAGTAGAAAGAAAATACAGCTAACAGTGGAACTTCGCCCAAATGGAAAAGTTTTGCTTGTTTGCATCCTCCTTTCCTCCACTGCCACATTTGGCAATTTTTTTGGGGGGGGGGGGCGGGTACTTGTTTTTACAGGTACCCGCTCCCACTTACAGCTCAGATCGCCGCGGCTGCCTATTTCCCTTACTTGAGATGCCGGCGCCCCACTGAAGCTAGTTGAAGAATTGGCTCAGGTGAGGACGTTGCTGGATCCCTGGACAGGTAAGTGTCCTTATATTAAAAGTCAGCAGCTATAGTATTTGTAGCTGCTGATTTTTTATTTTTTGGGGGGAGCCTGGAAATCCACTTTAAAGTATATGTGAACCCTAACCTTGTAATACAACCCATTCAGTTTAGCTAGTTCAGCTCGTACTACCTCCAAAGAGTGAAGGGTTAAAGTGGTTATAAGGCAAACTTTTTTTACCCTAATGCATTCTCTGCATTAAAGTAAAAAACCTTTCAATGTTAGCTTCCCTCAGCCCCCCTTTAATACTTACTAGAGCATGATCTCGATCGAGCGCTGTGCCAGAGAACAGCACTGCTCTCTCTCTTTACAGGACATGGAGGCAGCAGTGGGATCCATTGGCTCCTGCTGTCAATCAAATCCTGTGAGGAAGGAGTAGGGGACAGGGCTGAGTCACACTGTGTGTGTGAAGAGATGTGCAAATCCTGGCTTGGTATCGAGCCTGCGCATTCGTCGTCATAGCAAGTGCTTGCAATTAGGGCATAAACAGGACCAGAAGCGGGGACCCCAGAAAAGGAGGTTCCTTTGCAAAGAGCAGGTAAGTGTAACATGTTTAATATTTTAGGAAAAAGAAAATCACCTTTACAACCGCTTTAAGCACAAGCTGATGGCTGCAATAGCTCTTACTTGGAGCTCAGGACTACATCAATGGGCTTCAACATGGCAGGCAGGAAGAGACTGAAGAATATCCATTTGATCTTCACTGCCCGGAACTAAAAATGACGCAACAATGATTTGATCACTTCCTTTTTTAGAGCTGTTATTCTCTAGCTGATATGGCCAGAGAAGCATATAACAGAGCATATCTTTGCTCAGGTACATGCTTTGGAGGGCAGGGTGTCTAAGAGACCCCCAATATCTCCATAAAGACTACCTGTCACCTGCCCAATGCTATCACATGGGGGTTTGGTAACCCCTTGTGATAGCAACAAAATTTAACAAAAAAACAAATAAAGTTTAAAATGTTATTGCACAGAGCAGCCCCAATCTTCTTCTTCTGGGGTTCTCCACTGGCGTTCCTGCATCATCCTCTTCAATGAATGCCCCCCATAGCTGCTTCCTATGGGGGCACTCATGTGGGCTTGCTCCTGAGCCTCCTTGACACAGACAGTGCAGCTCGGTCCCTGATCCCAATGGCTCCCACTGCTATCAATCTGTCCAGTGAGGAGGGTGAGAGTGGAGAGAGCCTCTGCTCTCATGCTCATCGCTGGATCAAAATCGGGTTCAGGTAAGTCCATACTGCAAAAGGTTTTTACCTTAATGCATAGAGTGCATTAAGGTAAGAATCCCTAAGGCTTTACAAACACTTTATTATCACTTTAGGACAGAAGTGCAATATATGCGTATAATATGTAATGAGAATATTCCTGCGCAACCCAATTGGAAAAAGAAAAGAAAACAAGAACTCAGAAAAATAGTAAAAACGCACGTATGCGACTGGACAGCTGCATGCACCGAAGCAAGGGTCAGACATAAGCCCAAAATCAAACTGAGGTATAGGGGGGGAGGTGCTGCGCTAACCAGAAGAAAGCTGTAAATCTCTGTCTGTGGTCAATTAATAAAATGACATAAAATCGCATAATAAATCGCATAAATCGCATAAATAGGTGTTGACACTAAAAACATTCTTCAAGTCTTAATAATCAGCATCATGTGTATGTGAAAAAAGTGCATAAAAAATCCTTTTCAGTTGGTATATACTAAATGACAAAAAAAAAAAAAAAAATCGCATGTAAAATCGCATAAATAAGTGTTGACACTAAAAACATATAAATCTAGATAATCATGTGTAGGTGCACAAAGGGACATAAACACTACTTCATGTGAATAATTCTAAATAAAAATACATAGAATAAATCAGAAATAACCATCAAAAACATATCCTTATAAATGGTGCAAAACGTACAAAGTGCCAGTGCTTAAAGGTGATCTAGATATCGCAAATAAAACACATCAATCCAACGCAATATGGATAATAAATAATATAAATAAATGTCCCAATAATAGTGATATAAAATATATTGTGCTGGCCTGCGAAACAAATGACCAATGACATGCCAGTAAGTGCAGCAAACTTAAAGTGCCAGTGTAAAAGTCATTGAAGGTGCAAAAGCAAGTTCTGGTGTATTCAACAAAACAGTGGGGTGTCTGGGATGCAATTCACTCAGTGTCCTCTTCGTGCATAAAACACTAATGTAAGCAGTGGCCCCTTACCTAGCGGTGCTAGGTCAACCGCATGAACTGTAGCTAAAACGCCAGGTCCTGAGCCTCCATCGCGTCCCTATATCCACGCTTGCCGGTGTTGGGTTATCCTAATGGCAGCTGATTACAAGTGGCTATGGTCCTATCAGGGGTCCTGGACCAGCGCGGATCCTAGCTCAGCCTCCACATCTCAGGTATGTATGTACAGGAATATGCAGGACAAAGGTACTTGATAGTGAAGTATGTCTTAAGCATTACCTGGTTAAGACATACTTCACTATCAAGTACCTTTGTCCTGCATATTCCTGTACATACATACCTGAGATGTGGAGGCTGAGCTAGGATCCGCGCTGGTCCAGGACCCCTGATAGGACCATAGCCACTTGTAATCAGCTGCCATTAGGATAACCCAACACCGGCAAGCGTGGATATAGGGACGCGATGGAGGCTCAGGACCTGGCGTTTTAGCTACAGTTCATGCGGTTGACCTAGCACCGCTAGGTAAGGGGCCACTGCTTACATTAGTGTTTTATGCACGAAGAGGACACTGAGTGAATTGCATCCCAGACACCCCACTGTTTTGTTGAATACACCAGAACTTGCTTTTGCACCTTCAATGACTTTTACACTGGCACTTTAAGTTTGCTGCACTTACTGGCATGTCATTGGTCATTTGTTTCGCAGGCCAGCACAATATATTTTATATCACTATTATTGGGACATTTATTTATATTATTTATTATCCATATTGCGTTGGATTGATGTGTTTTATTTGCGATATCTAGATCACCTTTAAGCACTGGCACTTTGTACGTTTTGCACCATTTATAAGGATATGTTTTTGATGGTTATTTCTGATTTATTCTATGTATTTTTATTTAGAATTATTCACATGAAGTAGTGTTTATGTCCCTTTGTGCACCTACACATGATTATCTAGATTTATATGTTTTTAGTGTCAACACTTATTTATGCGATTTAACATGCGATTTTTTTTTTTTTTGTCATTTAGTATATACCAACTGAAAAGGATTTTTTATGCACTTTTTTCACATACACATGATGCTGATTATTAAGACTTGAAGAATGTTTTTAGTGTCAACACCTATTTATGCGATTTATGCGATTTATTATGCGATTTTATGTCATTTTATTAATTGACCACAGACAGAGATTTACAGCTTTCTTCTGGTTAGCGCAGCACCTCCCCCCCTATACCTCAATATGCGTATAATACCTTCCCCTTGTTCACCTCAATAGTAAATAATGAGATATGCAAAGATATCACCCATACTGTATATCCCGCATAATATTTGTGTTTGGGCAAATAAGGTTACAAAGGGACAGGTTTATATTGCTTTCTACAGTATTTATGCTGCTTTGACAGCTAGTACTTGCACTAAATAGGAATGTAAAAGAAAGCACAGCTGTTACTCTATCTTACTACAGAAATATATTCTATCAGTCTCATCATAACTCTAGTGACTTTACACTGTATAATTTCCCCTATGCTGTACTGACTTGGCTCCTTTTCATCTAACTGCTTAGGCTTCTAGGATCTCTAGACTCACATTCCTGACGTGGACATGTCGCTCAGTTAAAATAACAAGTTTTGAACATTTTTCCACAAGTTCAAAAATAACTTATGCTAGCTTTCTGACTGTACTGCCGAATAGTCTATGAAAGGCGTTTGTGCAGCATAACAGGCAAACTGTGTCTCTAGGCCTATGGAAAATAAAATGTTACATTCTCTGGCATGGACTTGGGGCTCATTTACACCAGATGCAGTCAATCGTGTGTCTAAATACAGTACAAAGGCATATGATAGAAAAATGTAAATGTAAAATGTATTTCAATTAGCCCAGTTTACAGCATTGTGTTGCCTTAATCTCTTTTTAAAAAGTGAATGCACTGGAACACACATGAACTCATTGCAAATGCATGTAACTGCAACTCAGTAAAGTAAAATAGCAAAAATGCACCACAAACACATTACAAACCAGGTAAATGAGCACACAGCACTACACACTGAAAGCAAGAACCACAGTGTAGATGAGCCCCTAATGCTGATGCCAAAAAATCATTCTATAAATTGAGTATTAAAAGAGACAGCTGCAGACTCTCTGGACTATAGCAACTCATTTCTTAGGGGTTTTAGAGAGAAATTCAAAGATGTTGTCTATTGAAGTACACTGGAGCAGGGTGTGTAGAATACATTAGTAACAGCAGCCTAAAATTTATAGGTAAAACGGAGCTTTACTCTTTAAAACAACATTCCTCCTCTTGATCTTGCCCCCTCCACTACCCAAATATCCCTTTTTTTTTTTTTTTTTTTTTTTTATGTGTTTACTTACATTTTTTAATACATAGGTTTTGGCCCACCTGTCATCCTCTCCGATTGCCTATGCAAAAAACGTCAGTCAGCGCCTCTGGAAGCACCGGGAGCACTAAATCCATTCCATTCATGAAAGGGTGAGGGGGGCTAGCCTAGCAGTACATCATTGGGAGGCGACGCCTGAACTCAGAAGAGCCAGCAGCTTCCAGATGACTTTACAGGTGAACATGGAGTGTGGGGACCCAAGCGGCGGCTGCAGAGAAGATCTTACCAGGATAATGCTGGATCTGCTGGGTGGGTGAGTATCTGAATTAAGGCAACCCAGCACCAGGTAAGCAGATAAAAATAACATTAATAAATAAGGGGGGGGGGGGGAGTTCCTCTTTAACCTCTTGCCGACCGCTGCACGCAGATATGCGTCGGCACAATGGCAGCAGTGGGCAAATAGGCGTACCTGTACGTCCCCTATAAGAGGCGGGGATAGCAGGCGCACGCACCACGTACAGCGTGACCGTGCCGTGGGACCGGCGGACTCGATGTCCGCCGGTCTCCCTTCAGACTAAATGTCCGCTGGTCTCTCGGCGATCGTGTCATGGAGCCGCAGAATAGGGACATGCCTATGCCTTGTGTCATGACAGAGATCACTACTCTCTGCCATCGGGAGCAGTGATCGCTGTCATGTGACTGGAAGCCCAACCCCCCCCACAGTTAGAATCACTCCCTAGGACCCACTTAACCCCTTCACTGCCAGTGTCATTTACACAGTAATCAGTGCATTTTTATAAATGTAGTAAAAAGTGGATTGCGCTAACTTCTGTGTATAATAACCACTCCTAAAACATAAAATGTGCAAATTGTGCAAAATAGGAAAAAACAATTTTCCCTGTAATAAAGTGCTTTTCTATGCCAGCTACATTTATATCAAATAATTAATCTTTCCCACATGATAATCCTGATTTTAAAATATCAAAGTGACATATCTTATGGTGTTATCAATCACTATTTAAAGTGCTAGTGCTAACAAAATAAAATTGCAAGTTCCCAGCAGCCGCTACGTGTTTCGCAATAAGGTTTGCGTCCTGATGATATGTGAATTCTATGACCACTAAGTAATATTGGCACTTTGTATATTTTCAGTTTTCAATTTTATTTTGCTTTTTCATTTCTATATTTTTATATATTCCACTTTTATTTATTTTTTAATATTTTGTTTTTTTTGTTTTTGTTAATGGGATATAATATTATAGCAAAAAGTAAAAAATAGTGTTTTTTTCAAAATTGTCGCTCTTTTTTTGTTTATAGCGCATAAAGTAAAAACCGCAGAGGTGATCTAAGACCACCAAAAGAAAGCTCTATTTGTGGGCAAAAAATGTATCAAAATCTCATATGGGTACAGTGTTGCATGACCGCGCAATTGTCATTCAAATTGTAACAGCGCTGAAAGCTGAAAATTGGTCTGGGCAGGAAGGGAGTGGAAATGCCTTGTATTGAAGTGGTTAAGAAGCTCTTCTGCCTTACCAAGGTAATGGGACAACTACAGTGCCTTGAAAAAGTATTCAATCCCCTTGAAATTTTCCACATTTTGTCATGTTACAGCCAAAAATGTAAATATATTTTATTGGGATTTTATGTGATTGACCAACACAAAGTGGCACATAATTGTGAAGTGGAAGGAAAATGATAGATGGTTTTCAAACATTTTTACAAATAAATATGTGAAAAGTGTAGCGTGCATTTGTATTCAGCCCCCCTGAGTCAATACTTTGTAGAACCACATTTTGCTGCAATTACGGCTGCAAGTCTTTTGGGTATGTCTCTACCAGCTTTGCACATTTAGAAAGTGAAATTTTTGCCCATTTTATTTTGCAAAAAAGCTCAAGCTCTCAGATTGGATGTAGAACTTCTATGAACAGCAATTTTCAGGTCTTGCCACAGATTCTCTATTGGATTTAGGTCTGGACTTTGACTGGGTCATTCTAACACATGAATATGCTTTGATCTAAACCATTCCACTGTAGCTCTGGCTGTAGGTTGAGGGTCGATGTCCTGCTGGAAGGTGAACCTCTGCCCCAGTCAGGTTTTCTTCTAAGATTGCCCTGTATTTGGTTCCATCCATCTTCCCATCAACTCTGACCAGCTTCCCTGTCCCTGATGAAGACAATGCCACCACCATGTCTCACAGTGGGGATGGTATGTTCAGGGTGATGTGCAGTGTTTTCTGCCACACACAGCATTTTGCTTTTAGGCCAGAAAGTTCAATTTTGGTCTCATCTGACCAGAGCACCTTCATCCAGGTGTTTTCTGTGTCCCACGTGGCTTCTCGCAAACTGCAAACGGGACTTCTTATGGCTTTTTTTCAACAATGGCTTTCCTCTTGCCACTCTTCCATAAAGGCCAGATTTGTGGAGTGCACAACTAATAATTGTTTTGTGGACAGATTCTCCCACCATAGCTGTGGATCTCTGCAGCTCAACCAGAGTTACCATGGGCCCCCTGGCTGCTTCTCTGATTAACGCTCTGCTTGCCCAGCCTGTCAGTTTAGGTGGACGGCCATGTCTTGTTGGGTTTGCAGTTGTGCCATACTCTTTCAATTTTCGGATGAAGGATTGAACAGTGCTCCGTCAGATGTTCAAAGCTTGGGATATTTTTTTATAACCTAACCCTGCTTTAAACTTCTCCACAACTTTATCCCTCACCTGTCTGGTGTGTTCCTTGGCCTTCATGATGCTGTTTGTTCACTAAGGTTCTCTAACAAACCTCTGATGGCTTCACAGAAAAGCTGTATTTCTACTGAGATTAAATTACACACAGGTGGACGCTATTTACTAATTAGGTGACTTCTAAAGGCAATTGGTTCAACTAGATTTTAGTTAGGGGTATCAGATTAAAGGGGGCTGAATATAAATGCACGTTAGAGCTGCACAATTAATCGTTAAAAAATCGTGATCTCGATTCACCTCCCTGACAATCTCTCCTGCAGAGGTTGCCGATTCTTTCATATAAACAAGTGGAGAGACTTTATCTGCTCACTCAGCTGTCAAAAGAAAGCATCCAGGCATTCTGCCAAGTCTTTTAACTTGAAACATTGTAACTAAGCTTCCTTCTTAGGTCAAAGGATTAGAACTTCCCTGTAAATAAACAAACAGGGCAGTCTGCCAAATTTTCAACCTGTAAATGCAGGAAGTTTAACCACTTAAAGTCTAAATCTTTTTCTGACACTTCTTTCTTAAGTTAAAATTAATATTTTTTGCTAGAAAATTACTTGGACCCCCTAAACATTATATATATTTTAGCAGAGACTCTAGGGAATAAAATGGCAATTGCTGCAATATTTTATGTCACACTGTATTTGCCCAGCTGTGTTTCAAATGCAATTTTTTGGGAAAAAATACACTTCAATGAATAAAAAAAAAACAAAAAACAGTAAAGTTAGCCCAATTTTTTTTGTTTTAAACGTGAAAGATGATGTTACGCTGCGAGAATCATAAGAGAATCGTGATCTATCTTCTAAGCAAAAAATCGTGATTCTCATTTTAGCCAGAATCGTGCAGCTCTAATGCACGTCACACTTTTCAGATATTTATTTGTAAAAAACTTTGAAAACCATTTATACTTTTCCTTCCACTTCACAATTATGTGCCACTTTGTGTACGTCTATTACAAAAAATTCCAATAAAATACATTTACATTTTTTGGCTGTAACATGACAAAATGTGGAAAATTTCAAGGGGAAATTAATCCTTTTTAAGGCACTGTATTTCTTAAAAAAGCTAACTCCTTTAAATTGCTTCAGAAAAATTACAGCTGGAATCTTAAAGCCCCATGTAACACCTAAAGTGATACTAAACACACATGGTTTAATTTAAATTATCCCTTTTCTTTCTTTATGTGGATGATGGCACTGTAATTATTTCAATAAAGAAAACATGCAAGTACCCTTTTTCCAAATCGATATATACAGCTGACACATGCCCCAGCTCTTTCCCAGCCCGTCTGTAGGGAAACAGTGATAGGAGGAGCTTCTAGTCCTCTGCTGCAGGTCACATGTTCAAAAAAATAATAAAATAAAAAAACAGCTTTTGGGATACAGAGTAAATATAAATAAATAATATCAATACACTGCTTTAAATTGACATACAAAAATATATTTGAAATCCATTCTTTATTATTTTTTGCCAATAACATAGTATAGGCAGATTTATACAAGAACTCACGCTGTGTCATGCAACTCCAGCCTGCATCTTAGAATAACAAGGAAGTGAAGCCACCATCAATCAGGATGTAATATCCTACCCCCATTGTGTTTAGCTGGTTAGTGGGCATGGAGGAGGAGGGAGGGAGTAGGCTGTCATTTATGCTGTGTATACACCCACATGTGTGATTCTATAGTCACATGGGCTGCTCGGATGCGATTGGGAGGAAATACTTAGGGTAGAAAATACACTGAAAACTGAGCATGTGCTCTAGCTGCCAACACTGCTCTGCAAAATTCCCAATTGGGGACATGGACAGGAGGGAGAAACAGAGAACAGCAGGATCAACCTGAGTATGAACAGAATGTAATACAGCATTTATTGATACTTTTTAATAATGTGGTTTTAATTACACTTTAAACTGGATGCTAAGTGTATAAAAACTCATTTAGGGTGCAGTACCCATAAAATTTAGAAGAGATTCTCGTTGTCTTGCAGTTTGTGACCATATCCGGACACAATGTAATGTTTAAAAATTGTCCAATCACTTGAGTTTTCCATGAACAGTACAGTGGAACCTCGGATTATGAGCATAATCCGTTCCAGGAGTACTCGCTTTTGATATCAAAGCGAGTTTTCCAATTGACGTCAATGGAAACAAAATTAATTTGTTCCGCATTGACTTTAATGGGATGCAATACCGCATGCGGCCAGAGGCCGGGGGGGGGCACCGGAGAGCCTCATAAACGGCCGAAAAGGCCCAAGGACACTTCGGCGGACCTCGGCAAACCTCGGAAAGACTTCCTACCCGAGATTTGCCGAGGTCAGACGTGCTGTACTCAGGCCTTTCCGTGCATTTCCGAACGTGACGTTCGGCTCTGCTCGGCTCCGGTGCCCCCCCACCTTAGGCCAAAAGCGGTACTGCACACCGCTTTGGCCTAAATCGTGCTCGTTTTGCGAGACAACACTCCCAAACCGAGTTACAATTTTTAAAAATACAGTGCTCGTATTGCGCTTGTTAACCGCGTTACTCGCAATCCGAGGTTCCACTGTACTGTGTTTTGAGCAAAACCAAAAAGGGTTATTTGGGTTTGATACAATCTGGCCATATATTATTTCTCATTTTATGAATTTGGAACAGATACTATAGTCTGGGCTCGCTGAGAATCTTTTCTAGCTGCAAATCATCAAAACTGGTCCATCGCCTACCAAAAGAAAACCTGAAGACCCAAACCTCAAATGACTGCAGCTCTTAACTTCTAAATCACTGTTTTGTTTTTGTTGCGCTTGGATCCAGTTTAAATTTTTGGGTCCCCTCAGAAGCCTGTTTAAAAAAACTCCTAATTAGCAACCCCTATGCCCTGACTTGTCCCAGCACTGCAGAAAATGAAAACTTTAAAGGATAAGTTCACCTTGGGAACACGTAATATGTTCCAGCTCCTGCCCCCTCTCCTCCCGATCTCTGGAACAGCAGGTGGGGGTTCTTCTCCCTGCACTTACTGTCACTTTTTAAAATTAGGGCACTGTGTGGGGGCTCCACAGACTCCTATGAATGAATAAACTACAAAAACCGCCTGTCGCCGCAGCAGGCGGAATTGTAGTTTCAATGAACCACAGACATGCTCATCAGCAGGCCTGTAGTTCATTTACACTGCCCACAGCTCCGACATTGACAGCCCGTACAGACGTATGGGCAACAGAGCAGCGTGTACAGGAGCCTGCAATGTATGGCACTCATGAATAGCAGGTGCAATTTACCTGCATAAATATGTGCAATTATTATTTTTAATGTAAAGGTGAACTTAGCCTTTAACTGTATCTGAGCACCACAAACTGAAAATGCTATTTAATGCACATTTAATATTAAAAGCAAACTCAGCCATCCAGCCATTTCTCCAATCAATTTGAGAACCAAACCCTTGCATTTCTAGCTGTGGCCAGCTTTACAAAGGGCAGATGATTCATGTAGCATTTACAGTACTTACTGGAATCAATCCGCCTTTGCTCAGGCCAGGGTGAAATTAAAAAAAAAAAAAAAATCTTCATCAGTTTAGGCCAATATGTATTCTTCTACATAGTTTTGGTAAAAATAAAAATCGCAATAAGCATATATTGAGTGGTTTGCGCTAAAGTTATAGAGTCTACAAAATACGGGATAGATTTATGGTATTTTTTTTTTTTTTTTACTAGTAATGGTGGTGATCAGCAATTTTTATCAGGACTGCGACATTGCAGCAGTCACTTTTGATACTTTTTGGGACCATTGACGTTTATACAGCGATCAGGGCTAAAAATAGCCACTGATTACTGTATAAATGTCACTGGAAAGAAAGGGGTTAACACTAGGGGCGATCAAGGGGTTAAATATGTGTTCCCTAGGTGTGTTCTAACTGTGAGGGGGTTGGACTGCCTGGGGGCGGAGACCGATCGCTGTTCCTACTTAGTAGAAACAGACAATCTGTTTCTCCTCCCATGACAGGACGGGGATTTGTGTGTTTACACACACAAATCGCCGTTCCTGCTCTGGTGCCTGCAATTGCAGGTGGCCAGCGGGGATTGCGCCCGCCAGCCATTCGCATTGTGTCCCCTGCCATCCCGCCATGCAGTGCGTGCACGCCTGCTATGGCTCTTAAAGGAGCCGCCGTATATATACAGGGATTCGCGCAGCAGAGTCATTCTGCCACCGGTCAGGAAGTGGTTAAAGAGCAACTGTCATCTCCATCCTGCAGCAGCTCCTCCTCTGACCCGCTGTTGACTTACCGACAGTCCCATTCACATAAATGGGACGGCTGGTGATGCGGCAGTGACACAACAAGGCGAGGGACATGGCGACAGCAGGTGAGTGGATGCCCGCTAACAGGCGCTGCCATGATGGATCTGAAATGACAGATGATCTTTAAATGTAAGGACTTATTCTTGCTGGTATTTAGAACCTTTAATATTTGCAAACAAAATGAAGGTTTCCTATTTAGAATAATAAGCTGTCAGGTCAGTAAAACAGCGATATCAGAACCGATTCAATCATACAGTTTGTAGTGTACATAGATTTGCAAAACAATGGGATAAAGAAATATTCCTGAACTTTGGTTTATCTCATGGTTAATGTGACATTGTGTGAATGCATCAATGCAGTGCATGGTATCTCAGCTTGCAGAGATTGGATTCATTGAATGAGTTTACCAATAAAGTAAATATTGAGGAATATACAGCCTCATGCTACATAACTAAGCTCCATTTCATGCTGAATTAACAAAACTATTAATGTATCTTAAATAGAAAACTATCTTTAGATAGATTTTTACTCCAAAAGCAATTTATTAAAATAAATTTGATTAAAAAAAAAAAAATCATTGATTTATATTGATCCTGGCTCAGGCATGCAGGCCGGAGAATGTGCTTAGCTGAGAAAGCCCCTCCAGATGAAAAAAACAAAATGCCCATGAAGACTCCTGGTATGTATGACATAATTTTGGCGCTTGGGTCAGAAACCAGGAAGCAACTGAAGAAATGTAAAAAAACAAAAAAATTTAACACAAGTAAATTTAAAGTGGAGTTCCACATGAAAATGGAACTTCCGCTTTTCCGGTTCCTCCCCCCTCTCCGGTGTCACATATGGCACCTTTCAGGGGGCAGGGGGTCTAATACAGGTATTTTGCTTCCACTTCCGGGCATAGATACCCGAGCCACCCGCGGGTATCTACGCCACTTCCCGTCTCCCCCCGCTGTATTCTGGGAGACACACAGGTCGCAGTAAACAGCAGGGACCAGTGGGATAGCGCAGCGCGAGTCGTGCATGCGCAGTAGGGAACCAGGAAGTGAAGCCGCAAGGCTTCACTTCCTGATTCCCTTACCGGGGATGGTGGCAGCAGCACCTGACATCTGAGGGATAGATCGGCTTTAGGTGCCGACATCACGGGTGCCCTGGACAGGTAAGTGTCCATAATTTAAAAGTCAGCAGCTGCAGTATTTGTATCCGCTTTAATATACCTTCATATCTATTTACTAATGTTAACAGCATAAGGATTAAAGATGGGCAATGTTGATTGAGAGCGTTTAGTTCCTCTTTAAGACAATCAAACTGGTTCTGAACTTTTGCTACCGAGCAGGTCCACTGGTCAGGATGCTGTTATTACCCAGGGAGAGACTAAACTGTAACAAGACACTGGTCACCGCCCACACCCATAACTGGCCTTCACAGTAAGGAGCACATGGAGGGCATATACATACAAGAAAAAGACAATTCCATAGCTCAACTCACCAACCAGTCTGCTGACCAACCAAATTTACCTGTCTAACCGTATGTTAAAGGCAGGGGTTTAGTTAGCACACATTTGCAAACGCATGTGAAAGCTGCAAGGCCTCGTCAAGGCACCCTGTATTACTTGCAGTCCTAACACTAAATTTATAAGTGTCTCCACAGTGGAAGCACATGCATTGAATGGATAGGTGTGAGACAGGTGAGCCAGGAGGCCGCCCTAGCCCCCTTAAAGGGACAGGACACACACTGGACACCCAGCAATAGCAGCAGAGGCGTCCAGTGTGTCCCCGACCCAAATATACAAACGGTAACAAGACACTGGTCACCGCCCACACCCATAACTGGCCTGGTGAGTTGAGCTATGGAATTGTCTTTTTCTTGTAGAGACTAAACTGTGTTGGTTACCTGTGAGCAGAGTTTCAGCCTCTACTTGTCTATGAAGAAGCGTAAAGGATCAAAAAGCCATGTACAGTATGTGTTGATGTGCAGCATCAGGTACAAATCACAGAAGACTCTGATACTCAGTGGTAGTCAGGGCAGATATCGCCTCACAGAACATTTTTAGTAACAGTTTAAAAGTACTGTACCTGGTGTGATATTAAGTGTATGAGACTTCAGGAATGGTAATATTAATTAAAATCGCACTGAAGGCAGTTCTTCTGAAATTTCATTGGGCTTATGTTATGTGGAAGTTTCTCTTGCAACATTAATTGTTAAGAAGAACCAGTATTAAAAAAGAATGATGCGCATACATAGGTGTTTCTAGAGCTCACCACCTGTGGCATGTGCCATACGTCGTCCTCCTCGATGCACTGGGTGTAGTGATACCCACATATACAGAGAGCGCCAAGTCAACACCTACATAGTTCCGGGAACAACATCACTTAGCAGAGTTGGAAGCCTTCCGGGCAGGACCATGAAGCTTTTCCCTTTCAGGTAATGAATGGATGAGGTGGAGAGGTGTCCAATTCATTGAAAAAAAAATACAAGGCTTTCTCTGAATTGCAGCAGTGCAGAGCGAGCAACCCCATGTGGTTACTGTGCAGAAATGCAGCTGCCCGACACTGGACCTGGAGAACTGCTATCACTGCAGTAGCGACAACTACTACAGTGATTTGCAGCTTACACAGGGATCGGTCATATATGGGACATGCATACTCACACTGGTTCAATTTGGATCAAAGTATCTATGCGATAAACATACCTAAACTCTGGCTTTAATTCAATCACTGTTGCACTGCTCCAGAATTAAAATCAGCATTGTCACTCATTTAGGCTGCAGCTGCTTGCACTAATGTGGGCTCTGCATGTGTGTATGTGTGTGGACCCCGCCATGTGTTGGGCTAGGTCTGTCACCTGCTGGGTACAAGGGTGGCAGCAAGGTGCCAGGCACTGAAACTCTCTGTGTTCCAGCACTCGGCACTGAAACAAAAAGTTATCTCTGCCGCACAGTACAAGTGTAGTCCTAGCCTCAAGGAGAGGGTGTGTGTGTGTGTGTGTGTGTGTGTGTGTGTGTGTGTGGGGGGGGGGGGGGGGGGGGGGCGGGGGGGGGCGCATTGGGGATTTAAACTTCACTACCACTAACCACCGGGGGGGGGGGGGGGGGCTGGGGTGGTTAAATTAGGCACTGCCACTGACCACCAGTGTGTGTGCGTGTGTGTGTTTTGGGGGTGGGGAGATAAACAGCAATGCAACTGAGCACCACTGTGGGGTTTAATTATTGTGGTATCTGACACCAGTGCTGGGGTTGTTATTGCATCCTCCGACATACTTAGGATGAAAAAAGGCACAAATCCATCTAGTTTAATCTACAGAAAAAAATAAACACATAGAAAACCTCTATACCCAATAAAGCATGTTCCAATTTGCTCCAGCTGGGGAAATAAAGTTCTTTCCTGATTTATGAAAAGGCAATCCATTGTCCTCTGACACCAATTTTGGGGTTATTATTGGGTTCCTTGACACATATGTTGGGGGTTTAGCATCCACTGAAAAAAAAATTGGAGTTATTGTTGTGTCCATTGACACCAATGCTGAGGGTTATTATTGTGGTCTCTGGCAGCAATTATGTGAATTATTATTGTGGTATCTGACATCAATACTGGGGTTTATTATTGCGGACTCAAATGCCAATGATGGGAGTTATGAATGCCGGAGTTATAATTCATAAAATAAAAACTGCCACTGACCGCCTGTCAGAATCCATATCTTAACGTGCGACCTCTGCTGTGCCTGGCAGTGTCTCTTCTTGCTGCGCCACCTGAGATACTAGACAGCTTCTTGCCTGATTCCTTAGACAACTTTGGCTTGAGTCTTGTTTCTCTTGAACCCTTTCCTCCCATGAACTTCCTATTTAAGCCATGCCTTTGCAGTTCCTGTTTGCCAGATTATTGTGCTCTCTCCAGCCAATAGCTTGCTCTTGTCGCTCCTGATGCTGTCCGTATCTTCGCTACCACTGCTATATATGCTACTGGACCCTGGCTTGCTCATCTCCTGGTGCAGCGATCCTGAGGACAGCGACCTGGTACTGACATAATGCAAAACCCATCTCCACCTTCAGGAGCTCTGGGGAAAACCTGTTAGTGCTTAGACCTCGGACGAGCCCGTGGCATCTGCCTAGGGTGACCTGCTTGTATACCTATTCCGGTGGTGGGCAGGAGCCTCTCCACTGCTATAGCTACTGGTCTCCGAGCCTGACTCATGACTGTGACACCGCCAGTGTGTGTGTGTGTGTGTGTGTGTTTGTGGTGGGGGTTTAAATAGCACTGCTACTAACCACTAATGATCCAGTGATCAGGGTTTAATTAGCACTAACACTAACCACAAGCAGGGCCGGACTGGGAATAAAAAACCAACCCTGGAAATAATTTCATACCAGCCCCATACCATTATTATACCAGCCCAACAGCATTACGCAGTTTTTTTCTTGTTCATAAAAGGGAAAACCATGCATTTTAAAGCACTTTTGAATAGCGTATTATATATAGATAACACAGATATAAGAACACATAGATAAATATGTGAGTCACCGGCTCATATGTACCTCTAAAATGAATACATTTAAATACTAATTTGGTTGTTGCAATCAAAAAAAATCACCAATAATAAGTGATAGAGCTATAAGTAGAAAAGTTGTTGACTGCGCTACCCTACTCCCTTAAAATGAAACACACCACTAATTATGAATTTTGTGTATGTCCACAACTGTATATGCCACCAAAATTTCTGTATTTCCATGTAACATCAGCATTACCAAACTTGTGATAACCAACTAAATATGGCACATTGCACTTTAAATATTTAGTTGGTTATCACAAGTTTGGTAATGCTGATGTTACATGGAAATACAGAAATTTTGGTGGCATATACAGTTGTGGACATACACAAAATTCATAATTAGTGGTGTGTTTCATTTTAAGGGAGTAGGGTAGCGCAGTCAACAGCTTTTCTACTTATAAGACCATATAGAACTAGGGATACATATATACATAAAACAGCAAATTTCAGTTAAAAGTAGTAAAGGTGGAGGAATCATTAAGGGGGACACCTGGGACTCTGGGAATGTGGGGGGGGGGACTCTGGTGACCAGAGACCATCTTTCGCAGAAAGAATACACTAAGGTAAGGGGGGGTGGGTTACTGATATATGGGGAAACCTTTATATCAGTGCCCCCTTACATTATTGCATTCACTCCCCCTTACATCAGTGACCCCCCCCCTCAGACTGGCCTGGCGGTGCTGTCACTGACCTCCTCCTAGGTGCACCTTTCAGGGCTCAGTCAGTTGGCTCCAACTTGGTGGCTCTGGTTTTCCTATAGTTTCCTATCCATAGTCCACACATGTCTGACTTTTCCCATGACCCCCATCCCAGCGGAGCTCCCATTCTTGACTCCTCTCCAGACTCTGTCAGAGATTGCAGACATGATATAAGACAAGAGATGGTGTCCCCCCCCCCCCCCCCCCCCCAGGCTAATTTTAAGCTTTCATCCCTGTCGCATTTTGAATGACAACTGCATGGTCATGCAACACTGTACCCAAACAAAATTTTTATACTTTTGTTTACACAACTAGAGCTTTCTTTTGGTGGCATTTAATCACCAGTGGGTTTTTTACTTTTTGCTAAATAATCGAAAAAAGACTGAAAATAAAAAATAAAAATAAAAAATTTTAAAAATAGTTTTTCTTTGTCTTTGTTATAAAATTTTGCAAATAAATAATTGTTCTTCATAAATTTAGGTCAAAGTGTATTCTGCTACATTTCTTTGGTGAAAATAACCCAATTTAGTGGATATTATTTAGTCTGTGTGAAAGTTATAGAGTCCACAAACTATGGTTTATATCTGAAAATTGATCAATCCTGATGTACTGGCAGCCTATCTCACTTCCTGAGTCCTAAAAATGCCAGGACAGTACAAATACCCCCAAAATGACCCCTTTTTGGAAAATAGACAGTCCAATGTATTAAGTAAGAGGCATGGCGAGTTTTTTGAAGTTGTCATGTTTTGTCATAATTTTTTGGAAAATGAAAAAATTCTGTCACCAGTGCAGTATAGCGTTATCATATAACTGTAGTAGTGGTAGTGAGTAGTGATGATCAGGGACACCGACTGGTGACAGTACGAAAAAAAAATTTTTATTACATTTTATTCTTTTTTTTTTTTTTTTTTACCACACTGTGCCCAGAGCAATATAATGTTACCATAGTAACATTGTACTACTCTGGGGAAGTGATCTTTTTTTTCTTTACAAATTATGATTGCTTATGCATCGCATTACATTGCTGTAAGCAAGCATTTTACTGCATTAAACTGATTCATTCAGTTTGTTTTGTTTTGATTAGCTGTGATTGTCCAGAGCTAATCACATGGTACAGACGGGCTGTGATTAGTCCTGTATGTACCATGTGATCACACTGACCAATTACAGCTAGCAACACAATTGTATACAATGGATGGCATGAAAGAAAACCATCCAGTATTTACAAGTGTCATGTGACCTGCTGTGTTTGGTCACAGCGGTCACATGGTACCCGCAGCGAGTACACTGATCAGTCATCAGCTGTGTCCGGTGGTCGCAGCCAGTGACAGCCTGTGCCGCATGAGGGGCGCAATCTGGGAGGATGTCATATGACATCCACCCAAATCGATGAGAGGCCCGTCCAGGCATAAATACCGTATATACTCGAGTATAAGCCGAGTTTTTCAGCACTTTTTTTGTGCTGAAAGTGCCCCCCTCGGCCTATACTCGAGTCAAGCACTTTCTGGTGCAAAGAATTACATTTTCCGAACCGACTTTGGGGCCCCCTATCTCGGGACCACTTGGTGCTAGGAACCCCAAATTTGGTGTGCAAGTGGAACTAGCACTACAACATGTCCAAAGCTGGGGTTCCTAGCACCAAGTGGCCCCGAGATATGGGGCCCCAAAGTCGGTTCCGAAAATGTCATTCTCTGCTGCAGAAAAGTGCTTGACATTTTCTGAACTGATTTTGGGGCCCCATATCTTGGGGCCACTTGGTGCTAGGAACCCCAGCTTTGGACATGTTGTAGTGCTAGTTCCTCTTGCACACCAAATTTGGGGTTCCTAGCACCAAGTGGTCCCGAGATATGGGGCCCCAAAGTCGGTTCGGAAAATGTAATTCTTTGCACCAGAAAAGTGCTTGAATCGAGTATAAGCTGAGGGGGGCACTTTCAGCACAAAAAAAGTGCTGAAAAACTCGGCTTATACTCGAGTATATATGGTATTTATGCCTGGACGGGCCTCTCATCGATTTGGGTGGATGTCATATGACATCCTCCCAGATTGCGTCCCTCATGCGGCACAAGCTATGTACGGATATGTTGTAGTGCTGGTTTCACTGGGTTTGCACACCAAATTTGGGGTTCCTAGCACCAAGTGGCCCCGAGATACAGGGCCCCAAAGTCGGTCAACTGTGTCCATCTGGAGCAATGTCATTTCGGGACCCTTTGGGTCCAGAGACTCCAAATTTTGGCTGCAGCTAGGGGGCATCTAGGAACCCTTAACTACCAAGTTTGAAGTTCGGGGGACCTATGGCTGCAAATGGGCACAGTGAGGCTGCAAATGGGCATTGTTGACCCTCTTTTCCGCTTACAGTAGCTGCGCATTTCTCACCCTAGGCTTATACTTGAGTCAATAAGTTTTCCCAGTTTTTTGTGGTAAAATTAGGTGCCTCGGCTTATATTCGGGTCGGCTTATACTCGAGTATATACGGTAAATAAATAGTTCAAACTTGTATTTATTTATTATTTTCTTTTTAAATTAAAGTTTGGGTAATTTTAAGAAGATTTACCTTCTTTTCTTGTCCTGTAAACATAACAGGAAGTGAGAAAAACGGAGTTACTTACCGGTAACATCCTTTTCCAGGAATCTTTCAGGACAGCACCATAGAGAGACACCGGCTCCTCCCCTCTTAGGAAACACCGCCTTCCAATTCAATATTTAAATCTCATCCTCCCAACGGCCCCTCAGTTCTTCACGAGTTCCTCCGGCCAGCTGGGGAGACACAAGAATACGTCATACAAATCTTTATCTTACCTGACGTTCTCATGCGATGAGTTCTCATAGATAATCAAAAACCTGGGTGGGTACTAGTGCTGTCCTGAAAGATTCCTGGAAAAGGATGTTACCGGTAAGTAACTCCGTTTTTCCCCATTCATCTTTCAGGACAGCACCATAGAGAGGATAAGCGAGCACCTTACCTTAGGGAGGGACTACTGCCTGCAGCACCTTACGCCCAAAGGCTTGGTCTTTGGCTGACAGCAGGTCCAATCTGTAATGCTTCACAAACGTGGAAAAACTGGACCACGTTGCTGCTCTACAGATCTGCTCCGGAGAAGCACCAGCCCACTCTGCTTGAGAAGTTGCCACTGCCCTGGTGGAATGTGCTTTAATACCCTCCGGGGGCTCCAAACCCCCGATCACATAGGCCTGGCTAATGGCCAACCTTAACCATCTGGCTATTGATCGTCTAGAGGCTTTGAACCCTTTCCTAGCCCCTGAAAACAATACAAAAAAAGAATCGGATTTCCTAAACTGTTTTGTACTATCTAAGTACTGAAGGACGCACCTTCTAACGTCCAGTTTGTGAAAAATATGCTCCTGTTCCCTCACAGGATTCGAACAGAAGGTAGGTAAAATAATTTCCTGGCCCCTATGAAAACTAGAGGCCACTTTTGGTAAAAAGGCCGGATCCGTTTTAAAAATCAAACGGTCCGGAAAAACCTGAAAAAAAGGCGCCCTAATAGAAAGGGCTTCGAGTTCACTTACTCTCCTTGCTGTGGTGATCGCCACCAAAAACACAGTTTTGAGGGTGATCAACTTCAAGGTACAGGATTCCAATGGCTCAAAAGGATCCCCTGTAAGAGACTGTAAAACTAAGGAAAGATCCCACACTGGGAATGGGGAACTTTTAACAGGCCTCTGTCTGCCTAAAGCTCTAAAAAACCTAGCTACCCAAGGATCTATAGCTAGCGGCTTTTCCAGGAAAACTCTTAGTGCCGATACTTGTCCTTTCAAGGTGCTAAGGGCTAATCCTTTGTCCGCTCCTGCCTGCAGAAACTCTAATACTGCTACAGAACTTCGTACATCGAAGGAGCTTTCTGTGCACCAACTGTTAAAGCGTTTCCACACCTTTAGGTAAATGGCTTGCGTCTCTCTTTTCCTGCAATTTAGGAGAGTTGTCACTAGCCGATCCGAGAAACCTTTGCCCTTTAGCAATTCTTCCTCAGTAGCCACGCTGCGAGGTTCCATCGCTCCACCTGAGGGCAACAGATTGGACCCTGAGAGAGAAGATCCTCCCGGATAGGCAGAATCCAGGGAGGCTCCACTGTCAGACTCTTCAAGAGGGAGAACCACGGCCTCCTTGGCCAGTGTGGTGCGATCAGAATGAGGGTTGTGTCTTCTGACCGAAATTTTCTCAGAACTGCTGGAATCATTACGGGAGGGGGGAAGGCATAACACTTTGAGAAACGCCAGCTCTGAGCTAGTGCATCCACCCCGGCTGCTCCGTCCCATCTGTTTAGGGAAAAGAACAGACGAGCTTTCGTATTCGCCTTTGAGGCGAAGAGATCCACGGAGGGGACCCCCCACTTCCGAGTAATCATCTCGAAGATGTCCTGGTTCAAGACCCAGTCGCCTTCCTTCAGCATTTTTCTGCTCAGAAAATCTGCTACGTGGTTCTGCTCCCCCTTCAGATGTATTGCAGAGAGAGAGAGAATGCTCCCTTCGGCCCACCTGAGGATGGATTCTGCCAGACCCCACAAGGATCTGCTCCTGGTTCCCCCTTGCCTGTTGATGTAGGCCACTGCTGATGAGTTGTCCGAACGGACCCTCACATGCTGCCCCAGGAGTTCTCTCTGAAAAGCTCTGAGAGCCAACTCTATTGCTCTCAGTTCCCTCCAGTTCGAGGACTTCTTTGCGTCTTCTTTTTCCCAGGTGCCTTGCATCATCTTGGAATCTAGGTGTGCTCCCCACCCTGTGCTGCTCGCATCGGTCGTAACCGTTATGGACACTGGAAGAACCCACTCCAGGCCCTGTGAGAGATTGGACCCTTTCCTCCACCACCAGAGGGACCTTTTGACCTGACTTGGCACAGATATAAGGGAGTCCAGAGATGCTGGACTGTGGTCCCAGACACTCAGAATAAACAGCTGTAGGGGGCGAAAGTGCAGCCCTGCCCACTGAACTGCCGGAAGCGCGGAAGTCAGTAAGCCCAGTGCTGACATTGCTTTCCTTACTGAGATCTGACTGCTGCCCTGGAGCAGTAATATTGCTCTGTCCACCTTCTGGATTTTTTCTGCTGGAAGGAACACTTTTTGTTTTGTCGAATCCAGTACATAGCCCAGGAAGGTGACCTTTTGGGCCGGAACCAAACTGGATTTTTCCAGGTTCAAGAGCCATCCCAGGTTTTCTAAGCTGTCTCTTGCTACCTGAAGATCCTGGTACAACTGCTCCGGGGAAGGAGCAAACAGGAGTAGGTCGTCCAGGTACGCGACTACAGAGATGCCTCTGAGCCGCAAGAAAGCCAGGACCTCCACCATCACTTTGGTGAAGATGCGGGGGGAAGAGGATAGTCCAAAGGGGAGTGCTTTGAACTGTAGATGAAACGTTCCTTCCCCAGTTTTCACCGCCAGTCTGAGAAACCTCTGGTAACTTTCTGCGACTGGAATGTGCAGATAAGCGTCCTTTAAGTCTATTGACGCCATGAAGCAATTTGGGGGAAGAAGCGCTTTCACCGAATAGATAGAATCCATCCGGAATTTCCTGTAGGTAATTGAGACATTCAGAGGCTTCAGATTCATGATAAGCCTGAATTTTCCCGAAGGCTTGCGGACCACAAAAATGTGGGAGTAAAAGCCTCTGCCTATCTCCTCTACAGGAACCCTCACTATCACCTCTTGTTCCTCTAACTCCTGTAGGGAGGATAGAAGAGCTGACGCTTTCTCTGCACACTTTGGCAGCTCGGTGACCAGAAGTCTGTGCTGAGGAGGTTCTGAGAACTCTAGCTGGTAACCTCTTCTTATGATCCCTAACACAAACTGGTTGGAGGTGATCATCTCCCATTGTGGGAGGAAGGCCCCCAATCTTCCTCCCACCGTGGTTACCCCGTCATTGGGTCTTCTTGGGCTGTTCAGGAGGGCGAAAAATCGCCCCTCCCCGCCCCTTGCCCTTCTGCCCCCAAGCTTTTTTCTGCCGCTCTCCTTTTGGGGTTTCAAACTTTCTCTGGGGGCGAAACTTTCTTTTAGCCTGCTCCCCAAACTTCTTTTTAATGGGAAAGGCCTTTTTCTTATCGGCCGTACGGTCTAAAACGGTCTCTAACCCTGGGCCAAACAAGAGATCTCCTGTGAGGGGAATTCCACAGAGTTTAACTTTAGACGCGCTGTCTCCTTGCCACGTCTTAAGCCATAGGGCCCTTCGAGCCGAATTAGTGAGGGCTGAAGACCTTGCGGACATGCGCACTGATTCGGCGGAAGCGTCCGCAATATACGCTACACCCTTAAGTAGCATGGGAAAGGAAGCCAAAATAGTCTCTTTTGGCGTTCCTGCCTCAATATGCGCCTTTATCTGCGTAAGCCAATATTCCATATTGCGGGCCACTACTGTGACCGCCATGGCAGGTTTAAGGTTTCCCTGTGACGAATCCCAGGACTTCTTTAAGAGAGAGTCCATCCTTCTGTCCATGGGGTCTGCAAGAACCCCCATGTCCTCGAAGGCCAGATCTGTTTGCCTGGAAACCTGAGAAAAAGCAGCATCCAGCCTAGGGGTCTTATTCCAGACTAGAGACTCCCCTTCTGAAAAAGGAAACCTTCGCTTCAAAGCCCTTGAAAGGAAAGGTTTTCTCTCAGGATCTTTCCATTCATTCTTTATGGCCTCAACCAATACATCATGGACTGGGAAATCCTTCCTTTTTTGTTCCCCAAGACCTTTGTACATTTGGTCATGGAGCGATAACACCTTCTTTTCTTCCTGAATTCCCAAAGTGGTGTGAATAGCTCCCAAGAGCTCCTCCACTTCGTCCAGGGAAAGCTTATAGCGAGAGGTTTTTGTGGATTCCCCATCCACCTCCTCCACATCCGATTCCCTTTGAGAATCTGAAGCGGTGCTATCTGGCTCCTCCTCAATTTCCACTCTGGAGCCCCCTGGTCTCTCTCCACTAACAGAGGGAGTATCCACTGGGCTAGGTGTAACACTCTGCTGCACTGGTAAAGGACTGCTTTGGGCTTGCGGCAACTGGAAGCTAGAAAAGAGTGCCTTAAAGGACTGAAAGGTGCTAGAAAGCTCTTTGACGGATGCAGCAAGATCTGTACCCTGTTCTGCTGCCTGTTCCCTGACTAATCCATCAATGCACTCCTTGCAAAGTGCCTTGGTCCAGGATTCCCCCATACTAACTCTACAAGAGGGGCATTTTTTCTTTGAACCATGAGGCGACTTGCTTTTCTCTGTGGCTTTCTGAAAAAGAAAGAGAGAGAGTCGCCATAAATGCCCAATCCCACCAGTGCTTTTACAGAGGACCACCAGGAGTGCCCCCCCCAGGACCAACCACCACCAGGGTCCCAGACACACTCCCCTTCCCCCCAACCACCAGTGAGGGGAGAACACCCGTGAAGCTATCGGGATTTAGGTAAGGGAACACCACCCCAGGGTTCCACTTACCTTAGCATGGCTGGTGCTACTGTCTCCTGGAGCAGTTCTAGAGACCTCTGTCTCAGACATGTCCGCTGAGGATGGTGGTCGATCGTTTCCCCCGACAGCTGACTCTACAGCAAAGCAAGAGGGTCGCACCAGCCGAACGCTCGGTCCGTTTTCTTTCCCCGCGTCCGGAACCGGAAGACGCGGAATCGTCGGAAGTGCCCGCCCTCGCCGGAACTGACGTCACCCGTCATCCGACCCGGCCATAGAGCTTCAAACGCTGGCTGCTTGAACAAGCAGGAGAGACTCAGGCACTTCCCACAGCGCCCCCCTGGGCAGAAGAAACACGGACCTCCTCAGCTGTCTCTTTCCCCAAGAGAGGCCGAGGCGCGCCAATTCAGTTTTAAAAACAGGTAAGTATGGCTTCCCCAGCCTTTACCTAACTGAATAAACAATAGTAGAGGGAAAGAGCTAGAGAGACCCGACTCCCCCTCTTCCTCACACAAAATCTTTGGCTTCAGTCTCCCTGACTGATCCGCCACGGTTCCCAAGCAGTGTCTCCCCACCGGAGGAAACACCTGAACTGAGGGGCCGTTGGGAGGATGAGATTTAAATATTGAATTGGAAGGCGGTGTTTCCTAAGAGGGGAGGAGCCGGTGTCTCTCTATGGTGCTGTCCTGAAAGATGAATGGGGAAAATATCTTTTCAAATGTCCCTATTGGAAGATTTACCCTCTATTCCTGCTCTGATGACAAATGAATTCTTGGTTTTACCCTTACATTTATTATATTGACACTGGGGATCAGGACAATTACAAAGAGCAAATCCCCTGAGACGACACAGACAGCAATAAATATAGTTTATTTACTCTAACTCTGAAAACAAAAGCTTTGCCTTTAGTAATACTTTAGGCATAGGTCAGTGGATCTTGGCCACAAAAGTCAAATCTGAATGTGCTTTACAAACGGACTAAACTGTAAATTCTTTGATCTGGAGTGAGACAAAATTTTACCGGATTCAGACACAATAATATACTAGCAAAACTTATGCCGATACATATGCATCACGTTATGCCAGTTCAACAACTGTCACAATAAACCTATAATAAAACTATAGTTTTTCTTGATAAAATGTTAACAACCCACTCCCTTGAAACCCTGGCCCTTCCCAACCTTAAAAGTAAACAGTATTCAAGATATGATTAGAAAAGTCCACAGGCATTCACACTTCAGTTTTTTTCCGGATTACTCAGGAGCAAATTATAAATGGTGTAATAACCAAAACCTATAGCATTTTATTTTGAAAACAGCAATGCAAAATCCTCCGATAAAGCTTTTCATATGGTTTAAATATGGACATTGACAGGTCAATGGCTGCAAAAGAAATCACCAAAGCATTTGCCAAATAGTTACATTCTTTTCACCTCTTGCTTTAAACCAAGGCTATGAAATTGGAATGTTGCAGTTATGCTGAAAACAGGTAGCTGCTTGAATCCTGCTGCTAACATTTCCTCAAGATCAAAAACGAACCATATTCAGTCACAAACAGTTCAAACGTCAATTTAAAAAATGTCCTATAATAAATGCTAGTATGTTAAACAACTTTCAAGTGTGGTGATAAGGTAGGAGTTAAGCTATCACTGCACTCCATGTAAAGCATGTGTAACCTGCAGCATGCAACAATTGGGAAGTACACCGCAGAACACTATAGTGCAAACTGTTTCATTCACAAGCCTGGGCAGGAAATAAAATATGCTTTCCCAAGCAGTAAAACACTCTGGCAAATACAATGGTGTGAACAAAGGTCCCAAGTTGTAAACTATACTTTGTATATCTATAAGAGTTTTTGATATTAAACTGTATCTCTAGCCAAAGTGTTTTTTCAGTTTTGGATAGTGTAAGAACAGACAGAACCCCAGTCCCATCTTTTTACTGTCTCAGGCCCTATTCACGAGATTTTCTCCTTACTTCTTGCTGGCTGACCAGGATAATAATTAAAATTTTCTTAAGCTTCATGTACACGACAGCTCCTAAACTTGAGTTTAGGGGTTTTTGGCATTTTTTGCCAAAGCTCTTAAACTCAACTCTATAAAAGCCCATGGGGTCCAATTCACTAGCGTTTACCGAATGCTATAGCACGGTCACGTGACTAAAAAAAGTCCAATTCACAAAAAAAAATAACGATTATGTGTTATTTACTGCAAAATGAAATATTGCAAAAAAAAAAAACTATGCAGTAAGCATGCAATATTTATCACCAGGGTTTAGTATCACATGCGGCATTTGTCAGAAACACCCTGTGACTTATCAGCTGTCAGCGGTTCCCCACTAACAGCTGAATGTAAAGAAAACATGCCGGCAATTAAAAAATTATGGAAACTTTTCCCTTTGGGTCTGGTATGGATTTTAAGAGGAACCCCACACCAAAATTATTAAAGGCATGGTGTCCCCCCCAAAATACATACCAGACCCTTATCTGAGCATACAGCCCAGCAGGTCAGGAAACGGAGGGGACGAGAGTGTTTAGTTTATGTGTCAAGTTTACACTTTTGATTGTACAGAGTTTGGATAACACAGGGTTAAATAGAACGGTAATAAAATATTGTCACATTATCTGGACATACACAGAGTGATTGGGGGTTGCAGATTATATCTTTTATAACAGGAGTTTGTTCTCTTTAAGTAGTACCATTGTATTATTTATTGTTTTATCTATTAGTAGATGAGCGCAGAAGTTTTTTGATTATAGACATCATAATGTGACCACTTATCCTCTGCCTACCCCCCCGGCTTGCATTACCCCCAGACCACTTTACACATACAGCTGACAGACATCACTTTGAGCTACTTCCTATTTCTCCAGCTGAGTAACATAATTACATGGTCAAATTTTATTCTCTACCTTCCCAACATCCCTCCCCGGTCACCCCACAGACACTGCTACTGAAAGAAATTCCTCCCCAACTGACTCACCCTACAAACTGTCTCATACCCCCATCCCACTGGTGCTTGGGGGGGGGGGCCTGCAGTTATCCCCCCCTCCCCACCATGGGGATCATGTGTGGTGATCACTGCAACAGGTGGGGCAAATAACTGAAACCGATTTTTTGTGGCTCTCGCTGCAGCAGCTAAAAGATTGGTTCAGTTATTTCCCCAACGTATTGCGCTAATCTGTATTTCACTGCCTGGACCCCCACCCCCATAGCGCTGCCGGCTTCCCTCCTTTACTCTCCCGCCAGCAGCAGCTATGGGCACACAGGGGAATCTGTCAGATGGAGAGCAGAAAAGGGGCCGGTAAAGATGTAATTTACTGGCCCCTTCCTTTTCTAAGTGAACACAGTGAGTGAGTGATTGGTGCTGATCATTGTATTCATTCATAACTGAGCATAGTAAACAGTGTTTATTATGCTTCAGTTTATGAATGGGCAGGAGCCTCTGTCTACTGTTCATTCATCTGTTTAGACCCCTGATATCTCACCAAAGCCCCCCCCCAACAGAGTTGTGTAAAAAAAAATCATTAAATTAAAAATTATAATAATGTAAAATTGTAAAAAAAATGAATTTGTAAAAAAAAAAAAAAAATCAGACTTAAGTTTCTAATCAGACTAAAAAGTCACGCCCCAATATGTGGCATTATTTAGCCACACCCACTGTGTACCATGGCTATGCATGTCGTAGGTCACCTTCTCCCTGGTAGGGGCCTCACTTTACCCAGTGGCTCATGAATATTCTTAAGGTGGCACTGCCCATGAGAGGCTCCTGGTACCTTTATTGGGTTGCTAGCTTTAGGTCTCCTGCCACTCTGCATGTCACCAAGCTAGGTGCCCCTACACAAGGCCCTGCCGCATTAATGTTGCATCAGAAAGATGGCTGCCATGTGGTGGCCATCTTTAAACCTGGAGGCCCCATGATCCGCTAGTGCCTGGGGGCCCCATGAGTTGTCATTCCGCCCCTGGATATGAGGTATCTGGCCTCTTTTATTTAGTATCCCTTTTTCTCTTCCATTTTTCACATAATTTTTCAAATTTCTTCTCATATTGAGTTTTAGGGTTACCCTTTAATCTCTTATAGGTATTTTCCACTCTCAGCAGATTCTCCATTTCATCCTCATAATCTTTCTTGTTTAGTATGACCAGTCCCCCACCCTTGTATGCCGGACAAATCACAACTTCCTTTTTTCCCTATATCTTTGATTGTTTTCCAAACGTTCTTATTTTTTGTGTCCTTTCCTTTTGAGTTTCCTCAGATCATTTTCCACCATCTTCTTAAAAGCACCCAAACATTCAATGCCGGGTACCCTGGGGTTAAAAATAGAGTTGTTCCTTAATGTGGTTTGGGTAAATTTGGTATATTTCGATGCTTTTGGTTCTTCATACATCGCAAAATGTTTTGTCAGAGTCATTTTTCTCATAAATTTCTGTAGGTCAATATAGACCTTGAATTCATCCACATTCTTATCCGGAGCAAACTTTAATCCTAAATACAGAATTCTTAGTTCTTCTTCTTTAAAAATAGCATCACTCAAATAAAAAAATCCAGCTCCTTATAGTCCTTTCTTCTTTTTCTTCTTCCCTCCTCGTTTTCCTCTTGTCTGTTTCCTCTTTCTATATTTCTCTGTGCTTGTCCTGATTCCCTCTCCTGATTGTCGATCCATCCATTCCGTGTAGGTGCTCCTCGTCTCTGGGGGTGTGGATATCTCTGATTCCCATTGTGCCCTTTATCTCGCTCTATATTCCTGGGGGGTCTTCGTCATTTCTGCGGTCCTCCTATATTTCCGTGGTGCTCCATCCTGGTGCCTTGTATGGCCCATATTCATTTTGTCTCTCTGGGGGTCACAGCTAAAGCACACTACTACAGAAATCTGCTCTAAACGCTCAATAAAATGAGCACTGGCAATGAAAGGGTCCTTTTTAAGGGATGTAACCCACAGTGACATGGTTTGACAAATAAAGGTTCATGCCAACACAGGGTAGAAAGCCACTGCAATTAATTCAAACTTGGATCTAAACAGGGAATCCTAAAAGATGGGAATACCATGAGCCCATTCAGCAGTATGCCTGTGACTAGGATCACTAGAGCATCTACAGTGGGACGAGACCACTTAGCAATAAGTTCCCTTTCAAAGGGGAAAAGCTCCACCATTTTTTGTGGAGAGGCCATGGGTCATCCAGTCCTAATAGAGGAATGATTAAAACCATGAATGTAATGTGAAGGTCTGTGCATCTATTGGAGCTCTAAAAGACCCAAGGCCTGAAACAGCAGGCTGATCCTATAAATGCAGAGTAGCACATACTGCATCAACCAGGTAAGAAACAACCGCTTGTAAATCAGTCATCTGCAGGTGGCTCAGAAGAAACAGCCTCTTCAGTTGTGTGGACTCTGAAACCCAATTTAGAGACAGTAACGGGGGCCTCAGGCATTCTTAGAGTAGAAGGCCCAGAAGGTGTCAGAGCTAAACTCTACCAAGGATGGCCTAAGAGTGTGCTTAGAGCCTCTGCAAGCAGATTGCTTCAGTAATCGGGCAAAAACATCCTTTTAGGGATACCAGGTAAAAGCCAGATGCAGTAGAGGAACATGGGCTGAGCTTACCTCTTGAAGTGGGGCTGTTCTCTGTGTGCCTTTTAGAAGGCACCACATAACAGAAAAAAGGTCAAAGTGAGGCAAAGCTGATGAGGTTTTCAAGTGACTGGAGATGATCAAGTAACCATAGGCAGGCAATGAAATTAGTTTGGAGACTGGATGATCTATGTGGTGCTTCACGAGCAACAGTAGAATGGTGCTTCCTCTAGGCTGAATGATGGGAGAGAGGGCAGACCGCACAGCATTCCACCTAGATAGCAACAGCACTTCCAATTCCTTGAGACTTAAAGCAGACCTAAACCCTCCTATCCTTTACAACCAATGAAGTTGCAATCTTGACCTCTATTTGATCTGCAGATGTCATTATGCTGCACATGTGATCTGTTTGACACCAGCCATTTGACAGCTTGACAGTTCAGTGTAAGTTAGCATTCATGGTATGCCTCAAAAGTAACTGTTTTGAGAAGCAGATAAATGAGCGGGTTTAGAAACAAATATGTGTATGTCCGCACTAAAAATATCAAGCGTTAAACTACGTAAGGCCCCTTTCACACAGGCATTCCATTTGTCCGTTTTCATCCATTTGTTGACATCTGTTCTCTTTAAACGGATCAAAGACCTACATTTCTTCCGTTAAAACGGACAAAAAACAGATGTAAATGGGCAAACGCTCCGTTTTGCATTGGTAGTGGATGTAAAAAAAAACTGATGTAAAACTGATAAGCATCTGAAAAAACGTTAGTGTAAAAGGACCCTAAGGCCTCTTTCACACAGGCGCCTCTCTGTAGCAGATTCCGCTTGCTCAGTGGGGGATCCGCTGATCCCTGCTGAGCATGCGGATGACAGGTCTGTGTCCACTTTGCTGTGCAGAGCAGACACGGACACAGGCCCGCTCTCCTCTATGGGGAAATTGTATGGAAACGGACTGCCTCTCTGTTTCCATCTGATCCAATGGACGGATGGAAAATAGGACCACCATCTGTCTGTTTTTTTGCAGACAGGATCGGATGGTGGCGTGTGTCAGTTTCCTCTGACATCTCCTGCCCCATAGGGGAGACTGGAGGATCCAATCAGGACCGCCTGAAAAACTGATAGGCGGACCTGATCAGACAGCCCATGTGAAAGGGTCTTAAAACAAGAAAAAGTGTTGAAATTAGGGGTGCACAGAATGGAAATTTTGGTGCCGAAACAGATACCGAAAAGGAAGGATGCACTAGGCCGAAAACTGAAACCGAAAATGACAGTTTTTTAAAAATATTTATATATAATTGTAATATATTCAACTTTTTAATTAATATCATCAATTTAAATTAATATGAATGTATTGTTTGCCATTATTGGCACCTTTAGTGCAAGAAAGGTCAAGAAAAATGCAGTCTGCAGTCTCTAACCATCTCTTGTATCATGTCTGCAATCTCCTACTTAAACACATTGCTAATAGTATTAGCAAAATTTCCATTCAATGCACCTCTAGCAGCTATGATACAGAAGATGGTCAGAGACTGCAGACATGATACAGGAGATAGTCAGAGACTGCAGACATGATGCAGGAGATGGTCAGAGACTGCAGACATGATACAGGAGATGGTCGGAGACTGCAGACATGATACAAGAGATCAATGCAGCCTCACCAGTGTCCATCAAATGCAGCCTGCTTGTGCCCAGCAGCCTCACCAGTGCCCATCATATGCAGCCTCAACAGGGCATGTCATATGCAGCCTGCATGTGCCCAGCAGCCTCACCAGTGCCTGTCATATGCAGCCTACCAGTGCCCAGCATATGCAGCCTGCCTGTGCCCAGCAGCCTCACCAGTGCCAGTCATATGCAGCCTACCAGTGCCCAGCAGCCTCACTAATGCCCATCATATGCAGCCTACCAGTGCCCAGCAGCCTCAGCAGTGCCAGTCTTATGGAGCCTGCCTGTGCCCAGCAGCCTCACCAGTGCCCATCATATGCAGCCTACCAGTGCCCCACCAGCCTCACCAGTGCCCATCATATGCAGCCTACCAGTGCCCAGCAGCCTCACCAGTGCCCATCATATGCAGCCTACCAGTGCCCAGCAGCCTCACCAGTGCCCATCATATGCAGCCTGCCTGTGCCCAGCAGCCTCACCAGTGCCAGTCATATGCAGCCTACCAGTACCCAGCAGCCTCACCAATGCCCATCATATGCAGCCTACCAGTGCCCAGCAGCCTCACCAGTGCCCATCATATGCAGCCTACCAGTGCCCATCATATGCAGCCTACCAGTGCCCAGCAGCCTCACCAGTGCCCATCATATGCAGCCTGCCTGTGCCCAGCAGCCTCACCAGTGTCCATCATATGCAGCCTACCAGTGCCCAGCATCCTCACCAGTGCCCATCATATGCAGCCTGCCTGTGCCCAGCAGCCTCACCAGTGTCCGTCATAAGCAGCCTGCCTGTGCCCGGATCAGAGTGGCGATCTACGTGTGTCACGGAGCAGGGTTTGAATTGCCCTGGCCTCAGTAACAATGTCCTGCCTCCTGTGATCACGTCACAATGATTCAATGTCCTGCCATTGGATCAGTGTGCCGTCTATCACAGGAGGTGGGACATTGTTACTACGGCCCGGACAATTCAGCTCCGTGACATGCGGAGATTGCGGTGAGTAGGGAGGGGGGGTTGTGAAGGACTGGGGCTCGCTAGTGTGGCATTTCCCGCAATGGGCGGCACCCGGGGTGGACCCAGCCCCCCAGTTTTCGGCCGATAATTTTTGGCGGCTGAAATTTCGGTGCACCTCTAGTTGAAAAAATACTATATACAGTGTATCAACAAAATATTCACTTTCAAAATATTGTGCAGCTCAGTTCACAAGCAATGTGTCCATAATTGTACCTAAATCCAAATAAACAAGAACAAAGTCCTTAAAGCAGAGTTCTAGCCACAAACATTTTTTGTTTCACTGTAGCTGTTGACTTTTAATAAGGATACTTACCTGTCCAGGGAGCCCACGATGTCAGCTCCCCCAAGGCTGATTCGTCCATCGGATCGGGTGCAGGCGCCACCATTCTAACTAAGGGAAACCGGCAGTGGAGCCTTGCGGCTTCACTGCCGGTTTCCTACTGCGCATGCACAAGTCGCGTAGCGCTTTGTGAATGGCCAGCTTGTCTTCTGGGACACACACAGGTCCCAGAAGACAGCAGGGGGGGGGGCTCACCGCAGAAGAGGACATGACATCCTGAGCCACAGCCCGGGTAGAACGGTAGTACATTTAGTACTTCCAAAAAGGTACTTTAGAAAAACAATAAAACATTTTAGATATCCAAACAATGAGGGTTGGAGGGGTGGTCTTTCGTTTAAGACCCCCTTTCAAAAGTGGGTGGAACTCTGCTTTAAAGTTCACCATCTAGTAAAATACGTGCAAAAAAAAAAAAAATTTGAGTAAATGTCATGTCAAAGCACCCAGTGTCCTTTACCTCTTCAGGTACATGGCTCACCTTTTTCAACACAACTTAAAATACAAAGTAAAAATGAGTACCTTAAGGCTCAGTTCACACCTATGCAGTTTGCTTTTGGTAGTTTCTGCAGTGCTTTTTGCTGTGCGTTTTGCGGTTTTTGCACATGCGATTTTACTGTGATTTGCGTTTTTTATCCTTCTTTTTTGGCCAATTTGTTGTTGGGCAGATTAAAAAACGCAAAATGCAAATCGCTGCAAAAATGCAATACATGCTTTTCTGCAGCTTCTCCATTGAAGTACAATGCCTTGCAAAAGTATTCACCCCCCTTGGCATCATGCTGTTGGGATGTTTTTCAGTAGTCAGGACTGAGGGAGTTGAGGGAAAGATGGATGGTGCTAAATACAGGGATATTCTTGAGCAAAACCTGTACCATTCTGTGTGTGATTTGAGGCTAGGATGGAGGTTCACCTTCCAGCAGGACAATGACCCCAAACACACTGCTAAAGCAACACTTGAATGGTTTAAGGGGAAACATGTAAAGGTGTTGGAATGGCCTAGTCAAAGCTGAGACCTCAATCCAATAGAAAATCCGTGGTCACACTTAAAGATTGCTGTTCACAAGCGCAAACCATCCAACTTGAAGGAGCTGGAGCAGTTTTGCAAAGAGGAATGGGCAAAAATCTCAGTGGTAAGATGTGGCAAGCCCATAGAGACTTATCCAAAGCGACTCGGAGCTGTGATAGCTGCAAAAGGAGGCTCTACAAAGTACTGACTTTAGGGGGGTGAATAGTTATGCACATTGACTTTTTCTGTTATTTTTTCCTATTTTTTGTTTGCTTCACAATAATAAAAAAAAAAAACATCTTCAAAGTTGTGGACATGTTCTGTAAATTAGGTGATGCATTTTTCAAACAGTCCATGTTAATTCCAGCATGGGAGGCAACAAAACACAAAAAATGCCAAGGGAGTGAATACTTTTGCAAGGCGCTGTATATTGAACCAAAAAAGCAAAAAAAGCACTGTTTTGCATTTAAAAAAGTCCCTGACCCTTTCCAAAAACGCAGTGGCTGAAAAAAGTATAGATGTGAACGTGTTCTATTGGAAACAATGTTAAATGAACTAAAGTGACTTTCTGCAAAAAGCACCAAAAAACCCATAGGTGTGAACCAAGCAGTAAAAGGTATCATACACAATGCAATCCACTTCCAATCCTGTTGGAGCATTATGCAATCTTTAACAGCCATCGATGGGTTAAAGGATCCACGCTCATCATTACTGGGCTTGCAACAAGGTTCACACAGTTCCAGACTATTTGCCAATATGTAAAAAAGCAGAAAGAAAGGGTTCATAGCGTAAAACAATGCATTATTTATTAATAAAAACCATCATGCATACACTCACATTACCATGTGTGTTGCCCAACACTAAGGAGGTATTCGCATAGATAAGTAAAGCCACCGGCTCCAGCCACGAACATAGGCTGCGTGTCAAAGGGAGTGTGAAGAACTTCATTCAGAGTGTGGCTCTGCCTAACATTTTTCGACTTGTGTCATCATCAGAGGCAGCAACACACACAAATGTAATAAATAAAATTATAATAAACAATAAATAAATAAATATTGAATAATAAATTAAATAAATCAGTGGGTTTAGTTCCACTTTAACCCTTACCGCAGTGAAACCTGAGGGAAATTTGAAAAGTGCCCAACAGTACAACAGTGAAGGGGCTCCTGGTGCTTGGGCCGACTGGCCTTATTTAAGCTAGGTTCACACAGGCCTTGTTGCAGTTTGCAGTCTGTTTTTTTTTTTTGCAGATAATATACACATACAGAATATCAGGTAAATGAAACATCACATATGCATAATAATGCAGTCCACATAACCCCATCCCCTGCTCAGGGAAAAGAGAGACTTCAGTAAGAGTCCCCACCTGTGTTCCAGTGATTCAGTCTGTTTTTTTTTTCTCCAAAATAAAAAGAAATCAACTGTATACAACCCCCCCCCCCCCCCCCCGGGCAAGAAAAATATACAGAGTGGAATATTCCATTAGTCCATCATATAACTCAGTACCCCCACCCTCAAGTCCCTTCCACCAGCTTATGACAAATATATAGCTCTGTAGCTGTACTTCTTCATCTTTTACTTGTTTACCCCATCTTCCAGTGTCTACTTTGAGTCAACCCACCTAAACCAAACCTTCCTAAATTTCTTGGGAGCTCCCCTGGCCTCGTACGTCATGTGGTAGAGAAAAATGTCAGCATTCACAACTTTCAACCACATCCCTAACGTCATTCATTCCGTGTGGATCCATCTCCTCAGGGCCGTCTTTAATATTGACTGGGAAAACATTTTCTTGGGCCCCCTCTTTCATGCAATTTCGCTCTCCACATGCTTTGAGACATACAATAAATAGTAGCTAAACTCAAAATCAGTTTACTGATTCAGATCAGGCAGTGATTGTGGTTGGTTGCCAGAGGTTACAGTGTATCATTACCGCTTACTGACTGGCTGTTAG
This sequence comes from Aquarana catesbeiana, assembly GCF_042186555.1. Taxonomy (NCBI): domain Eukaryota; kingdom Metazoa; phylum Chordata; class Amphibia; order Anura; family Ranidae; genus Aquarana; species Aquarana catesbeiana. The sequence continues at coordinate 211,615,874 of NC_133334.1, read as the reverse complement.
AGGTTACAGCACACATTATGGCTCACTGTTATTTTCTAGAGGTTATAGCACATGACTTCTGCTTGTTTATTGGTTGCTAGAGATTACTGTACATCAATACTGCCCACTGATTCATTGCTAGAGGTTACTGAACATTTATACCACTCACTAATTGGTTGTTAGAGGTTACTGCACATCATTACTGCTCACTGATTGGTTGCTAAAGGTTACAGCACATCATCTTCTCACTGCCTGCCTGCATAATCACATGCACCAAAATTCAGGGTACTCTGGCACCATGTTATTTTGAATAAGGGTTCCACCTCCAATTTGCTTACTTTTGCAGAACAGGATGATGCTAGGCTTAATGACCACAGTTGTAGGCAGGACCTTCAAGCATGCTCCTTTACCTCCCCAGTGGGCAGCATTCAGCAGAAGTAATGGTGGATGTGACCTCAGGGGGACATGATATACATATAAATGCTGCCTCTATTTACATATCAATGCCGCAGTCCACTACTATTTACATATTAATGCCGCCACTATTTACATATCAATGCAGGTTATTTACATGTAAACACAGGGTCTGCAGGCGAGTCATCTGTACATGCCAATAGAGCAGCAGCAGCAGAGGTTTACACTGAGATATCGGACACAGCACGGAAATTAAACTTCAAGGGATAAGGGAATTTGAACTGGGATAGTTGTCAGGTATTAGGCAGCTGCTTTGGGCCCCACTACAAAGTTTCCTAACTCCAAAGTACATTATTCTAAAGAAAAGCTTGGTGTGCTCATTTAACACCTCTTGCTCAAAAATTCCCATGAGACATCTCAAGAGGGAGCATATATTGGGAAGGTTGAAGTTATCTGCTATAAATTCAGTCAGCATAGACCATAATGGTCTCACCTTGGCACATTCCCACACCATATGAACAAAAGAGCCATATGCCCCCAAACATTTATGGCAAGTAGCGGAGTCCCTCCTGTGGATACGCAAAAGTCTGACCAGGGTAAAATACATCAGATGGAGGTATCCAAGCTGTATCATCTTATCCGTTGAACAGATGACAGAGCCCAGATAAGAATCCAAAGCATCCTGCCACAACTCCTCTGACCGGGTCAGGATCCCCAAAAACCCTTTCCAACAATGTATTCTGTTCCTGTACTTCCCCTATACTGAACTGCGCCACCGCTGCATGACACAGCTGGGCGTATCGAAAATCCCAGGTTCTGGGTATCCCAAATAGTTTGCTCAGCTAAGCAAAGGTACACAGCCTACCTTCCTGAAATATGTGGTGGAGATACTTAACCCCATATTTAGCCCATACTCTCCCATCCTCCAGTTTAAAAAATTCCTTGAGGGTTTCATTTTACCACAGAGGGTTATTAGGTGACTTCCACAGGGGTCCATCTCTCGTTTGTTGGGCGCAGATATGAAATATCCATCCAGGCAGTGCCATCACTGAACCCACCCTTCTACCCGGCACACCATTCCTATAGACCATATTCAGAAGAGTCTCCTGTGAAGCAGCCACCGCAGATTCCAGCAACGTAGTCGCATTGGGGATCTGAGGAAAAAATCTCCAATGCAGGAAGGACAGCTGTGCTGCAAAGAAATAGGCTTGTAAGTCCAGAAGGGCCAATCCCCGCATTGTAAGGGGCAGTTTCAGTACGGCCATGGACACCCTGGGGGCTTGAGATCCCCACAAAATCCCACCACAACAGAGTCTATGTTCCTGAAGACCTGTTTTGACACATAGGCAGGCGAGTTTGAGAGGATGTACAAAAACTTAGGGAGAAAGATAATTTTAAATAAATTAATGCTACCCATCACTGTAAGTGGTAGCTTCTGCCATTTTTGCACCTTCTTCCGAAGAGCCCCTATACTCGGTGTCAAATTTAACTCCAAAAACCTAGAGATGGGGAGCTGTACATGAATCCCTTGATATTTAAAAGATCCAGACAGCAGAATGGGACAATCAGCAGGGACCACTACCTGTTCATCAATGGGAAATAGAGACGACTTGGCTCAGATAATCCTGAAGCCAGAGAAGTCCCTAAGTTCCTGAATCAACCCAAAGGCCGCTGAAAGCGAGGGACCCGGATCCTGCAAATATAGTAGCCTGTCATCTGCATACAATGACACGCGTTCCTTCAGCTGCCCCAACCGGAGACGAGAGAAGGTATTACTAGACCTTAACTTAGTCGCTAGGCGCTCTATGGCCAGGGCAAACAGGAGTAGAGACAATGGAAAAGGCTCCGAGATAATACCATTAAACCGTAATCTCACGAATGGTTCGGTGTATGAAGGTTTCACCCAGGAGATAAAAACAGGGCCAAACCCAGAGGACTCCAGATGCCGAAACAGGTAAGGCTACTCCACTGAGTCAAAAGCCTTCTTCGTGTCTAAGGAAGCCACCACCCGTGTCTCAGAGTTGACTCGTCTAGCCTGAAGGTTCAGAAAGAGTCTCCTAATATTCATCTGAACACACCTACCTGGGATAAATCCCATTTGATCCACATTCACAAGCTTTAGTCTGCAACCTTCCCGCTATAATTTTGCCCAGGATTTTTGTGTCCACATTCATCAGCGAGATTGGGCGGTCCTTCCCCCCTTTTAGGATCAGGACCATCCAGAGCCTCTCTCATGCAAAGTGTCAGTCTACCATCCGACCTGGCCGATTCTGACACTCTCAACAGATGGGGTGCCAAACTATCCCTAAAAGTGTTGTACCACTCCGAGGGGAGACCATCCAGACCAGGAGATTTCCGGGGAGCAAAAGAGGAGATTGCCACCTTCTCCACAGTAATATCTTTTTCCAGAATGGTGCGGTCTTCGTCAGTCAGTGCGGGTAGATCAATATTTGATAAATAGGTCCCCAATTCTGCCCCCCCCCTCCCCAGAGGTGCACAACACATACAGTTCCCTGTAAAATTGAGCAAAGACGTGTAAGATATCTCCTGAGTCACATACTTCCGCCCCATGCCTGTCACAAACACTTATATATATATATATATATATATACACATACACATAATCCGGTCGGGCCAGGTATGCCAGCAGTCTACAGTTCTCCCCGAACTCAAATATGTGCCGCCCTTGAGCAAGTCCAAGTTTAGTGGTCTGATCCTGTTAGGAGGGCATGGTATTCCCTAGTTTTCCCCTGCAAATCCAGCAATCCCTCCTTAGTCAGGGTCCTAACATATTCTGCCTCTGCTAGTGACACCTTCCTTCTCTTTCACCTCAGAGGTGAGCTGCTTCTTGAATCCACTCACTCCCATCATGAAAACCCCTCTTAGAGTGGCTTTGAAGGCCTCCCACTGAAGGAGGGGTGAACCCACTTTCTCATTCTCAACCCAAAAGGTACCAATAGCCTAAGTACATTTAATCTTCACATATTCCTCCTGTAACCAGCTAGCTTCCATGCGCCAGTGACGGATCCCAGGTTTAGACCCCTACCTAAGGTTGAGTACAATTGCTCACTAACTCTAGTCCATCCCCCTCAGTAAGGACAGGGTCTATTCTGGACAGATTTATGCGTTTCAGAGAAGCAAGAGTATTCCTTGGTGTCCGGATGATGAAACCGCCATACATCCCGGAAGCCATAGGTAGACAACCATCCCGTAAAAGGGGCCGGAGTCCCAGGAGATGCCTCCAACCTATCCATAGTCGGATCCGCCACTGCATTAAAATCCCACAAAATGAAAATCTTCCCTTACGCTATCTCATACGTAGCCTGTAACATATCAACTAGATGAGAACGTGTAAAGAGAGGAGGAACATATAAATTCACAAACGTCAGGCACATTATTTTGACGACCAGAATTACATATCTTCCCTTAATATTCGATTTAATCGCCTGTATAACTATGGGCATTGCTTTGATAACCAAGGTAGATACCCCTCTGGCAGAGGAGGAGAAACTGGCATGGTAAACCCCAGCAATATGGGCCCTCCTGAGAGAGAGAACCCTGGCATCCTGCGAGTCTCCTGCAGCAGAATCAAGTGTGGTTTATATTTCTTGATATCGTTAAAGACTAGGAAGGATTTAAATTTAGAGTTGAGGCCTCTGAGATTCCATGACACCACTCTAAGATTTACTTCCATTTCTAATGATTCCAGCACAGCCTGAGATCAGTTCACCCATTCCCTCCAATAATGCAGGGGAGGATACCACGGCCCCAGGGCCTCCCTCCCACCAGGAGCCCACCGAAAACATGGGTGACATACTGTAACATATCCAAAGATGAGATACACTTTCCCCATAAACCACAAAGAACTTGAGTCCAGGAAAAAAGTCTTGCCCATGAAAAACAAAAACACAAACATACCCACCCACCCCCCCCCCCTCCCCCCACCCTGCACCCAGCCCCATTTGCCAGGCACTTATATCTCATAACTAGAGGTCGACCGATATATCGGCCGATATTTGGCGTTTTTTACTTAATCGGCATCGGCCGATTGTGCTGATAAAAAAGGCCGATTGTAACTTCAGCCGTGACTTGCAAATGACTTCTGTAATAGAAGTTAATGCAAGTTTCCTTAAGTTATCTGTGGAGAGGATTCTCTCCTCCTCTGGGCAGCCTGCCAAGTCTGATAAGAAGATACATTGTATCTCTTTCAGGTTCTTTTATCAATAGACTGAACTCCGTGGAGAAGTTTTCAGTTTAACCATTTAAAGACTAAATCTTTTCTGACACTTGTTGCTTACAAGTAAAAATCCTGTATTTTCTGCTAGAAAATCACTTAGAACCCCCAAACATTATATATATTTTTTTAGCAGAGACACTAGGGAATAAAATGGTGATTGTTGCAATATTTTATGTCACACGGTATTTGCGCAGCGGTCTTTCAAACGCAATTTAAAAAAAAAAAAAAATACACTAATGAATTAAAAAAAAACCTAAGCAGTAAAGTTAGCCCATTTTTTTTCGTCCAAAAGTTTTGATTACCTGTTTTTGTGTAATATAATATTTAAGATAGTTTTTTTTTTTTTTTCTAAATTATACATACAAGTGAACTGATTGGAGGTTTGTTTTGTTTAATGTTTAAATGAAAAAAAATTTCTGTATTACTTAAGGCGGCTTTCACACTGGAGCGGGCAGGCGTTCACGGTAAAACGCTGCTAGTTTTAGCGGCGCTTTACCGTCATTTTAGAGGCGCTATTCGGCTGCTAGCGGGGCGTTTATAACCCAGCTAGCAACTGAGGAAGGGGTTAAATGCGCCCCTGAAGCGCCGCTGCCAAAACGCTTTTCAGGCACTTCGGCAGTGGTGCGCATTCATTTCAATGGGCAGGAGTGGTGGAGGAGTGGTATACACCTCGCCAAAGATGCCGCTTGCAGGACTTTTTTTTACATCCTGCCAGCGCATCGCCTCAGTGTGACAGCACTCAGGATATCACACTGAGACTGCAGGGGAGCCGTTTTACAGGCACTTTACAGGCGCTATTTTTAGCCCAAAAGTGCCTGAAAAACGCCCCAGTGTGAAAGGTGTCTAAACTGTTAGATTTTATGAGATGAAGGGAAAAAAGAAAAAAAAAAAAAAAAAATCGGCCAAATATATCGGCCCAAAAAAATCGGCATCACATATCGGCCATCGGCCACCGCGATTTCTAAATATCGGCATCGGCCAGAGGAAAACCCATATCGGTCGACCTCTACTCATAACAGTCAACCAAAAAATGAGGGAAACGGATGTGAGGTTTATTCAAAACCCCACAGGTCCCAGCATCTGAGAAGAACCCAGTCCCTAGAGCGATAAAGAAAACAACAACCAAAACCCCCCTTAAAAAAATAAAAGGGGGTTAACACACTTCTTGCAATGTACAGAACAGTCCCCAGATCCCCTTTTGTAGAAGTGAGTCTGAACAGCAATATAACCGAGCAAGAAAAAAATTAGTCATCCAAATTACAAGCCAGACAGGGCAAAGGAGTATATTCCTGAGTAAGGTAGCAAGAAAAAGGTAGCAGGAAAAGGGGCATCCATCTATCCCAGCAACCAACCTCTCCTGGGCCATACTCCCTCCCCCCCAAGCAGACAGCAAAATGTCAGACGGATACATGGAGGACGCTGGGAACCTCCTCCCCCCTCGGGCGACCTCGGGCATCCATCCATCCAGAAGCTTCCACAGGAGTAGTGAAGAAGAAAACTTATTGCCATTATCCATGACCCGAAGTTTAGCTGGTTATAGCATACTGTAGATCAATTTCAAATCTGAGGCGTTTCTTCACAGGCTGGAAGTTGGCTCTCTGTTTCTGAGTGGCTGCCAAGAAGTCAGCCCCTGGCCCCTCTCAGAATATTTTCCAAGGCACGGAAGTGTAGAATTTTCGATATAATAGGGCGAGGGACTGCACCCTTCGGTGGGGATCTGCCAGGTACACGGTGAGCCCTTTCAATAGCAAATATTTTAGTGAAATTCCCAGGCTCCATATTTTTAGTAAGCAAACCTTCCAGAAACTCCTCGGAGTGTCTCCCCTCCACCCCTTCAGGAAACCCCACTAGCCGGATATTATTCCATCTCATACAATCCTCCATGTCAGCCATTTTCAAAGCTTGTTCAAACAGGACCTTTATTGCCACCTGTACAGCAGGGTCCATAGGCCTTACAGTATCTTCCAGAGAAGCAATACATTGATCAGTATCCTGAGCCTTTTCTCTTATCTTCTGCATGTCATGTTCCATGAATGAGAATTCAATCTTGAGCTCACCAAAGTGATCTATAAGCTTATTCTGGCAGCCCTCTATAGCAGACATGATCTGTGTAAGGGATGGCTCATCCATCCCATCCTCCTCCCAGCCTGATCTGCTTGTATGGTGCTCTAGCCTGTCCAAAGATCTCTCCCTCCGCTTTAACTGTGCCCTCTGGGGTCTAGGACTCACCCAATTGCCTTCAGGAGATGCTGGCTGGTCTGGGGCTGCACTTCTCACCTACCTCCCTCCACCTCCCGGCTGTCTGTGCCATCTTGGGATCCCAAGGCAAACCGTGCCAAACGTACCCCCGGCCAGTTTTGGTGGTGGTGGCCCGTAAGCTTCCTGCACACATCCCCCCGCAAAATCGGGCAGACTGCTCCCAAGATCAAAGCAGGATTAGGGATCTATGGACAGAGCTCTGTTTCTGCCGTCCTTAGATGCTGTGCGCCGGCTCCACACCCCCCCCCCCCCCGGCAGTTGGTTTTTAAAAGGAGTCCAGTGTAGTTTTACTTGTACCTGAACTGGTGTTCTGTCAAAACAGCCAACTCGTCAAAATCTCTAATTACATCACTTTCGGTAACTCTCCAGCAGCAGTAATTTCAGATTGTGACAACTTGGCTGTTTTCACAGAACAGTATACACTACGGTACACAATATAATGGGTAAACGCTGTTAGTCCGCCCGCTAGTACCCAACATGGCCGCCTCCAAGGCAGCGACCGCTTTTTTACTCCTTAGTCGGTGTTCTGTCAAAACAGCCAACTTGTTGTTTACCGTAGTGTATACGCTGCCGGTGTTCTGTGGAAACAGCCAGGTCATTGAAATCTGCAATTACTGCTGCTGGAGAGTCACCAGAAGTGACGTAACTGGAGATTTTGACGAGTTGGCTCTTTCGACAGAGTAGCAAAGAAAGAAAGACGGTATAGACCGTGATTTTGAGGGGTAAAGAATTCACTGAGTCACTTGTAGGGTGCGGTTGTGCCTCAGATAATTTAGGCGAAAAGGAAGACAGTGATAAAGGCACATTGTCAAAAGGGTAGGCACTGGTAACCATTAACCAAGCAGTTGAATTCCGTTATTTTAATAGAAAAAATATAAATGGTAGATTCCATATATTATCACTTTCAAACCTTGAAAACACAATACATACAAAAACATTTAAGAAAAAGACAATCCAGATTGTTACCCTACGTGCTGGAAATTTACTTATATAATCAGAATTTTTTTTTTACACTGAGTATAAAGATATATATAAATATCCCAGGCTAATGATGGTGATTTAATCAGACTCTGATAGATTCACTAGAACTCTCTTGACAGAACACCGGCAGCGTATACACTACGGTACACAACGAGTTGGCTGTTTTCACAGAACATTGGCTAAGGAGTAAAAAAGTTGTTGCCGCCTTGGAGGCGGCCATGTTGTTGAAATCAAATAGGACTCTTTATAACCAATTCCAGCTCAAGCCTATTCTGGTACTTCTCTCCTACATTTAAAAATCATATTTTTTGGCTAGAAAATTACTCAGAACCCCCAAACATTATATATGTTTTTTTTAGCAGAGACCCTAGGAAATAAAATGGCAGTTGTTGCAACTTTTTATGTCATACAGTATTAAACACAGCGTTTTATTTTTTTTTGGAATGCGTTTTTTTGGGGGGGGGGGACTTTTTCATTGATTAAAAAAAAAAAAAAAAAAAAACACTAAAGTTAGCCCGATTTTTTTGTATGTTGTGAAAGCTGATATTACACCAAGTAAATAGAATCTCAGCATGTCACACTTTAAAGTGGGAGTCCGGCGACACTTCTATTTTTTTTTTTTTAGGTCATTGAGACACTTTGCTAATCCCAAAATAATACTCACAGTTTGGGTGTAATATTTCCGCCTCTGTCTGTTTTCGTACTGAAGAATAACTTTAAAAATGTGATGCTGGCATGCTGGCTGTTTCCATCTTGCTTGTGGGCATGTGAAGCCCACAAGCATTGATTTCCTGGATGCGACGAATGCTGTTCATTCACAGCTTGTTCACGTGCATGATCATTGTTCCCACACTGAATCTTGGGAAGCCTGACACTAAGCTCCCAGGAGACAGTGCGGCGCCGGGGAAAGGCAATAAACACACCTACTCCCATGGGAGGAAAGACAGGAAGTGCCACAATAAAGTACAATATAAAGGTAATTACAGCAATAAAAAACATTTTCGTGTGGCATTTGAACATCTATGCAATTAACTGACGGGGGTAAGATTAAGTTAAAAATTTGAGTGGAACCCCGCTTTAAGATTGCACACACTTGTGGAATGCCGCCAAACTTCGGTACTTAAACATTTCCATAGGCGACGCTTTCAATTTTTTTATAGGTTACCTGTTTAGTGTTACAGAGGAGGTCTTGGGCTAGAATTATTGCTCTCACTCTAAGGTTCACGGCGATACTTCACATGTGTGGTTTGAACACCGTTTACATATGCGGTCGCGACGTACGTATGCGTTTGCTTTTGCGTGCGAGCACGCGGGGACAGGGGTTCTTTAAATAAAAAATAAAACATTTTATTGTTTATTTTACTTTTATTTATTTCTTTTGACACTTAGACCTTTTAAATGTTTTTTTTTTGGATCAATTTTATTTCTATTACAATAAAAGATATAAACATCCTTTGTAATAGGAATAGGGCATGACAGGTCCTCTTTACAGCGAGATCTGGGGTCTATAAGTCCTCAGATCTCTCCTCTAGGCTGGAAAGCCTAAAATAAAATAAAAATTTAAAAAATAAAAAAACAAACAAACAATCTCGGCTTTTCAGCCAAAGAAACAGCAGTGTTTACATCTGCCGAGGCCGGACATAATGGGGAGATTGCCGGGAACCATTCTTTAAATAATGGTAAATGGCCGCTGCTGGCCGATTCATTCTCTAGCTATGATTATTTTTACATGACAGGGAATCGCCGGCAGAAAAAGAAGATATCTGAATGATGACGTTCTTGGGCGGGAAGTGGTTAAGGATGGACTGCGTCTGTCCCGGAAATGTGTGAACTGGCTCCATTGCAAGCCAGTCTGGTTAAAATGTTATGCAAATTGGATGTGGTTAAAAACGCATCCAATTCGCATATAAGTGAACTGAACCTAAAGCAGAACTACAGTAAACGCATCGATTTAACTGTTAAAAAAAAAACTGTTAAATTCCCAGCAGGGTGGATTTGATTGAGTGCTAGTTCACACCAGACGCAGTTCCATTCGCTTTTTTCTGCAGAAAATGCATGCACAGTGTTTTCCATGTATTCCAATGGCTCTAGTTCACACCATGCAGTCAGTTTCCACACCAGAAACCGTTTGGAATCTGACTGCATGGTGTGAACTAGAGCCATTGGAATACATGTAAAACACTGTGCATGCATTTTTGGTGCAGAAAAAAAGTGCACGGAACTGAACGAAACTGCATCTGGTGTGAACTCGCCCTGAAATCAAGTCAACTTAAATCATGATTAAAATCACTAGTAAAAAAGCTTGATTTAAATCATAATTTTGAAAGAGCAACTGTCATCTCTGTCCTGCAGCAGCTCCTTCTCTGTTATTGATTCACTGACAGTCCCATTCACTTTAATGGGACGACTGGTGATGCGGCAGTGATAGGTGAGGGACGTGGCTGCAGCAGGTGAGTGGATGCCCGCTAACAGCCGTTGCCATGATGGATCTGAAATGACAGGTGCTCTTTAACCTCCCTAGCAGTATGATCATTTCAGATTTTTGCGTCTCAAAGCGGTACAATTATTTTGCATAGAAATTTGGTGTTTTATATTACAGGTCTGTAATTCTTAGCAATAACACACTTAGATCTGTCCACCAAGAGTCTAGTAGATATCCCGGGTATGATGAAGTTTGAAACACAAAATCATAAATTATAATATAATAAATATAAATAATTTTAAAAACATTAATATGATAATAATAATAAAATAAATTTCCCCACGATTAACTATCGCTCAATTCTGCAAGTGTTCTTATTTACTATCGCTGTTTTCTAGCTGGTCTAAAGCCACTTTTGACATAAAGGGAAACTTTTTGGTTGCTATGGACAATCTCAAGTTTCCAGGCAGAAAGAACAGTATATATAATAATAAAAAACTGCATGCAGGGCATGCGCCAAAGCACTGGGGACAAAAGGGAAGTGAAATGATTTCATACAGTACTGTAATCTGTAAGATTACAGTACTGTATGTGTTATGATTTTTAAATTTTTTTGAATTTGCCGCCAGGCTCCCCCCATGTGTTGCGACGCTCGCAGGGAACGGAGCCTGGCACAGAGAGGCTTCGGGCAGAGGACAGAGCCCGCAGACAGCGTGGGGGACATCGCAGGATCCTGGGGACAAGGTAAGTAACCTGCACCAGGATCCTGAGATGTAATCCCAAGTGTGGCTAATGGTGCTGAAATGTAACCCCAAGCCACACTCAGGAATACCGTCAGGGAGGCTACATGTAAGGACTCATTCTAATTTGTAGTTAGAATCTTTATTATTTGTAAACAAAATGAAGGTTTCTGATTTAGAATAATAAGCGGTCAGGTTAGTAAAACAGCAATATCAGAACCGATTCAGTCATATAGTTTGCAGTCTACATAGATTTGCAAAACAATGGGAAAAAATATATTCCTGAACTTTTATCTCATGGTTACTGTGAAATTGTGTTAATGCATCAATGCTCTTGCAGAGCTTGGATTTATTGAATAAGTTTACCAAAAATGTAAATATTGCAGAATATACAGCCTCATGCTACATAACTAAAGCTCCATTTCATGCTGAATAAACTAAATTATTAATGTATCCTAAACAAAAAACTATCTTTAGATAGATTTTTTTACTCCAAAAGCATTTTATTAAAATAAATTTGATAAAAATCAAAAAAATCGATTTAGATCAAAACATTGCAATTTTAATCCACCCCGATTCCCAGCATGCCAGCTATACAAACTGTCACAATTTCTTGTGCTCTCACCCAAACTGTCAAATGGCTGGTGTCATAACTTATCACATGGTAGCTGCAGCTCAAACAAAGGGTAAGATGGCAGCTCCCTTGGCTGAAAAGGATTGGAAGGTTTAGTTTGGCTTTAACCACTTCAGCCCCGGAAGATTTGGCTGCTCAATGACCAGGCCACTTTTTGCGATACAGCACTGTGTCACTTTAACTGACAATTGCGCGGTCGTGCGACGCTGTACCCAAACAAAATTTATGTCCTTTTTTTCCCACAAATAGAGCTTTCTTTTGGTGGTATTTGGTCACCTCTGTGGGTTTTATTTTTAAGACCGACAATTTTGAAAAAAAACACTATGGGGGTTTATTTACGAAAGGCAAATCCACTTTGCACTGCAAGTGCACTTGGAAGTGTAGTCACTCTAAATGTAAGGGGTAGATCTGAAATGAGTGGAAGCTCTGCTGATTTTATCATCCAATCATGTGTAAGCTAAAATGCTGTTTTTTATTTTCCTTGCATGTCTCCTCGGATCTACAGCAACTTTACTTCCAAGTGCACTTTCAGTGCAAAGTGAATTTTCCTTTAGTAAATAACCCCAAATATCTTTTACTTTTTTGCTATAATAAATATCCCAAATTTAAAAAAACAAAAACATATTTTTTCCTCGGACGCGCGCACCCCCTAGTGGCCAAAAGGCTAAGCAACGTAAGGTAACATAGTTTTGCCCAGGGGAGTCAACCTGCCACAGTATGACTGCGGCGGCAGGTCGGGAAGGGGTTAAAGGAAAAGAACAGCCAAAGCTCGTTTGGCTGTACTGTGTTTCCCCGAAAATAAGCCCTACCCCGAAAATAAGACCTAGCGTGATTTTCAAGGATGGCTACAATATAAGCCCTACCCCAAAAATAAGCCCTAGATAAACTGTAAAAACATGTAATCCATTTTGTAAATAGATTATATAATGTGCAGTGTTTCTCCTTGTGTAATTCTTTTGTAGAAAATACCTTATTTACAGCGCCGCTGGGTGCTCTCGTGACCCGCTGGAGATCTTCTCCTCTTCTCCCGGCTGACGTCAGCGGTCCCTCCCTCTGCAGTGCTCGGAGCAGGGCTGACATTAGCGGGGATCTCTGCCTCTCCCTCTGCAGTATTCGGAGCGCGGAAGAAGAGCTCAGGCGGGTCACGTGAGCACTGTAAATAAGGTATTTTTCACAATAAAAGTTACACAAGGAGACAGACTGCACATTATATAATCTTTTTTACAGAACAGATTACATAATTTTACAAAGACTTTAACCAAGGTTTTGGAATTACAGAATTTCATAATGCTGACTCTTGAGCTGACTGGAGGAGAGGGGGAGAGAAGACAGGGGACACAGGAACTTTTATAAAAACATTTTAGTGTTTTATTCCAGTTTTTTAGAACATACAGAGGGGTAAAAATGACACAGCACAAGCATTGTGCTGTCCATCATGCTTTAAAGCGGAGGTCCCCAACCACCAGGCCACAGCCCAGTAACAGGCCCGGGGGGGAGGATGGGTCGATGCAGTTTTTCAGGGACAATGGCTGGTGTTTTTTGTAGCCAAAATTATTATAAGACCCGGTCTTATTTTCGGGGGAAACACAGTACTTTTCCTGTGGATCACAGGAGTGCAGTTCGCTCTTCACTTCTGTAACCCATTTTCAGCAGACAGTCACCAGACTCTCTGCTCTAGAAGTTGTGAGAACTGAGGGATCTGCAGTGTTAGATCACTCAGTTCTTAGTGCTAGAGCCGGCAGGGGACAGATGCAGCATCGCACCGATGCTGCATCCACCTAGGCAAGTATAAATCTGCAACAAACCCAAACCCTATACTGTACTTCTCTTTTAATTGAATCTTCAGAGATAGGATCACACCTGAGGCTGTGCAACAGCTCAGGACCCAGAAAGCACCCTGCAACTAACAGTACACGAAGGTCTAAAAAGTGGCACAATGCAGAGCCTAGTTCCTGAAGCTTACACTGTATAATTATCCAATCCAGTGGGGTTCAGGTACAGCCTTCAAAACTGCTGCTGAGAACATGCTGATCTGGATAACTGCTATGTAGAGACTAGCTCAAGCAGGAAGAGGAAATCTTGATTCACCAAAGGATGAAGATTTTTTTATTATAACTATTATGACAATAGTAGGCTAGCAAATTTTTTGTTAGACATCCATCTAGTATGCTAGCAAATACAATAGGCATTCTGTGTGGGGCCAGAGGGTTTATATGGGGACTTGTTTAAACTCTTTTCATTTGCCATTGTGGCAGTATAACCTGATTTTAGAATTCCTCTATTTCTGCGTCCCTCTATGGACAATAAAGAAATTATTTTTTTCTGGACATGAGTGGGTTTGGCCAACAGCAGGGGTTGCCCCTAGGCTGAGTTTTTGTTTTGTTTTATACCTTATATCCTATTCCAGCAGATGGCAGGCTAACCCAGTCATGAAGAATAGACAAAGCTGCATCTGTCAATGAACAAAATAGAACAAAGGGTTGGTATAGTGATACATTTTAAACGATAAGAAACACCATTAAAGCAAAATTTGATTTTTACACATTTTTAACAAAATCATAATCTGCTGTACTGATGACCACTGATGCAAGGAGAAGAGGAAGAGGCCCCAGAGATGTCACATGGTGACAGAAGAAGACTGCCGGATTTAAAATGTATGGCAAATTAAGAAAATAAAGAAAAAACAAGAAAAAGAAAAGAAAAATAGGAGTGGGGTGATTATTTTTTAAACTATTGCTTAAAAACAAAATATTGGTCCCTGATAAGAAATTTCAATTTCATCACCTGAAAATGTTTCACATACATTAGCTGTCAACACCGCAGATTCCTGAAAACATGCAAAGGAAGAAACTGTTTTAGGGTGGAAGGCCATCTAGCGCAGAGTAATGTTTATGCGCAGATATACATTCAGAGCCCTGCTTAATTTGGTTGTTAGGGACTACAGAAAAATTATATTAAATTTGTGTCAAGTAATGAAAATACTTCAGAAATGTGTGAATTGAAAACATTCTGTAATCCGTGATAAAGAATTAAAAAAAAAAAAAGTAATTGAAAACATTCTGTAATCCGTGATAAAGAATTAAAAAAAAAAAAAGTAAATCTGAAAAACAAATACCGGTACATTACTAACATGAAGATTTAAACCAGATCAGATAATTTTTTAGCCACCAGTGTTTCCTTCAGCAACAATGACAGCAGAGTATTAAGACAGCACAAAGTACTGATTTCCTCACCTGTTTTCTTTGCCCTTACAGGAAATGTGACTCAAGTAAAAATGCAGGAACAATTTCCTTGCCTGATACATCCTGTGAAAAGACTCACTGAGAACATCCACTTAAAAAATTGTAAGGCGTGTAATGGGATATTTAAATGCTATTTAAAAACAAAAAAATATATATAAAAGACCACAGCCACCCAAATACCCTCCATCAGACTTGACAATTCAAGCCTCATTTAATATACCTCAACTTGATTGCCTGATTTTACCAACAATATGTGAAGTTATAGTATTAAGAACCAGTTTATTAAATCATTGTTATGTTTAATCATTTTTTTCTACACCATAAACTATATAAAGTCTTAAAGGCTGATTCACACTTTACCAATTTGTTACGGGGCTTTAACACATATATGTTGGGTTAGTGCAGCTCATTTATTATGAATAGGCTTCCAACACAACACAACAGATTGAAAAATGCACATAGTGTGCTGCATTTTTAGCAATGCCGCACACTAAAATGAGGTTTGTGCACTGTGGTGCGCTACACTCTACTATACAGTGCATTTGAGTGTCTCAAAATGCACTGCATGTGTGGCACTGCAACGCATCACACATAGAGCAGTTGTGTTGGCATTCATTATTTTAACTAAGGATGAGCTCCGGCGTGTTCGCAGAGCCCACGCGCAGAGCCCGCCAGGAAGTCGGCACTACACAGCGCTAATCACAGGCAGTGAGACATTTCCCGATCTCTGCAGCCACGCATTGGGACAATGTCTCACTGCTTGTGATTATTGCAGCGCAGTGCCGACTTCCTGGCAGGCTCTGCACGTGGGCTGTGCAAAACACGCCAGAGCTCATCCTTAGTTGTAACACGTGTTAAAGTGGAAATAGAGTCCACTTTTTCCCTTGTACCTACAGGTAAGCCTACAATAAGGCTTACCCGTAGGTACAGTGAATATCTCCGAAATTTGCACTGTTTAGGAGATATTCACACGGGATGCAGCTGGTGACATCACTGGCGCATGCACTTTGAAGGGACGACATACCTGTGCCTTCCCTTCAGAACTTTGTGCCAGGAATGGCGCGCATGTGCACAGGAGTGGTGTCATTGTGGCCCCGGCCATTCATATAGCCGGAGCCAACAAATCCAGGAGGAAGACTGGATGAAGGTGAAAGTGCCAGCGAGCCGTGACAGCGCTGTGCTGGAGAGCTCCTTGTGCAGGCAAGTCTGCCATTATGTGCTAGTATGTGGTGCATACTAGTACATTATGACTTAAAGTGATTGTAAGGGTTTGCTTTGTTTTTTTTTTGTTTTTTTTTTAATAACAAACATATCATACTTAGTCCACTGTGCAGCTCGTTTTGCACAGAGTGGCCCCGAACAACATACTCTGGGGTCCCCCGGCGGCTCCTCCCCACATCAGATATCCCCCTAGGAAAAGCGCTCTCCTGAGGGGGTTACCTTTCTATCCAATCAGGACACCAGACACCAGCTGGAGCTGGTGTGCTCGTTCCCATCACGTAAATTTTGGGGCTCAGGTAAGTATAAGGGGGCTCGAGGGTGCTGCTGCATTTAAAAAAATGTTTTTCATCTTAATGCATAGAATGCATTAAGGTGAAAAACGGCGAGGGTTTAAACCCCTTTAAAGTGATTGTAAAGTCTATTTTTTTTCAAAATAATAAACATGTCATACTTACCTGCTTTGTGCAATTGGTTTTGCACAGAGCAACCCAGATCCTCCTCTTCTAGGGTCCCTCTTCTGTGATCCTGGCTCTTCCCTCCTTGTGAGTGCCCCCACAGCAAGCAGCTTGCTATGGGGGCACCTGAGCTGAGTCACAGCTCCCTGTGTCCATTCAGACACGGAGCCCCACCCCCTCTCTCCCCTAAATTGGCTCGCTGACTTTGATTGACAGCAGCAGGAGCCAATGGTGCCACTGCTGTGTCTCAGCCAATCAGGAGGGAGAATCTCAGACAGCTAAGACACTGGTGGACAGAGGTAAGTGCTAGGGGGGCTGAGGGGGGCTACCGTACACAAAAGGTTTTTCATCTTAATGCATAGAATGCATTAAAATAAAAAAACCTTCTGCCTTTACAACCCCTTTAAAGCAGAGTTCAACCCAAAAAGGAAAGCTCTGCTTGTCTGCCTCCTCCTCCCCCCCTCCCCCATTTGGCACCTTTTGGAGGGGAGCAGAGTACCTGGTTTTGACAGGTATCCGCTCCCACTTCTGTCTGTCTCCCACTCAGCCAGAAGTTTGCCCCCTTCCTCCTTCTACGGTAGATGGCCCATTCACACAGTGCAGTGTGCTTCGCGCATGCGCAGTAGGGAACTGGATGTGAAGCCGCAAGGCTTCACTGCTGGTTTCCCTTAGTGGAGATGGCAGTGGCAGCACCAGATAGCCGATTGAAAAATCGGCTCGGGTGAGGACACCACTGGATTCCTGGACAGGTAAGTGTCCTAATATTAAAGGGGTTGTAAACCCTTGTGTTTTTTCACCTTAATGCATCCTATGCATCAAGGTGAAAAAACACCTGGCAGTGACCAGCCCCCCAGCCCCCCTGTTTTACTTACCTGAGCCCTAGAATTTCCCACAGCGGAAACACGCTCTTCCTCTGCCCGGGGTTCTCAGCTCTTGATTGGATAGACTGATAGCAGCGCAGCCATTGGCTACCGCTGCTGTCAATCAAATTCAATGACGCGGCGCCTGGGGGGGGCAGAGTCCGGCATTCTGCATTCATGGACGCAATTGCTGGACTCAAGAGCACGCCTGCAAGGTAACACCCCCCCCCCCCCCCCCGGGAGAGCGATTCTCCTAGAGGGTTATACGATGTGGGGAGGAGCTACCAGGGCTGCCAGGGGACCCCAGAAGATGATGATCGAGGCCACTGTGTGCAAAACGAACTGCACAGTGGAGGTAAGTATGACATGTCTGTTATTTAAAAAAAAAAAAAAAAAACTCAAAGCTTTACAATCACTTTAAGTCAGCAGCTACAGTATTTGTAGCTGCTGACTTTTATTTTTTCTGAAGGAGCCTGGAGCTCCTCTTTAAATCTGCAGGGGGCCCCATTTTTTTTCTTTTTTTTTTTTTTGTGGTGTTTTTCTACCGCTTTAATGCAAGTGTTGCCTGAATGCACAAGTGTGAATGGGCCCTAAAAATAAATGTGCAAAGTCCCATGAGCTAGCCCAAAACATAATCCTAGACTCTATGGAAAAATGTTACATCTTATTCCTTTTTATTTATATTACTTAAGGCTGGCACACACGGGCCAAATATCGGACGGTTTAACTAAAACTGACCAACATTCGGCCCGTGTGTGCAGCAGCCTGTCCGACAGAAGTCAGTGTAATGACCCGCTTTTATCTAACGGGCATGCTGGAAGACCGACATCCAATTAGCATTTACAAGCCAATGGCTGTGATCACTGATCAGTGTGTTCTGGCGTAGAGGCAGTCCCCCTGTCAGAACACAATAGCTCAGCGGAGGAGATCGGTGCACTAACATTGTTTCGTTAGTATGGCGACCTCTTCATTTTTTTTCATTCAGCTCGCTGGGTTGAACAGATTAACCCCCCCCCCCCCCCCCCCGTGTGTACCTAGCATTTTAGTAATGACCAGGAAACAAGTGTGACAACTATCTACTCCTTGTCTCTTACCTCCTAGGCTATTAGCAGAGTGGCAGTGGCTCTTCTGACACCTATTAGCAGGGAGAGCTACAATTTTTCAGCACAGACATGTGCTGTAGACATTTTCCACAAGAAGTGTCCCACAAGAAGTGTGAAGATGGAATTCTGTCTGACACCTCCTGAATTTCCTTGGCACAGCAGGGAAGTGACCAACCATGCACTATTTCCCAGGTTTCCAAGCTTCCAAGCTTCTCCAATTTCTCAGCACCTCAAGCGATCCCACCTCCATCACTGAAGTGCCAGGTGTGCTCACCCCCTGCCCCGTTTAGACTTCTGATTAACACAGCCACCAGCTACAGGAAGTCTTCTGTCCTAAACCTCCCTGACAAGGTCTTGTGATATGTCAAATGAACAGTGCAGAGAGCTGCAAAGGGATGTCTGGGACAGAAGACTTCCCTGTACATTCTTGCCAGCCACCCTGCTAATCAGTGGTCTGCTTGGTAGATATTCCCTGTGATCTAGGGATGGTGGTGGGGGGTGAGAATGTGCTGTGCTGTTCTGGGGGGGGGGGGGGACAGTAAGCTTGCCTGGAGGGATGTGCTTTGAGTGGATGAGGGGAAAGCCAGCAGATGTAAAGGTGGCAGACAGATACAGGGTGTCCAGCTGTTCCCCACTCCATGCAGACCCCTTCAACATTGCACAAATGTGCAGTTGCTAGTTGTAAAAAAATTGAAGACACGAGACCTCTAGCATTTCCTGGTTACAGGAATGTTTTTGAGATTAATTGCTTTTGGGTGTAATACCACTTTAAATACATGATTCTAGGATTCTCGGATCTCTGTAATGGGCATTTTTATTCCCCAATAAGAGCTAAGAGGAAAATCCACGTGCTAGGACCTGGGACAATTAGCCATGATAACAGCTAGGAAGTGGATACATCTCCCAATGATTAGGTCTCTCAAAAGGTTTCCGGACTCATACTATGCACTGAGGAAAAACTCTGTAGTCAGGTAATACAATCCTGCCTGCTGACCGTACAGGAAAGTACAGGACTAATAAAAGAAGAATGTTTCTTTGTAGGAAAGAGGGAGATACACTCTGCATTACCCTCACTGTATTAAAGGAGAAGTATAGCCAAAGCTCGACTGGCGGTACTTCTCCTATGGGTCACAGGAGTGCAATTTGTAAAAAAAGTTGAAAACCATTTTATCATTTTCCTTCCACTTCACAATTATGTGCCACTCTGTGTTGGTCCAGCACATAAAATCCCAATAAAATACATTTACGTTTTTGGTTGTAACATGACAAAATGTGGTAAATTTTAAGGGCTATGAAAACGTTTTCAAAGTGCTGTGTATATATAAAGGTGTTGAAAACATTCCTCAGAGATTTGGTCCATATTGACATAATAGCATCACACAATTGCTGCAGATTTGTCAACCTCACATCCATGATGCGAATCTCG
This sequence comes from Aquarana catesbeiana, assembly GCF_042186555.1. NCBI lineage: Eukaryota > Metazoa > Chordata > Amphibia > Anura > Ranidae > Aquarana > Aquarana catesbeiana. The sequence continues at coordinate 211,595,901 of NC_133334.1, read as the reverse complement.
AATTCCACCACATCCCAAAGGTGCTCTATTGGATTGAGATCTAGTGACTGTGGAGGCCATTGGAGTGCAGTGAACTCATTGTCATGTTCAAGAATACAGTGGTGAGGTAATTAGAGCTTTGTGACATGGTGCATTATCCTGCTGGAAGTAGCCATCAGAAGATGGATACACTATAGCCATAAAGGGATGGACATAGTCAGCAACAATACTCAGGTAGAGCGTGGAGTTTAAACAATGCTTAATTGGTATTAATAGGCGCAAAGCGTGCCAAGAAAATATCCCCTACATCATTATAACACCATTACCAGCCTGTACCGTTGATACAAGGCAGGATGGAACCATGCGTTCGTGTTATTTTTATGCCGAATTCTGACCCGACCATCTGAATGTCGCAGCTGAAAGCGAGACTCATCAGATCAGACAATATTTTTCAAATCTTCTATTGTCCAATTTTGGTAAGCCTGTGTAAACTGTACCTCCACACAACTTCCGCTCTTTGGATATTTTCTCTTTTTCGGACCATTCTCTGTGAACCCTAGTGATGGTTGTGTTTGAAAATCCCAGCAGATCAGCAGTTTTTTTAAATACTCAGACAAGCCCATCTGGCACCAACAACCATGCCACATTCAAAGTCACCTAAATCCCATATATATATATTATATATATTATATATATATATATATATATATATATATATATATATATATATATATATATATACCGTATTTATCGGCATATAACACGCACTTTTTTCCCCTGAAAATCAGGGGAAAATCGGGGGTGCGTGTTATAGGCCGATCCCCCCCCAATTGTGTGTGATCGGAGCGATCGCGGCAATTGCCGCGATCGCCGCTGACATACACAGCCGTGTGGAAATTCAAATACGGCGCCGAGACTGCAGGGACTCGGCGGAGCGGAGCTACACATAGCCGAGAGTCCTCGGGTTTTCTCGGCGCTGCTTACAGTCCCGCCCATAGGGCGGAACTGGGCGGGACTGTAAGCGGCGCCGAGAAAACCCGAGGACTCTCGGCTATGTGTATCAGCACTCCGCCGAGTCCCTGCAGTCTCGGCGCCATATTTAAATTTACACAGGGCTGTGTATGACGGCAGGGATCGCAGCGATCCCACAAAGCTGCACGGGGGCAAGGCTGCACGGGGGGGGCAAGGCTGCACTGGGGCAAGGCTGCATGGGGGCAAGGCTGCATGGGGGCAAAGCTGCACTGGGGCAAGGCTGCACTGGAGAAAAGCTGCACTGACATGGCTGCACTGACATTGCTGCACTGACAAGGCTGCAATGACATGGCTGCACTGACATGGCTGCACTGACAAGGCTGCACTGACAAGGCTGCAATGGACACTGGGGCAAGGCTGCACTGACAATTCTGCACTGGGGCAAAGCTGCACTGACAAGGCTGCACTGACAAGGCTGCAATGGACACTGGGGCAAGGCTGCACTGACACTGACAAGGCTGCAGATGGACACTGATAACGCTGCATTGATGGGCATTTTAATGTAAGTTTTTCTTCCTTAAACTTTACTCCTAAAAGTTTTTTTCCTTAAAATTCCCTCCTTAACTTGGGTGCGTGTTATACGCCGGCGTGTGTTATACGCCGATAAATACGGTATATAAAATGACACAACAAAGTTCTTAACTCACTCCCTGGTCATCTCTCGCCTCGACTACTCCCTTCTCATTGGCTTACCTCTACATAGATTAGCTGCCATACTAATCCACCTTACCAATCGCTCTGTGTCTGTGTCTCCGCTCACCCAACAAATTAAATTCAAAATACTAACAACTTACAAAGTCATCCACAATGTAGCCCACAGCAACACCATTAGCCTAGTCTCAAAATACCAACCTAATCGTTCTTTGTTCCTCTCAAGACCTTCTGCTCTGTAGTTCCCTCGTCACTTCCTCCCATGCTTGCCTCCAGGACTTTTCCAGAGCCTCTCCAATCTTATGGAACTCCTTATCCCAATCTGTCCGATTATCTCCTACTCTATTAGCTTTTAGACGATCCCTGAAAACCCTCCTCTTCAGAGAAGCCTACCCTACCCACACCTAACAACTGTATTTTTATTTTCTCCATCAGTTCACTCCTCCACAGTTATTACCTTTTGTTTCACTTGACCCTCCCTTCTAGATTGTAAGCTCTAAGGAGTAGGGCCCTCTGATTCCTCCTGTATTGAATTGTATTGTAACTGTACTATCTGCCCTCATATTGTAAAGCTCTGCACAAACTGTTGGCGCTATATAAATCCTGTATGATAATAAATAATAATAATATATATACACAGTAGAGCTGCAAGATTAATCATTAAGAATAGAAATTGCAATTCTACTCCTCTCCCGATCTTAAAGTGGTTGTAAACCCAGGAAAAAATAAAAACAAAAAACCTGCAAGACAAGGGCATAATGAACTAGTATGCATAGCATAGCATAGCATAGAGACTTCTGAAGATGACACTGCAGTTTCAGTAAACCAAGACAAGTGCTGCCTATGCCTTGGGAAAAGTCTTAGAATGTGTCACTAACAGCAGCATTTCTTTATTTTGAAGGACACGTATCCAGACCCCACAGCTTGCTTAAGCTCCATGCACACTGAAGCTCATAAACGTCCGTTTTTGGGAGTTTGGGCATTTTTTTAACAGCCCATAAACTCCCCTCTGTGTTACCTATGTGTCCATGCACACACGGACGTTTTTGGAGGTTTATCAGCAGTAGAGTTTATGGGCTGTTTTCTGAACGCCTTAAAATCGCGTTCAGGAGTAGTTTTTCTGTCAATAAATGCTCAAAAATGTGGCTCACCAGCGTTTAACGTTTTTGAGCCATTGGAAAAAAAAAAAAAAAAAACGCGGAAAAACGCTAATAAACGCTATTGCAAAAACGTTAAAAAACGTTGAAAGACTCACTGCAAAGCTACTGCCGTTTTTATAAAGTTACTTTAACGTCCAGTGTGCATGGAGCCTAATTGTCAAGGTCTGTATATGTCATTTGATGAGAAGAAATATATTCAATTTAGACATAAATTGAATTATAATGCTTTGGGCTTTAGTAGCTAATGTTACATTCCAGGAAATAAATAAATAAACACCTTTAACCACTTGCCGACCGCCTCACGACGATGTACGTCGGCAGAATGGCACGGGCAGGCAGAATCACGTACCTGTACGTGATCTGCCTTCCGCGGGCGGGGGGACCGATCGGACCCCCCCGGTGCCCGAGGCGGTCGGCTTCTGACTGGGAGCGTTGGTGACGCTAGTTAGGGAGGTAAATATTTAGGTTCGCCGTCAGCGTTTTATAGCATCAGGGACCCCCATATACTACCGAATAAAGGTTTTAACCCCTTGATTGCCCCCTAGTTAACCCTTTCACCACTGATCACCGTATAACCGTTGCGGGTGACGCTGGTTAGTTCGTTTATTTTTTATAGTGTCAGGGCACCCGCCATTTATTACCTAATAAAGGTTTAGCCCCCTGATCGCCCCGCGGTGATATGCGTTGCCCCAGGCAGCGTCAGATTAGCGCCAGTACCGCTAACACCCACGCACGCAGCATACGCCTCCCTTAGTGGTATAGTATCTGAACGGATCAATATCTGATCCGATCAGATCTATACTAGCGTCCCCAGCAGTTTAGGGTTCCCAAAAACGCAGTGTTAGTGGAATCAGCCCAGATGCCTGCTAACACCTGCGTTTTGCCCCTCCGCCCGGCCCAGCCCAGCCCACCCGAGTGCAGTATCGATCGATCGCTGTCACTTACAAAACACTAAACACACATAACTGCAGCGTTCGCAGAGTCAGGCCTGATCCCTGCGATCGCTAACAGTTTTTTTGGTAGCGTTTTGGTGAACTGGCAAGCATCAACGGCCTAGTACACCCCGGTCATAGTCAAACCAGCACTGCAGTAACACTTGGTGACGTGGCGAGTCAAGCTGGTGAGGTGGCAAGCACAAGTAGTGTCCCGCTGCCACCAAGAAGAAGACAAACACAGGCCCGTCGTGCCCATAGTGCCCTTCCTGCTGCATTCGCCAATCCTAATTGGGAACCCACCACTTCTGCAGCGCCCGTACTTCCCCCATTCACATCCCCAACCAAATGCAGTCGGCTGCATGAGAGGCATTTTCTTTATGTCCTCCCGAGTACCCCTACCCAACGAACCCCCCCCCCAAAAAGATGTTGCGTCTGCAGCAAGCGCGGATATAGGCGTGACACACGCTATTATTGTCCCTCCTGTCCTGACAATCCTGGTCTTTGCATTTGGTGAATGTTTTGAACGCTACCATTCACTAGTTGAGTATTAGCGTAGCGTACAGCATTGCACAGACTAGGCACACTTTCACAGGGTCTCCCAAGATGCCATCGCATTTTGAGAGACCCGAACCTGGAACCGGTTACAGTTATAAAAGTTAGTTACAAAAAAAAGTGTAAAAAAAAAAAATATATAAAATTAAAAAAAAATAGTTGTCGTTTTATTGTTCTCTCTCTCTCTATTCTCTCTCTATTGTTCTGCTCTTTTTTACTGTATTCTATTCTGCAATGTTTTATTGTTATTATGTTTTATCATGTTTGCTTTTCAGGTATGCAATTTCTTATACTTTACCGTTTACTGTGTTTTATTGCTAACCATTTTTTTGTCTTCAGGTACGCCATTCACGACTTTGAGTGGTTATATCAAAATGATGCCTATAGGTTTAGGTATCATCTTGGTATCATTCTTTTCAGCCAGCGGTCGGCTTTCATGTGAAAGAAATCCTAGCGGCTAATTAGCCTCTAGACTGCTTTTACAAGCAGTGGGATGGACTGCCCCCCCCCCCTCCTCCGTGTTTTTCTCTGGCTCTCCTGTCTCAACAGGGAACCTGAGAATGCAGCCGGTGATTCAGCCAGCTGACCATAGAGCTGATCAGAGACCAGAGTGGCTCCAAACATCTCTATGGCCTAGGAAACTGGAAGCTACGAGCATTTCGTGATTTAGATTTCGCCGGATGTAAACAGCGCCATTGGGAAAGCATTTTATCACACCGATCTTGGTGTGGTCAGATGCTTTGAGGGCAGAGGAGAGATTTAGGGTCTAATAGACCCCAATTTTTTCAAAAAAGAGTACCTGTCACTACCTATTGCTATCATAGGGGATATTTACATTCCCTGAGATAACAATAAAAATGACTAAAAAAAAAAAAAAAAATGAAAGGAACAGTTTAAAAATAAGATACAAAAGCAAAAAAATAATAAAGAAAAAAAAAGAAAAGCACCCCTATCCCCCCTGCTCTCGCGCTAAGGCGAACGCAAGCGTCGGTCTGGCGTCAAATGTAAACAGCAATTGCACCATGCATGTGAGGTGTCACCGCGAAGGTCAGATCGAGGGCAGTAATTTTAGCAGTAGACCTCCTCTGTAAATCTAAAGTGGTAACCTGTAAAGGCTTTTAAAGGCTTTTAAAAATGTATTTATTTTGTTGCCACTGCACGTTTGTGCGCAATTTTAAAGCATGTCATGTTTGGTATCCATGTACTCGGCCTAAGATCATCTTTTTTATTTCATCAAACATTTGGGCAATATAGTGTGTTTTAGTGCATTAAAATTTAAAAAAGTGTGTTTTTTTCCCCAAAAAATGCGTTTGAAAAATTGCTGCGCAAATACTGTGTGAAAAAAAAAAAATGAAACACCCACCATTTTAATCTGTAGGGCATTTGCTTTAAAAAAAATATATAATGTTTGGGGGTTCAAAGTAATTTTCTTGCAAAAAAAAATAATATTTTCATGTAAACAAAAAGTGTCAGAAAGGGCTTTGTCTTCAAGTGGTTAGAAAAGTGGGTGATGTGTGACATAAGCTTCTAAATGTTGTGCATAAAATGCCAGGACAGTTCAAAACCCCCCCAAATGACCCCATTTTGGAAAGTAGACACCCCAAGCTATTTTCTGAGAGGCATGTTGAGTCCATGGAATATTTTATATTGTGACACAAGTTGCGGGAAAGAGACACATTTTTTTTTTTTGCACAAAGTTGTCACTAAATGATATATTGCTCAAACATGCCATGGGAATATGTGAAATTACACCCCAAAATACATTCTGTTGCTTCTCCTGAGTACGGGGATACCACATGTGTGAGACTTTTTGGGAGCCTAGCCGCGTACGGGACCCTGAAAACCAAGCACCGCCTTCAGGCTTTCTAAGGGCGTAAATTTTTGATTTCACTCTTCACTGCCTATCACAGTTTCGGAGGCCATGGAATGCCCAGGTGGCACAAAACCCCCCAAATTACCCTATTTTGGAAAGTAAACACCCCAAGCTATTTGCTGAGAGGTATAGTGAGTATTTTGCAGACCTCACTTTTTGCCACAAAGTTTTGAAAATTGAAAAAAGAAAAAAAAATGCTTTTTCTTGTCTTTCTTCCTTTTCAAAAACAAATGAGAGCTGCAAAATACTCACCATGCCTCCCAGCAAATAGCTTGGGGTGTCTACTTTCCAAAATGGGGTCATTTGGGGGGGGTTTGTGCCACCTGGGCATTCCATGGCCTCTGAAACTGTGATAGGCACTGAAGAGGGAAATCAAAAATTTACACCCTTAGAAATCCTGAAGGCGGTGATTGGTTTTCGGGGTCCCGTACGCAGCTAGGCTCCCAAAAAGTCTCACACATGTGGTATCCCCATACTCAGGAGAAGCAGCTAAATGTATTTTGTAGTGCAATCCCACATATGCCCATGGCCTGTGTGAGCAATATATCATTTAGTGACAACTTTGTGCAAAAAAAAAAAAAATTTGTCACTTTCCCGCAACTTGTGTCAAAATATAAAATATTCCATGGACTCAACATGCCTCTCAGCAAATAGCTTGGGGTGTCTACTTTCCAAAATGGGGTCATTTGGGGGGGTTTGTACTGCCCTGCCATTTTAGCACCTCAAGAAATGACATAGGCAGTCATAAACTAAAAGCTGTGTAAATTCCAGAAAATGTACCCTATTTTTTTTCAAAATTTTCGTTTTTTTAAAAAAAACGGCAGAGGTGATCAAATACCATCAAAAGAAAGCTCTATTTGTGGGAAGAAAAGGACGCAAATTTCGTTTGGGTACAGCATTGCATGACTGCGCAATTAGCAGTTAAAGCGACGCAGTGCCAAATTGTAAAAAGTGCTCTGGTCAGGAAGGGGGTAAATCCTTCCTCCTGGGGCTGAAGTGGTTAAAAAAAAAAAAAAAGTTACATTCCAAAACACGCCCAACGCTATCTCTGTTCTAAGCCTGGCCATACACACCCTACCTGAGGCCCTGTGTCACAGTGCAGGTATGTGCAAGACTAAAGGGGCAAAGGGCACAAGTCCAGCCTACTGCAAAGAAAAGAAATCGACACTCCTAAGAAGATTCTTTTCTCAACATACTGGAGAGCTAGAATACCCAAAATACTGCTGAACACAAACGTGTTTTCTTTGGTTATTTTATTTTTCATAGAGTCTAAAAATAATTTGTTAGGAAAAAGGCAAACAAATCTAATAAAATACTAGTAGGGTAAAGCAAGGTTGTTTTTTTTCCCTGAAGATGTTAATTCGGCTTCATAAAATCCACTTCATCATAATCTATATCTCCACTAATAGTAAATTCCCTTATTTAGGTATAATCCCTATAATAAAGCATATCCTATTGCTGCTGAATTTTCTCATTATAATTTGTGTGCCTATAGTGTGTGTGTACGTGCACACACACACACACATATATAAACACACATATAAACCTTGCACTATTATCACAACAGAAGGGACAAAAAAAAAAACGTTTCATATGTCAGTTTAAACAGAGATTATCACTCACGTTCATTGTCATAATGACACTAACAAAGCAACTTAAACTGAGAACACACAGAATTTATACAAATTAGCAATATATCACCATATAACTAACATCAAATTGTATTGCTTAATAAAAAATGACTATAAACAAAAAATAAAGTGTATTTTCCCTGCAAGATACAGCTTGCCATCACAGTGTAGACTACTGTGATCTACAATAAACATGGTACAGTCTTTATGGGGGTTTTGCAACACTGAAACAATTGTGTCAAGGTACAGAACAATGGCACACACCACTTTCAGGGTAGCATCAACTCCCACCTCCCACATCTTGCTAAATGTCATGGGATGTCTTCTATGCTCTGCCTTCACATCAAGGCTGGGAAGGTTTAGTGTTTCCAAAAAAGGAAGTCTCAGACGCCTTTTCGCCCCCTCCCTCTGCCGGCTCTGATGAAGCAGAAGGAACGCCTCTGCAGCTTACATGGCCATATTAGGACATATAGGGCAAACCTTGGTTTCGCTCTCTCTGCTCAGGCAAATACATAGCAGGAATCAGAAAAAAAGAAGCCTTTTACAATCTAACAGATTTTGCTGCCTGCTACACAAGATCATGCAGCACACAATCTCCTCCCTCCAGCAACTGCAGAATAAAGCACCTGCTTCTTTTGCTCGCCCAGTACAAGTGCTACTGCACAAAACCAGATTTGAATGATATCTTTGTTTTTAAATGTTTTACACTACCGATTAGTTCATGCTACATAGATACTTGGATACATTAATCAGAGCTTCAGAAGACATTCTGACACTATAACAATATCAAATATTCTATACCATACAAAGCACTTGACCATAATATTACAGGCATGATTTCTATGTTAACAGAACAAAAGTGGATCAGGATAGAAGCTGCTATAAAAACCAATCCTTCCCTGCTTTGTCACCATAAGTTTATGAAACATTAGTCAGAAACACAGTCATCTAATAAAGCCTGGTGTCATACAATAGATCAACATGCCAAATCCTACTGAACAAAAATGGTATAGTGCTTTGTAAGGCACACTTGTGGCATACCTTGAAATTATCATTTACTGTGAAGAGAAAGAGGAAGAAACCCCAAACTTCCTGGTAGTGAATGATTATTTTTTTCATGTTATGACTACATAATGAAATAGAGTCTTATTATACTCTTGAATTGCCTTCTGTGTAAAACGATTATTTTCCATGTGTGGACATTTCCTGTTCTCAGCCATACATGGCCCCAAGCTAATCAAAAATCCCAGGATGGGGTGACTTTCTTTAAAATGCAATAAATGTAATAGTCATTTTTCATAATGTGGCTAATTTGTATTTCTGTAATAATAAGTATTATACTTGTATCGCATGTTTTAACGATTATGTGCCTTCAATAAATATTTTAGGTAGTGGAAATGCTTGTTGAAAAATGAGTGTACATTACAGCTTAGTATGCGATTCTCCTTTTTAACCTCCATATATTTTAATCCAAATGCACAATTAAAATCTGATAGCAAACCTTCGCTATGTTGCATTGTGGTGCGGTGCTTTGTCGGACCTCACCTCAGTGAACAAAAAAGTGAACCATGAAATCACAGCACACAATAAAGTGCACAAAGATACAGAAATGGTCAAACCTCTGAAGAGAAAGGCCCCATAACCCTGCCACCCCCTCAGGGCACAGGGCTCCTGACAGGGGCAGGGTACGCATTGGTACATCTAGGCCGAAGACAGGTGGACCCACTTCTTAGGGCCCTTTCACACTGGGGCGGTTTGCAGGTGCTATTGCGCTAATAATAGCGCCTGCAAACCGACCCGAAAGTGCTGCTGCTTTGTCTCAAGTGTGAAAGCCCCGAGGGCTTTCACACTGGAGTGGTGCGCTAGCAGGACGGGAAAAAAAGTCCTGCTAGCAGCATCTTCGGAGCGGTGAGGGAGCGGAGTGTATACCGCTCCCTCATCGCTCCTGCCCATTGAAATCAATGGGACAGCGCGGCTATACCGCCAGCAAAGCGCCTCTGCAGAGGTGCTTTGCGGTGGTTTTTAACCCTTTCTCGGCCGCTGGCGGGGGGGGTAAAACTGCCCTTCTAGCGGCCAAATATCGACGGTAGGGTTGTCCCGATACCGAGCATTTGCACAAGAACTTGTACTCAGGCAAATGCTCCCGATGCTTCCCCCGATACCTGGACAGTCAGCAGTGATCGGCGCCTGGGGGAGTTACAAGCTTCTCCCCCCGCGGCTTTCAGCTGCTTTAGTGACATACAGCGGTGATCGGTGCTTGTAACTCCCCCACACGCGATCACTGCTGCCTGTCACCGCATCCTCCATGCCCCCTTCGTTCCGCTGTCCCCCTCCGCTGTCCCTCTTCATTCCGCTGCCCCTCTTCGTTCCGCTGTCCACCTCCGCTGTCCCCCTCCGTTCCTCTGTCCCTCTTCGTTCCGCTGTCCCCCTCCGTTCCTCTGTCCCGCCGTTCCGCTGTCCCCATCTCTTCCTCTGTCCCCCTCCGTTCTGCTGTCCCCCTCCGTTCTGCTGTCCCTCTCCGTTGTGCTGTCCCTCTCTCTCCATGTCCTCCTTCCTTTCTGTATGGACAGAGTCAGCTGACTCTGTCCATTCACATAATGAAACATTGTAATCTCCTGTGATTACGATGTGTCAGTTTATGAATGGAGAGGAGCCGCTGTCTTCTCTCCATTCATTCTCAGTGCAGCTGAGGCTGCAGAGAAAGGGACTGGGGAATCTCTATCCTCTGTCTCTTTCTCTGTCTCAAGGGGGAGATATCAGAGGTCTGTTAAGACCCCTGATATCTCACCAAAGCCCCCCAACAGGGCTGATTAAAAAAAAAAAAAAACACATATTGCAATAAATAATAAAAAAAAATATTATTGTAATAAATAATAATAATGTAAATAAAAAAAAAACACACAGACACCATTCACCCCCTCCCCCCCTAAAAAAAAAAGAAAAAAAAGAAAGCATTGTTTAAAAAAAAAAAAAAACACTGTCACGTGACATTGAAAAAAAAGTATCGGTATCGGCGAGTATTTCAAAAAAAGTATCGGTACTTGTACTCGGTCCTAAAAAAGTGGTATCAGGACAACCCCAATCGACGCTTTACCGCCAACGCCGCCCCCCGCCCCAGTGTGAAAGGGCCCTTAGGGACCAGCTTAAGGCTGTCCACCAAGTACTTGGTGAGGGACTCTCCAAGCAATGACACACTTACAGTATGACTAAATGCAAAACTTAATTTTTGTTTGTTTTGGATAGAGTGAAGAGGGATTAGAACATCTGTCAGGTTTTAATTGCTGTTTATGACCCCATTGGGGAAACTCACTCTCCCTATTTTTCCTGTTTAACATGATCATCGAAAGTAAAAGAAAATCACAAATTTTGGGTTGTCAACAGAACAGTAACAGTGGAGAAATCATCCAATAGGTACAGGTTTGGGTGACCTTGGTGACAACCAGGGATTCTCTGACTTTAAAAGGATTTCTTCTCACATCCTGTTTTGGTTGTGGAACAGGAAGTGAAGGGAAATCTTCCAAATGGAACATAGATAGCAAAAGAAAAAAAACTGACAATGGTTATAACTCTCCCTTACTCTATACAATATTGGCAACATCTCCATGTACAGCAGGTAAAAGAAGTATTGAACACATCACCATTTTTCTAGCTAATTTATTTCTAAAGGCACTACTGACCTGAAATCTTCGCCACATGTCAGTAACAGCCCATGCAATCCATACATACTCACATACACACTAGTCACATACATTGCTCAGGTGTGATTTTGACCCTTTTTCCACACCAACAGTCTTCAAATCCTGAAGGTTCCATGGGCCTCTTCTATGAACTCTGATCTTTAGTTCTTTCCATTGATTTTCTATTGAATTCAAGTCAGGTGATTGGCTGGGCCATCCTAGCAGTTTTATTTTCTTTCTTTGAAACCAATTGAGAGTTTCCTTGGCTTTGTGTTTGGAATCATTGTCTTGCTGAAATGTCCACCCTCATTTTAGCTTAATCATCCTGGTAGATGGCAGCAGATTTTTATCAAGAATGTCTTGGTATATTTTTCCATTCATCCTTCCTTCAATGATATGAAGTTTCACTGTTGGTATGGGAGTGTTTTTGGGGTGATGTGCAGTGCCATTTGACCTCCAAACATGGTGTGTATTATGGCATCCAACAAGTTCAATTTTTGTCTCATCTGACCACACTATATTTTCCCAGTATTTCACAGGCTTGTCTAGATGTTGTGCAGCAAACTTTAAACGAGTTTCAACATGCTTTTTTTTCAGCAATGGAGTGGTGAGCGTGCATACAGACCATGGCGGTTGAGTGCATTACTTATTGTTTTTTTTTTGCTAATTCCATGTCTTTCTGAAGCTCTCCACAAGTGGTTCTTGGCTCTTGGACTAACTCTTCTGATAATTCTTTTCACTCCTCTGTCAGAATTCTTGCGAAGAGCACCTTGTCGTGGCTGGATTATGGTGAATAAATGTTCTTTCCACTTCTGGATTATGGCCCCAACAGTGCTCACTGGAACATTCAGAAGTTTAGAAATCCTTCTGTACCCAATGCCATCAGTATGTTTTGCAACAATATGGTTGTGAAGGTCTTGAGAGAGCTCTTTGCTTTTACCTATCATGAGATGTTTCCTGTGTGACACCTTGGTAATGAGACACCTTTTTATAGACCATCATTTGAGACTGAACCATCTGATATTAATTTGCACTGACAAGGGGCAGGATTGCTTTCTAATTACTGATAGAATTCAGCTGATGTCTTGGCTTTCCATGCCTTTTTGCACCTCCCTTTCTTCATGCGTTCAGTACTTTTTCCATGTGTCATTCCATTTTATACACATAACTTAATTTCTGAACTTATTTGTTTTGGTTTCTTTGTATGTATGAATTGCATGGGTTGTTATCAACATGTGGTGAAAATTTTGTGTTCAATACTTATTTTACCCGCTGTATAACAATTCTTTTAATCACACATCACAGCTCTTTCGCTGCATGCTACTTCTGGAAGTGATGTCCTGCACAGTAAAGCTTAGCCAGCATTGTACATAACTTTCTCATGATAGCAGTTGGCTAATAGAGATGGGCTTGGGCAAGTTCAGGGTTCCTTGTCCCAACCCACCTGCCTGTTCCCGCCAGGAAGTCAACACTGCACACCGCTAATCACAGGCCGTGAGACATTTTCCAGTCTGCAGCTGCACAGACCGGGAAATGTCTCACTGCCTGTGATTAGCAGTGCACAGTGATGGCTTCCTGACAGGATCGGGCAGGTGGGTTGGGACTAGGAACCCAAACACACCCGAGCCCATCTCTTTTGGCTACATAGACTCATGCTGCGTACACACGATCGGAAATGCCACCAGCAAAACTCCAATGAGAGCCTTTTGTCGGAAAATGCGACCATGTGTATGCTCTATCGGTCTTTTGCTGGCGGAATTCCAGCCAGCAAAAGATTGAGAGCATGTTCTCTATTTTTCGGTCGGGAAAATTTCCTATCCGAAAATGCGATCGTCTGTATGCAATTCGGACGCGCAAAAAACGATGCATGCTTGGAAACAATTTGACGCATGCTCGAAAGCATTGAACTTCATTTACTTGGCTCGTCGTAGTGTTGTACGTCACAGCGTTCCTTGACGGTCGAAAGTTCAGAGAACTTTTGTGTGCCCGTGTGTATGCAAGGCAAGCTTGAGCGGAATTCCGTCAGAAAAACCATCCAAGTTTTTTCTGACGGAAATAACGATTGTGTGTATGCGGCATTAGACTAAAATAATCACTGTTCAGACAAGGGAATGCCCATACAGAACACTAGTACTGTCATTTGTTAACAACAGTAACCAATTACCTCCAATTAATGCAATCAAAGAATATTTTTTGCACTAGATAACTAAAAAAAAAAAAGGGTTCACCTAACTGTGTGAACTAGTGTATAATTTCACATTAGAGTGTTACATATTCAGCGAGCGATCTAGTAATAATAATCTATATCTTAGATTCAGTAGAATGTTGCAGGGCTCATCCAAGAAAGAAAACACGAATGCTATCAGTAAAAATGCTCCTAATACCTGTGATAATCCACACTAAAATATACGTCGATCAAAAAATCCATATCTTGTGCTAACTGAACTGAACAGTGTTCAGTGGCACATGACGTTAAGTTGCGGAAAGTTGATTACTGTTTGATATTTGTATACAGGCTGCTTTGCTTTACTTCCTATATTGCAAACAGTTACGAAATAATGAAAGGTCAGATTAGAAGGAGAACTCTGCTCAGACCATATTAGGAAATACACAAAGGATTTCATGCATAAAGTGTAAGCACACCAACAGCTTGAAAAATAATGCACACAACTTGCAGGTATCCTTTCACTTCTAGAAGATTGACTATAGAGAAAAAAAAAAACAGATCTTTTCTTACAACATGATCACAATGTAAGCAAAACTGAGCTATCAAGTTCCATAAGGTTACATTATCATAGTAAACGAATGAACAAGCAGAAAAGAGAACAGCTGTCTTCTTAAAGTGGACCTCTCACTAAATTTACAAAGGTGCACTCCTGGTGAGAACGGTAAGCAGGACTAATAGAGGGAGTAAAATCTCCCCAACGGGGACACAGATGGCAATAAATACCTGATAGGTGTTCAAATTGCTCTCCACTTAATCCGAAACTAAAAAGTTTTTTCCTGTTATTTATACTTCAAACCCCAAAACAAAAATGGCATATACTGCAGCTTACCAATCCTTAGATATGGTGGCTGTACTAGTTTTGTTTTTTGGGCTTTCTCTGTTTATTTTCGCCTGGTGATCCAGACAGTAAGTCTGATATTTTTTAACTTCTTTTAAGAGAACAAGCTGTTCAGCAAAAAGTGGCAGTTACAGGGTTGGTACAAACCATTTAACACTGACAGAATTGCTTACAATGATCTGTTTTTATTCATTTATGTAAAACCTTTATCCCAAATGGAAAAAACATGTGCTATAACTGCTTAAAATGTGTTAACTGGAGTTTGACTTTAGCACCTCTCAGAAAATACTGGGATACATTCCATGCCACTTCACACTAAATGAGCATTGCAGCTTGTACACACCACAGACGTGAATGCAGGTTGTTTTGTACTTCCTAAAAGGAACCCAATCATCAAGTGAAACAAGTGTCAAGGTGATTTTGTCAAGAATAGATAGATTTGCAAATGTACATAAACACTTGACAACATACTATTCTGCCAAAGATGGCAATTATGCGCCAAGAAGCTTGCTTTGGGGTGCACTCGGCAGGGGAGAGGAGCCAGGAACATCGTTGGGGGGCCATAGAAGAGGAGGATCGTAGCTGGTCTGTGCAAAGACCATTGCACAGAGTGGGTAAGTATAACATGTATGTATCATAGCGGCTACCCACTCTGATTACCCGATGTACCTGCTGTTACACTTGTACAAACTAACCAATTAATTTGTATATGTTTATATGTTTTCTTTCTTAAAATTTGAATAAAAAAATATTTAAATAAGTATAACATGTTTGTTATTTTTTTTTAAAAGTCTAGGTTTACGATCATTGTAAGTGGTTGTAAACCTCAGACATGAAATATGAACAAAGCATATATCCCTCCATAGTGGGTACTTGTCTCAATTAAAAGCACTAAGTGTCAATTCTGTCTGCTGCTTCCTTCCTCTGCTATCAGCATGAGTCACTTCTGACAAGTTTTTATGACACCAAGAAAAAAATGGTGACAGAGGAGGGATCTCCAGCTGACAATGACTATGCTCGGGGGGCAGAGCGAAACGCATTGGTTGCGTGACCTGGCGGGAACCTAGGCCGAAGTCGTCCTTCCTACTGTTGTACTACTCGTGTGGATGTGCAGCATCAGGGATCCCTTCCCCCATCTCTCCAGTGGTCACAGGAGCCAGGACAAGCTCCACTCCCGCTGCAGCAGATGCATTTACCATCTACATTGCTCCCTGAACCAGCACACGAGCCTGAGCGGCACACTAATCCTCCAGGGATCCCCAATTAATTGATAATTAGCTCTGTTCGTGTGAGCTCTCAGAGCTCTCCTCACTGACCTTGGCAGAGTGTACTTTCATCTCTCCGTCCCCTTTTTTCTAAACTCTCAGACAAGCATTATAATTTAGCACTTTGAACTGATGTAGAATAGAGAAGACTGAAGAAAAAAAGGGGCAACTTATGTAGGAGGGTTTGTTTTACCTATGTGTATCACCTGGGGATAGTCACTTCACTGGGTATATGGAAAGGTTTACAACCACTTTAAGTGGTCTCTCAGTTTACAAACAGCAACACTGACCTCCATAGCAAGCCATGTTCCCATAAAAGATGCAGATAGTAAACACAGACTGATAATACCAGTGTTCCCAAATCACTTTCATTCCCTCAAGCTCATACAGACATTCACTGTACCCTCCTAAAAAACTGTTCATTTGTTTAAAAAAATGTATACATGTTCTTTAAACAGCCAACCATGTTTCGCTATTTGAATAGTGCCACTGTATGAGGCTGACACCAAGGCAAATTTAGGTGCTTACATTGCTTGCATTTAAAGCAAGTTTAGTCATTTTTTTTGGGGGGGGGGGGGGGGGATAGAGCACCAAACACATTGGTTATGTGCAATCTTGTGTATCCTGATATTTATAGGGGGACTGTTTCTGCCAAAAAACACCACCTCAGAGCCACCAGATACTGTCCTAAGCGGCTGTTTTTCGGTGCTGTAAAGGTTGATAGCAGTTACTTCTACTGAGAAAAGTTGCGCCCCTTGCCTGTCTCCTCCTATCCTCTCTGTCATTCACAGAATTCATACCATTACTGTTCCACACTGCACTGTGTTCTGTCAATGGAAGTGGATAATTTGCATGACAGAATCCCCTCTGCCTATTCACAGAATGTGATTTATAGCAGAACTCCATCTTTCTATTCCTGTAAGGTGTGCCGGGGAGGATTTTTAGCAGAAGCAGCCCCCTGCAGGTAATGGGATACACACCATTACACATAATTAGTATGTATGGCCCTGGTGCCCAACCTCTGGCTGTTAAACACTTTTTGTGTGGCCCTTCAAGCCACTGATCTGTGTTTCCCTATTGCCCTGTTATAGCAGTGATTTCTGGCACTCGCATGCAATTTGTCTCCAGCTTATGACTTTTTCCTGAGTCATATCCCCACTCTCCAACACCTACTATAGCATGCTCACAGTCCCTGACCATCTCTTGTATCATGCCCTCAGTCTCTGACCATCTCTTGTATCATGTCCTCAGTCTCTGACCATCTCTTGTATCATGTCCTCAGTTTCTGACCATCTCTTGTATCATGTCGTTAGTCTCTGACCATCTCTTGTATCATGTCCTCAGTCTCTGACCATCTCTTGTATCATGTCCTCAGTTTCTGACCATCTCTTGTATCATGTCGTTAGTCTCTGACCATCTCTTGTATCATGTCCTCAGTCTCTGACCATCTCCTGTATTATGCCCTCAGTCTCTGACCATCTCTTGTATCATGTCCTCAGTCTCTGACCATCTCCTGTATTATGCCCTCAGTCTCTGACCATCTCTTGTATCATGTCCTCAGTTTCTGACCATCTCTTGTATCATGTCGTTAGTCTCTGACCATCTCTTGTATCATGTCCTCAGTCTCTGACCATCTCCTGTATCATGTCCTCAGTCTCTGACCATCTCCTGTATCATGACCTCAGTCTTTGACCATCTCTTGTATTATGTCCTCAGTCTCTGGCCATCTCTTGTATCATGTCCTCAGTCTCTGACCATCTCTTTATCATGTCCTCAGTCTCTGGCCATCTCCTGTATCATGTCCTCAGTCTTTGACCATTTCTTGTATCATGTCCTCAGTCTCTGACCATCTCTTGTATCATGTCCATAATCTCTGACCATCTCTTCTATCATGCCCTCAGTTTCTAACCATGTCCATGGTCCCTGACTATCTTTTCTACTATCTCTGCAGTCTCTGACCATCTCCTGTATTATGTCTGCAGTCTTTGCCCATCTTCTCTACTATGTCTGCTGTCTCTGACCATCTCCTGTATCTTGCCCATAGTCTTTTACTACATCCTGTTGTGTGTCCGCTGAGTCTGATAATGAATAATCACTGAATTCTATGTGTGGCCATTTGGTGATGTCAGGGTCTGGCCTGAGGCCCCCATATTAGGAAAGTTGCCCATCACTGCATCCCTGAAAAAGAATCTTTTTTCAGCTGTCATTAATGTAGGGTCCCCACAATCCCTCCAGCACAGCATATTATATTGTTCTAGGTATGAGCTCACTCTTTTGCACAAAGGCATCAGCACCTTCAGTCTCCCATCTGATTGGTTACTGTGGCCAACAGAGAGAGAGCGCTCATCTAGCACCTATCAGGACCGACCTACACTGCCCTCCTACTACCTCTTGTACTGTGTCACCATACACGGAGCTGTCCGGGTGTCACGTCCGCTGACCACGCTCACAGCAGGCGGTGACGTCAGCTATAGCCCCGCCCCGAGCTCTCCCATCCAACTACAACTCCCGGCAGGCTGTGCGAGGGCAGACCGGAAGTAGGCCCCTCCCTTCTCATTGTGCGGCGCTTAAAGAAAGCGGAAAGAGGAGAGCAGGAGGCTTCATTTTGGTGTGCGTCTGTCAGGCAGCTGCACGGCCTTTCTGAGTGGAGAACCAGTGACACCGGCTGTCTTTTCTTCTCATCTCCTATTTCCTCTGCGCTTCATCCATCCACCTCTACCCCCAAGTGAAAGATGGTGAGTAGCCTGGACTGAGCCCGGGGCTGGTCGGTGTAATGCGGCGGGTCTACGCCCTGCTCCCTCGTGCCGCCATTTTCTGCACCCCCGTCAGTCAGGGATTGGTGAGGCGCGAATACTGAACACCGGGCCCGTCACGGTCCCCTGTACGGTGTGTGTGGATTTTGGGGTGCAGAAGGCGGCCTGTAACAATGGAGCGGGTGTATTGTGAGGTGAGGGAACATGGCGGAGGATTTCTTACCTCTGACAATATAACCGGCTTTCTGTCAGGACCGAGCACGGGCTGGGCGCGCCTGGTCACGTGGTGCAGGTTGCGGGGCGCCCTCCGCCGGGAGATCAAAGGGCGGGAACCGTACGCGCCGGCTACTGGGCGTGGCCTAGTTACTAACGCGCCCTGACGCTCCCTATGTGCGTTGGATGGGGGAGGGCCTTTGCGGGGGTCCTGTGGTTTTTCTGAGGTCGCTGTCGGTATAACCGGCCTTATACCGAGCTTCTGATAGTGTTTATTGCGTTACATGGCTACCTTATTTCTATAGAGACTTTGAATAAGAGCAGTGGGAGGGGCTCGGCTTATCTACGTCACCCCCCTCCTGTGCGCGCTCGGGGATGTGTGCGCGTGACACTGCCTGGCCAGCTTTGGTGAGTCATGCTCTTTGCTGCCGCCCACTGGTGTGAAGAGTTACTGCACAGTATTGGCCTAAGGCTCTTCAGTCATCCTGGACCACTGCAGCCTGCGTGGTGTAAAGGTGAGCCATGTAGAGTCATGGCAGTGTACAGGAGGTGGTGTGAAGGCGTAGCCAATAACTCACCAGACAGTGACAAGGTGTCTAAAACCTAGATTTTCAGTGAGGACTTGATGTGAGACTCCCCTCCTCCAGTAGAGGATCCTTTTCACTTAGGCAGAAACAAGGTGCTGGTACAATTGTACATATCTAAATGCAGAACTTTAGTAAACAATGATCTCATACACAATATGAAAATGTGCTTCTACACAACTGCAGAGCGTACATGTTTGTTTAGGTACATGAGTTCTGCATGATCTTCTAGTCCTGCCAGAAAGAACCCGTCATGTAGAAAATGCATGTATGCCTGTGCAAGCTCTTGGGCCTCCATTGGATATGTAAACTTCCATTCACAATGTAAAGATCAATTCTGGGAAAAGCAAGTCCTCCCTTGTACTGCAAGGTTTAACTAGTGTATGTCAGGGAGACGGGTAAAACGGTTCCACTTGCTGGATCCTCTGTCTGCAGACTGGTCCCTACTTGCTCAGGGTAAGATGCCCCTGACATCATGAAGATTGATGCATAGCCCTACATTGGTTGTGGGGATGCCAAGGGACAGTGAAGGATCTAGTATGTAGAACTACTTTTACCATCTCCCTAGATGGAAATATGCGGTCAACACTTGCAGAACTGGTGTAGCTCCATTTTCAAGGGAGTACTTGCACTTTTTCTGGAGTTTAGCTTTAAAGAAACTTCCCTAGTTTGTGGTAGAAGTGGCCATTGCATTACAATTGCTCCCCATCATACATCGCCCCATTAAAAAAAAAAAAAAAACACTGCCAAAAGCTGTAAAAGTAAAACATCTGAAGAGAAGCTGGGGGTACAAGGCACCTTTCCATTTAACAAACTCGCCTAGGTGAGGGTGGTGTCACTGGGAAAAGTGGAGAGCAAACTTTGCAAGAATGCAGTTTTCGGATGAGACCCTGAGCTTTCCCTAGGGGGGAGGGGGCTGACCTCGCCAGCACTGCGGGAAGCTGAGATGTGTGGTAGGCATGTTGCGACATTGTCATAGTTTGCAGTGTGAGTATCTTTTTTGGGGGGGGGGGGTGGACTACATGATGGGCAGCCCTTGTGTATTCATGAAATGTTTGCTCTCAAGGTTTCTAAGCACAGGTTGGAAAAAGCTGGTAACTTTATTGCCATAGTTTAGGTTACTTTAGATACTACTTCTGCTGAAGCAAACATTTTCAGTGTAGCTTTCATTCAGGACCGTTTCGAATGTAGTAGTGTTAGGGGGAGCTATCACCTAAGTGATCTAAATACACGTCAGAATAAAATTTCAGTTTTAAACACTTTTTCTGTTATAAGGGAATAGCTGTTTAACCTTATCCTCCCTGATTTCTAAATGAGGAATTGTCTTCATTTGTAACCATCTAGTGCAATCCATGGTCTGTTTAGTAAAGCTAGTGTCTGAATCCATTGAGGGCCCATTCACACCAGTGGGTGGTTATGAATGGCACTCCAATGTAACTTTGTTACAGTGCGCTATATAATACTAAAATACTGGTAGGTCTGATTTTAGGACATTCTAGTACAGGGGTTTACAAACTATGGCCCTCTAGTTCAGGAACTACAATTCCCATCATGCCTAGTCATGTCTGTGAATGTTAGTTTTAATTGTGGGGTGCATAGTTCCCCAACAGCTGGAGGGCTGTATTGTGGAGATCCCTGGTAGTGCATTAAAGCCTAACTCTGGGAATTGCTATTGCAAGGGTTGAATGCCCTTTGCCTATAGGGGATGAGGAATAGTGTAATACTTGCCTTATTTCTCAATCCAACAGACTTCCTCCCAAGCCTCTTTTCTAAGACTGGACAGCTGGCAGTTGCACAGTAGGATCAGTAGCTCTTGTATTTGGGGATGGCAAACTACTACACACAACCCGGAGCTGAGGAGAACACTGGAATAAAGTATTCAGGCTTATTACTCATCCCCTAGCATTAACAAGCATTTAACCCTTGGAGCACAGGAGGGACACTGCTGGAGTTGCAATGGGCCAGAATGGTGTGAATGGACCCTTATAACAGCTGTTTTCTATGTATGTTGCCAAACTTATTTCTGGGGATGGCTAGAACTTGCTTTTATAACACAAGCATCTGAGCAGCAGCTAGTCAATTACCAAAGTAGAAAATTGGATTTCTGGTTTTGTAAACCCAATGCTATGCACAATGCTCATAGGTTGCCATATTGCAAGTTGAGTTTGATGGTTTCGGGGTCCATTCATGTTTTGTCCTTCTGTTAAAGCTGTACTCAAGACAAAACTTTTTTTATATTTGTCATGTGCTCTAATTTATAAATGCACATTAATTTAGTGTACTATGACTAGGCCATGGTTATGTACAACTTTTCACTTGCATATAGTGCAGCTGGTGCCTAACATCTGGTGCTGAGTTGGTTACGGCTGGAATAATCAGATCGGGGGGTTACTAGCACTCAAGCCCCTTTAGCAAACCTCATTCACTTCAATTAATGTGTGGTGCACTGATTGCTTGAGGGAAGATTGCTCATGCAATCATGAGTGCCTTGCATTCATCTAGCGCTGACTGGATACATGGGACAGTACGGATTTATTTTTTACGGTGCACATGTAACCTGTTTTGGCTGGAGTTCCGCTGTAAGGAAGCCCAGTGAAGTTATTGGGAATTGTCCAAAATTGGATATGCATCCTATGCCATTTCTTTTCATAAGATCTCCCTGTGCAGGATTACTTGTCCTACACAAGGGCAGGCTCAGAGTACTGTCATGGGCCCTCAGGAGGTGGTTCCAGTGCACTCATTTCTGGTTGCCATTTGGGCTGATCCTTTCTTCCCCTCGCAGGTTTAACTTGTGATGAGGGGAGCCTGCTAGGGCTACAACCTGAGGGAGAACAGGAGTCTGGGGGCTTCAGAGTAGGTTGGATAAAGACACAAGTCCATTATGTCCTTGCCTGCTCCTAAGCTGGCCATACATTATACAGTTTACTCAATTTCATTTAGGTTTACTTTCAACTATGTAGTACAAGGGCCTACCTGATTGCATACATATAGAAGGTGTTTAGGTTTGACCTCCTATTATAGTTTTGGTAAATCTAAAAGATTTTTTTTCTCAAAATTGTATCATGTATGGCATTGTGCATAAGTTCCCACAGATGACATGCAGTCCTAGTTTTTTGCATGCCTTATGTGGAAGTTAAAGGGTAATAACTCCACTGTTGTGGGGGAAAAGAATAGCAAAGAAAAATATAGCACATATACCTGCAACATTAATCATATTGTAATCGAATGTTATTAAATTACCTTTCCAATCTGCAGTCCATGTAATTTTCTGATAATACACTGCAATATGGCTACCTGGAGTTCTGTGCAGTGTACTGACAACACCACAATTTCCTGCTTGTGTGATTGGCTCACCCTTTTTCCCAGAAGTCTGCCTGAGATACAAGTCAGATTTCAGGCATCCCCTGCAACAAAAACGTTATTTAGACATGTTCCTATTGAAAGCATCTCAAAAGGGATGCAGACCCAGCAGATTTCCTCATTAGTGCCCTTCAGCTCCATACCTGACAGTTAATTATGAAACCGCTCCCATTACACACTCAGAACAGAGGCACAGACACACAGGTATTTCTTCAGAATAACAAAAGGTAGGAATTTGCAACAGTTTGTTATAATCCTTGCAATGTACATAGATCACTCAGAGGGGAATGGGTTTTTTTTTTCTCAACAAAAGGAGTTGTTCTTTAAGGCCCCATTCACACCTGAGCATAGTGTTTTCAGGCAGAAAGCTGCTTGCTTTTGTACAGTTCAAAGGGTCACAATGTAAAAAGCAGAAATGCCTGTAATCTGCTTAAGGTTCCAGAACTTGTTTGAGTGGTGATATGAACCATCCCCATACAGTAATTGTGTGGTTGTTTTTTTTTTTTTTTTTTTTTTTTTTCCCCCCTCCAGTGTTTTGTAGCTTCAAGCTACAAAATGCTCAGGTGTAAATGGGGTGTGTTTGGTCCCTCTCAAGCTTAGTAGGGAGGCTGCGAACGGTACAGTACCAGTGTGCACATAAAGAATTTCTCGTGTGTTTTTTTGGTTCCAGGACCACAGTGCTACACACAGAACTTCATTAATTCACTTCATGCACTTAATTTCAGTAATTTTTGCTGGGTTATTAATCTTGTTCTGCTTTTTGTTCAAGTGATGGTTTTGCTTTGGGGGCTCCACTTGTCTGCCTTTTGGTATTGGCTGGATAAGGGAGATGTCAAAAAGGAGGCAAGGAGTTGCTCCTGGGAATCGAGTTCTGAGGGCAATCCCATGCCTCTATGGGCAGTAAGTTTAGTCCAGTGTAACAGCAATTGGTGTCTTGCAAGAGAGATTGAGAGCTGGGTCAAGACCACCTGTGCTGCTTGACATGCAAAGCAGATGCATAGGGTGTAACAAAGTCATTACTCTGCACATTGTAAAGGTGTGCAATGCTTTCATCTCCGTACTTCTCAGTTTAGGAAGAGTGTTTTGACACTCCTCAGCTTGACACCTTTCTGACAAAACACGTTTGTACTTCTGCTATGGAAGGGGTGTCCCAACATGTAGCCAAAGTTGGCTATAAATGTAACCCAACACAATCAAACCCTTTTTTTTTTTTTTTTTTTTTTTTTTCTGCCCAATGAGAGAAAATATCCCACCCTCTCCCAATCACACCTTATTCAGGTCATCTGTTTTCAGCGGCACTTATTTGAGCAACTAGTCAAGGATGACTCGTATGAAGGGCAAAATTAGAACACATATCTGAGTACATTGAGAATTCATTCAGAATTGCCACTACATTCATTAAACCAGATACTGATGCATTCGTTTATCAAACTGTGTCAAAGATCACACTAGTTTCTTAGCCTATGTTTATAATCCAAAATTGGGTTTTGTTACTCAGGGTATCAACAATTCTATGTAATGAGCAGACTTTCTGCTAGTCAGCTATTGGTGTATTTGAGGCCCAAGTCTATTTCTCTTCCAATGTGAACCAGGAAGGTCAAAATGTCTGTCATAACTGACCATGTGCAGCACCATGATGGCTAACCGCAGCTGGGTGGGTTTAGCTCTGCTTTAAAACCTTCTGTTTCCAGATATGAAAAACTTTTTACTTTCCCTTCTCCCTGACCCTGTTAATTTTCAACCCCTGTAATTTCAGCCACAAGGTAGGGCTTCTTGACACATGCTTTTGACACTCAATGCAAACTAGTCTTTGCCTAGCTGCACTTCATTCTTCACTGCCAAAACAGGCCCCTATGGAAACTGAGGCTGGAAAAATCAAATTTCCTATTCACCCTCAAATAGAATTTGCACTGAGTTGGCCTAATTTTGAAAGGACATTGACTAATCAAAGTGGAACTTGATAAAAAAAAAATCTTTAGCAAGGATATACATTCCACATTAACAAAATGAGCGTTGTATATTGTCTCCAGCATTACTCCTGTTTTTTGCTGAAGCCCAGAGCCCCTGGACAGCAGTAAATCGGAACTAAATCCATCAATTTAAGTTTAAAAAAATTACTATCACATTTTCTTTAAACTGTCAAACCCTCAAATGACAAATGTGCAGCACCATGATGGTTACATATCAAACAAGCAGCTTCCTTGGCTGTAAAGGATGGGAGGGTTTAATCAAGGCTGTCAGCAGATTGGCCTCTACAAACTCAGCCCTGCCTAAAATGGAGAGCAACTGAGCATGTGCAGAGCAGGGTGATCCAGTCTTACTGGATTTTAAAACCTTATTTGATTTTACATGGCCATACCTGCAAAAGGCGCCAGCCTGAAGTGATCTAGAGGGACATCATTTTCTGACTAAAGTTCCCCTTTAAGTTTTTTACTGGAATGTAACCTATGGGAAAGGTCTCTACCGATGGTACACTTTGCCATTTGTACTCACAACATAATGACAATTCCTAATTGCTGCTAGACAGATTTTGGTTTATAACATGAATAGGTTTTAAAATATATCTTTATACTTAAAAACTTACTAAACCTATCTAGGGCTGTAGGACAACTAAAAACCTATATAGAAAGTTTTCTTCTTCTGGGACATCTAAATCAAGACTTGGATACCCAAATATCGTATTTATCGGAGTATAACACGCACCCCAAGTTTGGGAGGGAATTTTAAGGAAAAAACTTTTAGGAGTAAAGTTTAAGGAAGAAAAAATTACATTAAAATGCCCATCAATGCAGCATTGTCAGTGCAGCCTTGCTCCAGTGTCTATTGCAGCTTTGTCAGTGCAGCCTTGCCCCAGTGTCCAGTGCAGCTTTGCCCCAGTGCAGCCTTGTGTGATCGCCACTGACATACACAGCCATGTGTAAATTAAAATATGGCAGCGAGACTGCAGGGACTCGGCGGAGCCGAGATACATACCTTAGAGTCCTCGGCTTTTCTCGGCGCCGCTTACAGTACTGTCCTATGGTGGACATCACACAGGTCCACCTTGGCTGGACTGTAAGCAGCGCCGAGAAAAGCTGAACTCTCAGGTATGTGTATCTCGGCTCCGCCGAGTCCCTGCAGTCTCGGCGCCATATTTGAATTTACACACAGCTGTGTAAGTCGGCGGCAATAGCCGCGATCGCTCCGATCACACAAAATTGGCGGGGATCGGCCTATAACACGCACCCACGATTTTCCCTTGATTTTCAGGGGAAAAAAGTGCGTGTTATATGCCGATTAAATATGGGTATATTAAATGTGACAGCTAGTCAGTTTGGCATAGAACTTAAATGAGAACATGAATGCTCAAGTGTGATCCTATCAATTTTTTTTTCTTTTTCATATATTTTATAGACTGTCAGAAATTCTGTTTTATGCCCACACATGTGGGTTATCTTGAATTGTAAAGGTTCCTTCCCAGCTCTTCATCTTGGAGTACAGAACAATTCTTTGTGAATGAGGACAGTTGGGAGGGATTCAGTAGTGTTGGGAGACAGCAGAGCAGGTTTGATGGCTATTCAGCCAGAAATTCTGTTGATGCACAACAAAAATAGTAGTATTTATAAAATAAAGTATTTATGGACCTTTCATTAGGTTTTACTGTTCCTTCAGACTCAAATAAAACCTCAAATGTACTGAGGATGTCAAAGCAAACAAACTGCAGTACTTGTACTTTGCTATGTTATTACTCCACACAAGGTGCCTGCAAATGCTACGAGATCTTGGGCATTCTGACACTGAATGCTCCCAGCACATTCTGCTGAAGCTGGTCTATCCTTGGCTTGTCCTCCTGCATTCCTAATGGTTTGGTATACTTGGGCAAAACCCAAACCTGTCTAGTGAACAGCTCAGAATCACAGTATTGGTGGATATTGGAAGCTGTGGTGGGTACATGTAGGAAACTCCAGGTGCATGCACATATACAGCAGTGTTTGGATGGCAATGAGTCCCTTAGGCTGGATTCACATTTATTGAAAATTGGATGCGCGTTTCCCTGCATCCAATTCACGTCAGATTGACCAGCTCTCTATGGAGCTGGTTCAAATTGCACAGGAGTCCTGTGCCATCTGGTCCAAATTAGGAATAACAAGTTATATATACTTGCCTGCTCTGTGCAGTGGTTTTGCACAGAGCAGCGCAGATCCTCCTCTTCTCTGGTCCTTTGGCAATCCTGACGCCTCCTGCTGAGTGCCCCAAGCAGCTTGCTATGTGGCCATTCAGACATGGAGCTGTGGCTAGGTCCAGCCCCTCTCCTCATTGGCTCACTGAGTTTAACAGCGGGAGCCAAAAGTGCCCCGCTGCAGTCTCAGCCAATCAGGAGGGAGAGACCCGTACAGCCGAGTCTCTCCTGCAACATTGCTGGATCAAGATGGGGCTTGGGTAAGAATTAAATGGGCTGCTACACACAGGGTTTTTTTTTTTTTTTTTTTTTTTTTTGCATTAAGATAAACTTCCGCCTTTACAACCACTTTAAATACAATTGAAGTTCTAAAAATAGGTTGACACCTTTTGAAAATGGCAGTGGAAAGTGATAATTCTGCTGCACCTCAACGTTGCACATAGTATATGCCCAGGTGGTCTTGAGTGTATTGCATGTAACCTTTTTTGGGGTTTGAAAGTATAAAAAAAAATGTTTTTGTTTTTCAGGCCTCAGGTGTGAAGGTATCTGACCTTGTCATTGCAATATTCAATGCTATGAAGCTGCACAAATCTTTAGAAGATAAAAGTAAGCGCATTAAGGCAGTCCTATTTTGCTTAAGTGCTGACAAGAAAACTATCATCCCAGAAGAAGGCAAGGAGATCTTGGTTGGAGATGTTTCCGAGACTGCTGACCCTTACAAGTGCTTTGTGGAAATGCTACCAGCAGATGACTGCCGATATGCCCTCTATGACTGCTGCTATGAGACAA
Organism: Aquarana catesbeiana; assembly: GCF_042186555.1. Lineage (NCBI taxonomy): Eukaryota > Metazoa > Chordata > Amphibia > Anura > Ranidae > Aquarana > Aquarana catesbeiana. The sequence goes on along the minus strand of NC_133334.1, from coordinate 211,568,223 downwards.
AGGAGAGCAAGAAAGAGGAGCTAATCTTTATATTCTGGTGAGGTCATGTAGCAAAGTTTGTTGTACTAAAACAGGTTTAGTCACACTACTTGGACTTTTTATAAAGTTGCTCATTATTTTCTACTATGTAAAAGAGGGAGATTTACTAAGGTTGAAGCAGCTGTGCATGGCAACCAATCTGCTTCTAGCTTTCATTTTTGAAGCTTTAAAAATGAGATGTTTTAAGATTTCCAGCTGTTCTGATCAGCTCAAGTTTTATTAAATTCCCCCCAAGTCTGAGTTTTATAAACTGGATACTTTTTGTTTTTCTCTACAAAGCAGAATAATATTGAAGCATCTGTCCTAACTGTAAAGACATTATGTAGGCTGTCTAGCATTGGTTATACAATAGTATCAACTGCCACTTAGAACATTGACGCATGTGATAGAGTACCACAAATATGACTATAGATGCTGTATTATGGTTCTGTGCTTTTCTGTCCTGTTCTAATGTAGTTGTGCTGGTCCTGTTTCCTGACAGTATAGTGCCTCTGGACAGGTCCCCTGTGTGGTAGGCAGAGTAGGCCCCACAAGACTGACCTGCTTCCCAGTGAGCATGATGTGCACTTCCACCTGGCCACAACTTGTTTTGCATAGAGTAAGGGAGGGTTATAACCCCTGTCAGTTTTTGCCATTGGGGACATTTCCCTTTCCTGCTTCATGGCAGAAAATGGTGGTTGGGGGGGGGGGGGGGGGGGGATTCCTGATGATAAAGTACATTGGTGATAAAAGATGTGGGATTTTTTTCTGATCTTGCCTGCTCTGTGCAGTGGTTTTGCACAGAGCAGCACCAATGCTCTGGGCTTCTTTATACAGGTTTGTTGTCGTGCATAGAATGCATGAAGACAGACCTTTGGTCTTTATTTCTCACCTACTAGTTAAAACTGTATGCACAGGTAAAAATATATAAATATGATCTTGCCTTGTAGTCCCAACAACTGTTAGTGTCCAATGCATTTGCAGGTGTGTATTGGCACCTAAGCTGTGGTGATTTGTTCATGTAGAATTGCAGCTTCTAGCCAGAGGGACTTAAAGTTGCTCCAGCAAAATTTGCTTCAGGTGTACATAGGAATTTGTTGCTCAGTAGCATGCAACATGTGATAACACATTTGTCCCCTTTTCTCAGACTGTTCATTTACCTATTGAGTCATATATGCCATTTGCCCATAGTTACTATTTTTAAAACCAAGATCACAAGCCTTTAAAACTCTAATCGCCTAAACTTCCAATGATCAGACTTGCCCTCCCTTCCCATATCGGGTGACTGGATTCTCAGCGAAACAGGTGACCACTCATTTCAAGTCTTGTAGAACATAAGTAGGGAAAACTATTTCTATATTGTGTGCCCCCTAAGTCATGTATAGTGGTTTTTGACATTTTGCATTTTATACTGTGCTTACATTTACCATAGTTGGCATTACCTCAGTTATGCAATTGGTGAAACTAAGGCATTGCCTTGTACCTTCTGTGCTGTTAAAGGTTCACTTTTCATAACATGTTAATCCCCAAATATGGGGGTGACATGTTATGATTGTATCAGCCCCTTGCACCTTCCCAATCCCCTCTGTGCCAGCTAGCAGGGGGTCTTTCCCTGCTAGCTGTCTATTTATTTATTTATTTATTTATTTATTTATTTATTTTTCTGGCAGCAGTTCCCCATATTGTAGGGTGAAGGCTTAACATTTGTCAGCCTGCCTCTTGTTGAGTTCTAATTTGTAAATGTCCCATGGGTCTCATTCTTTTTCCAAGTTTGAGTGTCACACCATAGTTTTACATGCCAGTGGCTTTATAAACCCACTAAAGTCTAAATCTCATGATGGCTTTACACATGCCACTCCCAGTCAACAAAATAGTTAAACTGATGGTTAACTAGGCTATTTAAGCTTTGCTTTCATGATTCCAGAGCTGGGTGGGCACAAGTGCTATAACTCCTATGTATGCTATGGGCTGACTGCACTTGGCTTGTACACATATTGGTGGCCTGTGCAGCTGATTAGCACTTCAGCTATACTGCACCCTGGAAACTCAGGAAAGCAAAGCTAGAGTGCTGCAGGTCTAAACGCTGGTTTTGAGGGCAAAATTCATTTTAAGTGGAGCTAGAATTCTTAACTCTTAGGGTAAACTTCATTTTGGCTAGAATAAGGGAGACTTAAAACCACTGAAGCTTTGCCACCTGTGTCCCATTGGGGAGCTTTGCTGTCACTTCCCATCCCATAGCAAAAAACAGGAAATGAGGGAATCTGCAGATTAAGAGAATACCCTGGAAATGCCCCAGGTCACCAGAACTCGGTCTCATTAGACTTCCTCTTTTTGGGGGGCAACCCAAACCTTGGGCTTTTTGTTACATTCAATAATGGTAAATGTGACACATGGTTTTGGACAGAGATGGGTTGGGGTTTTACTGGGAGATGAATGATTCTCTATGAAGATGGTTCACATCTCCACTCAAAACGCCTTACGCTCAAGTTCTAGAGCTTTTGGGCAGATTACAGGCTTATCAACCTTTTTTGACCTGTAACGAATCACAGCAGAATGTTTCAAAATCGCATGACTGTCAGCCTGAAAACGATCTGCTTAGGTGTGAATGCACCCTCGGGTTTTGTTTTCAGTTAATGTGGCAGCAGCATTTTGCTACTCTACATATTTTGCAAGTTTTTGGGCATGGGGAAGCTTATATCAGACTCTGAATTGAGTTGAGTCAAAAAAGATTGTGTGCATTTTTCAAGTGACAAGTTTTTTATGGTCAAACTGTTGGTCATATTTTTTCGCAGGGCACCTGATTGTGCTCCATTGAAAAGCAAAATGATATATGCCAGTTCTAAAGATGCAATCAAGAAGAAATTTACAGGTAAGAACAATATATACTGTTGGGTATGGTGACTGTGCTTAACTACTTAGCAATACCATGTATCAAGTTTATTAATCTGAATTTTTGTTCCTAGGCATCAAACATGAATACCAGGTAAACTGCCTGGCTGAAATAAAGGATCGTAGTTGCCTTGCTGAAAGACTTGGAGGTAGCAACATCTCTGTAATCTCTGTTGAAGGATTTCCCTTGTGAAGACCTCATTGCCTCCCCTCCCAGTGTCTGTGCCACTTCATAAAGGGGCTTCCATGTAACCATAATCCCTGACAGTGTCTCCTGTTCCCAGTCCCTGAAAGCCTTCTTGAAGAGGAGAAACGTTCATTCTACAGGCAGCCTTCTAGAAGCCATTTACCTGCATACATGAATCCAGTATAGTTTTTTGAAAGTTATTTAATTTTGATTTACAGAGGTAGCTTTCTTTCTAGCCACATTTTCTGTCCTTTTTCTGTGCTTGTCGAGTTATTTTGCCAAATGCAGCCTGGCGTTTATTCCACACTCCCTCATTCCTATATCTACAAGACAATTTGGCTTTGACCTAGATGACCAAAATATTTGGATCAAACTGCTGCCCCTAGCACTTTGTGGCTGATCATATTTTTACCTTTTATGTAGAGATGGCTTCATTGTGCTGTTGTGTAAATTGAGTGCACCTCAATATTCCACTTTCAACATTCCTTATTTTATCTGGCATCTGCAAGGTAAATTTAGTTTTTTTTTTTTTTTTTTTTTTTTGCTGAATAATGTAACTTAAGACTACAACTTTTTTTTTTTTTTTTTTTTTTTTTTTTTTTTTAACTTGTAAACATAGCACACCTGTTTGCCCCGACCCAGCATTCCGTATTTCATTTTAAAAATGGATGGCCACATTTAGTATATTTTGCCAATTTCCCTCAATGATGCTGTGACCCTCATCTGTTTTTGGGGTCTTATGGATGGGTTGTAGACATTTAGGTGGCTGAAGCCTTTCTCTTCACCTCTACAGTTCTTCCCATCAAAATTACATGTTCATTGCAGTCTCAACTTCCTTTTGTTTTGCGTTACTAATATGGAAGTCATATTGGCAGATAAGCATTAATAAAATAACAAAAGTATGTGTGCGGTTTGGTCGCTTAATAATTCTGTTTTTCATAATCTGTCACTCATTTTAAATGAGTGGCTTGAGAGTTGTTTTAAAGTGGTTCTAAAGGAAATTTTAAATAAACTTGCCAATGGTTTTTGTTCAGAGCAGCCTCGATCATCCTTGGGTCCTGGCACTGCTTGCTATGGGGGCACTCGTGCAGGCTTGACACAGGGCAGAAGTCAATGTCTCCTGCTGGTGTTTCTAAGCCCTTTTAGCAGGAAGAGCCAGTGCTGGATTGGGGGGGGGTCTAGGAGGGAGGAGCTTCTTGCAGAAGAGCTTTTGTACTTTTTGCATTAAGATTAAACAACCTGGAGACTTTAGAACTACAATACTGGGTACTTTTACCCCTTTCCTACCCAGGGAAATTTTCAGCTTCTAAAGTGTATTTTGTTTAACATATATTTGTTTATACTTGCCTCCTGTGCAGTGGTTTTGCACAGAGCAGCCCATCCTCCTCTTCATGGGTCCCTCTTCTTCTCTCCTGGCCCCTCCCTCTGAGTGCCCTCTAAGCCAGCAGCTTGCTACAGGGGGCACCTGAGAGCTCTGTGTATCCATTCAGGCAGAGCACTGGCCCTGCCCTCTTGCCTGATTGGCTGACTGATTTTGACATTTGTAGGAGTCAATGGCGCTGCTGCGTCTCAGCCAATCAAAAGGTGTGTCTGGGACAGATAAGACACTTGCTAAAATTGCTGCAGAGAGAAGGGGTTCTGGTAAGTGGTGGGGTGCTGCTTCACACAAGGTTTTTTTATCTTGATGCATTAAGATAACCTGTCTTTACAACTCCTTTCAGTGTGATTGCATGTTAAATGACAATTGCAGTCGTGCAACACTATACCCAAACTAAATTTTTCACAATACTAGAGCTTTTGTTTGGTGGTATTTAATCACCACTGGGTTTTTATTTTTGGCTAAATACAGTTTTGAAAAAACTGCATTTTTCTTACAATTTTGCAGCTAAATTGTGCATAAATCTAGCCCAGAATGTATTCTGCTACATTTCTTTGTGTATGTTATAAAAATTGTAATATATAAAATCTTTTTGAGGTCCAAAAATGCCCCCTCAAATGACCCTTTTGGAAAGACTGGAAGGTATTAAGGGACATGGTGGGGTTTTTGAAGTTGTAATTTGTCAATGTTTTGGAAAACTACTGGTCTGGTGGTGATCAGGGACACTGACAGTACAAAAAATATACTTAATTTTTAGTTTTTTTTTTTTACTCTGATCAGAGCAATATAATACCATAGTAATGTACCACTCTGGGGTAGTGGTCAGGATTTTTTTTTTTTTAATGCACTCCCTTGATAATAGTAGATCAAGGCTTGTCATAGACCATAAGATCATTGTGAGGCTGCAGAGCTCAGCAAGCATGTTGCTGGTTGAAGCTGAGTTCTTAAAGGAAGTGCAGCTGTCAGGCTTCAGCCATCTTGCCACTTCTGGAAGCTGCTGATACTTAGGTTCCAGCCTGACAGCTGCACTTCAAGAACTCTGCTTCCACCAGAAACATGCCTGCTGAGCTCTGCAGTCTCAGTGATCCTATGGTCTATGAAAAGCCTTGATTTACTTTTATCTAGTGACTGCCTTTTTAACTTTTGGATCTGCTTGGATTGCCATGGAGATCCAACCAGAAGTTTGGCCCCTTCTGAGACCCATCATAGATCCCAGAAAGCTGCAGGACCATTCATGCTGCCACAAAACCTGGATCCAAAGACAGGCAAAAAGCTGCTCAGGTAAGAACAGTGCTGGATCCCTGGACAGGTGAATGTCCTATTTAAAGTTGGCAGCTACAGTATTTGTAGCTACTGACTTTTTTATTTTTATTTTTTTTCAAGTTGAAAACCCGCTTTAAAGCAAGAATGCGAGCTATAGGAGGTCTGATAACATTTAGAGTAGCAGCTCCTCCAGTGTCATCCAATGATGAGGGATTGGTTGGTAGCATAAATGCCAAAGAAATGGTGCATATCATAGAATAAACCACATCGTTACTCAGTTTGCAATGTAATAGAAATCAGTGCTACAAGGGCCACTTGTGGAAAATTTTATCAATATGCAGCATACCAATGAGAATGATATCCATCCCAATCTCATACTCATCTGCTTCACTGTTGAGGAGGCATAGCTACCCTTCTGTCCCTATGGATGACTTTTGATACTAAAAATCAGACGTTCCACTTAAACACATGGTGCTCAAGCTTCGGACTCACATTGGCTTCTTCTCACGTTAGGTACCTGGAAATTCAACTGGCCCATGGTCCCCAGTGGCTCTTCGCCCTTAAAGTGGTTGTAACTGACGACGGTTTATCATGGCTGCTGAACCCTGAAACTGTGGTCCGTTTACATGCCTCCATCATCCACAGCTCTTCTCTGCTGGCTCCCCCCCCCCCCCCCCCGTCAGCTATGTCATCTGCTCCCCTTCTAATTTCATAATGACATTCCTACAATCACCGCTATCATAAATAATATCCCTAGTTTGTATTTTTTTTTATAAAATGCTGCTGTGTACCTCATTTCATAGTGCCGCTCACGTGACCACCTGCTGGTCTCCACTCCTCGCAGCTGAGGTCGGCTCCTCCTGTAGCTTTCAGGGAGCAGCCACAAGAAATGAGGTACACAGTGGCATTTAAAACAAACTGGGGAATTTATTTAAAGTGGAGTTATACCCAAAAGTGCTTTCCCCCCCCCCCCCCTTCTCTCTCTCCAGTGCCACGTTGGGGGGGGTGTTGAGCATGCACACAGATGCCTATCAAACACAGGTACCTGATCCCACTTCCGTGTAAGGGTGCTGTGGCAACTTCACTTTCTGCTTGCCTTAGTAAGGATGCTGGTTTCTGCACCCGAAGCTGATGGACAGGTCAGCTTCAGGTGCGACATCGCAGACTCCCTGAACAGGTAAGTGTCCTTGTATTAAATGTCAATAAGGAAATAATCCCTTTGGGAATGGGACTTTAAGGGTGACATGAACACCAATAAGTTAAAAGGTAAAGATTTTATTGCAGGAAAAAAAAATAATTTAAACATCAATAAAAACATGTCTGTGCAAAGACAAATGTCAATATGAATTTGTGTATGACATACAGATACTTGGCGAGTCTCCGATATAGCCAATGCTTTTCTGGCTTTAAATGCCTTTCTTCAGGGGCAATAGCAAGGAGAGCTTTATTTGTACAATAATTCATATAGCCTTTTGTATGTTCATGCACTTAGATAATAAAAGAACTGCAGAGGGTCAGTGGTCACAAGGTACGCTGGACAGGTAAGATGAAAAGATGGCTGCCCCCAGAATGTGAGATATAGCTACAGAGGTCCACCTCAGAGAGTGCCACAGATATGAGAACCTGGAATACTGTGTTTGGTCCAAGGCTTGATTAGGTTTTATCCTTGGTCTGAATAAATCAACTTGTGACCTCTGAAAAAATTCCCTGTTTAAAGGGCTTTCCCCTGTTATCCACAAGCTCCCAATGTGTAAGAAGTCTCATCCTGACACGGCTCTTGTATTTAAAAGTCAACAACTTTTTTTACAGTATTTGTAGCTGCTGACTTTTTTTTTTAATACAGTCTGGAACTCCTCTTTAATATAGCAGAGGGGGTTGTAGGAATTTCACTGTGTGGCTTAACAACCACTTTAGCCCTGGTTCACACCGGAGTGTTCTCATATGTCAAATCGGTGGCACTTGCCATCAATGGCACTGTCCTAATTGGTGTGACGCAGCACCGATTTTAAAAAGTAGTTTCTGTGCTACTTTTTGTGATTTTTGGGCTTTACATTGACCTTCACAGATGTCTCTGAAATTGTGGCCAAAATCGGGACTGACATGCGGGAGTGAAATCTGAGCTGAACTCGCACAGCTTCATTCCTGTAGCTCAGTGTGAACCTGGCCTTTAATGTTACTCCGCTTATTGCAGAGTTGGAAACATGGTCTCTAAAGAACTTTTCCTGGATGAGAAAATGCAATGCTTTCTCACATACTTTACCTTATTCAGACAATCCTGATTTATATACAGCACGTAGTGCCCCATAATGCACTGCGAAATCGCAGTGTGTTAATGGCTGCTGAGCCATGATTGGCCAAAGCATGCAGGTCAGGTGCATGCTTTCGCCAATCGCAGTGTGATCTGCTGTGAGAGTGTGAGAGCCATGATTGGCCAAAGGCAGGGTGCCTTTGGCTAATCATGGCTCGGGGGGCTAAGTCCACGTCCCACACTATGTAAGGCTGCTTACACGGGGGGGATGTATAGTGTGATGTGGAGAGGAGAACTTAAGCTAGATTAGGCAAGTTAGTGGCGTGTGTGTATATATATATATATAGTAGATATAAAAAGTCTACACACCCCTGTTAAAATGTCAAAATTGGACAAATACAGCTCATTTCAGAACCTTTTATTTCCACCTTTTAATGTGACCTATAAACTATACAACTCAATTAAAAAACAAACTGAAATCTTTTAGGGGGGGAGGAGAAGTAAAAATAAAATAATATGGTCGCATAAGTGCGCACACCCCCTTATAACTGGGGATGTGTTCAGAATTAAGCAATCACATTCTAACGCATGTTAAATAGTAGTCAGTACACACCTGCCATCATTTAATGTGCCTCTGATTAACCCCAAATAAAGTTCAGCTGTTGTAGGTCTTTCCTGACATTTTCTTAGTCGCATCCTACAGCAAAAGCCATGGTCTGCAGAGATGAATATGAGTGAATAATTGTGCTGATATTAACCTCTTAATAATGCACCTAAGTGTCCTTAATCAATATGTGATAAAAATAAATATATAAATACGTGAGAGATAATACGTGAAGCAGAGAGCTTCCATAGCATCAGAGGGATCTCATTGTCAAAAGGTATCAGTCAGGAGAAGGGTACAAAAGAACTTCTAAGTCATTAGGTATACCATGGAACAAAGTGAAGACAGTCATCAAGTGGAGTATATATGGCACAACAGTAACATTACCAAGAGCTGGACATCCCTCCAAAATTGATGAAAAGACAAGAAGAAAACAGCCTACAGCAAAAATAAAGGAGCTGCAGGAATATCTGGTAAGTACTGGCTATGTGGTACATGTGACAACAATTTCCCGTATTCTTCATATGTCTGGGCTGTGAGGTAGAGTGGCAAGACGGAAGCCCTTTCTTACCAAGAAAGGCATTCAATCCTGGCTAAATTTTGTAAAAACACATCTGAAGTCTCCTAAAAGCATGTGGGGAAATGTGTTATGGTCTGATGAAACCAAGGTTGAACTTTTTGGACACAATTACAAAAGATATGTTTGGTGCAAAAACAACGCTGCACATCACCAAAAGAACACGATGCCCACAGTGAAGCATGGTGGTGGCAGCATCATGCTTTGGGGCTGTTTTTATTCAGCTGGAATAGGGGCCTTAGTCAAGGTAGAGGGAATTTATGAACAGTTCCAAATACCAGTCAATGTTGGCACAAAACCTTCAGGCTTCTGCTAGAAAGCTGAACACGAAGAGGAACTTCATCTTTCAGTATGACAATGACCCAAAGCATACATCCAAATCAAAAAAGGAATGGCTTCACCAGAAGAAGATTAAAGTTTTTGGATTGGCCCGGCCAGAGCCCAGACCTGAATCCCATTGAAAATCTGTGGGGTGATCTGAAGAGGGCTGTGCACAGGAGATGCCCTCACAATCTGACAGATTTGGAGTGTTTTTTTTGCAAAGAAGAGTGGACAAATATTGCCAACTCAAGATGTGCCATGCTGATAGACCCATACCCCAAAAGACTGAGCTCTGTAATAAAATCAAAAGGTGCTTCAACAAAGTATTAGTTTAACCACTTCCCACCTGGCCTATAGCAAAATGACAGCTGGGCGGTGGTTCAGTTATCCTGACTGGATGTCATATGACTTTCAGGCTAAGTGCTGGCACGTGCCCGTGTCGCCTATCAGTGCTGCCTATCAGTGCCATCTCATCGGTGCTGCCTTATCAGTGAAGGAGAAAACTTACTTTTTTTTACAAAATGTTATAACAGAAACAAAGAAAAACTTTTTTTTTTTTTCAAAATTTTCGGTCTTTTTTTATTTTTTTAGCAAAAGATAAAAACCGCAGAGGTAATCAAATACCACCAAAAGAAAGCTCTATTTGTGGGAACAAAATGATAAAAATGTTGTTTGGGTACAGTGTAGTATGACCCATTTTAACAGGGGTGTGTAGATAGAGAGAGATATATATATATATCACACATATACATACACACATACAGTGCAGACAGTCTAGTGTGTATATACATATACAGTATCTCACAAAAGTGAGTACACACGTCACTGCGAACAGTCGGGGCAGCGTCATCCGGACTTCCGAAGTCTGGATCCACCAGCAGCCTGGACTGATGGCAGTCTCAGCGAGCCGCTGAGACAGCAGCTCCCTGCCCCTCCAGTGCTCCAATGAGCGTGGAGGAACAGAGCAGGAGAGATGCAGCACTCCGCTCGGGGAGGAGGAAGAACCGAGCCATCGGCGGTGTTTGGTGGCTCAGGTTCTCAGTGCAGAGACGCCGGGGGACAGACCGATGCTGCAGCCACTTAGGTAAATATGAAGAAAAGTAAGTAAGAGAAAAAAAAAAATCCATACTTCTCTTTTAACCACTGCAATGCACTATTATATACTCTGCACTGACAGCACTGTGTGTGTGTGTGTGTGTATGTATGTATGTATATATATATATATATATATATATATATATATATATACACACACATACAGTATCTCACAAAAGTGAGTACACCCCTTACGTTTTGTAAATATTTTATTATATCTTTTCATGTGACAACACTGAAGAAATGACACTTTGCTACAATGTAAAGTAGTGAGTGTACAGCTTGTATAACAGTGTAAATTTGCTGTCCCCTCAAAATAACTCAACACACAGCCATTGATGGCTAAACCGCTGGCAACAAAAGTGAGTACACCCCTAAGTGAAAATGTCCAGCTTGGGCCCAATCAGCCTTTGTTCCTCCCCGGTGTCATGTGAATCGTTAGTGTTACAAGGTCTCAGGTGTGAATGGGGAGCAGGTGTGTTAAATTTGGTGTTCTCACTCTCTCATACTGGTCACTGGAAGTTCAACATGGCACCTCATGGCAAAGAACTCTCTGAGGATCTGAAAAAAATAGTTGTTGCTCTACATAAAGTTGGCTTAGGCTATAAGAAGATTGCCAAGACCCTGAAACTGAGCTGCACACGGTGGCCAAAACCATACAGTGGTTTGACAGGACAGGTTCCACTCAGAACAGGCTTCCCCATGGTCGGCCAAAGAAGTTGAGTGCACATGCTCAGCGTCATATCCAGAGGTTGTCTTTGGGAAACAGACATATGAGTGCTGCCAGCATTGGTGTAGAGGTTGAAGGGGTGGGGGGGTCAGCCTGTCAGGGCTCAGACCATACGCCCCACACTGCATGGCTGTCATCCCAGAAGGAAGCCTCTTCTAAATATGATACACAAGAAAGCCTGCAAACAGTTTGCTGAAGACCAGCAGACTAAGGACATGGATTACTGGAACCATGTCTTGTGTTCTGATGAGACCAAGTTAAACTTATTTGGTTAAGATGGTGTCAAGCGTGTGTGGCAGAAACCGGGTGAGGAGTACAAAGACAAGTGTGTCTTGCTACAGTCAAGCATGGTGGTGGGGGTGTCATGGTCTGGGGCTGCATGATTGCTGCCGGCTCTGGGGAGCTACAGTTCATTGAGGGAACCATTATTGTGACATACTGAAGCAGAGCATGATCCCCTCCCTTTGGAGACTGGACCGCAGGGCAGTATACCAACATAACGACCCCAAACACACATCTAGACACACATCTAGACGACCACTGCCTTGCTAAAGATGCTGAGGGTAAAGGTGATGGACTGGCCAAGCGTGTCTCCAGACCTAAACCCTATTGAGCATCTGTGAGGCATCCTCAAACAGAAGGTGGAGGAGTGCATGGTCTCTAACATCCGCCAGCTCCGTGATGTCATCATAGAGGAGTGGAAGGACTCCAGTGGCAACCTGTGAAGCTCTGGTGAACTCCATGCCCAAGAGGGTTAAGGCAGTGCTGGAAAACAATGGTGGCCATACAAAATATTGACACTTCGGGCCCAATTTGGACATTTTCACTTAGGGTACTCACTATTGTTGCCAGCGGTTTAGACCTTAATGGCTGTGTGTTGAGGGTACAGCAGATTTACACTACAGTTATACAAGCTGTACACATATGGATGGGGACAAGGCCCTCTTCCCGACGTCCCTTGCCCGGTGGTTGTCGGGGGCTGTGGGCGGGGGGCTTTTCGGAATCTGGAAGCCCCCTTTAACAAGGGGCCCCCAGATCCCACCCCCCCATGTGAATGGGTATCAGGTACATTGTACCCCCCGTCTGATGTCACATGATGTCAGAAGGGGGCGAGGTCACCCGATTACGTCACCGGGTGGCCCCGCCCTTGCCTATATAACAGCTGTCAAAGGGAAAAGACAGCAGTCAGCGGGAGGCTCCCATCGAGGCAGAGCTTTTTCATTTTTTTTGTGGGTCCGTGGGGCGGAGTGATTGAAGATGGATGGACATCACGTGACACTTTTATTTATTTATTTTTAATAAAGGAATCGTTAAAAACTGTCTATTGTGGATTTTACTTTTTGACACTTTTTTGATGAATGGGTAGGGGTACAATGTACCCCTACCCATTCAAATGGGGGGGGGCGAGATCTGGTATCCCCCTTGTTAAGGGGGCTTCCAGTTTCCGATAAGCCCCCACCCGCAGACCCCGACAACCTCCAGGCTGCATGCTCAGATATGGGTCTAGTATGGATTTTGGAGGGGACCCCTTGCCAACTTTTAAGTTTTTTTATTTTTGGCGTAGTATGGACTGGGGGGGATGGGGGGACCCACGCCAATTTTTTTCCTTGAGTTTTTATCTATATTGCCAGGAGTCAGCAATACATTACAGCCGCAGGCAAGTTTAAATTACGTTTTCCTTTAGACGTGTCATTTTGCTGCGGTACTGTAATATACATCACACGGATGCGCCACTTTATAGGCAGACTAAGGGGACCCCCCCCCCAGGCATGATATTTAACCGGTTCCCGACCAGCACGCCGATGTACGTCAGCAGAATGGCACGGCTGGGCAAATGGGCGTACCTGTACGTCCATTTGAATTCCCTGCCGTGCCATTGCGTGCGTGCGTGCCGCCGGGAGCTCCGTGAGTCGGGTTGCGGGTCCCGCGGACTCGATCGCCGTGGGATTACCCGAAATCGCCTCACGGAGAGGACGAACGGGGAGATGCTGATGTAAACAGCATCTCCCTGTTCTGCCTAGTGACAAGTGTCACTGATCACAGCTCCCTGTCATCAGGAGCTGTGATCAGAGTAATGACACTGCTAGCCCATCCCCCTACAGTTAGTAATCACTCCCCTAGGACATACTTAACCCCACCCCGCCCCCTAGTGGTTAACCACTTCACTGCCAGTGTCATTTACACAGTAATCAGTGCATTTTTAATCGCACTGATCGCTGTATAAATGACAATGGTCCCAAAAATGTGTAAAAAATGTCCGCCATAACGTTGCAGTCACAATAAAAATCGCTGATCACCGTCATTACTAGTAAAAAAAAAAAATTATTAAAAAAAATGCCATAAAACTATCCCCTATTTAGTAAACGCTATAACTTTTGCACAAACCAATCAATAAACGCTTATTGCGATTTTTTTTTTACCAAAAATATGTAGAAGAATACGATCGGCCTAAACTGAGGAAAAAAAATGTTTTTTTATATATTTTTGGGGGATATTTATTATAGCAAAATGTAAAAAATAATGTGTTTTTTTCAAAATTGTCGCTCTTATTTTGTTTATAGCGCAAAAAATAAAAATAGCAGGGGCGATCAAATACCACCAAAAGAAAGCTCTATTTGTGGGAAAAAAAGGACGTCAATTTTGTTTGGGAGCCACGTCGCACGACCGTGCAATTGTCAGTTAAAGCGACGCAGTGCCGAATCGCAAAAAACGCTCTGGTCAGGAAGGAGGTAAAATCTTCTGGGGCTGAAGCGGTTAAAGGAATACTTCATTTTTATTGTTTCACTTTAAGCATGATTAAAATCACTGCTCCTGAAGAAATGGTCTTTTAAAAACTATTTTTTGCATTGATACATGTCCCCTAGGGCAGTACCTGGGTCCCCATACACTTTTTATAGCAATAACTGGCATACAAGCCTTTAAAATTAGCACTTTTGATTTTTCATGTTTGTGCCTCATAGACTTTAACCACCTCAATACAGGGCACTTACACCCCCTTCCTGCCCAGGCCATTTTTCCGCTTTCAGCACTATCACACTTTGAATGACAATTGAGCTGTCGTGCTACACTGTAACTATGTGAAATTTTTATAATTTTCTTCACACAAATAGAGCTCTTTTTTTGGTGGTATTTTATCATTTAAAAATAAATAAATAAAAGACCGAAAAATTTAGGAAAAAAAAAAGTTTTTTTAGTTTCTGTCAGTAAATTTTGTAAATAAGTATTTTTTTCTCCTTCACTGATGAGTGCTGATGAGGCAGCATTTATGGGTACTGATGAGGAGGCACTCCTATGCCGCACTTATGGGCACTGATAGGTGGCACTGATAGCCATCACTGACTGGCATCACTAATGGGCACTGATTGCTGGCACTTCTGGCGCTATATTGTAATTAGGCATTGATGATCAGTGCCCTGATCACAAGTGTAGATGTCCCCCCTGCGAGGAGATGCCACTGATCGGCTCTCATCGCCACACACTTTGTCAGTGTGAGGCGAGGAGTGCCGATTACCAGCACCTCTGTGGTTATATGTGACCAGCACGTCACATTGTTCGGCTCATCCATACACACACATTACAAGTTGCCCATTTCATGTGATCTCTGCTGGCCTCAGCAAAATTTTCATGTACATTAACCCAACTGAATAGAAATGTTAAATATCTGAACCAATATGACATGCTCTCTCTTCTGCAACAAATTGTTCCTTACAGAGGTCTTAAGAACCCAGCTGCATTTTTTTGGTGCACTGAGGTTCTTCTTCTCTCAGTGCTCCAAAAAATGCAGCTGGAAATCCTCTTCACCCTTGAAAATCCAACAGTGGATGAAATGGGTTGGACACCCTAATGGAGAGTCCCACTAGCGCACTGAAAAACACACAGGCAAGTTCAAAAGACTGCCTACTAACTGAACATGTACATCCCACTACAATTTTCACTTCTGAACCTACCTGTACACTCCCCCCAGAGGCGTATCTAGTGAAAATGGCCCTATGGCAAGCACTGAAACTGCATCCCTGTCAAAACATTTGCGGCCTTACCAGCACCCATAAATACAGTAACATCAGCACCCATAAATACAGTAACATCAGCACCTATAAATACAAGAACATCAGCACCTATAAAAACAGTAACATCAGCACCCATAAATACAAGAACATCAGCACCTATAAAAACAGTAACATCAGCACCCATAAATGCGGCCTCACCTGCACCCATAAATGCTGCACCAGCGCCTCTGACACTGTAGAGAGGGAGTAGGATCACCAGTGGCCGGGTGCCGAAGGCTGCTTAGTTTGCCTAGTGGTAGCGCCAGCCCTGTCTGCTTGGCACACATG
Source organism: Aquarana catesbeiana (assembly GCF_042186555.1). Taxonomy (NCBI): domain Eukaryota; kingdom Metazoa; phylum Chordata; class Amphibia; order Anura; family Ranidae; genus Aquarana; species Aquarana catesbeiana. The sequence goes on along the minus strand of NC_133334.1, from coordinate 211,552,579 downwards.
CAGAATCGCACATGATGACTTTAATTTAAGACCCCTTTTACACTGGAGGCGTTTTTCAGGCTCTACAGCGCTAAAAATGGCGCCCGAAAAAAGCCTCAGCTTCAAACCCAGTGTGAAAAGCTTCTTTGCAGCGGTGAATACACCGCTCCTGCCCATTGAAAACAATGGGGCAGTGCTGCCATACCGCCGGCAAAGCACTGCTGCAGCGGAATTTTGCGGGTGGATTTAACCCCCTTTTCAGCCGCTAGTGGGAGGTTAAAACTGCCCCGCTAGCGGCCGAATAGCGCTACTAAAGCAACGGTAAAACGGCGCTACAATAGTGTAGGTACAATAGCGGCTCAGTGTGAAAGGGGTCTAAGTCATCATCAAGTGCGATTGTGTGTGTGTGTGTGCCAGGCCCAAGCAGAAGCAAGTAGCCAATCAAATATAGTGCTCAATATGGATTAAATAAATATGCTTAGCCATTGATATCATAAATAAAGTGATTTGTGCAACAGCAGGTACTACTAACAAAAATCACTTTTTTACACTTTATGATATCTATGGCTAAGCATGTTTATTTAATCCAAATAGTTTGAGTACTATATTTGATTGCTTGCTTTGCAGTTGGCGCTGGCTAGTGGTACACTGTACACATGATGATCGAGATCGTGGTGACAAGTGCTGTACTAGTACCTGCTGCTGCTGCCTGGGGGTCTCTCTCTTCTCCTGGTCTCCAGCCTCCATGTTCCCCTTCAGAGTCCTCACGGGCGTCACCGACCCACGTCACAGCACCGAGCGTCAGCACGTCACACAGACCCGGGAGACCCCCGAGAAGAGAAGCTGAAGCAGCTGTGCAGAGGAGGGTAGGCGGAGCATTAGGCTCCGCCTCCGCCAGTTACTCTATGGCTACGTAAACGACCAGACCAACTCATCGGCCGTCATGGGGGGGGGGCGCCTGTCGCTTCCCTCCTAACTTGCTAATGTGCTGTCCGGCGCCGCGCTCCAGCAGGCTGGTCGTGGCGCCGGGGACTAGATTAGAGCGGGAAGCGGCCGCGAGAGGACGGGTGGGAATTTATTTTTGTGGCTTTTTTGCCGCCCCCCCCCCCCCCATAGCGCCCATGGCACTTGCCATGGCTGCCATACCCTAGATACGCCTCTGACTCCCCCCAAACCATGTTTGCATCCAACATGGTAATACTGCAGATGCGATAATCAGGGTTTCCTTACTCGCCTGGTGCACCTTCCTTTCCCCTTCTCTGTTCCTTTGCTTATCACATTTCAGCCCTTACCAGACTCCGTTGCTACATATCCTTTAACTCGACCTGATCCTCCCTTTTCACAAGATCCCTAATAACTCCTCTTGAGTGACACATTCTGCAGGAAGTTGTGAGGCACAGTCATAGGTGTGCACAGCCTATTGCATTCGGGTGTGCACCCCAAAGTTGTCTCTGTGTGCATGTGTATATATACTGACAGTGTTAGTATATTAGTGGACAGTGTCAGTAGGGCAGAGAATGGTGTCAGTAGTTTTTTTAATTATTTTTTACAATTTTATTTTTTGTAATTTTTTTTTTGCACATTTTTGGGACCCCCGTTAGGAGGCTTTAGTGGAATATCAGGGGTCTTAACAGGGGGAATCTGCACCACACGAGGTGATTAGGGTGTGCCCAGGCACACCTGGAACACCCTGTGCGCACGCCTATGGGCACAATATGATTTTGGGGGCTCTAGAACTTGTGTCATTTGTTTGGCATATATCCCTTCAACTATTTTGTGTCTTAGCTTGCTTTTGCCTCAAACTTCCAAACAAATGTTTATCTATAACCTTCCTTTGTAAACGCTAAACTGCTGTTGTTGATGCTGGATATGTCAAATATTTATTGGCCGTAAGTATTGTGCTTCACTTTCCAGGTATGCATTTTTGCAGACCATCTTAGCAGAGATACTTGCAGCTTCCTGTGAATAGAATTGAAATCACAAACACAGTTATCTTCCAACAATCAATTCCCCTGCCATCCATGTAATGGAAATGAAGAGAGAAAATGTTTGTAGTCCAAATCTGGAGAGAAGCTTAGGTTGACAGCTATTGCTTCCTAAACAGATGCAGTAGAGTAAAGGCCCATACATATGATCAGAAAATCATACGAAAAATACCCCTTTCGAATCGATTGTACGATAATCTTATTGTAAGTACACAGCTTTCGAGAGCCGATCATGACAATTGAAAAATTGGGACAAGCACGAAAATTTTTCTTGTACGATACCAGAATGTACCATTTTCGTTTAGTCAGTACAGTTGTCGTTCAAAAATACAATATACTACAACACATTTCATCACTTCCGAATTTTTATTTTGTCGTACGAGAATTTTTGGAACTTTAGTAAACTCTTTATTCTCATATGAGACTAGCATGCAAAAAAAAAAAAACAACGGATGATCATTTCTCTGATAATCTCATTGTGTGTATTAGTGTAGTCTTCTTAGGGCAGGCAGTGGTATTTGTAGGATTAAATACAAAAATAATAAGTGCGCATCCAAACAAATCCCAAATAGTACATAAATGTGTGAAAAATTGTCCGGAAAATCAATATAGCAAAAATCACAAATAACACAATATGAAACAGTAAGTCCAGCAAACGAATAATTGTAATACAGAGTCCAGCCTTCCACTAAAGTGAACATTTCTTGAAAAAAATAGATGTGAACACCCTGTGCCCTCCACCACAAATATACAAGAGCTATAACGGAGATCAATAACGCATAACAAATGATTTCAGGTATTCAGTGATAGTCCACATCAGACCACCAACCATTGTAACTCAGATGGCTACTACAGAGTAGTAGGTAAATGATGTGGTGCTTACTCAATAAAGATCAATATATAGTGAATCAACTTCCAAAGTGCTGATGCAATAATATGCACTCCAATACTAAATAAGTGCAAATAACATTCAATAGATGATGTAAATCCAAAAAGAAACAAAAAAAAAAAATCACAAAAACGTTCATAACGTGCTTGTGCAGAAAAAATAGTTCATAAAGTGATGTAATTTCACAATCCGTAGTGCAAAAAAAATCAGGTCTGTAAAGTGATAAACTTTCACCATCCGTGACAGTGGTGTGCCCCAGCCTCTCATCTCAAGTAAAGACCCCTACAGGTCTAGTCTTGCTTCTATTACAGATGTCTTATGCCACGTACTCACAACCGGACTTTCTGGCAGAAACGGTTCAACGGAATCGGATATTCCGATCGTGTGTGGGCTACATTGGACTCTTACTTTCGAAAATTCTGACGGACCTAGAAATAGAACATGTTTAAAATCTTTCCAACGGAGTCAATTCCTATTGGGAAAACCGTTCGTCTGTATGCTATTCCGACGGACCAAAAACAACTCAAGGATAGCTATTGGCTACTGGCTATTTAACTTCCTTTTTCTAGTCCCGTCGTACGTATTGTACGTCACCGCGTTCTAAATGATCGGACTTTGGTCTGATCGTGTGTACGCAAGTCCGTTTCAGCGGAACTCAGTCGAAACTCCGCCAGAAAAACCGCCAGAGTTTATTCTGACGGAAAAAATGGTCGTGTGTAAGTGGCATTAGATATCCAAAGTAGCAAACTCTTTTTGCTTGGAGCGTCCGGCCAGATCAGACAAATCTCAATGTGGAAAAGAGAACTCCACTGGATGTGTTATTCTCCTTAATATCCACCACTCCTCTGCTGCCACTTCCATCAATGTCTCCTCTCTACTTCCTACAGAGGAGTGGAGGATATTGAGGAGAATAACACATCCAGTGGAGTTTTCTTTCCCACATTGAGATTTGTCTGATCTGGCTGGACGCTCCAAGGAAAAAGAATATGCTGCTTTGGATATCTAATGCTGCGTACACATGAGCGGAATTTCCGTCAGAAAGAGTCCGATGGGAGCTTTGCATCGTATATTCCGACCGTGTGTATGCCCCATCGGACTTTTTCTGTCGAAAATTCAGACGGACTTAGATAGAGAACATGTTCTATATTTTTCCAACGGAACAAATTACTATCGTAAAAAACGCTCGTCTGTATGCTGTTCCGACGCACCAAAAACGATGCATGCTCTGAAGCAAGTACGAGACGGAAGCTATTGGCTACTGGCTATTGAACTTCCATTTTCTAGTCCCGTCGTACGTGTTGTACGTCACCGCTTTCTGGACGGTCGGAATTTGGTGTGACCGTGTGTATGCAAGACAGCTTGAGTGGAATTCCGTCTGAACTCCATCGGAAAAACCTTCAGAGTTTATTCCGACTGCAAAACAAGTCGTGTGTACAGGGCATAAGACATCTATGACAGAAACGCGACTAGACCTGTAGGGGTCTTGAGGTGAGAGGCTGAGGCACACCACTGTCACGGATGCGAAAGTTTATCACTTTAAAAAAACTGATTTTTTTGCACTACGGATGGCGAAATTACAACACTTTACAAACTATTTTTTTTAGTTTTTTCTGCACAAGCACTTTATGAATATTTTTGTGATTTTTTTTATTTTTTGTTTCTTTTTGGGTTTACATCATCTATTGAATATTATTTGCACTTATTTAGCATTGTATTGCATATTATTGCATTAGCACTTTGGAAGTTTATTCACTATATATTGAGTAAGCGCCATTGTTTACTTACCTATATATTATCACTGTGTGGGAACACGTATTCATGCTGGCAGCCACTCATTGATCCATACTCATTTGGTTTGTGCATTAGTATACACTCACTTTATACTACAGAGTAGTATCTCTGTCAGTGGTCATAAAGTTATGGCTGATCGGTGTTTAATTCACATCCCTCTATGATACTCGCAGGAGTTCTCCTTTATGGAATATGAGGACAGGCAGGCCCCTCACACAGATGTATTTCATTTGTTTATTATTATGTATTCAGATGAGTGGTCAGTGCAGCTCTACACATACTTTTTACACTAAGAGCAATTTTTCTTTTTATTTGTAGGATTATCAAATGAAGATGTGCGTGGGGAGGGCTCTGAGTTTTTGGGTTTAAATAAGCTTTAATTAGATAGAAAACAGATGCAAAAACAAGCATTTAATGTGAAAGTCCCATCAAAGTGACTTTAGGGTAAATACTGCAATGATAGTAAAAAATAAGTTCTCAGTAGTAATACACTTTCCCTGTAACATAGTTATGTTTTTTTTTTTAATGACTTCAGTGCTTTCTTGTCCATTAAGAGAGAATTGGTTGCTTTTTTTCTCATTCAGACAAGATAGACAATGGTTATTTTTTTTTTGAACTCTTAATCTACCATAGACATGTCATTTTCCCTCTTGTAATGTTCCTGGTTATTATAATGTCCATGACCTACCAGTTTAATTGAAATGATGCCAAAGCTCGGTTATGTCTATGCAGAGCAAAATTGCTGCTTTCAAATAAAATGACTACTTTGTAGCAAGGGGCTAACATCGTCCTGTAGAGTGACAGCCATTTTTTTGGAGGCACGCTGCATTAGGGTACTGTTGGGGTGCTCATTTTGGATGTGATGGAGGTGCGATTCCTGGCTGTCTGCTGTATATCCACAGTCCTCACAAACATAGAGTTTGTTCCTACGTTCCTTATAAGCATAATTCTGTTGCACTCCATGTATTTTTTTCAAGTGTGACTCCAGTGAGCATCGTTGGGTGAAAGCTTTGTCGCACAAGTGGCATTTGTATGGCCGAACACCTACAGAAAAGAAAATGAGTAGTAAGGATTTTGGTTTGTATAAACACTGTGCTTTAGATATTTAACCTGCAAGTTAAAGCAGTAGTAAGCCACTGCAGAATAAAAAAAAAACACCTGAATTGCATACTAGCACATTATGAAATATACTTACCTTAGAACGAAGCCCTTCAAGCGGCGCACTGTCACCGCTGAGAGGGCTGACATCTTCCCCCCCGATCTTTCTTCCAGCACTGTGAGTGGCCAGAGCCACAATAACATCACTTCCGTGCATGCGCACGACACCCCTCGGTTCCGGCAAGAAGCTCTGAAGTTCTGGCACAGTATGCCGGACTTCCACAGCTTATGTGCCGGTGACGTCGGCGGCTGCATCCAGGGTGAATATCTCCTAAATGGTGTATGTTTAGGAAATATTCATTTTACCTACAGGTAAGCCTTATTATAGGTTTACCTGAAGGTAAATATCCCACAGCGGGCTTTACTCCGGCTTTAAGGGTGTAAACATCTATAGTGCTGTACTGGAACAAATGCGCATCCTATCCTGCATACTATAATGTGTAAGTTCCACTTTCATTTTGTGTATAGTGCAAGATTGTGCTTCTGTGTACCTCATTTTGTCTAAAGTCTGACCCTGTCTGACTCAGGCTGGGTTCACACTGCCGTGGGGAGCGGTTCGAAGCAGGGGTCTGGTGCAGCCCTGTTCACTGTTTCAGATCCGATTTCGGTCTAAATTTTTGGCTGAATTCGGACCTGAAACGGACCAGAAGATGCACAGGGTCCTGTGCAATTCGCCCCGCAGCCGTCCTGGAGCTGTGTGAGCGGGCTCCATAGACGGAGAAATCCCTCATCCAATTTGCAATAGTGTGAACTGTGTATCAATTCTGTCACTGTTCTTTCTATAGCTCCATACCCTACACCCTGCTCTTCTTGTTAGTGTTCTACTGCTGGTGGAACTAGGTTTGTGACAGGTCTGCTTTAATCGAGAGGCTGCATCTAAATCACTCATATTATATAATCAGTGGCTGTGTATGACTGTATCTAAATGTCTTACATACACCAGTCAGCATTCAGAATCTCCCACCAATTGTCACATTGACTGATACATGTGTTGGTAAAACTGTACATATCACTGCAACCACTTAGTGTATCCAAGAATGATACTTTGTTTTTTTCAGAATAATTTAATTTAACGGCAAAGGTAATGGATATCTCATGTTTTTTATCAAAGGAAAACTGGCCCAAAATAGTAAAAACAAATAATATTCTAAACTTTTTAGCTGTATATTTCTTGTCTTACTCTGAATAACCTTAAAAAAAAACTAAAAAAAAACTATAAATTCTAATCCCGATGTTTGCGGCAGTGCCATATGTGTGTATATTATCTGTTGTGTGTCCCTGTAGAGCAAGATTGGAGGTCAAAAAGGGAATAGAAACATGGAGGGGCGAAAAATACATGGTCCTTTGATAGTTGCATGACTGTTTTAGTCTCTTGAATTAACAGCTAAACTGAGTGACACTATAGGATGGGATTGGTAAAAAGTAAGTACCCTCTTTTTCCAAAGGGTAAAGCTGTGCTCAAATCAGTTTATCCTAAATATAGTCAAGTTAGGGTACAGACCAGAGTTTATGTTTAGTTCTTTTACAGATTTTTTTTTTTTTATGTATATATACTTCAATCAGTCAAGACTACAGACTAGAGATGTGCATGACTTAAAATTTGTTTTGTTCAGTTTCATATGCATTAAGTTAATAATTTTGTGGTAACACAAGTGGTCAGAATAGCACCAGTTGCACAGCTCCTGACATAAACAGGACAATGTCTTTTGGCTCACTGACTTATGACGTTCGGTGCTCCCTGTAACTGTGTGTGCAGCCTTGTGCTGCCATCTGTTAGCATGTTACAAAACTAGTCTCTAAACTTTTTGATACCACCTTGTATTTTACTTTTATACCTTGCTGTATTTTTTGCAATAAGTTTCCATGTCAAATTTGAATAATTTTTCTAATCATTTATTTTGGATTAGTTGAAATTCATTACTATTGTAATTCACAAATTCTGATACATCCAAATCTCAGAATAACGAAAAACTAGTCTGGATTTTGCTTCGTAATGAAACATACATGTCTATATCAGACTACTGTAATCCTCTACACAGCAGTACTGTAAGAAGGTTGTTTTCCACTGAATTGTTCAGTGATAGCCAGCCTAAAGCCTGGTACACACTACAAGTTTTTTTTCCATACAATCCAGTGGGTTGAACAAAAAAAACTGTCAGCTCCGGTCGGTGACACTGTACTAATGATTCGTTATTAGTGCAGCGATCTCCTCTGCTGAGCTGTTGTGTTCTGAAGGGGGGCGGCCCCCCACCAGAACACTATAATCAGCGCTCTCTGTCATTGGCTGAGAGTGCTAATAGGGAATCTGCTGCTGGTTTTCCAGCATGCACGTCCCACAGAAGTTCGGCCGGCTTCTGTCGGATAGACCGATATACATACAGGCCCAATGTCGGCTGTTTTTTTTTGTACCGGCTGATGTCTCCCGACATTAGGTCCATGTGTACCCGGCTTAAAGGTGAACATGCTGGCAGAAGGGGAAAGATAAAGGATGACTTTGGCAATGGGGCTCTTCTCCTTTATTCTTATGGGTGGATAGAGGAGATAGAGGATTTTATTTTTCCTAGCATTTGGCTTTAAAGTGCTGGGCCGCCATCAGGGGGGTACAGGCAGTCCTCATGTAAGGGGCCCTAGCGTCCCTAGGGGCCCAGCTGGCCAGGGCCCACTCCCCCTACTGCAGTACATGAAATTAATCTTTTACCAGCTCCGCCACTAACCTACACGATGCAGAAACAAGCCTCTGTCTACTTTCACTTTCACCAGCACCGCAAACCCCCCCCCCCCCCCCCCGCCGGCAGTTGCTAAGAGGAAGAAAGCATTAGCATTATGTAATTTAACAAGCCCGAGCCGCCGCTGTCTCACTCCCAGCAGGTGATCATGACCAGCGCTAGCTCCTCTCCATTCCCTGCTGAGGCGGAACCTGCTGGCTGCTGCTAGGTTTGCTTGCAATGTGATTGGCCGGGGCAGGGCGATTGGCTAGCTCGTCGACGGTGAACATGGTCCCAGCCCTAACAGATGCACGCAGATAGATACGAGCAGCGTGGTGGGTAAGTCACAAAGATGTAATGTGTGCTCCTGTGCCCCCCCTGTGCTGCCTGTAGATTTGATTTAGACTTTATTTAATCTCCTTCTTCTTGGATGGGACACTAGAGGCTAACAATATGGCATAATTGAGTTGCATTGTGAAAATGGATGATGATGACTCTGTGTGCAGATGAGAGTTACATTGCGGAGACCTCTTCGCTATGTAACGCTCATCCCCACACAGAGTCATCCTCATCCATTTTCACAATGCAACTCAATCATCTTCATCCCCACCCAGAACCATCCATCTCTCCAGTCTCCACAATGCATCTCCACCCACGCCCAGCACCATCCATCCCTCCAGTCTCCATAATGCATCTCTACCCACGTCCAGCACCATCCATCCCTCCAGTCTCCACAACGCATCTCCACCCACGCCCAGCACCATCCATCCCTCCAGTCTCCACAATGCATCACCACCCACGCCCAGCACCATCCTTTCCTTCAGTTTCCACAATGCATCGCCACACACACCCAGCACCATCCATCCCTCCAGTCTACACAATGCATCCCCACCCACGCTCACCACCCTCCATCTCTCTAGTCTCCACACTGCATCGCCACCCACACCCAGCACCATACATCCCTCTAGTCCCCACAATGCATCGCCACCTACGCTCACCACCCTCCATCTCTCTAGTCTCCACACTGCATCGCCACCCACACCCAGCACCATACATCCCTCTAGTCCCCACAATGCATCTCTACCCACGCCAAGCACCATCCATCCCTCCAGTCTCCACAATGTATCCACGCCCAGCACCATCCATCCCTCCAGTCTCCACAATGCATTGCCACCCACGCCCAGCACTATCCATCCCTCCAGTCTCCACAATGCATCCCCACCCACGCCCAACACCATCCATCTCTCCAGTCTCCACAATGCATCACTACCTACGCCCAGCACTATCCATCCCTCCATTTTCCACAATGCATCGCCACCCATGCCCAGCACCATCCATCCCTCCAGTCTCAACAATGCATCCCCACCCACGCCCAACACCATCCATCTCTCCAGTCTCCACAATGCATCGCTACCTACGCCCAGCACTATCCATCCCTCCAGTCTCCACAATGCATCGCCACCCACGCGCAGCACCATCCATCCCTCCAGTCTCAACAATGCATCCCCACCCACGCCCAGAACCATACATCCCTCCAGTCTCCACAATGCATCCCCACCCACCCCAGCACCATCCATCCCTCCAGTCTCCACATTGCATTGCCACCCACGCCCAGCACCATCTATCCCTCCAGTCTCCACAATGCATCCCCACCCTCACCCAACACCATCCCTCCCTCCAGTCTCCACAATGCATCGCTACCTACGCCCATCACTATCCATCCCTCCAGTCTCCACAATGCATCGCCACCCACGCCCAGCACCATCCATCCCTCCAGTCTCAACAATGCATCCCCACCCACTCCCAGAACCATACATCCCTCCAGTCTCCACAATGCATCCCCACCCACCCCAGCACCATCCATCCCTCCAGTCTCTACAATGAATCCCCACCAATTCCTAGCACCATCCATCCCTCCAGTCTTCAGAATGCATCCCCACCCACACCCAGCACACCATCCATCCCTCCGGTCTCCACAATGCATCGCCACCCACGGCCAGCACCATCCTTTCCTCCAGTCCCCACAATGTATCCCCACCCATGCCCAGCACCTTCCATCCCTCCAGTCTCCTAGTCTCATATATTAAGGTGTAATGCCCTGTACACACGAGTTAATAATTTTGTGGTAACACAAGTGGTCAGAATAGCACCAGTTGCACAGCTCCTGACATAAACAGGACAATGTCTTTTGGCTCACTGACTTATGACGTTCGGTGCTCCCTGTAACTGTGTGTGCAGCCTTGTGCTGCCATCTGTTAGCATGTTACAAAACTAGTCTCTAAACTTTTTGATACCACCTTGTATTTTACTTTTATACCTTGCTGTATTTTTTGCAATAAGTTTCCATGTCAAATTTGAATAATTTTTCTAATCATTTATTTTGGATTAGTTGAAATTCATTACTATTGTAATTCACAAATTCTGATACATCCAAATCTCAGAATAACGAAAAACTAGTCTGGATTTTGCTTCGTAATGAAACATACATGTCTATATCAGACTACTGTAATCCTCTACACAGCAGTACTGTAAGAAGGTTGTTTTCCACTGAATTGTTCAGTGATAGCCAGCCTAAAGCCTGGTACACACTACAAGTTTTTTTTCCATACAATCCAGTGGGTTGAACAAAAAAAACTGTCAGCTCCGGTCGGTGACACTGTACTAATGATTCGTTATTAGTGCAGCGATCTCCTCTGCTGAGCTGTTGTGTTCTGAAGGGGGGCGGCCCCCCACCAGAACACTATAATCAGCGCTCTCTGTCATTGGCTGAGAGTGCTAATAGGGAATCTGCTGCTGGTTTTCCAGCATGCACGTCCCACAGAAGTTCGGCCGGCTTCTGTCGGATAGACCGATATACATACAGGCCCAATGTCGGCTGTTTTTTTTTGTACCGGCTGATGTCTCCCGACATTAGGTCCATGTGTACCCGGCTTAAAGGTGAACATGCTGGCAGAAGGGGAAAGATAAAGGATGACTTTGGCAATGGGGCTCTTCTCCTTTATTCTTATGGGTGGATAGAGGAGATAGAGGATTTTATTTTTCCTAGCATTTGGCTTTAAAGTGCTGGGCCGCCATCAGGGGGGTACAGGCAGTCCTCATGTAAGGGGCCCTAGCGTCCCTAGGGGCCCAGCTGGCCAGGGCCCACTCCCCCTACTGCAGTACATGAAATTAATCTTTTACCAGCTCCGCCACTAACCTACACGATGCAGAAACAAGCCTCTGTCTACTTTCACTTTCACCAGCACCGCAAACCCCCCCCCCCCCCCCCGCCGGCAGTTGCTAAGAGGAAGAAAGCATTAGCATTATGTAATTTAACAAGCCCGAGCCGCCGCTGTCTCACTCCCAGCAGGTGATCATGACCAGCGCTAGCTCCTCTCCATTCCCTGCTGAGGCGGAACCTGCTGGCTGCTGCTAGGTTTGCTTGCAATGTGATTGGCCGGGGCAGGGCGATTGGCTAGCTCGTCGACGGTGAACATGGTCCCAGCCCTAACAGATGCACGCAGATAGATACGAGCAGCGTGGTGGGTAAGTCACAAAGATATAATGTGTGCTCCTGTGCCCCCCCTGTGCTGCCTGTAGATTTGATTTAGACTTTATTTAATCTCCTTCTTCTTGGATGGGACACTAGAGGCTAACAATATGGCATAATTGAGTTGCATTGTGAAAATGGATGATGATGACTCTGTGTGCAGATGAGAGTTACATTGCGGAGACCTCTTCGCTATGTAACGCTCATCCCCACACAGAGTCATCCTCATCCATTTTCACAATGCAACTCAATCATCTTCATCCCCACCCAGAACCATCCATCTCTCCAGTCTCCACAATGCATCTCCACCCACGCCCAGCACCATCCATCCCTCCAGTCTCCACAATGCATCGCCATCCACACCCAGCACCATCCATCCCTCCAGTCTCCATAATGCATCTCTACCCACGTCCAGCACCATCCATCCCTCCAGTCTCCACAACGCATCTCCACCCACGCCCAGCACCATCCATCCCTCCAGTCTCCACAATGCATCACCACCCACGCCCAGCACCATCCTTTCCTTCAGTTTCCACAATGCATCGCCACACACACCCAGCACCATCCATCCCTCCAGTCTACACAATGCATCCCCACCCACGCTCACCACCCTCCATCTCTCTAGTCTCCACACTGCATCGCCACCCACACCCAGCACCATACATCCCTCTAGTCCCCACAATGCATCGCCACCTACGCTCACCACCCTCCATCTCTCTAGTCTCCACACTGCATCGCCACCCACACCCAGCACCATACATCCCTCTAGTCCCCACAATGCATCTCTACCCACGCCAAGCACCATCCATCCCTCCAGTCTCCACAATGTATCCACGCCCAGCACCATCCATCCCTCCAGTCTCCACAATGCATTGCCACCCACGCCCAGCACTATCCATCCCTCCAGTCTCCACAATGCATCCCCACCCACGCCCAACACCATCCATCTCTCCAGTCTCCACAATGCATCACTACCTACGCCCAGCACTATCCATCCCTCCATTTTCCACAATGCATCGCCACCCATGCCCAGCACCATCCATCCCTCCAGTCTCAACAATGCATCCCCACCCACGCCCAACACCATCCATCTCTCCAGTCTCCACAATGCATCGCTACCTACGCCCAGCACTATCCATCCCTCCAGTCTCCACAATGCATCGCCACCCACGCGCAGCACCATCCATCCCTCCAGTCTCAACAATGCATCCCCACCCACGCCCAGAACCATACATCCCTCCAGTCTCCACAATGCATCCCCACCCACCCCAGCACCATCCATCCCTCCAGTCTCCACATTGCATTGCCACCCACGCCCAGCACCATCTATCCCTCCAGTCTCCACAATGCATCCCCACCCTCACCCAACACCATCCCTCCCTCCAGTCTCCACAATGCATCGCTACCTACGCCCATCACTATCCATCCCTCCAGTCTCCACAATGCATCGCCACCCACGCCCAGCACCATCCATCCCTCCAGTCTCAACAATGCATCCCCACCCACTCCCAGAACCATACATCCCTCCAGTCTCCACAATGCATCCCCACCCACCCCAGCACCATCCATCCCTCCAGTCTCTACAATGAATCCCCACCAATTCCTAGCACCATCCATCCCTCCAGTCTTCAGAATGCATCCCCACCCACACCCAGCACACCATCCATCCCTCCGGTCTCCACAATGCATCGCCACCCACGGCCAGCACCATCCTTTCCTCCAGTCCCCACAATGTATCCCCACCCATGCCCAGCACCTTCCATCCCTCCAGTCTCCTAGTCTCATATATTAAGGTGTAATGCCCTGTACACACGATCGGACATTGATCAGACATTCCTACAAAAAAATCCATCGATTTTTTCCAACGGATTTTGGGCCAAACTTGTCTTGCATACACACGGTCGCACAAAGTTGTCAGAAAATCCAATCGTTCTGAACGCAGTGACGTAAAACACGTACGTCGGGACTATAAACGGGGAAGTAGTCAATAGCTTTCGTCTCTTAATTTATTCTGAGCATGCGTGGCACTTTGTGCATCGGATTTGTGTACACACAATTGGAATATAAATGATCAGATTTTGTTGTTGGAAAATTTTATATCCTGCTCTCAAACTTTGTGTGTCGGAAATTCCGACGGAAAAGGTCCGATGGAGCCCACACACGATCGGAATTTCCGACAACACAATCCAATCTCACTTTTTCCATCGGAAAATCCGACCGTGTGTACAGGGCATAAGAGTGTTAAAATAAAAGTGGGTGCAACAAAGGACTCATTTGGGTGCCATGGGGCAGATTCGGTGGGACAGCCAGTGGGCGGGCCCTGGGGAATGTTGGTGGTCAGGCCCCAGGGGGCCTAGGCCTAAATCTGTGTAAGTGTAAGGGGCCCCAAACTTTCTGATGGCTGCCCTGTTAAAGTGCCCCTGTGCTTAGACTATGGGGATTAAACTTTTTACATATTCTTAACAAGCAGTAAAAGAGTTTTAAACAAGCCATAACTAACCTCTGTATTCAAGTTATTTATCCTCAAAGAACACAACAATCACTCTGAAGTTGGGGTACAGTTAATTTAAAAGCCCCCATTCACACAATGTAATGTGCATTTTTCCTGTGTTGTTGTACTTTGCACATAGAGTAACCCAATTATTTTAATAAGCTGCCCTCTATGCAACAAATGCAGCAAAGAAGCTCAAGTATCTTTTTTAGCATTATTTTAGCTGTAGGTTTTGCCATGTTTTTTTTTGCACATCTTGCTTGCTGTGTTTGGGATGTCATTAACATTGAATAGAAACGCAACTGCAATGAGTTTTTTTTTTTGTGCATTTTGTGAACCTGCAAAAAAACGATTCTGCACAACTTAACATGCTATACAACTGTGGATGCAGCCTACCAGCTGCTGGTTGTGTACGTTAGAATGGTGGCAGCCTTCTAAGATCTGTTCTTCATAAAGAAAAGTTAAACTTCCAATGCCTATGTTGTGAAGTTTTAAAATTAAAATGTCACTGTAGGTAAAAAATTATAAACTGTCCTTTGAAAGGTTCCAGTTACATACACTGAGCAAAATTATAAACGCAACACTTTTGTGTTTGCCCCTATTTATCATGAGCTGAACGCAAAGATCTACGACTTTTTCTATGTACACAAAAGGCGTATTTCTCTCAAATGTTGTTCACAAATCTGTCTAAATCTGTGTTAGTGAGCACTTCTCCTTTGCCAAGATAATCCATCCACCTCACAGGTGTGGCATATCAATATGCTGATTAGACAGCATGACAGGTGTGCCTTAGGCTGGCCACAATAAAAGGCCACTGAAATGTGCAGTTTGAACACACAGCACAATGCCACATATGCCAAAAGTTTTGAGGGAGCATGCAATTGAATTGCCCTTGAACGGCAGACTTTCCTTCCTCTCTCCCCTATCACTTGTTATCACATGACTGGAGAGAGGAACGAGAAGCTGCCTTCAAAATGGTGAGTACATGTGGGAGGGGGAGGAGAGGGAGGACACTGATGTGAAGGGCTGCTGATGGGGGCTCTCTGATGGGGACTGTGATGTGAAGGGAGCTGCTGGTGGGGACTGTGATGTGAAGGGAGCTGCTGGTGGGGACTGTGATGTGAAGGGAGCTGCTGGTGGGGACTGTGATGTGAAGGGAGCTGCTGGTGGGGACTGTGATGTGAAGTGTGCTGCTGGTGGGGACTGTGATGTGAAGGGAGCTGCTGTTGGGGACTCTGATGTGAAGTGGGCTGCTGTTTGGGACTGTGATGTGAAGTGGGCTGCTGGTGGGGACTCTGATGTGAAGTGGGCTGCTGGTGGGGACTCTGATGTGAAGTGGGCTGCTGGTGGGGACTGTGATGTGAAGGGAGCTGCTGATTGGGACACTCTGATGTAAGGGGGACGCTGTTGGGGACTCTCTGATGTAAGGGGGACGCTGTTGAGGACACTCTGATGTAAGGGGGGCGCTGTTGAGGACACTCTGATGTAAGGGGGGGCGCTGTTGGGGACACTCTGATGTAAGGGGGGCGCTGTTGGGGACACTCTCATGTAAGGGGGACGCTGTTGGGGACACTCTGATGTAAGGGGGACCCTGTTGGGGACACTCTGATCTAAGGGGGGCGCTGTTGGGGACACTCAAAATTAAAGCGGGCCAGTCATGAGGAAGTTAAGGGCCAAATTTTTGTCCCAGTCCAGCCCTGTATGCCACACCTGTGATCCCTCCATAAAGAGTACCTGTTACGTGCCTATTGCTGTCACAAGGGATGTTTACATTCCTTGTGACAGCAATACAGTTAAAGTGATACAAAAAAAAATTTTTGTTAAAAATTTAAAGTGCCCCCATGCTTGAACAGCAATCGTTCCACACATGTGAAGTATCACCGTGAATGTAAGATCATGGCCAGTAATTCTAGCTCCCGACATCCTCTGTTAATCTAAAGTGGTAACTTATAATAGCTTTTAAAGCATCGCCTATGTATAATAAAATTTACGTCCTTTGTCACCATTGCACGGGTGTGCGTAATTTTAAAGCATGACATGTTTGCTATCTACTCGCTGTAACATCATCTTTTAAATTTTACAAAATATTGTGTTTTTTTGCATTCATATTCAAAAAAGCTTATTTTTTCCAAAAAATTGCATTTGAAAAACCACTGCGCAAATAAGGTGTAACATAAAAAAATTGCGAAACCCGCCAATTTATTCTCTAGGGCCTCTGCTTAAAAAAATACATATATAATGTTTAGGGGTTCTAAGACATTTTCTAGCAAAAAATACTGATTGTTACATGTGAACAAAAAGTGCCAGAAATTCCCTGGAGCGGAAGTGGTTATATATAGAAAATACCTGGTGATCCTGCCATTCTCCTAAATGTAACCTTAGTTTCCGGCCAGGCAGACTATGCTATTGAGCAGCTAGTCAAATGACTGATCCCCCCAGCATTGTTGGCACCTGGAAGCAGTGCCTCCTCATTATGTATTCATTACCACTGGGCACCTTGGCTGCTTTCTCCAGTGCACATGCTCTGCAATTGTATTGTTTACAAATCTTCTACATTGCTTAGTCTAAACTACCTGTCCTGATGTCAGTGCTGAAGTAAATCTATACCTGCTGCTCATTAAGTAAGGAACAAGTGCAGATAGCGGTCACATTACTGCAGATAAAACATCAAAAAATATGTTTTTATTCCTTTTCTATTATTTAAACATCAGCAAGTGGAAAACCAATGCTAAAGTTTTCTGCAGTTCTTATAGATACATAGTTAAATACGGGTTTAGTTTGAATGGTTTGAAGTGCTCTTACTGCTTGTTCAGAATACGTAAACCCTTTAGTTTGCAAGATCTGAGCATAGGTTCACTTTAAGTCTGTTTTCACCATTTTTTTCTTACATCTTCCACTGACTGTTATTATCATTGTCTTAACACACCTTTTCAGCCTACTGAAACGTTTTATCCCTAAACCCACAAAGGAGCTTAGTGATAAAAAGGAGCGTTTTGACATGCAATTTGACATGTCAAATCGGCAGTGATTGCCGTCAATGTCACTGTCCTAATCGGTGCAACGCCACATCTGCGGCGCTGCACCGATTTCATAAAGTAGTTTCTGTACTACTTTTTGTGATTACGGGCTGCGGTTTTGCACAGATATCTCTGAAATCGCGGCTGAAATCGGGACTGTCATGCGGGAGTGAAATCGTGCAAGTTCAGTTGAACTCGCGCGTTTTCATCCCTGCAGCTCAGTGTGAACCTGGGCTTAGAGTTGCTCTTTTGTCATGCCTGATGCTACATTTAACCCTTTTGCTGCTCCCAATGTAATCGTGTAGGCATGTTAAAGGAACTTCTTGTAAAAAAAAAAAAAAAGGCATGTTAAAGGAGAAGTCCAGCCAAAGCTCATTTGACTGTACTTCTCCTATGGATCACAGGAGTACAGTTCATTTTGTACTCCTTTGACCCGTTTTCAGCAGAGAGTGGGTTGAAGTCCGCTGTCTACTGATGTCACAGATGTCAGTCCAGGCTCCATGTCATTGCATCAATATAGTCTGGATCTGCCAGGTGCCTGGACTGACACCCGGCTCAGCCTCTCAGCTAGCCACTGAGAACCTGAGCTGGCCGCCCCCTCCACAGCCAGCGCTCCAATGAGTGAGGAGGGGGCAGAGCAGAGAGCTGTGACTGACAGTCTGCATCTCTCTGCCCGGGGAGCTGTAAGAACTGAGCGATCGGCGGTGTTTGATCGCTTGGTTCTCAGTGCAGAGGCGCTGGGGGAAAGATGCAGCTCTGGACCGATGCTGCATCCACCTAGGTAAGTACGAATCTGCAAAAAAAAACTTTACTTCTCTTTTAACTTACTCCCAACTGCTATAGCAGCAAGGAGTTTGTCTTCTAGGCTGCTAGCTTTGTAGTAGAAGTGATTCAGGGAGCATGTGGGTAGAGGTGCTCAATAAGCTTAAACAGAGTGCAGAGGTGACATTAGGCTTATAATAGACCCCCGATGTCTCTTTTAAAGTGGTTGTAAAGTCAGAAGGTTTTTTATCTTAGTGCATTCTATGCATTAAGATAAAAAACCTTCTGTGTGCCGCAGCCACCCTTAGCCTCCCTAGTACTTACCTGAGCCCATCTCGATCCAGCGATGTTGCAGGAGAGTCTCGGCTGCCCAGAACTCTCCCTCCTGATTGGCTGAGACAGCAGTGTGGCGCCATTGGCTCCCACTGCTGTCAAAGTCAATGAGCCAATGAGGAGAGAGAGGGGGTGGGGCCATACTGTGTCTCCGTGTCTGAAAGGAGACATAGAGTAGCGGCTCGGCTTGGGTGCCCCATAGCAAGCTGCTTGCTGTGGGGGCACTCGGCAGGAGGAAGGGGCCAGGAGAGCCAGCAAGGGACATGAGAAGAGGAGAATCTGGGTTGCTCTATGCAAAACCACTGCACAGAGCAGATAAGTATAACATGTTTGTTATGTTTAAATTAAAAAACTGAGACTTAAAACCAGTCATCTACAGCATAGAGTAGTGATGTCAGTAGACTCCCCGCCCACCTCTACACTCCCCTTGTCAATATGCATTTTCTCCTGTGTATTTCTTACACTGAACTTCTGCTATGATCTCTAACATCCAGTGAAAAGACAGGAAAGTAACCACATGACTTCAGCATGCCAAATCATGCTGAGGTGTGGAACAGCCAATCCTTGCAGAGCTGCTGAAGAAAGGAGTGGGGGTGGGAATTAAAAAATAATGCATGTCTTAGGCTAGTGCACGAGATATGTAAATCACCTGTCACACACAGCAAGGGGGAAGATTTGACAAAGTTTTTCTCTGTTTGTCAAGATTTATCTCACTGAACAATAAAAGAGGATTGCTCAGAGCTGGATTAACTCTTTGTGGCAAGACTGGGCTCAAATGATAGGAAATCTTATACTCTACATTATGACATTAAAAAAAAAATTTGGGTTTACATCCACTTTAAGTTATTAAAGTTAAGTTAAAAATATATATTTGTGATCAAATTTGATGCATGCTCTACCTCACTGGTGGTGGAACAAAAGCTGTTGTGTCTCCCTCAGTGCTGGCACAAACAGCAGTGATGCAATTCTAGGACCAAACGTTGGGTTTCTGGTTCCAAGCCCTGTTTGCGTTCAAAGGCTGAGCGGTGTGCGCTCCAGGACAACAGAGAGTGCTGCTACAGTCACTGACAGCCTTACTAGTCTTGGATGTAAGCAAATGGTTACCACCTACCACAGTCCATTTGGTCTCTTAAGAATCCCTTGTCTCTACAGTGTCAAGCTTGTGTACTTTGCCATGTACACGCAAATACAAATGCAAATTGGGTCGGGTGCATGCATGTAAAAAAAACACAATTATGTCACAGTATTATGATTCACCATGCATGCCAGAGTGAAAGTAATAATTCTAGGGCCACCATTTACTGTTAACATTCAGTTGATAAGCTTTAAGGGCTTTTAAAGTTTACTGTATAGAATTGCGGTACCATGGTTTTCCCGTTTTTTGAGTGCGTATAATTTTGAGACTTGACATATTTAGTATCTATTTACTCAACACAATTTAATCTTTTGTATTTTGCAAATGGCTAAATGCAAAATGGATATTATATTGTCTTTGTGTGCACTAAAATCAATGTGAGTGTATTTTCTACTGAAAATATATAGATTTGATAAGTAGCAAAATTTTTGTGTGCCATAAAAAGTGGCAACTGTAACCATTTTATTCAACAGCTTCAAAGGTAATCTGGCATATATGCCTGGTGGTTGGAAACTCCTAAGAAAAGTAACTAGCTAGCCTAGGTCAGCATACTGCGTTGGGTGAAAAACTGGATACATTTATATTACATACGCTACACAGTAACAAAAATTGTAGTCATAGTATAAAAGAAAACCCTGAAAAACATCATAGCACAATACCCAATGTGTCAGATATGATCTGGCATATCTGGTTCCCGGAAGTACATATTGTGTATTGTGCTACGATGCTACTTTAAAATGATTACAGTCTTCCGGCACCTATATAGAGCTACAGTATACAGTGGGGACGGAAAGTATTCAGACCCCCTTAAATTTTTCACTCTTTGTTATATTGCAGCCATTTGCTAAAATCATTTAAGTTCATTTTTTTTCCTCATTAATGTACACACAGCACCCCATATTGACAGAAAAACACAGAATTGTTGACATTTTTGCAGATTTATTAAAAAAGAAAAACTGAAATATCACATGGTCCTAAGTATTCAGACCCTTTGCTCAGTATATAGTAGAAGCACCCATTTGATCTAATACAGCCATGAGTCTTTTTGGGAAAGATGGAGCAAGTTTTTCACACCTGGATTTGGGGATCCTCTGCCATTCCTCCTTGCAGATCCTCTCCAGTTCTGTCAGGTTGGATGGTAAACATTGGTGGACAGCCATTTTTAGGTCTCTCCAGAGATGCTCAATTGGGTTTAAGTCAGGGCTCTGGCTGGGCCATTCAAGAACAGTCACGGAGTTGTTGTGAAGGCACTTCTTCATTATTTTAGCTGTGTGCTTAGGGTCATTGTCTTGTTAGAAGGTAAACCTTCGGCCCAGTCTGAGGTCCTGAGCACTCTGGAGAAGGTTTTCGTCCAGGATATCCCTGTACTTGGCCGCATTCATCTTTCCCTCAATTGCAACCAGTCGTCCTGTCCCTGTAGCTGAAAAACACCCCCACAGCATGATGCTGCCACCACCATGCTTCACTGTTGGGACTGTATGGGACAGGTGATGAGCAGTGCCTGGTTTTCTCCACACATACTGCTTCGAATTAAGGCTAAAAAGTTCTATCTTGGTCTCATCGGACTAGAGAATCTTATTTCTCACCATCTTGGAGTCCTTCAGGTGTTTTTTTTTAGCAAACTCCATGCGGGCTTTCATGTGTCTTGCACTATGGAAAGGCTTCCGTCGGGGCACTCTGCCATAAAGCCCCGACTGGTGGAGGGCTGCAGTGATGGTTGACTTTCTACAACTTTCTCCCATCTCCGGACTGCATCTCTGGAGCTTAGCCACAGTGATCTTTGGGTTCTTCTTTACCTCTCTCACCAAGGCTCTTCTCCCCCGATAGCTCAGTTTGGCCAGGCGGCCAGCTCTAGGAAGGGTTCTGGTCATCCCAAACATCTTCCATTTAAGGATTATGGAGGCCACTGTGCTCTTAGGAACCTTAAGTGCAGCAGAATTTTTTTTTTTTTGTAACCTTGGCCTGATCTGTACCTTGCCACAATTCTGTCTCTGAGCTCTTCAGGAAGTTCCTTTGACCTCATGATTCTCATTTGCTCTGACATGCACTGTGAGCTGTAAGGTCTTATATAGACAGGCGTGTGGCTTTCCTAATCAAGTCCAATCAGTATAATCAAACACAGCTGGATGAACCATCTCAAGGATGATCAGAAGAAATGGACAGCACCTGAGTTAAATATATGAGTGTCACAGCAAAGGGTCTGAATACTTAGGACCATGTGATATTTCAGTTTTTCTTTTTTAATAAATCTGCAAAAATGTCAACAATTCTGTGTTTTTCTGTCAATATGGGGTGCTGTGTGTACATTAATGAGGAAAAAAAATGAACTTAAATGATTTTAGCAAATGGCTGCAATATAACAAAGAGTGAAAAATTTAAGGGGGTCTGAATACTTTCTGTCCCCACTGTATACAACAATAGCAACTGGATTATTTAGGCTGATAAAGCCTTTGTTTTATTATTGGATTTTAAAACGTACAAATAAAATTATATTTTTTATACAAATTTGTCTGTGTCTCCCACGCTGAAGCCTATAAAGTCTGGCATTTAAGTGGGTCCTAGCCGGCCCTTTAACTCTTTTTCTCTTTTAATATAAAGACATTAGAAACCAAAATTGTTGCCCTTACAAGTATACAAGTGTAATGCTGACATCAAATAGATACTGCTGTTACTCAGTCTTGCTGCTCATGGCATCCAAAACGAAAATAATCCCAACTTGAAACAGGGCACTCTGTACACTCACAATGCAAAGTTCTTACATAAGCCCTAGTTTCCTCCTTGAGTGATCTCTGTCAGCTTTGTCAGCATTCCCCGACCACCATCAACTTTGTGATGTGCACCATTGTTAAGGATGCATTTCAGGGAAATTATTTATCATCCTGGCAACGCAGCGGGCTTCTAAGAATTCATGTTCAAACAAACTTATATTTCTAAAACCATCCTGTTGCTCAATATAACATGACAGTTCTTAGTAGCAGCTTTGTAACCACCAAAGCATAATGATAAATAACAGGTAAACATCATTTATTATATAAATGTCTAAATATATACAATATATTGTACAAGAGGATGGATAGCACCAGCAGGTAGTAAAGATAATTATCTATGCAAGTAACCAGGTGGGTTTTTGTGACATTGCTAGACCCTGCCACTGTGTAAATAGAGGTATAGATCACACAGGATTCTCACAAATGCAGAGTGCGGGGCTCCAGAAGATCTGTTCAAAGAGGACAAAACTGGTCTTTCGGTTTTCTCTGTGTTTATTATTCCCGGATTGAGTTCTGGAGTTCAGAGACTTCAAAGAGTTTTGGGAGTGACAAAGCCTCTGATCTTGTGTCCAGGACTTCCAGGAGACCAGAAGGGTGTGTATGCAGGTGTACACACCCCTTACAATCCTAGACCTGGGGATAGTTCAGGACTTCATCGAGGGGACAGGTATGCTCCACCTAGGATACAGGAGGACCCTTGCCCAGGTCAGGGAGTGGGCCCTGTGCAGCAGGGAGCTGCGAGTGATCTGTAGAGGGTACATGAGAGAGATGCATAGATTGCATGTGAGCACAGTAAGTACTGTGACCCGGTCTGAGGGACCAGCCCAAAAGTTTGAGGTTGAGGCCTAAGCAGCGTTGCTGCAAGAGAGAGCCAGGAGGGTGATTTTTGTTTATTATATTGTTTGAACTGAGAATGGAAACCCCAGCATGGGTAGCTGTTTGTGTTGAGTTCTATTTTGGTGAAACATTGTTCCTGACTGTCGTTGGCTCCTGGAAACGCACTACACTTGAGCAATACCCCCACCCAAATCACACCCCAAAAAAACCCCAAAATAATCAATATGTAATACAGAGGGGTTACAGCACAATGAACATAACTTCTAGCTTTATCAAAATATAATAAATTGCTGTATTATATTTTGATAAAGCTATGAGTTTAGTTATAAACATTAGTCATTTCCTCTTTTTACATTGGGGAATACCTTCACACGCAAGAGAGAGAGAGAGAGAGAGAGAACATATATAAGTATTCACAGCCTTTGCCATGACACTCAAAATTGAGCTCAGGTGCATCCTGTTCCCACTGATCCTCCTTGAGATGTTTCTACAACTTGATTGGAGTCCATCTGTGGACTGTCTGTCTGTCTTTATAAGGTCCCACAGTTAACAGTGCATGTCAGAGCACAAACCAAGCCATGAAGTCCAAGGAATTGTCTGTAGACCTCAAAGACAGGACTGTATTGAGACACAGATCTGGGGAAGGGTACAGAAAAATTTCTGCAGCATTGAAGGTCCCAATGAGCACAGTGGCCTCCATCACCTCTAAATGGAATAAGTTTGGAACCACCAGGACTCTTCCTAGAACGGGCCGCCCTGAGCGATCGGGGGAGAAGGGCCTTAGTCAGGGAAGTGACCGAGAACCCGATGGTCACTCTGACAGAGCTCCAGCATTTCTCTGTGGAGAGAGGAGAACCTTCCAGAAGAACAACCATCTCTGCAGCACTCCACCAATCAGGCCTGTATGGTGGAGTAGCCAGACGGAAACCACTTCTCAGTAAAAGACACATGACAGCCTGCCTGGAGTTTGCCAAAAAGCACCTGAAGGACTGTCAGACCATGAGAAACTAAATTTTCTAATCTGTTGAAACAAAGATTGAACTCTTTGGCCTGAATGGCAAGCGTCATCTCTGGAGGAAACCAGGCACCGCTCATCACCTGGCCATTACCATCCCTGCAGTAAGGCATGGTGGTGGTAGCATCATGGTGTGGGGATGTTTTTCAGTGGCAGGAACTGGGAGACTAGACAGGATCGAGGGAAAGATGAATGCAGCAATGTACAGAGACATCCTTGATGAGACATACTCCAGAGTGCTCTGGATCCCAAACTGGGGCGAAGGTTCATCTTCCAACAGGGCGACGACCCTAAGCACACAGCCAAGATAACAAAGGAGTGGCTACGGGACAACTCTGTGAATGCTCTTGAGTGGCCCAGCCAGAGCCCAGACTTGAACCCAATTGGACATCTCTGGAGAGATCTGAAAATGGCTGTGCACTGACGCTTCCCATCCAACCTGATGAAGGTTGAGAGGTCCTGCAAAGAAGAATGGGAGAAACTCCCCCAAAATAGGTGTGCCAAACTTGTAGCATCAAAATTAAAAAGACTTGAGGCTGTAATTGTGCCAAAGGTGCTTCAACAAAGTATTGAGCAAAGGTTGTGAATACTTATGTACATGGGATTTTTTTCCTTTTTTATTTTTAATAAATTTGCAAACATTTCAAACAAACTTTCACATTGTCATTATGGGGTATTGTTTGTAGAATTTTGAGGAAAATATTGAATTTAATCCATTTTGGAATAAGGCTGTAACATAACAAAATGTGGCAAAAGTGAAGCGCTGTGATTACTTTCTGGATACACTATTTCTCGAACACAAGATAAAACAAAAATGAAGAAAACGAAGAACTGCCATAAACCGTAAGGTACATGACAACAGCACTATGATTCTGTACAGAGGAAAGCAAATACCTCATTACCTCTAACTGGCCTAGCGCACTTTACCATCAGTCCATCATTACATAGAAACATAGTCATAATCTAACAATTAGTCTGCACAACAGTGGAATGCAGGGGCAAATTAAAGTGAGGAGTCAAAAATGAAGTGAAGAAGGGAATCACTAGTATCTTGTGATTCTATCCAGGGACCCCAAACCTTAACCACTTCAATACCGGCGTATAGAACTATGATGGCCACAGATGGGATCTTCCATCCTGGGTGGCCATCATATGACGTCCTGGGTTTCCCGGCCGTCTAGTGTCCTAAGTATTCAGACCCTTTGCTGTGACACTCATATATTTAACTCAGGTGCTGTCCATTTCTTCTGATCATCCTTGAGATGGTTCTACACCTTCATTTCAGTCCAGCTGTGTTTGATTATACTGATTGGACTTGATTAGGAAAGCCACACACCTGTCTATATAAGACCTTACAGCTCACAGTGCATGTCAAAACAAATGATAATCATGAGGTCAAAGGAACTGCCAGAAGAGCTCAGAGACAGAATTGTGGCAAGGCACAGAGCTGGCCAAGGTTACAAAAAAATTTCTGCTGCACTTCAGGTTCCTAGGAGCACAGTGGTCTCCATAATCCTTAAATGGAAGACATTTGGGACGACCAGAACCCTTCCTAGAGATGGCCGTCTGGCCAAACTGAGCTATCGGGGGAGAAGAGCCTTGGTGAGAGAGGTAAAGAAGAACCCAAAGATCACTGTGGCTGAGCTCCAGAGATGCAGTCGGGAGATGGGAGAAAGTTGTAGAAAGTCAACCATCACTGCAGCCCTCCACCAGTCGGGGCTGTATGACAGAGTGGCCCGACAGAAGCCTCTCCTCAGTGCAAGACACATGAAAGCACACATGAGGACACGAGTTTGCTAAAAAAACACCCGAAGGACTCCAAGATGGTGAGAAATAAGGTTTTTTGGTCTGATGAGACCAAGATAGAACTTTTTGGCCTTAATTCTAAGCGGTATGTGTGGAGAAAACCAGGCACTGCTCATCACCTGTCCAATACAGCCCCAACAGTGAAGCATGGTGGTGGCAGCATCATGCTGTGGGGGTGTTTTTCAGCTGCGGGGACAGGACGACTGGTTGCAATCAAGGGAAAGATGAATGCGGCCAAGTACAGGGATATCCTGGATGAAAACCTTCTCCAGAGTGCTCAGGACCTCAGACTGGGCCGCAGGTTTACCTTCCAACAAGACAATGACCCTAAGCACACAGCTAAAATAATGAAGGAGTGGCTTCACAACAACTCTGTGACTGTTCTTGAATGGCCCAGCCAGAGCCCTGACTTAAACCCAATTGAGCATCTCTGGAGAGACCTAAAAATGGCTGTCCACCAACATTTACCATCCAACCTGACAGAAGAGGATCTGCAAGGAGGAATGGCAGAGGATCCCTAAATCCAGGTGTGAAAAACTTGTTGCATCTTTCCCAAAAAGACTCATGGCTGTATTAGATCAAAAGGGTGCTTCTACTAAATACTGAGCAAGGGGTCTGAATACTTAGGACCATGTGATATTTCAGTTTTTCTTTTTTTAATAAATCTGCAAAAATGTCAACAATTCTGTGTTTTTCTGTCAATATGGGATGCTGTGTGTACATTAATGAGGAAAAAAATGAACTTAAATGATTTTAGCAAATGGCTGCAATATAACAAAGAGTGAAAAATTTAAGGGGGTCTGAATACTTTCTGTCCCCACTGTACATTGGGAAGATCAAAATTGGTAGAGATGAAAGCCTGTAACCTCCGTCCAAAAAGGTCTACTCTTACTACCAAAGCATATGAAGAAAATCATCTTGTTCTGCTTCACATTGCTGACACACTTCAATTTATGTTTACCATTTAATATTTTATTTCCTATCAGTAGATGACTGGGGTCTATTCAATTCTGTGCTCTTCTAGATTTTCTATAGATAATAGCTGGTTTTGGGAGTAACAAATCTTTAACATTTTGGATCATTTTACAAGGTTCATTTTATTAATTGACCTATATTTTGTATTGAACTGAGTCACAAATGTTATTTCATGAGATTTCAGTTTGTGTTTGCATTTTACTCCAAGTGTTCTTATCTGAGCTCCTATCCCATGATTCCCTTTGCTCAATTGGACTAATTTGTCCACATTTATTAATCACTTCAACTATGTCTGCAGAATCATATTCCTTTTCTAAAAAAAAAAAAAATTAGTTTTCATACCTTTAAAACTGAACTCCAGGAAAAGGAAAAATGTTCCCTAAGGCTTTATGCACACTGGATGTTTTATCTGCTGCTCCTAGGGGTGTTTGGCATTTTTTCTTTTGCCTCTAAACGCTTCTGCATGTTAGCCTATGTGTCCATGCAAACATACAGTAGGTGTATAGAGGAGTTTAGAGGCAGAAGAAAATCACAGCCAGTGTGTCCAAGAGCAGCAGAGTTTTGGCAGAAAAAATGCTTGACACACCTAATCGCGTGTAAACGCATCTATCTGCATCTAAGTGCTAAGTGCATTTAGGGCTTGAGCGTTAATTCATTTCAGTGGCCATAATGAATTATTATTCTGGTCAATTAAATGAATTAACGCCCAAGTGCTTGACACCTAAACGTGCCTAAATGTGTTACCTGCGTGTTATAAGCGTCAAGCGTTTTTTTTGACAAAACCCTGCTGCCCAGAGGAAAGGAGTCTAGGAAAGTTAGCAAACTATCCAGTGTGCATGAGGCCTAACAGTAAGACTGCCTCCTCGCTGCAAGGTTTAAAAGATTGTTTAGGTCCAGAAGGCCGCAAAAAGCAATTTAACTTTTTCGATTCTTCACTCCCACATACTTCTCTCTAGCCTGTAAGCAGAGGCGTATCTAGTGAAAATGGCGCCTATGGCAAGCACTGAAACTGCATCCCTGTCAAAACATTTGCGGCCTTACCAGCACCCATACATACAGTAACATCAGCACCCATAAATACAGTAACATCAGCACCCATAAATACAGTAACATCAGCACCTATAAAAACAGTAACATCAGCACCCATAAATACAAGAACATCAGCACCCATAAATGCGGCCTCACCTGCACCCAAAAATGCTGCACCAGCGCCTCTGACACTGTACAGAGATAAAGAGGGAGTAGGATCACCAGTGGCCGGGTGCCCCAGGCTGCCTAGTTTGCCTAGTGGTAGCGCCAGCCCTTTCTGCTTGGCACACATGCAGAATCGCACATGATGACTTTAATTTAAGACCCCTTTCACACTGGAGGCGTTTTTCAGGCGCTGCAGCGCTAAAAATGGCGCCAGCATGGCGCCTGAAAAAAGCCTCAGCTTCAAACCCAGTGTGAAAAGCTTCTTTGCAGTGGTGGAGGAGCGGTGAATACACCGCTCCTGCCCATTGAAAACAATGGGGCAGCGCCGCCATACCGCCGGCAAAGCACTGCTGCAGCGGAATTTTGCGGGTGGATTTAACCCCCTTTTCGGCCGCTAGTGGGAGGTTAAAACTGCCCCGCTAGCGGCCCGAATAGCGCTACTAAAGCGACTGTAAAGCGGCGCTACAATAGTGTAGGTACAATAGCGGCTCAGTGTGAAAGGGGTCTAAGTCATCATCATGTGCGATTGTGTGTGCGTGCCAGGCCCAAGCAGAAGCAAGTAGCCAATCAAATATAGTGCTCAATATGGATTAAATAAATATGCTTAGCCATTGATATCATAAATAAAGTGTAATAAAGTGATTTGTGCAACAGCAGGTACTACTAACACAAATCACTTTTTTACACTTTATGATATCTATGGCTAAGCATATTTATATAATCCAAATTGTTTGAGCACTATATTTGATTGCTTGCTTTGCAGTTGGCGCTGGTTAGTGGTACACTGTACACATGATGATCGAGATCGTGGTGACAAGTGCTGTACTAGTACCTGCTGCTGCTGCCTGGGGGTCTCTCTCTTCTCCTGGTCTCCAGCCTCCATGTTCCCCTTCAGAGTCCTCACGGGCGTCACCGACCCACGTCACAGCACCGAGCGTCAGCACGTCACACAGAACCGGGAGACCCCCGAGAAGAGAAGCTGAAGCAGCTGCGCAGAGGAGGGTAGGCGGAGCATTAGGCTCCACCTCCACCAGTTACTCTATGGCTACGTAGACGACCAGACCAACTCATCGGCCGTCATGGGGGAGCACCTGTCACTTCCCTCCTAACTTACTAATGTGCTGTCCGGCGCTGCGCTCCAGCAGGCCGGTCGTGGCGCCGGGGACTAGATTAGAGCGGGAAGCGGCCGCGAGAGGACGGGTGGGAATTTATTTTTGTGGCTTTTTTGCCGCCCCCCCCCCATGGCGCCCATGGCACTTGCCATGGCTGCCATACCCTAGATAAGCCTCTGGCTGTAAGTCCGACCCCGCAGTCTCTTCTCCCTGTTGCTCTGATGGTCACAGGTACGCTGACATCATCAAGTCCAATACAAAGCCAATAGCCCAATACTGAACGCGAGAACACTAAAGCCAGCCATAGGTGGTTTAAATCTTGTCCGTTTCAGCAAGGACAAGATTTGGACCATCTTTGGGCAGGCTGAACGACTTGGATGCAACCAGTATCTTCGATTTCCAACATGAGATTATTGTCAGTAGCTATAGCCCCTAGTCACTGTGTTCTCCCAGCAGGGATGGCTCTATAAAATCTAGATGAATATATTAGCTCCCAGTCATTTGCAGATAGGGAAAAAAAATACTAAATGGTATACACATCTTAAATATTTTTTTTTTTGCACATAAAGGTATTTTTCACACAAGAGAAAATTTCTGATCTGTAGGTTTAAACTAGGCTTTGTGATTCAACAGGAAGAGAACATACCATAAAGAAATGTAATACTTGCTCCACCCCTTTGTAATTTATGAGTAGTGATGAGCGAACCAAGTAAATCTGGTTTGCTCAATGTTCACTGAACATCGAGCAAACCAGGTTGCTTGCCAGGGAGGGGGAACTTATTTTTTGGGATTTTTTGTGTGAGGTGCCTCCTAAAAATACATACCAGACACCTACCTAGTATAAGGATCTGTTTATGGAGGACCCCACGCAATTTCCTTTTTCCTCTGCAGGACATGGGGCTTATTATGGTTCAGGGGGGCTGGGGGATAGGTGCTCCTTTTCTGGCCACCCAGTCTGTATACTGATATGGATCTGGTTTTGTATAGATTTTTATCGACAAATTCCACATCATTTTATTTTTTGGGGGTTGGAAAATACATATAACATTTTAATGTTTTGATAATATACTCCTCCTGAGTTACTACATTCTGTTTACCCTACTGTTGATAACTCATGTTGGCGATGCGATTTCCACGGTGGGATCTCTGTCTCACGTCCTGTGGATCTGCCCAGTCATCAAGTCTTTTTGGATGGAAGTTAATTCTTTGCTTTCCAGACTAGCTGACGCATCTTTTTGGCCTTCCTATGTGAGGTGTGGACAAAACCTCAAGAAATTGATGACTCATATCCTTATGGCAGCTAGATGTCTGATCACGGTCAGGTGGAAACAGATGTCCCCAGGCACTACTTAGGTTTTCTTGCATCGCATTAAAGAGGTGAGACATATGGAGCATCTTACGGCTAGACTTCAAAGTGCACTGCCCAAGTTTATTGCTCTATGGAATATTTGGGATATTGTATATTACGGAATGATTAATGTTGATATCTGCTGGAATGTGAGTGGCTTCTTTGTCTTCTTCTTCTTCCTATTCGTCTGCATTCTCTTTGTTTTCTTTATTAATTTTTATTACTATATGTTTTTCTATTTATTCTACCAATTATGATGTTGCTGTTTAACCCTTTTATCTCCATGTGTCACTTTCTAAGGACATTGCATAATTCAACAGTTAATTATCTGATTACATTAATATCTTTTTGCTCTGCTGTCCTACGGCTTGTGTTTGGCAATTTCTTTTATATGGACCTTGGGATTCTTAAAATGCTCACGGGACACTGTACGTATATTTTTGTGCCATTGGTTAATTCTGTATGGTAGCTGTCCTTTCGTTATATGTGGCATATCTCTCATTTTTTGTAACTTTGTATACTGAAAAAATGAACAGTTAAACAAACAAAAAGTCTATACCTATCCCTTATCCAGGCATGCAGCCAGGGTGGTCAGAGAAGGAAGGGGCAGCTATACCAAGATACATTTACAATGCTACATGCCCTGCAAAAGAAAAAAAAGGCAAAGGGTCCCTCTTTAAGATGGACACCATAACCCTACTTACCGTAGCATTCAGAGTTCCCAGTTTCAAGTTAAGATTAATCCTATTATACATGCCGATGGCCACAAGTAGCAAAACTGAGTACCAACATCACCCAGTTGATGTTGTCATTACAAGTGCATAACGGAAGCTCTGCACTATGTCAGTGCATTTTTTTTTCCTTTTAGTTGAACGCTCTACCCATCCTTGGTAACACCATACCTTAATATTGCCACCGCTAATCCGTTATTTTACACTTTGATTTTATAACATCAGAATTGTAAAAACAATACAAACTAGTTATTTCTGACAATCCAATTTAAGATTGCTTGAAAAAACTCTTTTCATGATGTGAGTGCTGCCTGTTTGCTGAGCATCTATTTCCTGGATTTCTTGCATACTTTGCAACTTCTCCTCTGCTGTTTCTAAGGACTACATATCCCATGGTACAGTGTTACCTGCAAACAGTAAAACTCCTGCTCTCAGCATCTCTATAGTTCAGAAGGCAGGCTCTGTGAATTCTGTGACACAGCAGTGCCTACTCACAGGGCATAGTGAATACGTGTCACAGAATTTAACCACTTGCCTACTGGGCACTTAAATTCCCCTCCTGCAAAACCAATTTTCAGCTTTCGGTGCTCTCACACTTTCAATGACAATTACTCAGTCATATAATACTGTATCCAAATTAATTTTTTGTCCCCTTTTCATACAAATAGAGCTTTCTTTTAGTGGTATTTGATCACCTCTGGGTTTTTTTTTTTTGCACTATAAATGAAAACATTTTGAAAAAAACGCATTTTTCTTAGTTTCTGTGATAAAAGTTTGCAAATTATTAATTTTTTTTCATACATTTTGGCCACAATTTATACTGCTACATATTTTTGGTAAAAATAACCCAAATTAGTGGATATTATTTGGTCTGTGTGAAAGTTAGAGAGTCTACAAGCTGTGGTGCAAATCATAAAAATTGATCGCACCTGATGTACTGGTGGCCTCATTTCTCATTTCTTGCAACCCGAATAAGCCAGGAAAGTACAAATACCCCCCAAATGACCCCTTTTTTGAAAGTAGACATTCCAAGGTATTTAGTAAGATGCATGGTGAGGTTTTTGATGTTGTCATTTTCCCCACAATTCTTTGCAAAATGAAGATTTTTTTCCACAAAATTGTCATTGTAATAGGTTATTTCTCTCACATGGCATATGTATACCACAAATGACGTCTCAAAATACATTCTGCTGCTCCTCCTAAGTATGGCGATACCTCATGTGTGGGACTTTTTCACGGCCTATCCACATAGAGAGGCCCAACATGCCTATCCACATAGAGAGGCCCAA
Organism: Aquarana catesbeiana; assembly: GCF_042186555.1. Lineage (NCBI taxonomy): Eukaryota > Metazoa > Chordata > Amphibia > Anura > Ranidae > Aquarana > Aquarana catesbeiana. The sequence goes on along the minus strand of NC_133334.1, from coordinate 211,519,730 downwards.
CATGCAGGGAGCACCATCAGGACATGAGGGGCGCCTGCTACTACTTCGGACTATACACTCGGCTCTGAATACTCCTGCTGCTGTGTGTTATCACTCTCTCCATCTCCAGTGATTTATATATCCCCATGAGAGTGCCTGTTGGTCTTCCTGGTCCTTTTTGTCCCCTTTCCTTAAATCATTCAGTCACACACATTCTAACAATGAATATTTAATCGTCTTTTCAACAAGGTCCCCTTCACACTCTCCAGGTGCCCCTTTTTGGTCATATTGATTTTATCTCATAAATTGTCTTTATAAACAGCCATAGATGTGGTACAGTTTCTGTGACCCTGAATTGGGGCGTCCTCCCCTTCTTTGGTTCCTCCGGGTGGTTGGGAGAAATTCTCAATTTTGGCACAGGCTCATATCATTTCCCTGAGGAAGCCAATGTCTTGGCGAAACATGTAGGAATTGATTACCTGTATCATTGGCTGCTAACACCAGGCCTATTCGGTCTTAACGCTTACATCATCCATTTGTGTACTGCATTACTTTTAATTCTGTAGGCCTGTATATCCCTTGTTTGTGTTATCTGTTAACATATTTAAATAAAGTATTTTGTATATTTTAGTACTCTCATTTAATTGTATTTGTTGGCACCGCTACAATCCCCCTTGACCTCTATCTACCGAGCACCATCAGCTGTTCCAGGAGCATAAATGACACATCTAACTTGTTGACTACTTATTACATTTTTGAAGGCCCTGGAGCACCAGGACAATGGAAACGCCCACAAAATGACCCCATTTTGGAAAGCTAACACCCCAACGTATAATCTATGAGGCATAGTGAGTCTTTTGAACGGTTCATTTTTTTCCAGAAGTTTTTGGAAAATTTGGAAAAAAAATGAAAACGCATTTTTTTTTACACAAAGTTGTCCATTTATAAGATATTTCCAACACATAGCATGTACATAGCAAAAATTACACCCTAAAATACATTCTGCTACTCCTCCTGAGTATGGCGACAGCCTGGCCACATACAGAGGCCCAACATGCAAGGAACAAGTGTTCTAGGGACACATAGCATGCACATACCAAGAATTACACCCCAAAATACATTCTGCTGAGCAAAGGGTAAACAAAAGATTACCTGTGGTTTTAGTAGCGCAGTTGTCCACAGGAGGATAGCACTGGTCCAGGCAGCAGGCAGGGACTTGGTCAGCAAAAGCGAACACAATTATCCAGGCAACAGGCAGGAATACTGTCCATAGTCAGTACAGGCAGCAGGCAGGGATACTGTCCATATACAGTCCAGGGTCAGTGCAGGCAGAGATTGTCAGCAGTGTCAAAATATTGGTCCTGTTAGTAGGCAGGAACATGGTCCAGGTGGTGTGGTCAGTTCAAGCGACAGGCAGAGGCATGATGGCATAGGTCCTACAGGCAGCAGGCAGAAGTAGGGCCTCGTTCAGGACAGAATGGGGACAGGGGTAGAGGCTTCTCCCACCCAAATCTCTTTGAAGCCTCCGAGTCTCCAGACCCTAATCTAAGAATGAGAAAAAAAAATAGTTTTCTTCATCCAGAAAAACAATTCTGGAGCCCCTCACATATGGGAAACCCCTGTGTTATGAATCCCACTAGTCTCGTGGCAGGGTACAAGATCAGTCCAAGAGGCAGGCAAAAAGCATGGTCAAACAGCCCAGGGTCAGTTCCAGATCAGGCAGAGGTATGTACAGAATCGATAGGCAGAAGCGTGGTTGAATAACAAGCCAGGGTCAGTTCCAGATCAGGTAGAGGTATGAACAGAATCGGTAGGCAGAAGTGTGGTCAAATAACAAGCCAGGGTCAGTTCCAGATCAGGCAGAGGTATGAACATAATCAGTAGACAGAAGCGTGGTCGAATAACAAGCCAAGGTCAGTTACAGAGCAAGTAGAGGCATAAGGGATGTGAAGGTAAATGGCAGGAAGTGAGGGTTATGTTTACCATACTTACATACATAATAAGCGAAAACAGTCAACTATGCAGAGGCCTGGTTGGGAAGGACATGGGGACAATGATAAATGGTGTCTCTTCTAACTCCTCCTCTGGTCCACACCCGGCATTTTTTTGACATTTTTGGCCTGTTGGTCTGGGAGGGATTTTATCGGGAAAGTGGCGTTCGGAGAGTCTGCTAATCACACCGGATTGAATGTTTTTTGGTGGGCCGTTCGGGAATATAAGGGCAGTGGTGATTTCCTCCTAGTAGCCAAGGAAGGATTTGGGGCTTTCAGTGGAGTTGCGATAGATAACGTAGCTGTTGTATATGGCTAAATTAAACAAATATATTGAAACTTTTTTATACCACTGGTATGTTTGTCTTGTGGCAAAGTAGGGTTCGAGCATTTGGTCATTGAAGTCGACACCCCCCATGAAAATATTGTATTTGTGGATACATTTTGGTTTTTGGATTGGGCCATTCCTCCTGGTGATCTCAATGAATGTATTGTTGTGGATCGAAGAAAGCACATAGACATCCCTTTCTGTCCCTTCACTTCACAGCCAGAATTTCCTCATTCTGTAAACTCGCCGTCTCCCCTCTTCTTAGCTTCTTGTTGATGAGGCTTTGAGGAAAGCCCTTCCGGTTCTTCCTTGCGGTGCCACATTTCCTTTAGTGTTCTTTCTGTGAAGGTTGTGGAACACGGGCAAACTTGTATAAAAGTTATCTACGTACAAATGGTAGCTTTTCTCCAGGAGTGGGTTTATGACTTCCCAAACGACTTTCCCGCTTGATCCTATGTAGTCTGGGCAATTAGGGGGATGCAGCTGGGTGTCTTTCCCTTCGTATACCATGAAGGCATATGTATACCCTGTGGCTCGGTCGCACAATTTATACAGCTCCACCCCATAGCGGGCCCTTTTGGTGGGAATAAATTGTTTTATGCCCAGCCTGCCAGAAAATTTGATAATTTGACTCATCCACGCATATGTGTTGGTCTGGGGTAAACAACTGGGGGAAGATTTCAGAAAAATAATTTAGTAGTGGCCGAATTTTATAAAGCTTGTCAAAATTTGGGTAATTTCGGGGAAGGCACTGGGTATTATCATTATAGTGTAGGAATCTCATAATCATGAGGTATCTGGTTCTGGGCATTACTGAGGAAATGATGGGCATGTGATGGATGGGGAAGGTTGACCAATATGAACGTAATTCATTTTTTTTGGTTAGTCCCATACAGAATGTGAGGCCCAAAAAAATTTTAAACTCCTCCACTGTTAGGGCTCTCCATTCGTAGGGACGGGCATAATAGGACGTTGGGTTACTTACTATGAATTGTTGTGCATACAGGTTGCACTGGGCCACAATTGATGCTAGCATGTCCTCAGTAAAACTTAAATGGAAAAAAAATCGGGGAAAAATTTTCTGTGTCCATCTGGACTCCTGGCTGGGCAGTGAAAGGGGAAATGTTAGCTTCTCCTGAATTAGGAGGAAGCCACAAGGGGTTCTGAAGGGAATAGGGAAGGCTGGCATGGGACCTAACCCTTTGTGGTACGTGGCCTTTGCCGAGGTACTGCGGTGCTGGTGGATGGCACTGCAGTGCTGGTGGATGGCACTGCCTCCTCACCAGAACGCCTTCGTCTGGTGGGCGGACTCTCATCCTCCTCTGAGACTGTCAGTGTTCCACTGCTTAAGACAGGCTCGTAGTCAACGTCAGACTCAGAATCTGAATTTGAGGAGGAATCCGAAGCGGAGAGCTCCCTGTTGCTCTCATCGGCCGCAAGAATGTTGTACGCCTCCTTGGCTGAAAATAATCTTCTAGACATTGTTGCACTGATGACACGTGACACTGATGACAAATAGCACTGATTACGTGACACTAATGACAGATGGCAGATGACACTAATACGTGACACTGATGACACATGACACTGATGTGGCACTGGTGACAGATGGCACTGATACGTGGCACTGATGACATGTGACACTGATGCCACTGATACATGGCACTGATGACACGTGACACTGATGGCAGATGGTACTGATACGTGGCACTGATGACACCTGGCACTGATGACAGATGGCTCAGATACGTGGCACTGATGACACGTGACACTGATGGCAGATGGCACGTGACACTTACAGGTGGCACTGATGACAGATGGCACTGATAGGTGATACTGATGACAGATGGCACTGACAGATGGCAATGTCAGATGGCATTGACAGATGGCACTGATATGTACTGTGGGCACTGTATTTACTTTTTTTTACTGTTGAACTCACAAGCTGCAGCACAGGTCGCTCTCTCAGCCGGCAATGAGAGATGATCTCATATGCACATCTTTGTGTATATATATACAATTTTTTATATGATTCAATACTGAACATACTTTTTTCCTCTTCTAAAAACGCCTCTGAAGAAAGGACACCATCACCTTAGTATATTCTCTACAAATTCAATGTGCAAAATGTCTTGTATTGTACCAATGTTCTGTATAGACTACTGTATAGACTACTATTATTATGGTTTTATATATGCGTTTTTTAAGCATTTTTTCAAATAAATAACATGTTTTTATAAAAATTTCCTTGGTTTGCCTTTAAAGTCCCTTTGTACCGGGGGGTACAAGTGTCCCTTTTATTAGGGTCCTTTTAAAATAATCTCTTGTTGGACACACCGATCGAGTGCTAAATGGCCAAGGGACACGGCCAACACAGAATTTCCCCGATGCGCGCCCGCGTAGTAGGCTAGAAATAATTGAAACAAATGTGGAAGTGAATATATGATTTTACATTTTTACCATATATACACTTTAAAGGATAACTAAAGTTTTTTTTTTTAAACAAACATGTTATACTTACCTCCTCTGTGCAGTTGTTTTGCACAGAGTGGCCCCAATCCTCCTCTTTTGGGGTCCCTCAGCAATGTTCCTGGCTCCTCCTCTTCTCGAGTGCCCCTGTGCTCCCTCAGCAGTGCTCCTGGCTCCTCCTCTTCTCGAGTGCCCCGTTGGGAGAGCCGCTCTTCCTCGGACTACTCATGCGGAAACGCTCCCGTGTCCTGCTGCTGCATCTATTGACACAGACAGGAGGACTCAGCCCCGCCCTCCGGCTCCCGCATCATTGGATTTGATTGACAGCAGCAGAAAACAACGGCTGCGCTTTGCTGATCTATGAAGAATTTCTGACTTTTTCTCCAAAAAAACTTAAGCACCCAAAACCTGCTGAACTGTATTATTTTCAATTAAATATTTTTTTTAAAAATATTCACATTTGCTGCTTTTCTCAGGTTTACTTCACCATTGCACCTTCCCACATCAAATTTTATAACCTTTAAAATACAGGTTTTTTTTTTTAACCTGAAAACCTGGCAAAATTAAGCAACACTGAGAGTAATTATTACATTTATGAGGTAAATTTAACTATTGAACTGTTACATTTTATACAACCAATATTGGTTTTGGTGCAAAGTCTATTAACTCATTTACAAGCACTCCATTTTAGATTTCTTTAGGAACATTCATATAGCCAGTAGATGTCACTCTTGTATTTTTTAAGAAACACGTTACAGTGAATTAGTTACAATTGTGCTTCTTTAAAGCTGACCTTCAGTAATTTTTTCAACTTTCCATCTATACAATCCTCTGCCCTTGTTGTTTTAACTATGTATAGTAAAACATTTTTTTTCTGTCAGTAAACCTTATACAGCCCACTTCCTGTTTCTTGTCTGGTAACAAGCCAAGGCTAATGACATCATGCACAGCTCTCTCTCTCACTCTTGTGAGAGTTTGCCAGCAAGGGAGGGGGGATGAGTCATAGGAGGGCCAATGAGAGCTGAAGAGCTGGAGGTGTGTATCTGGGTAAATCCAGGAACAGGCAGCAGCTTCAGCTGCCCACAGTTAAAATGGTTGCACCCAGACTCACATACTTACCAACTGTCCCGAATTTCCTGGGACATTCACGGGATTTGGACCTTTTTCACGATTTTAGCACTTCCCGGGTAATGTCCCGGGAAATTCTTGCCCCCCAGCATGCCGTGACCTTTAATGTAACCCGGAAGCTGATATGGTCTGGCTAAGCCTTCCTGTGTAGCAGCGCTGTGTATGAGGAAGCGGCTTGCGTTCCACACCTCGGCTGGGTGACACTGTCCCAGTTCAAGTCTGTGGTTATGGCGGGACAGGAGCACGGAGGAGGCTGGAGAGGGCTGCAAGGGGTTATGGCGGCACCTCTCTTGTCACTTTCCCCCGTGGGGACACCTGATGTAAGGAGAGGCCCTGGGGACACCAGATGTAAGGAGGGACTCCGCTGGGGACACCAGATGTAAGGAGGGGCTCCGCTGGGGACACCAGATGTAAGGAGGGGCTCCGCTGGGGACACCAGATGTAAGGAGGGCTCCGCTGGGGACACCAGATGTAAGGAGGGCTCTGCTGGGGACACCAGATGTAAGGAGGGGCTCCGCTGGGGACACCAGATGTAAGGAGGGGTCCGCTGTGGACACCAGATGTAAGCAGGGGCTCCGCTGGGGACACCAGATGTAAGGAGGGGCTCCGCTGGGGACACCAGATCTAAGGAGGGGCTCCGCTGGGGACACCAGATCTAAGGAGGGGCTCCGCTGGGGACACCAGATGTAAGGAGGGGCTCCGCTGGGGACACCCGATCTAAGGAGGGGCTCCGCTGGGGACACCAGATGTAAGGAGGGCTCTGCTGGGGACACCAGATGTAAGGAGGGGCTCTGCTGGGGACACCAGATGTAAGGAGGGGCTCCGCTGGGGACACTAGATGTAAGGAGGGGCTCCACTGGGGACACCAGATGTAAGGATGGGCTCTGCTGGGGACACCAGGTGTAAGGAGGGGCTCCCCTGGGGACACCTGATGCAAAGACGGACTCTGCTGGGGGCACCTGATGCAAGGACGGACTCTGCTGGTGGCAGGCAACGTGGCAGGTGACACGCTCAGGGATCCCACTGATTCAGCATTATGGTGAGTTGAATGATTTCATTCTATATTACAATGTAATGATAGAAATAATGCACTCCAATCATCAGATGTAAGGAGGAGCTCCGCTGGGGACATCAGATGTAAGGAGGGGCTCCGCTGGGGACACCAGATCTAAGGAGGGGCTCCGCTGGGGACACCAGATGTAAGGAGGGCTCTGCTGGGGACACCAGATGTAAAGAGGGGCTCTGCCGGGGACACTATATGTAAGGAGGGGCTCCGCTGGGGACACCAGATGTAAGGAGGGCTCTGCTGGGGACACCAGATGTAAGGAGGGGCTCTGCTGGGGACACCAGATGTAAGGAGGGGCTCCGCTGGGGACACCAGATGTAAGGAGGGGCTCCACTGGGGACACCAGATGTAAGGATGGGCTCTGCTGGGGACACCAGGTGTAAGGAGGGGCTCCCCTGGGGACACCTGATGCACAGACGGACTCTGCTGGGGGCACCTGATGCAAGGACGGACTCTGCTGGTGGCAGGCAACGTGGAAGGTGACACGCTCAGGGATCCCACTGATTCAGCATTATGGTGAGTTGAATGATTTCATTCTATATTACAATGTAATGATAGAAATAATGCACTTCAATCATCCTGACACTATATCAACCATGGTGCCGGAATTATTGAAGTGCTAACACCAGGTGTTTGGAGTATCTTTATCTGCTGATTGTTAAACTTTCTAGAATACACATATTTCTATTGTTGTGAAGGATCTGGGGCTGCTTTCCCTCCATCCCTCTCCCCCCCTTTCGCTCTCCATCCCTCATTCACCTCAGACTCTAACCACACCCCTTTGAGCCATACCCATTTGAGCCACACCCACTATTTCACGTAAACCACGCCCATTCCTTGCCGCATTTTTATTTTCCCTGTGCCATGCCTACAAATGCATGCCCCCGCCCCCTAATTATAATAATACTCCGCCTACAGCCAAAAAAGTGTCCCGAAAGTTTTTTTTACAATGTTGGCAACTATGGACTCAGTGGAGGGAGGTTTCTGCATCATTTTTAGCAAGTACAAAATCACAGTATATATAAAATATTTATGTAAAGTGGTTGAAGGGAAACTTCAGAATGGCAAAGATAGTTTTCATACAAATTATGTCAGTAGACTGCAGTTCCTCTTTAACCACTTGCCTACCGGGCACTTAACCCCCTTCCTGCCCCAGTCATTTTTCAGCCTTCAGCGCTGTCACACTTTGAATGACAATTGCACGGTCGTGCTACACTGTACCCAAACAAATTTTTTATTATTTTCTTCACACAAATAGAGCTTTCTTTTGGTGGTATTTAATCACTGTTGGGTTTTTTACTTTTTACAAAAAAAAAGACCAAAAATTTTGAAAAAAAAATGTTTTTTACTTTTTTTCTGTCAGTAAATTTTGTAACTAAGTAACTTTTCACCTTCACTGATGTGCGCTGATGAGGCGGCACTGATGGGCACTGATAGGCTGAACTGGTGGGCATTGATGAGGTGGCACTTGTGGGCACTGATGAGGAGGAACTTATGGGCACTGATTAGGTGGCACTGATAAGGAGGCACAAGTATGCCACACTTATGGGCACTGATATGTGGCACTGATGGGCACTGATAGGTGGCACTGATGGGCACTAATAGGCGGCACTGGTGGGCACTGATAGGCGGCACTGTTGGACACTGATAGGCAGCACGGATAGGCGGTACTGATGGGCATTGGTGGGTGTCACTGATGGGCATTCTGATGGGCATTGATTGACAGCAGTGATGGGCATTGATGGGTAGCACTGATAGGCGGCACTGATTGCCAGCACGGACTGGCATCGCTAATGGGCACTGATTGGTGGCACTTGTGGGCAGTGGTGGGCAGTGATTGCTGCCACTAGTGGGCACTGATAGCTGGCATGGTGGGCAATATTTTGCAATATTGTAATACATTCCTAGATGTCCTAAGGGGAAAAAGTCTTAAAGACCTTTGGCCAGAAGAGATAAAGAACATTTGGTCAGCAAAGCAAATAGCTTAAAGTGTAAGTTTCACCACTTTACCAGTCAGGGGATTTGAAATCCTCACAGCTTACTCTCCTCTTTGCCCGCGGTGACAGGACAGGCTACGCAGGTTTTTTTCTGTGCTTTGTCTTTAAATAAGTGCCATAGGGATATATTCAATGTTTATATATATATATATATATATATATATATATATATATATATATATATATATATATATATATATATATATATATGTAACAAATATGGATATAAAAATCATAATACAAACCACAGTTTAAACATGTACAAACTTAAAAAAAAAAAATCATATTTGCTATATAAAACTAACTAGTTTTCTTTGAAGCCTTGCTCACTTTGATTGTCCACAGGGTGGCAGTGTTTTCACATGCACACAGTCCAATGTTTATCCCTTACGTAATGTTTTAAATATGATATAAAGTAATTATCTGATTTCAAATCTGTTGCAATTGTGCCAGCGGATAAAAGCAAGGCTGCTGTAATCTTTATATGATGCTGAGGTTTTTCCCCTTTCAACCCCGATTCTAAATGAATTCAAGGACCAAATTTAATATTGGGGCTGCAAAGATAGATAACATTTAAACAGTGATGAATTTGCTCCTTTCTGGTCAATTGGTCATCAATATTTTTACATCCTTCCAAAGATCCATATGACCATGAATAGTCTCATGGATTGCCACATAAATCTGTAGGAAGGTGGATTAATTTTTTTTTTTTAAAACCTCTTCATTTTTATTATTTTTCAATATCAAAAAGAGAAAAAACATGCAACATCATAAAATATTATATAATATTACATAGTACAAAGAAAGAAAAAAACAGAATTATCATTACTATACCTTCCCTCCCTCTAAACCTACTCCCACCCTCCCTCCCACACACCACTCAGTCGTTAGTTGTGCGTATACTTCAGAAATTGTAAAGCCGAAGAAGAAGGGAGAAGCCATCTCCCTGAACAAGGGAGATTTAAAAGAGAGAAGCATCCAGCGTCACGTAAGGGAGAGAGAACCAAGATGAGGGGGTGGCAAGGAATGTGAGAGAATCTCTCACCATCCCCTTATAGAGGACACCTCATCTCGTCCAGCCAGGGCCTCCACATTCTTTCAAACTTACTGTGATTACCCTGCCTGATACATATCGCCCTTTCACTCCATACCATTGAGTTAATGGTCTCAACCCAGTTCTCCAATGTCGGGGGAATCTGTGCCTGCCATTTCTGTGCTATTAATTTTCTCGCCTGAAACAGGCATTTCAACACTACTTCAATGGCACCGGTCGGGACTCTACCTTCCTCCAAGCTTCCTAATAGGCAAGTCTTGACCTCAGGTTCTAGTGTGGTCCCAAAAGTTTTATTTATCCTAGCTACTATCTCCGCCCAGTATCTAAGTAGCTTGGGACACTTCCACACTATATGGATCAGATCTCCTGACGCCTTACATCTAGGGCACTCAACATTTTGTCTCCTTCCGAATTGAAACATTTTTTGGGGATATAGTAAGCTCTATGAATTAGGAACAAGTGGGACTTTCTGCGAGGGGGAAATCAAAACCAAGTCTCCTCGTTCTAAGATCCTATCCCATTGTTCCTTAGTTATTGCCCCCATGTCTCTCTCCCACCCCGCTCTCCTAGAGGGTCCTATTCCACTTATTATTCTAGCCCCTAATCTAGCATACAGCTCAGAGATTAGTCTCTTAGTTAATTATTTTTAAAGTGTGGGGATCTGGGTCCATTCAATGGTTTGTGACCCAAACTGTGCTTGAATGGCGTCCCTAATCTACAGGTATTTATAAAATGCTTTATTTGATATATCAAATTCCCGTCTTAGGTCCGCAAATGTCTTCATGAGATTGCCCTCATATAATTGAGCCAGTCGGTTAATACTCAGCCTCTCCCATTCCCTAGGTCTCTCTATACTCCTTACTTCTGCCAAATTTTTGTTGTTCCATAAGGGGGTGTATTCTGTTACCCCATTATATTCCATTAATGCCTTCGTTACCTGCCATATTTTGCTGACTAATTTTATCGTTGGGCAACTATGAATGAATGAGTCCGCCTCTAACACCTCCACTAGTATATATGTGGGGTCCCCATTATCATCATTCTGTTGCAAGGGTTCCCCTCTCCCAGGGCTCCACAACCCATTAGATGTTGCAATTGGAATGCCAGGAAATATGATCTCGGGTGTGGGACCGCCATACCCCCTTCTTTAATCGGTAACTGCATGGTTTGTAGACTGATCCTAGATTGACCCTTCCTCAAAATGAATTCCCTAAAAAGGGATTCTATACTCTTGAACCACTTCTGACCTATCCAAATGGGAGAGGTATGGAACAAGTACAGTATCTGTGATAGCCATATCATCTTTATTAAATTACAACGCCCTGCTACGAATAGAGGGAGTCAGCTCCAAATATCTCCCTTTTGCTTTAATTTAAGTAACAGTGGGACTAAGTTATCATTGATATACTGGTTAATGTCGCTCGTAATCCAGACACCGAGATATTTCAGCTTGGCAACCACCTTCAAGTGGGGAGCTCCAGGCGGTGTCTGGTTACCCAGTGGGTCAACCGGTAGCAGAGCCGATTTCTCCCAGTTGACAACCAGACCAGAGAATTGCCCGAATTCACCAACCATTTGTATCACGTTGTCTAGCGAGGTTTCAACATCTCCAAGAAAAAACAGAATGTCGTCCGCGTACAGTGCTATCTTGTCCTCCTTCATTTGCCACCGGAACCTGTGTATATCTAGCCGTGATCTAGTCATAATTGCTAGTGGTTCCATTGCAAGAGCAAACAATAGAGGGTACAAAGGACAGCCCTGTCTCATCCCTCTCTCCAACTGGAATAATTCTGAATATTCATTGTTAATTTTTATTTTAGCTCTTGGTTCGCTGTAAAGTATTTCACCCACCTGATAAAGGAAGGGCCAAACCCAAATCTCTCTAGCACACTCCATAAGTAGTTATCGAAGGCCTTGCCAGCGTCCAAGGCCAAAATGCCCCTAGAACCTGCATTGCCAGTTGGAATCTGCATGTTTAAAAAGACTCTTCTAATGTTGGTACTAGTTAATCTGTTGGGAATGAAGCCCGACTGATTAGGGTGTATCAAATTTTGAATACATCTGTTTAGATGGGTTGCTAGCACTTCGGCCAAGATTTTTACATCAGTGCATAATAGTGAGATAGGGCGGTAAGAGGAGACATCCACTTGATCTTTCTCCTCCTTATGTATTACAATGATGGCCTCCTCCGTGTCGGCAAGACAGCTCGTAACCTCAGCTGCAGGTCTCGGCCGTAAATCCCGCAAAATCCAGTGAGATCGCGGGCGGCTCCGTATGCTGCCCGACTTTCATCTCAGTTTTGGCTTCAGCTCGGCATTCGGTCCAGGGAGACGGGGAGAGACAACTCCAATCGCGAGCGCCCAGCAAAACAGTAATCCCCGGGGAGAACCAAGGGAAGATGCCGACAGCCTCACAAGCGAGCCCCGCACCAGCCTCCTCGTCGCGCCAGGCACTTCAGGATCGATGGGAAGGTAAGGAGAGGAGACACCCGGCACACTCACTCTCACACGCTCACCCTCTCCTGCATCCGGTCGTAAAGGTGAACTTACCCTTTAACATTATAGGTTAAAACAATCAGTCAGAAGAGAAAATATTATGAGGGAGACCCCTGCACTAGGTACTAATAGAGATTCCTGTGCTCCCCGCTAACAGTTTAATGAATCAGCTGTTGCAGAGAGTGAACTGCTATACAGAATTGTTACAATGTTGCAGAGAGGGAACTTAATTTACCAAATTGAAACCCTTCACAGATGAGCAACAGATCACCTATGTGGTAAACTACAGCGTTCTGTTTCTGCATCATTGCATCAATTCTGTATAGCAGTTCACCATTTTCAGTAGCTGAATCATTACACTGTCCGGTGAGCGCTGAAATCTCCATACATTTTGTACAAAGTGCACAGGTCTCATATTATTTCCTCATCTGGTCAAATTTTTGTTGGGCTACAGTGTTAGTCTATTTTCTCTATTGCTCGAATGTTCTTTAACTCTTCTGTTCTTAAAAGAGAAGTTCTGGAATAAAATTAAAAAATAAATAAACATACATACTCACCTATATGGCTGCAGCATCAATGCAATGCTGCAGCTGTCCCCCGCCAGCTCTACACTGAGAACTGAGCGATCAAAGACCGCTGATTGCACAGTTCTCGGGTTTACTCTAAGTATGGGCACTGCTCTGTGCTCTGCCCCACAGCTCTCCACTGGAGTCCTGGAGTGTGGAGCAGCTGGTTCAGGCTCTCAGCTGTGCGCTTCTGTGACCCACTTCTCCTTTATGATTTTTTTTCCTAAATGATCAAATGTTAGAGCCTTTTTTCTAGGCTCATCTGTTGGTTGCCTGCCCATCAATCCAAGCATTAAAATAGGCTTTACTGATTTTACCTTCATACCATGCACCACTTACTGAGCATCAGGAAACATGATTATTCTTACAAATAAGATACAGGGCTAGAAATATGTGATATCATTTAAAAAATGCGTTAAAGTGTAGGTGTCAAGGAGATTAACCACTTCACGACCGCTCACTGTATATATACGTCATTTTTTTAAAGATGGATATCTCGGTAACGGCAGCAGCTGCTGCCACAACCGAGATATCCATCTTTACAGCGAGCGGTTCTGTACACGATAATGGTGGTCTCAGCGGTGGGTTCGCCGCGAGATCACCGTTATCGGCGGCGGGAGAGGTGCCATCCCCCCTCCCGCCGCTCTCCCGCACCCTCCGCCGCTTACCGGAGCCGTCGGTAGCGGCGGAGGAGATCGGGACCTGTCACCGCTGAGGTACTGAGACGAGTGAGGCCAAGATGGCCCCCACCCGTCTCTATACCATGTGACGGCCGGAGCGACGTCATTACGACGGCTCCGCCCACTTCTCTTAAAGGCACAATTTTTTTTGTGTCATTTTTTTTAAACGACTTTTTTTTTTTTTTTTTTTTTTTGCATTTTAGTCTAAATATGAGATCTGAGGACTTTTTGACCCCAGATCTCATATTTAAGAGGACCTGTCATGCTTTTTTCTATTACAAGGGATGTTTACATTCCTTGTAATAGGAATAAAAATTATCCAAATTTTTTTTTTTTTAAAACAGTGAAAAAATAAATAAAATAAAGTAAAATAAATAATAAAAAAAAAAAAAAAAAAATTTAAAGCGCCCTGTCCCGACGAGCTCGCGCACAGAAGCGAACGCATACGTGAGTAGCGCCCGCATATGAAAACGGTGGTCAAACCACACATGTGAGGTATCGCCGCGACCGGTATTGCGAGAGCAATAATTCTAGCCCTAGACCTCCTCTGTAACTCCAAACATGCAACCTGTAGAATTTTTTTAAACGTCGCCTATGGAGATTTTTAAGGGTAAAAGTTTGACGCTATTCCACGAGCGGGCGCAATTTTGAAGCGTGACATGTTGGGTATCAATTTACTTGGCATAGCATTATCTTTCACAATATAAAAAAAAATTGGGCTAACTTTACTGTTGTCTTATTTTTTTATTCAAAAAAGTGATTTTTTTCCAAAAAAAGTGCGCTTATAAGACCGCTGCGCAAATACGGTGCAAAAAAAAGTATTGCAATAACCGCCATTTTATTCTCTAGGGTGTTAGAAAAAAAACAATATATAATGTTTGGGGGTTCTAAGTAATTTTCTAGCAAAAAAACCTGTTTTAAACATGTAAACACCTAAAATCCAAAACGAGGCTGGTCTTTAAGTGGTTAATAAATATATGTAAAACATAAAAAGTAATTCTATATGATTTTGTAGTGCTATACTTATTTTCACCTTTTCCCTTCTATCTTGTCATTGATGGTCATTGATGTTGTTCTCACCTGTATGGGTACGGACATGTCTTTTGAGGTCAAATGTATCATTGAAACCTTTCCCACAATGTTCACATCGATGCCTCTTCACTTCACTATGACACTTCATATGACGATTTAACATCCGCTGGTATGAAAAGCTTTTGTCACAGAGAGTACAGCAGAACAGCATCCTCTGCTCCTCCTAATGTGAGATGCAGGAAAATATGCATCACAAAACAACATTCACTGTATGCTTTTGTCTACTTCAGTATGAAAAACAACAATGGAACTCACAACATTCTCATTAAAATTTTCATCTTAATGTTTAATATTTTTAAGAATAGCTATCAAGTAGATTTTGATCAAGTTAAAGTTGACCTGAACTCAAAAAGTGAAGTTTTACTATGTTATAGGGAGCATCTAGAAATGCTATTTGTAATTCAAGCTCCTCTGCCTGTTGCTGCTCTTCTCAAAATATATGGAGTGAGGTTTGGTGATGTCACTATGGTGCTGATCACAGTTCTCCATGTTGGAGGAGAAGAAGATATACCTTAGGATCCACAGTGTAACAATGCACCTATTTCTGCTTCATTCGTTTTGTGGTTCTGTGCTTTTTTGACCTGTCCTGTCATTAGAGGGAAGCAGGCTCCAACATGAGGAAGCAACGCTTTTCCTCTACCAAGATGGCCACGTCTACACCAGAAAAAAATACAAAACAAGGCATCATCAAGTCAGTAATGGGGAAAAAATCAGCTGCAAGGAGCCTATAGGTCATACTGATGACTATTCTGTTTCTCTCTGCTTGCCCTTTTTTTGCGCACAGCTTCCACAGTTTAGGTTCCTTCTTTAAAGAGTCAGTTTACATCATCAGTGGCCCTGATGCCAGACAAGAAGGAGTGGTGGAGAACATGGCAGCAGCAGTGTATTGCAGAGTTATCAGTGCTGGAGAAGGGCAAACACATAGGCTGACCCTCTTCCACTCTACAGTTTTATTCTAAAGCAAGGGTCTCCAAACTTTCTAAGCAAAGGGCCAATTTACTATCCTTCAGGCTTTAGGGGGGGCAAACTGTGGCCAGTGGAAGTAGAAAAATGCCCCAGCATCAATGCCCCTTCATTGGTTTCAATGGAAAGAATAGTGCCCCACTGTTGATATTAATGAGAAGAATAGTGCTCAATCATTGGGGTCAGTTGGTGTAAAAGTGCTCCAATGGCCAGATTAAGACAGGTGAAGGGCCTCATCTTGGCGCGGGCCACAGTTTGGAGACCACTGCTCTAAGTAGGTTGTAAATTTGAAGGACACCTCTGATTTAGGATACCCATAGACATGCGATGATAGTCATCTGATCTGTCTCTTTTTTCTTAGATGAGGTGATGATTTCCAGTTTGTTGGTCCTGCCTAATGACACCAGCAGGCGTTGTTGGGGAAAACAATACATTGGCCATAATAGAAAACCACTATTGGTGTCTCCCAAAATAAGCAGAACAGCCTTTGGTTGCATCACCCGTCTCCTACCCTCTCCAATTACTTCACATAAATACACTAGATTGGCAGATCCGACCTTGCAAGTATATTAAGCAGTGCCATCTTAACAGAATCATGGGTCCCTGGGCAAAGTAATGCACTGGGGCCCCTACTAGGGAGACGGTTTTCACTGCAAAAAGTGGGTGTGCCTAAATTATCCACACGTCCACCGCAATACGTATATATATGTTGCAGCTTTCAAGTGGTTTACTGGGGTTATGGCTGAAACTATTAGCCATAACCCCATTTTTTTTTTTTTTTTTTTTTCAGACGGTGATTCTCTTTCTCATGAAAGTGATCCAAGCGGCTAATTAGCTGATGAATAGCTTTCATAAGCAGCGAGAGGGGTCCTCCTCCCGCCGCTCACCAATGTTTCTCGGGCTTACCGTTCATACCAGTGAGCCAGGGAAATGATCCGATGGTTCGACACGACTGGTTAGAGAGGTGAACAGAGACCAGATCATCTCTAATCACCTCTATGACCTAGGAGGACCGGAGAGATGTCATGACGTCACTTCCGGTCTAGGGCGCAAGTAAACAAATTTTCTTTATAAAGCAAAAGATTGTTTTATTTTTAATCTTTTGCTTTTAAAAGTAGAGAGATTTTGGGTCTCATAGACCTCAGACCTCTCCATAAAGAGGACCTGTCATCCCTTATTTCTATTACAAATATTGTTTACATTCCTTGTAATAGAAATAAAAGTGATAAAAAAATAATAAATAAGTAAAGGAACAGTGTAAAAATAAAAAGTAAAAAAGAAGAAGAAAAAAAAATGAAAGCCCTCCCATCCCTCCATGCTCGCACGCAGAAGCGAACGTATATGTAAGTCGTGCATGCATATTTAAACTGTGTTTGCACCACACATGGGGTGAGATATCGCTGCAAACATTAGAGCAAGAGCAATAATTATAGCACTAGACCTCCTCTGTAACTGTAAACAGGTAACCTGTAAACAAATGTTTGTTGCCATTCCACAAGCGTGACATGTTAGGTACCTATTTACTCAGCGTAACATCATCTTGTATATTATAACAAAAAAAAAATGGATTATATAGTGTATTTTTTCCAAAAAAATTGCGTTTGAAAAACCTCTGCGCAAAAATCCCCATTTTATTCTCTAGGGTCTCTGCTAAAATATATATATATATATATATATATATATATATATACAGATATATATATATATATATATATATATACAGATATATATATATATATATATATATATATATATATATATATATATATATATATAAAATATTTGGGGGTTCTAAGTAATTTTCTAGTAAAAACAGTACAGGTCATGCAGGAGAGCACAGTAAGTAAGGGTAGAAGAGCACAGTACAGCGTGGGTGGGGGGGCATAGTACAGGGCAGGTAGGAAGGCACAGCATGGGGTGGGCAGGAGGGCACAGTACAGGGCAGGTAGGAGGGCACAGTACAGGACGGGCAGGAGAACAAAGTAAGGGCATGTAGAAAGGCACAGTAGCTGTGTGTGTAGGTGAATCAAATGGGTAAGGATAAGCTCTTAGTGCTGTGCTCAAGCTGTGTACCAGCAGGGATGGGAGCATATGGAGGCTTTTGGGGGTGAAACTCAAATCTGGGGGACAGACCAGCCCAACCCAGCACCCCTTAGATCCAGCCACAATCTTACCACTGCTGCTACTTGTGTGGGCAGGATGTATACTGCTTCGAACCCAGCTGTCCTCCTCTCCTATTCATCCCATGTGATCAAAGCAGTAAACATCCTGGCCACACAAGCAGCAGCAGTACAATGCCCTACCTTGGGGGGCCTTCCTTAACCCATGCAAAGTGCCAAAGAAGCACCTGAGACTGTGGGGGGAGACTGCAGGGGCCCCCCATGCACCTTGGACCCCCCAGGGCAGTGCCCAAGTTAGCCCATGCGTTATGACGGCCCTGGACATAAGGTAATAGTCTAAAGAAATGTGTAATTTCTTGTTAATTGCTTGTGTATGACTTTAGGACCCATTCACAACACACGAACAAAGAAAGTGTCAGCTAAGTGGAAAGGGGGTGACCCTATTATGTATTTGGATCAAAAAGAGGGTGAGTGGAGCCATCGTTAGGGACCTTGGCTCCAAAAGGTCTGAATGTAGATTATAATATAAATTGTTTCTTATAAGCATTTTCATATTGTTTTACTTTTTTTGTAAAAGTGGTATTTATAGTATGGAAAACCTTTTTATATTACAGTGGTTTGTATAGTATCAATATTTTACATGTATATTTGCATGTTCCCTGGGGAAGATTCATGCAGAGTGGTGTTGTGGTTTGAACTGTGACCTTGAGGTTACGAGAGTGCTGACCACTTGACCACTCTGCTGACCAGGTGATGCAGCTTGAGGTATTTGTTTCATCATTAGAGTAAGGGACCTTCATTTTATTCTGTGCACAAGGAGTTAACTAATACTGCCCATTAAGGGAGGGATTAATGGATCTGGTTTACATGTATATATAAAAAATGGGATAGAAGTTGGCTCTTTATTCCCTGATGAAGGTGTCTGAATCTTCTAAATGCATTGTGTTACGAGAGACAATTTTTTGTGGAAGGAAAGGACCATACCCTGTTGGATTCCATTTTGTAGTGGAAGTCCCAATTGGGTGTTACAAGTGGGTAGTTGGCTTCCTTCTGAATGCATGGATAGACTGTACACTTGTGAGTAGTACTTTTAAACACAAATAAAGCTCTTTTATGTTTGTACTGCACAAGGAAAAGTTTTCTTTCTGTTTTGCCTTCAAGGAGAGTATAAGCTCTGGAGTAAGGGCAAAAGAATGTGTGTGACACTGCATCCTTTGGAGAGATCAAGATCAAATAAGTACTACTGGAAAAAGGCTGACAGGAAGGCTTGGTCAGTTGAATGCCTGTAGCTGGAAGAGTGATCCAAAGAGGCTTGGAACTCAGGAAGCTGGGAAAGTTCATCTACCAATTACTGAGGCTTGGAGCACAGTGAGCTGGAAATGCACTAATCCAAACAAGTTCAGTATAGTTAGGCTTTTGACATTTTTACTGTGGAACTGGTATGTGCCATCTGACACCATGTATTACAGCAAGTTTGTTAACTAGAGAGAAATCTAGGAAGATGAGATATAAAGCATTTATAAAGGTTCAGCTTTTTTTTTTTTTTAAATAACAAACATGTCATACCTGCTCTGTACAATGGTTTTGCACAGAACAGCCCGATCCTCCTTTTTTTTTAGTTCCCTGCCAGCGCTCCTGGCTCCTCCCCCTGGTTAGTGTCCCCAGAGCAAGCTGCTTGCTCTAGGGGCACTCATGCGTACTCGCTCCTGAGCCACTTCTGTGTGTCTATGGCCTGTCTATAGCTTGGCTCCGCCCCTGCTCCCTCCTCACTGGCTGTGATTGACAGCAGCAGAAGCCTAAAGTCCAAGAATTTTGTATAAATTGTAATATATCATTACAATTTTCGTTTTCCATCTCTTGACAACTAAATGATCTCTCACAATGCACTTGTGCATTTCCTATTGCAGGAAAACTCTTTTTGATAGCATCTGGCACCATGACGTGTATTTTGTAACTGCACAATTTTATCAGCATGGAAAGTTTCTGCTCTTTATGAAATACTGTATATAGTAATACAAATGTAAATCTTAGGCCCCTTTCACACGATTGGACCTGTCAGTTTTGACGGCGGACCTGAACGGGCTCTCCATGTTAGTCTATGGAGCGTCGGATGTCAGCGGAGACATGTCCGCTGAAATCCGACCCGGTCCGATCCGCTAAAAGGAGACGGATGGCTCTACGTCCAGGTCCGTCACTGGCAGATCGGATCGGGTGAGATCTGATGAAAACAGACATGCTGTCTGTTTTCATCCGATCCCTCCATAGGCAGCAGTGGCGCCTGACAAGCCCCTCCCTGCTCAGTGAGCAGAGAGGGACCTGTCATCCGCCGGCTCAGTGGAGATCAACGGACTGATCTCCCGCTGAGCCGACAGACCGAGGCGGGCTCCGTAGAAACGGAGTCCGCCTCGTGTGAAAGGGGCCTTAGGGAAAGGATAAAATGCAATATACAAAAATTTGAATGTCCCAGACAGTGCTGTTGGCTCAGTAATCAGAATGTGGAAGCTACATCAAATTTCCCAGAAGCCACATGGAAAATTCACTTCGAGAAAGGAAGGAAGAAATCTTGGGAGAAAAGCCACAGAGAGACCAACACTCACACTGAAGATGCTATAGAAGAGGGTGGCCAAGACCTAATTAAAGGTGCATAAATCAACCATATTAAGAGCTCTGTATAACACTTGCCTCTATGGGAGCATGGCAAATTTTTGATGTGCAAAAACATTTTGTGGTAAAATAACATTAGAATGGATAGATTGTAGCCAAAATTCAAAGCAATACTTGTAATGTAAATGCACCAAGACCATTAACATATGGTGGTGTAACCTTATGTGTACCTTTGTTAAGAAAGAATAGTTGGCACAAAATGAAAGGCTATGTAAGATGCTGATAGATATTCTTTGCATGCTTACATAACTGGGTTTCTTTACAAAAAGGAATCTGTCCCAAGCAACAAATGCAAATGAAAGGCTTGTGAAGGGGATGTTGATGAGTGGAGCAAGAAGACAAAACAAGATAACATATGCACGCCCCGACAGAGATGGTTGCCTACAGAGCCTGCTGTGTGTGGAAGAGTCCAGGCTTGTTAACGGTAAGGTGAGTTTCCTGTGCTCAGGTGATCCACTGTGGTACTTAGACACTGCTGCAACTCAAAGTCACTGATACTCTACAGCATAGGTGCTCAACCCAATGCTGTATCCTGGCCTAGGCCGACAAGGCCCAGGCCTAGGGCAGCACTTTGCAGGGGGGCAGCACGGAAAGAGTCCCTGCCAGTGTTTTCTGCTGCACCATTGGCATGGTTTTATCTTCTTAGTCCTCTCTATAAAATCAGAAATTTGTGCTTAAAGTAGAACTATAGGCAACACTTTTCTTTTTCATTTTGGATAGAACAAGGGAGGGTTATAGCCCCTGTTAGTTTATTTTTTATTTATTTTCAGTTATTTTTCAGTTTATTTTTACCATCCCCATCCCATTGTAGAGATTTCCCTTCACTTCCTGCCCCATAGCCGAACAGGAAGTAAGAGGAAATCTATGCAAATTAAGGGAATCCATTAATTTGCATAGATTTGCATAGACACCCAACCCACCCCCCCACCCCCGTCGCAAGGCCCTCAGAACTAGTGCCCCCACTAGAAAATTTCAAGGCAGGTCTTAAACAGAAAGAGTTGTGGCCTTGACAGGAAGGGGTGGGTCATATTTAAATTAGGGGGTACACAAGTTTAGTCAGGCCTAGGGCAGCACAAAATAAATACACTACTGGCTCAACCTGTGGCCTTGCGTAACTAAAAGTCCCATCACACCTCTGCCTTTGGGAGTCATGTTTGTAACTGTCAGCCTTGCAATGCCTTATGGGACTTGTAGTTTCGCAGCAGCTGGAGGGCCACAGGTTGAGCACCCATGCTCTACAGCAGGGGTTGGCAACCTCTGCACTCCAGCTGTGGTGAAGCTAGAAATTCCATCATGCCTCTGCCTCTAGGAGTCACGCCTGTGATTCTCAGGGTCTTGCGATGTCTCATGGGACTTGTAGTTTCAAAACAGCTGGAGGGCCGAGGTTGCTTGACCCCTGCTCTACAGTTTAAACTGATGAGGTTCAACATTCCCCTGGTGATCTAAGCAGGTAGTGACAAAGAGGTTGAGCTGAGAAGAACAGAGAGAACTTATTTGCCGGTGAGCTGTTTGCACATGGATGCTCTGCAAGAATTCAAGAAGGATAAAAAAAAGTATGGACATTCACAATTCCACGATGCCACATTGATGCAAATGTTTATACTACTGTGGGAGTTGGTCTGTTCCCACACAACCTGCTCATCCCCATTATAAAATATAGGCATGTTGATTCTTACCTGCGTTGAAGGCCTTTGGTCTTGCGTTTCAGGTATTTGAATGATGTTCCTCTCTGTCTCTCGATAAGGGGAAGGTTCTGCCAGGCAGCGAATGTGATGAAGAGACAAATCCAGAGCCACCTCATTTTCACACTTTGCTTCAACTTCCTTTCGGGCAACATACTGAAAGGTCACTGCAGATGAAAAATAAATATGGAGACTGTTAACACAAAGCGAGCAAGCTGTGTGAGAGGACGAACTGAAACAACATTCACAGCAGATTCACTCCACTTATCCACTGGGAGTCATCATTCTGGCAATATATGAGAATATTTACCTTTAAAGACAGACACTCAGTACATAGTCCATATGTAAAGTTACTGCTCAGTTTTTTTTCTCCTTTGCGCGTTTGGCGGGGAGCTGTATTAGGTTTTACTTTTATTATCTGTTTACAGACACAACTTTTTCAAAAACATTGACATGACCTGGATCATGGAAATATGGGGTCAGCAAAAAAGAATTGCTTTCTTAAAAGTTAAATTCACTTTTACAAAAAAATAATAAATGCACATTTTTTGCAGGTAAAAAAATATGCATTTATAATTTTTTTATTAGGGAACTGTAAAGCATTGCAGCCATGATCAACAAAATGTGGGTGTAATGCCACGGTCCTACAAACTGTCTGTGTAGCTGTCTGCCTGTACCTCCAATACGGGCAGGCAGTTCCATACTGACAGGAAGCTCAATGCACATACCAATAGCGATCAACAGCACCTTGTAGTTGATTAAGAACTACAAGCCGACAGCCACAAAGACACTGTGAATGAATGATGTGGCTGAGCAGGCAGAGCCCCATATGGCTGTGTTTGTTTAGATTGATCTCCCACGGTATGTCAAAATTGGGGATCGGGGGTGCAGGCCTGATGCATTTGAAACATGTTACACCTTGAATATGGGTGTAACATGTAATATGTTACAAAAGGTCACAAAAGCCTTTAAGGCCTTTCTAACCTTAATTTGGGATATAAATACAGTGGAACCTTTGATTACAAGCATAATCCGTTCCAGGAGAATGCTTGTAATCCAAAGCACTTGCATATCAAAGCGAGTTTCCCCATTAAAGTCAATGGAAACGAAGATAATTTGTTCCACATTGACTTCTTCTACATGCAATACCACATGTGGCCAGAGGTGGGGGAGGGCGCCGGAGAACCGCGGAAACCGGACAGCTCGGCCTTTTCGGCTGAACTCGGAAAGGCTTGGAAACACTCTGGAACTGAGTATTTCTGAGTATTTCCGAAAGGAACGGCTCTGAACTGTTCCGAGTGTCCCCGGCACCCCCGCACCTCTGGCCATATGTGGTACTGCACACCCCATTAGCTTGAATTCTGCTCGTTTTGTGATACAACACTCGCAAACCGAGTCAGAATTAAAAAAAAAAAGTTGCTCGTCTTTCAAAACGCAAGTTAACCGCGTTACTCGTAAACCAAGGTTCCACTGTATACAATTACACTTGAGACGCAGGCAGCAGGCAGAGTTGTATATCTATTCCAACTTAGGCTTAAGTATACTTTGGCTTTAAAAAAAAAAAAAAAAAAGGTGCACAGGGGTTGATTTACTAAAACTGGAGAGAGCAAAATCTGGTGCAGCTGTGCATGGTAGCCAGTCAGCTTCTAGCTTCAGCTTGTTTAACTAAGTTTTGAGGAAAAAAAATGGAAGCTGATTGGTTTCCATGCAGAGCTGCACCAGATCTTGCACTCTCCCATTTTAGTAAATCAACCCCGGGGAGTGTGTCAGATTGTATGACTAAAAATCATAAGTACCCTAATGCTGCCACAACTATTCCTGTTACTGGGTCCACCAAGGATCAGTAATAATGTGCCCAGCACAGGAGATTTAAAACACAAACTCCAGGGTGCATTGTGCATATAATGCATGTGTGAACTTAAATCTAAATTCCAGGTATGGATATTTTTTCATATTTAGAAATGAGCAGCTTAGACAATGTAATGAATGCATATCCTATACCTAGGCAATCCTAGTGAAATCTGGAAATCACTGAATTAGACTGTGCTACTGCTAGCTTCCAGGTCCCCAAGCAGCTGTCCTGCTGCTTATTGAGTACAGGAGGTTGCTGCACCTAGGCTGCCTGGGCAGAGGAAATACACAGGGAAATGCGCTGGATGGGCTCAGCTGGCCTGTGGGTAACAGCTCTCAGTTCAGATGCAGCATTGTCACTCTTTACTGCACACTCCTGAGTTGAACTACAGCAATTTGACCAATGCTCAGAAAACTGGTGCAATCTGTCATAGTCAAGAAGCCATTGGGACATCATGCATCCACAGTAAGGCTGGGTTCACACTATGTGCATCCCCGTTCACCGTTTCAGATCCGAATTAGGTCTGAATTTGGACCTGAAACGGAGCCAAAAATGCACAGGACCCTTTTGCTGTGCCCTCCGTGGCCACCTTGGAGATGTGTGAACCAGCTCAATTGAGAGGCAGTCACAATCTTCTGTCATGCAAATTCGATGCAGAGAATATCCGCATCCAATTTACATAAGTGTGAACCCAACCTGAGTTTATGAAAGTAGTCTAGGAGATTTGGACAATACAAAAAAGCATTTTAAAAAGTTGGTATTTTATTAACCAGTTTTATTAAAATTTTATTAAAATTTTTTATTTCACCACTTTTGTGTTGTAAAAGGCTATGTATTCTATTGTGAGAGTTTAGTTCCATATTAAGTAACTTGAAGCATCTCATGCCTATATTCAGGAGATCACCATAGACGTTAGAGGATTGTCAGACATGCAGGCATGATCCAATCTCTTTCAGGTATCCAATGAGCCATTAAAGTGGAACTTCACTCTCCCAATCAACATTGATTATTTTTAATCCTCATGCTGCCAGCATTAGTAGATAGATAGGAAAGTATATCATATTCTCTTGTTCTAAAATTTTTTATTACATTTCTTCAGTTACTTCCTGATTATTTGCCTAGGCAAATGATGCCACGCATCTCAGGAGGGGAGGAGAGGAGGAGGGGTTTTCTCAGGTGAGCACACTATCCTGCATGCATGCTTGAGCTAAGGGCAGATGGATTCCAGGATGTAAATGCTACATGAATCATCTGCCCTTACTCAAGATGGCCATGTCCAGAAATGCTAGGTTTTTTTCTAAGTGATCTCTTAACAAAATAAACCATGGAGACATGGCTGGATTGGGTGAGTTTGCTTTGAATATTAAAAAATAATTAAATAGTGTTTTTTGCTTTGTGGTGCTCAGATACAGTGAAGATCCTCTTTAAAACAAAACAAAATTGCAATGCATCTACTAGTCTAAGTAGGACATGGGATGCGCCATGTCAGTGGGTACAATTGTTACAGATAATAGGATAAAGCCACCTTATACAACCTTGAAATCAAGGTGACGAATAATAAAGTGTGCAAAGCATGCTGGTGGAGCAATGAATAATGTGTGCGACCAAAGACAAAGACCTCATGCACACAGCAAACAAATGTTGCTTTTAAAGGCATTTTTCATTTTCTTTTATGCCTCTGAACGCAATTTTATTTCAGCCAATGGGGTTTATTTACTAAAGCTGGAGAGCGCAAAATCAGTCTCACT
This sequence comes from Aquarana catesbeiana, assembly GCF_042186555.1. Taxonomy (NCBI): domain Eukaryota; kingdom Metazoa; phylum Chordata; class Amphibia; order Anura; family Ranidae; genus Aquarana; species Aquarana catesbeiana. The sequence continues at coordinate 211,493,856 of NC_133334.1, read as the reverse complement.
TCTGCAGAGAAACCAATCGGCCTCCAGGTTTTATTGCCAAAGCTTAATTGAACAAGCTGAGGTTAAAAGCTGACTTTGCACTCTCCAGTTGTATTAAATAAACCCCAATGTGTCTGTGAACACTGTGGAATTTCCTTTTGTGTTTTAGAGCAGTGTCCAGAGCCATAAAAAAAAATGTCCCAAACCTGCAGTTAGAGATACAGTGCCTTCAAAAAGTATTCATACCCCTTGAAATTTTCCACATTTTTTCATGTTACGACCAAAAACATAAATGTATTTTATTAGGATTTTATGTGATAGACCAACACAAAGTGGCACATAATTGTGAAGTGAAAGGAAAATGATAAATGATTTTCTAAATCTTTTACAAATAAATATCCGAAAAGTGTGGTATGCATTTATATCCAGCCCCCTTTTACCCACTAAAATCTAGTGAAACCAGTGCCTTCAGAAGTCACCAAATTAGTAAATAGAGTCCACATGTGTGTAATTTAATTTCAGTATAAATACAGCTGTTCTGTGAAGCTCTCAGAGGCTTGTTAGAGAACCTTTGTAAACAAACAGCATCATGCAGGCCAAGGATCATACCATGCAGGTCAGGGATAAAGTTGTGGAGAAGTTTAAAGGCAGGGTTACGTTATAAAAACAATACTCCAAGCTTTGAACATCTCATGGAACACTGTTTAATCCATCACCTGAAAATGGAAGAGTATGGTGCAACTGCAAACCTACCAAAACATGGCCGTCTACCTAATGTAACAGGCCAGGCAAGGAGAGCATTAATCAGAGAAGCAGCCAAGAGGCCCATGGTAACTCTGGATGAGCTGCAGAGATCCACAGCTCAGGTGGGAGAATCTGTCCACAGGACAAGTATTAATCTTGCACTCCACAAACATTGGCCTTTATGGAAGAAAGGCAAGAAGAAAGCCATTGTTGAGAAAAAGCCATAAGAAGTCCTGTTTGCAAGAAGACATGTGGAGGACACAGCAAACATGTGGAAGAAGGTGCTCTGGTCAGATGAGACCAAAAGGTAACTTTTTGGCCTTAAAGCAAAACGCATTGTGTGGCAGAAAACAAACACTGCACATCACCCTGAACACACCATCCCCACCGTGAAACATGGTGGTGGCAGCATAATGTTGTGGGGATGCTTTTCTTCAGCAGGGACAGGGAAGCTGGTCAGAGTTGATGGGAAGATGGATGGAGCAAAATACAGGACAATCTTAGAAGAAAACCTGTTAGAGTCTGCAAAAGACTTGAGACTAGTGTGGAGGTTCACCTTCCAGCAGGACAATGACCCTAAACATACATGAAAACTGCTGTTCACAGACGCTCTCCATCCACTCTGACAGAGCTTGAGCTATTTTGCAAAGAAAAATGGGCAAACATTTCACTCTCTACATGTGCCAAGCTGATAGAGACATACCCAAAAAGACTTGTAGCTGTATTTGCAGCAAAAGGTGGTTCTACAAAGTATTGACTCAGGGGGGCTGAATACAAATGCACGCCACACTTTTCACATATTTGTCAAAAAGTTTGAAAACCATTTATCATTTTCCTTCCACTTCACAATTATGTGCCACTTTGTGTTGGTCTATCACATAAAATTCCAATAAAATACATTTACGTCTTTGGTTGTTTTTTTTTTTCCTTTTTATTATCATCTTCAGCGATTCAGAAAATTCCAAACATTATCTTTAAACATATACAATGCAATTTATTTTATCAGTTCCCATCATCTCCCCTCCAATAGAGAAATAGAGGGAGGGGGGGCAGGAACCACATAAAAAGAAAGAGAGAAAAAAGATAAGAGAAAAAGAAGAAAAACGCGGGTAAAAGGGGTATGAATACTTTTTCAAGGCACTGTAGGTAACTGGCATAATATATACACATATGCCCACAAATGCATATAAATGTGTATGTTTATATTAGCAGGTAGAGTAGATAAACATTCTAACCAATAGAATTAATTTATGTTTTTATGCTTTTAAACACCATACACTTGTAATAGGCATAATTACGTACCAAAGCAAGCTTTTTAATTGGCTCTATTTTTTACCAGCTCCTGGCATAGAGATCAAGCATAGCCCCTGTGCATGCAGCCAAAATTACCTAATCAGCATCTGACTTGAGAGGTGCATTCTCATTTTAGAAATGAAAAACAAATGTTTGACTGCCAGAAGACAACACTAATCTGCCATTTGAATGATCCTTAACAGGCTGAATATGCATCTACATTATTTTTGCATTCCTAGTTAGCAGAATATAAGAACAATGGATAATGTTACAGTCCTATTCTTCTTGACAAATGCTTTTTAGATAAATTCTCCATTCAATAAATCATAAGCTATTATTTCAGTTTCTGATTTATGAAGATTGTATTACTAATTATATACAACTCCTATAAAATCTATACATGGTACCTAATAAAATTTTAAATAAATGTATTCTATAATACAATAAAATATGCCATACAAACCCCAATATGATTCATAACAGATATTATATTGTATATAACAACCATCCATACTAGCCTGCCCCCCAATTTTTTCTAATGCCAACACAATATAAGGTCCTCTTACTTATGGAATTTATTTGACTTTTTTATTTATAGGGTCACCTCTTTTAGCCCCAGTATACCGCTCTGGCCTGCCTGCATCCGGAAGGGACAAGGGTAGGTGAAACTGTGCACCTCCCTGTGGGGATTTGCTATCTACCAATATCTAGCTAAAATTGCAATACTCAAGAAACAGCATCTGCACCCAACAAAAATATACTCGATTACCATCCCTTCTAGCATGCCTTGCTTTTCCATGTGGTTTTTAAACTCTTCCTCAGAGTAACCAACGAAACATTTTCAGGTAGGTGATCAACTGACCATTTAACCTATAAACAGATATTTATTGATAACTCTATATGGCAATTGATCTATCACATTTTTTCAATTAATTTAGATGAACCCCTCTTTTCAGTTATGCCCCTGAAGAAGGACTGAAATACTATGTACCCCGAAAGGCGTCGGGCTTGAAAAGAGTTTTTGTATACAACATCATTGGTTACTGATCCACACGAATTATGTTAATCATGTAATATGTTTTCGTTGTTTATGATGTCCACAATGTTTTTAGAAAATTCTTTAATAAATAAAAATACTCTTTTATCCTCTATATGAGTTTGTACTCCTCTACTGTATACAACTTATGTGCAAGTGTCGGGAAAATCCACTTAGGGGAACCCCGTTTTTGCTCTTTATGCTTTATTGGATGTGGCACGGCCTCTTTTTAACCTAGGAGAGTTAGTCCCTTTTTGTTGTTTCCAGAGTGAAATAAGCACATAAAAATGATGCCCCTTTAAATCCTGTGTAACTGTTAATGCCTCTTTAAGTCTTATGTAACTGTTCCGCACTGCATTTTGAAAAGTCCTACATACTGCATCTTTGGTGCACTTTTCAAAAGAGCACTAAAAACACATCTTCCATTGTAATTCAATGAGAATGCACTAAAAAATGCATCAAGAATGCACCCCTGGTGCGTTTTTGGTGCATTTTGTAAGTCCAAGTTTCACAGGTGCATGCTGTGAGTCGGGAATCCAGAGAACACACCAAAAACGCATTGAAAGCACCTTAAAAACTCGATATGCATATTGCATGACAACACCACCCTGCCTCTCCTTCTCATCCTATCAGAGAAGGCTTTGCCTTCATTCATGCAAAAAATGTAAAGCATTCTCTGAATGGCATTCATGCTGAGCGGCCAACCTTCATGGAGGGATCACCAGGTATTTTAATGAAAGCTTCAGATTTTAAAATATTGAAAATTACCCTTATGCCCTGTACACACGGTTGGACATTGATCGGACATTGCGACAACAAAATCCATGGATTTTTTCCGACGGATGTTGGCTCAAACTTGTTTTGCATACACACAATCGCACAAAGTTGTCGGAAAATCCGATCGTTCTGAACAATGTGACGTAAAACACGTACGTCGGGACTATAAACGGGGCAGTAGCCAACAGCTTTCGTATCCTAATTTATTCTGAGCATGCGTGGCACTTTGTGCGTCGGAATTGTCCACACACGGTCGGAATTGACGCGAACGGATTTTGTTGTCGGAAAATTTTATAGCCTGCTCTCAAACTTTGTGTGTCGGAAATTCCGATGGAAAAAGTCCGATGATGCCTACACACAAGCTCCGATCGCACATATTCCGTCGGAAAGTCCGACCGCGTGTACAGGGCATTAAAGTGGTTGTAAACTCTTACACACCACTTTTACCTGCAGGTAAGCTTATAATAAGGCTTACCTGTAGGTACTGGAAATATCTCCTAAACCTGCACAGTTTAGGAGATATTTACCATATACGCTTGTGCCGACGTCATTGACGCATGCGCATTAAAGAAAGGGCACGATCGTGCCGTTTCTATAGGGCCTGTGCCACAGAGCTGGAGTTCACGGCCCCGGAAGGTAGAGGGGTAAAGATGGACGTGGCCACTGGCCACCAGCGGGGAAAATTGAGGGCTTTGTTTGCAGGTAAGTGCAACATAATGGGCTAGTATGCGATGCAGGGGAATAAAGAGGAAGTAAATCCCATCAGGGTTTACTTCCTCTTTAAGCAATGTGTTTATTCCCACCAACCTCTACATGACTACAGAACACAGCAGTGATCAGTGGGAGGACCCTCAGTGCCCAGCATGTGACAGGGTATCTATCGAATAGCAGCGATGCTCCTAACTCAGAAGAGTGAAGATTTAGGGTTCCGTGTATAAAAAATTTGCTGTGCAGATTTGGACAGGCACAATGAATAATCCCAGTGTTATTTGTAATATGATTATCTCCTATGATCATCAGCTCTATCCAGTGGCCATAATGCATAATACGAAGTAGGCAGCAGGTGCACTCAGTAGGACTTACAACAGGAGGACATTTACAATGTAGATTAATAATTGTAAATACTTCTGTGGGGCAAGGCCCATCTCACTCAAGTCGCCACAATGCGGTATTTTCCTGAAATACCTCATTATGACCACTAGATCGTGCTTACAATCAATGGAGATAGTCATATTACAAACAATATGGTGATCGTTTGTTGTGCCTGTACAAATTCTTCAGACAGCGAATCTTGTAAAGCTGAATTCCAAGTATGCATATTTTTTCATAGTTTCATTCGTCCAGTTTGGACCATTGTATGAATGTAATTATATCTGGCCCATTCCTGTGGAAATCACTGTAGTAGAAACTGCTGCTATAGCAGATGCTGCTGGCTTCTGGGTCTTGTGCCCGGTGCCTACCCTTCTGCATAGACAGGAGGTCACTCACTTGGCAAGGACACCATACAGAGAACGCTTTGCATGCTCTCCATGATTGCAAAGAGTTCTGTGGATAAGGTGGAGAGATAGGGTTGTGACGTCATGATCTTCACCTCATCCAATCGGAGAATTCTTTGCATTTATTGAGAAAATATACAGTATTCTCTGACTGGCGCTTGTGCCAAGCCAAGTGAGCGACCTCCGGTGTTCACTAAGCTGGGGGGAAGGCGCTCGGCATTCCGGGTCTCATGCCGAGCGCCTCCCCCCCAGCTAGTTGAAGTCGATGTAGTAGCGGTGCCTACTAGACATGTGCGATTAATTTCATAGGAATCGGAAATTCGTACAAATTTTTCCAAAAATTCGTACATTCGTAAGGATCCAAAATACAAATATTTATGCATACGAATTTTGTAAGAAATCCGAAATTTCGTTTACGAACTTCGGATAAATTTATCATAACGAACTTTTGTTATTGTTACAAAAAGTTAACGAAACTAAAAGTTAAAAACCTAGGAAGTCAGCACAGCACAGCACAGGGATGGTGGGAGCCCCTCATAATGATAAATTATCATAACGAACTTTACTTATTGTCACAAAAATTTTACGAACCTAATGAAAATTCGAATTTCGGACACGAATTATGAATTACAAATTCATTTTAATACGAAACGGAACAAAACAAATTTATTGACGGCGCACATGTCTAGTGCCTACTACATTAATATTCAGCTTCCACAGGGATCAGTAAGGAATGACCCATGCATAGCTGGACCAATGTAAACATGCAAATTAATGCATCTCTGGAATTCAGCTTTAGGCCAGGTTCACACATATGCGAATTGGAATGTGGATTTCCCCGCATCCAGTTCGCAAGAATTGGGGAAGGGTTATTTTCATTTGCATGCAAGCCAAGCTCTTCAGAAAAAGTAACAGTAACAGGGGTTGGATCAAAGTATAAGACAGGCGTCACACTGCTGTGCTGTGGTTTGGCAGCCGCATGGATGTATCCTTAGTTTTTGCGCATTTTACCCCTGGGTTTTAGCAGTGTTTCCATAGACTTTTTATTAGGTCGTGCATTTTGGTGCTTTTTTTGAAAGCACACCAAAGATGCAGCATGCAGTATTTTTGGTGCGCTTTTTGAAAGTGTGCCAAAAATGTGGAACCAAATAGAAAGTCTATGGGGCTGCGGTTAAAACCGTGGTTAAAACACGTGAAAACTGCGGATACACCCACGCTACGTCCAAGCCACAGCACAGCAGTGTGAAGCTGGCCTTACACTGTCAACAGGGTTACAGTAGTCACCTTTCCAGAATAAAAACACACACACAGTTGCTACAAGTGCACTGCATCTGGCAGTGCTATACTTTGTTCCAAACCGTATTGTTGTCACTTTTTTCTTAACAGCTTGGATTGCATATAAAGGTCACAAAAACGAGAATAAAAAACAAACGCTGAATGCTATAATTGATGCATTAACCCCATACAGTTATCAGTATACAACACATTTTACAATAGTGATCCCTTAAACTAGTCCATCGCATAGATGTTGATGTCTAGTTAAAATCACATTAAACAATATCCTTATTCTTTAAAAATAATCCATACACATTCGCTACTTAATAGCCCTGTAATCTATCTTTCATTAAATCCTTTCTTACTGTGTTTTCTGCCCCTTGTAACATCCTCTGTGAGCTCCTGAAACTCTCCCCCACCCCCCCTCTCAAATTTTTTTGAAACAAGCAGTGCACATTAGTTGCAATAATATGCAATGCTCTATGCACACTATAAATGCCATAGTCCCTAGTCCATCTCAGGAGTGAGCATGAGAGGGTGGCTACCTACAATGGGACCACAGAGAACAAGCGTAGCCACTCTCTAATGCTGTGTACACACTTTTCGAACGGACTGGTCCGACGGGACGAATCCGTCGGACAATCTGACCATGTGTGGGCTTCATCGGTCCTGCAGCAGACTTTTTCGTCGAAAATCAGACGGACTTTAGATTTGGAACATGTTTCAAATCTTTCCGACGGACTCGAGTCCGGTCGAAAAATCCGCTCGTCTGTATGCTAGTCCGACAAACGAAAACCGACACTAGGGCAGCTATTGGCTACTGGCTATGAACTTCCTTATTCTAGTCCGGTCGTACGTCATCACGTATGAATCCGTCAGACTTTGGTGTGATCGTGTGTAGGCAAGTCCGTTTGTACGAAAGTCCGTTGGAAAGACCGTTGGACCTTTGATGCCGAAAAGTCCGCCTGTGTGTACACGGCATAAGAGGGAGTCTGATCACAGATGCAAAAAAAACTGGAGATTTGGAGGAGGCTGACAGCAATAGAAGATACTTTTTTTTTTGAGTTATGAATACATACTTAAACATATTTAAAAAAAAAACTAGGGTTTTGTGTCACTTTAAGTTTAACAATCATGTGATAGTGAAACAGTGTGAATATCCGGCTGTTTGTTTGTACATAGTGTAACTGTCAAACAATTATTGCAGTTACTAGCTTTAGTGATTAATATACCATTGCTAAGACATAAGTGTCTTAACAAGCCACCAACAAAAGCTTTTACCAGTGATCTGTACCATTAAAGGTAACTGGGACTAATTAGAAAATGATGTACTCCAAGCTATGGGATCCTAATGTTCAATGAGAGGAAGAGAATGGATGATTCACCTGGAATATACAGTTCTCCTCTGTCCTCATCAGGCACTTCTCCCCAGTTTCTCTTTCCTAATTTCAGGCTGGACTTCTTCACCAGAAATGCTCTGGGCATTTTGTCCACCTTGAGATCTCCGGATGTATCTGGTAATCTGACTCGCTGACAGTTGTAGCTTCTTTACTGTACCTTGCTAGTAGAGGCTTTAAATTCACACCTGATATCTGTTTTCAGGTCAGATAATCCAAATGTTTTCAAATCTATACAATGAAATTTCTAGTTTAAATTGTTTTTACATTTGTCCCAATACAATCCGTCTATTTCATTATCCTCCAAAATCTGTGCATAAAAAGTGGCCAGATTCTCTTTATAAAAATTGTAAAGATGTATTAACATAATCCAATAATGAGAATTTGCTTGTGATTGAAAGTATAAAATCAAATTATAGAAAAGTCTAGAAATTCTTTTTTGTATTATTATTTCCCAGGTAATCTTCTAGATGACAGTTTCAGAACTTAAATCCCGTCTGTGTATCTTGACTGGACATTTTGATTAACCATGCTTCTCAGTCATAGATAAAATGCAAAGAAAAGTGACCAGGCGAAATCCAATTCCATATATTTTAGCAGGTTCAAAGATGCTTGATCCAAACTTTCTGTACAAACCTGTGTAAGTATTCTAAAGGTCAACATGGAACTGATGTAAAATCCAATTAATTTGAAGCTTCAATGGTGGGAGGTATATTGCCCAAATCTTTATGAATTGTCCTTCTCTTTGACTTCTTTCAAAGAACAAACCTGCATAGATGAGGTATGAGTGTCTGCAGAAAAGGCACCAGTTGTGAAATAACGGTGGGGGGAGGATCCACCTCTGTATTATTATTTTTTGTCATCTTCTTTTGACCTGTTCGACCGGTTTGTAAACTGCTTGGAGTGAGGTGGAAACGCTTCAGGGAGGAGATGAAGATTGGTAAGGTGGGGACATGGCTTCTGGGTGGGAGAAAAAAGGACCCACACCCTGACCTGCATACACATTGCCACATGAGAATCAGGTAGCTCTGGTAGGGAGTATGTGCATGAGCCTGTTAGAAGGGCGTGTGAGTTTGTGGTGTGAAAACAGTGACACACACTTGCATAGTATTTGTATCTGGCACATAGCACTGTCATCTCGTAATATATTTCAGTAATGTCTCCTGCAAACAAAAGGGATATATGGATATATCAGCTTTGTGAAATAAACAGTTCTTGCCTATAACTGTTACATAAAGCAGGCCATAGACGAGTTGAAAACCGAATGTTCTGTCAATTGAAAAACAAAATTGGCGCATACGATTGTGCCATCATTTGTTTCGTTTTTCTAAACAAAATCCAGTATGTTGGATCAGGCACTTTCGAATGCGGCACGAATATCGAGTGTCGCAACTTGCACTCTAATGATGCAAGAAACAAACAACCAAGAATTTTTGTTCAATTTTTGACTCGACTATGGCCTGCTTAACATAATATAAGAATGTCATTTTCTAATGTACAAAGATAAGAGCCAAACTTATTGTCACTTTATAAATTCCTCCAAATATATGGGGACACATATCCTCCATTCACCTCTTCTAATTATACATATTGCCTGACAACCACATTACATGACCTTCAGAAGTTCTAAAAATGCAACAAACCTTTATAGAATGTAAAAATACAAAAAGTGAAACTGAGCGAGGCTGTAGATTTTGCTGCTGCAAAGAGGTTGCCTCAGCAGACCTTGTTTCTCCACCTCCTATGTAGGTACGAATCTTGGTGCTCACTTGTAAATATAATCTCAAAGCAAAAAAACAAGTAATAAATTCTGCCCTCACTCACCAAATCAAATGCAGGAATTAAACCATACACAATGGGCATACCCATGCAAGGGTCTTCAGGGACAGCACCAGGCAGATCAGGGCACTGGACTTGGACTCCACACCAGGCAGATCAGGGCACTGGACTTGGACTCCACACATTGCACTACATCCCATAGCAGGATCAAGTGCATGGTATCAACATTACAGGCCAGGCCCACTTCTTCCTTCTGGCGGGGTCTGGGTATGATCCCCCAAGGCTCAGTCGATAAGTCAACTGATCTGGAAGTTGCATGAAATTCTACAGTGGCTATGGTGAGGCAATATCTTAATAGAAGAATAAGCTTGAAATAAACTTCCAGAGAGAAAAAAACCTCCTCAAAAGAAGGGAGGCTTCTCTCAGTAGTGAAAAGGTCCAGTGGTTGAGAGACTTACTGGCAGTGGTAGGGGTTATACTGGGAATATCCCATTAGCTGTTTCGCCACTATTTAATCACCTGAAGGTAGCTGCATTTAAACCAATCATGATGGTTTAAAGAAGCCTTGGTCCCGCACTGTATGATCTGGAAAAAGGCTTACAAAAACTACAAAATTTGGTTTGCTCACAAAGGTTTTTACTAACCTCAGTTATAAAGGGGTTAAAGCAACCCTTTCCTTCGCCTCTGCTTACAGAAACTACTACCCAATATGCACAATCAGTGTACAACAATTCTGCTTCAGTCTCTACATCAAGACCCAGGTACTCCCCCAATGGACTCGTACTATCTTGCATAACATAAAGACTTTGTTAGGCTTACAATTGTAGTTCACATGTCAAACACACCACTGCCTTTTTAGTGACAGATATTTCAGTGATTTCTTCAGGGCAGTTGCCAGGAGGTGTTATACTGGACAGGAGGGTGTACCTGTTGACTTTGAACAGTAAGTCAAATTTTGCATGGCAGTAACAATGGTGTTTATTCTGTGGAGCCTGCACCTTTTGGAAAAAAAAACAGAGTTTGTGAAACAGCTCATGGAGGTGTTATGAAGGTACCAATGTCTGGGGAAAGGAAAGGTCAAAGTGTATGTTATCCTAAAATGTATTATTTTATCTAACTGTTTCTGTGTCCATGTAAATGTGTTTTTTTCTTACTTTATCAGAAATAGCCAGTGATCCTGCCAATCCCTCTTCTTTCTGTTGAAATCTGAGCACATGAAGCATGGAAGAAAATTTGTGCTGGTGTGGTCAGTTTGCGTTTTGCTTATTTGTTCTTGGAATTACAGGATGCCTTGTCATTGCACAGCATTCCTGTAACTTCCATAGTCTGTATGACCACCATACCCCCTGTCTGGCCCTTCAATGACGATTGACAGCAGCTCCCAGCAGGAGCCTGACCAACAAACTACAGACAGGAACAATCTCCTGGAACACAGCGTCACCTTTATGGAGTGTAGTATACACAGAAAGGAAAGGTATCTCTCTGCTCTGTGTGATGACAAACTGCCCCCCCAGCTTTGTAAAAACATGCCTACCAATATGCAAAAGAATGAACATAAGGATGGCTGTGCATCAGGCGACCACCAAATAAAAGTCACAAAGGTACAAATCAACTGTAAATAAATAAATGCAGTTAGTGTACAGAAACAATATTTACTTTATTACTATCTATGTGCTTTACTTATACTGTGTTCACATATACTTTAGCTTTAAGCTAATCCTAATTGTAGGAGAAACATAAAGGCTGCTATTGCTGACCTCCTGAAAATACTATCTGCTGGTTTTACTAGTTGCAATGCACCCTTAGGGACAGACCTGAAACAAGTATTCAGCAGTTGAAGTCATTCCTAATTTGCACACTTGTTCCAGTTAAGTGACTTCAAAAGTCACACAGTAATGCAGAAAGTGCAGGGGTTCATAACGCATGGTGTGCATGGCTCTGGAATACATGCAGAAAGTCTAGGGCTCAATAGTGTATGTCACATACAGGAGTAGGTATCACAGAGAGTGCAGGGTTCAGAATTATGTAATGTACAGGCTAGTGTGCAAAACTTATGTTCTCCTCCCAGGAAAAATTCCTCCCTTCCAGCCAATATCCCCCACAGTACAGGTCTCCCACAACTGCCCCAATTACCCACCCAGTACAGAACACAAATCACAACCATCACTAAAATAAATTTTTTGTTTTTAAATACACTTGAATCATTAAAGTAGAACTAATGCCTCTGCAGCACTTAAATATACTGTAAGTCCAGCTGCACTTAGTTTTCTCTTAAGCTGGCCATACATTATACAATTTTCTTATTCAATTTCCTTTAGATTTACCTTCAACTATGTAGTGCAAGGGCCTGCCTGATTGCATAGATATTAAAAGTGTTTAGGTTTGAACTCATATTATATGGTTTTGGTAAATCTAAAGGAAATTCATACTAGAAAATTGTATAATGTATGGCCAGCCTTAGTTCCCCTGCAATGTCCCACAAGTACCAAATCTATGCCTGTTACTGATGTCTCCCTAATGCAGCTTCTAGTAATAACGTGGCAATGATGCTGCACTGTTCCTGAACTCAGAGCAGCGTTGCCACCCTTATGTAGGCTGTGCCTGTGCTTGTACTACAGTGGGATAAGTCATTTTTTCAGGGGTCATGGCTATCAGCCATGCCACTGCTGACTCACAAGCGTGTAGATGGTCAGTCAGCACCTGGCCAGACATATTCATAGTTACATATAGTTGCATAGTAGGTGAGGTTGAAAAAAGACACAAGTCCAACCTATGTGTGTGATTATATGTCAGTATTACATTGTATATCCCTGTATGTTGTGGTCATTCAGGTGCTTATCTAATAGTTTCTTGAAACTATCGATGCCCCCCGCTGAGACCACCGCCTGTGGAAGGGAATTCCACATCCTTGCCGCTCTTACAGTAAAGAACCCTCTACGTAGTTTAAGGTTAAACCTCTTTTCCTTCTAATTTTACTGAGTGGCCACGTGTCTTGTTAAACTCCCTTCCGTGAAAAAGTTTTATCCCTATTGTGGGGTCACCAGTATGGTATTTGTACATTGAAATCATATCCCCTCTCAAGCGTCTCTTCTCCAGAGAGAATAAGTTCAGTGCTCGCAACCTTTCCATATAACTAATATCCTCCAGACACTTTATTAGCTTTGTTGCCCTTCTTTGTACTCGCTCCATTTCCAATACATCCTTCCTGAGGACTGGTGCCAAGAACTGGACAGCATACTCTAGGTACGGCTGGACCAGAGTCTTGCAGAGCAGGAGAATTATCGTTTTATCTCTGGAATTAATCCCCTTTTTAATGCATGCCAATATTCTGTTTGCTTTGTTAGCAGCAGCTTGGCATTGCATGCCATTGCTGAGCCTATCATCTACTAGGACCCCCAGGTCCTTTTCCATCCTAAATTCCCCCAGAGGTTCTCCCCCCCGTGTATAGATTGCATTCATATTTTTTGCCACCCAAATGCATTATTTTACATTTTTCTACATTGAACCTGATTTGTCATGTAGTTGCCCACCCCATTAATTTGTTCAGATCTTTTTGCAAGGTTTCCACATCCTGCAGTGAAGTTATTGCCCTGCTTAGCTTAGTATCGTCCGCAAATACAGAGATTGAACTGTTTACTCCATCCTCCAGGTTGTTTATGAACAAATTAAACAGAATTGGTACCAGCACAGAACCCTGGGGGACCCCACTTCCCACCCCTGACCATTCTGAGTATTCCCCATTTATTACCACCCTCTGAACTCGCCCTTGAAGCCAGTTTTCAATCCATGTACTCACCCTATGGACCATGCACATTGCTTTCTGGACTGGCAGCACTGCCTCTGTTGGTGAAACCCATTCACTGTAGGCTGCCAGGTCTGGGAGGGGGAGCATGTGAGACATTAGTAAATGAGCATTTGGCTCATTTACAGGTAGATAAGGGATACATTGTGTTTACTTTATAAGACTTGTGCATCACATGCTAACTTGCTTAAAGAGGAGCTCCAGTCTCCTATGTAAAAATTAAAAGTCAGCAGCTACAAAAACTGTAGCTGCTGATTTTTAATAACAGCCACTTACCCATTCCATGATTCAGCCCTGTGCTTGACCCTGTGTCCTCTCTCCCCGGTGCCGATATCTTTACTATGGGCACCTGGCTTACAGTTTGCCATTTCACATTGAGTTGTCCACTGCACATGTGTGAGCGGCACTGTGCACAGTCTTCTGGGACCTGCCACATGTCCCAGAAGTCTGTGGGAGGGAGGGGGGTAAGGAGAACTTCTGCTTAGGTGATCGGAGCAGAAGTGGGAGCGGGTACCTTTCAAAATTGGGTACCCGCTCCCCCCTCCCTCCTCGAAATCTCCATTTCACAAACAGGAGTAGGGGAGGAGGCCTTAGAGTGGAAATTCTCCTTTTGGGTGAAGCTCCACTTTAAGCTGGGTATACACTAGTAGAATTTAGAGCTAAAAGAATTTAGGAGCACTGGCTCCTGCTGGCTCCTGCGGCTGCCAGTCAAATTCTGTGAGAAGAGAGTGGGGGACGTGGCCAAGCCGTGCTGTGTCTGTCTATGATCGCAAAAAAAATTACTTTTAGAACCACTTTAACATTTGATTTTGGAATGAATGGACTATACTTTCCATCCTGCTCCATCAAAAACTTTCCATTCTGCCCCTTCAAATCTTCTTGTAACTGTGGTCGAAAACGAACATTCTTACAATGTAAAATGTCAAACGAAAATCTACTAGTATATACTCAGCTTTAGACTCTCATACAGGAGCCTTTAGTTGCACTATAAGCAATGGCTAACAAGGTACAGTGGAACCTCGGATTACGAGCATAATCCGTTCCAGGAGTATGCTCGTAATCCAAAGTACTCGCATATCAAAGCGAGTTTTCCCATTGAAGTCAATGGAAACGAAAATAATTTGTCCGCATTGACTTCAATGGGATGCAATACCGCATGCGGCCAGAGGCGGGGGGGCGCCGGAGAGACTCGGAAACGGCCGAAAAGGCCCAAGGACACTTCGGCTGACCTCGGCAAACCTCAGAAAGACTGCCTACCCGAGATTTGCCGAGGTCAGCCGTGCTGTACTCGGGCCTTTCCATGCATTTCCGAACGTGACGTTCGGCTCTGCTCGGCTCCGGCGTCCCCCCACCTCAGACCAAAAGCGGTACTGCACACCACTTTGGCCTGAATCGTGCTCCTTTGTGAGACAACACTCGCAAACCGAGTTACGATTTTTAAAAATACAGTGCTCATATTGCGAAAACGGTCGTTAACCGCGTTACTCGCAATCCGAGGTTCCACTGTACATGGCTTTACTACTGAAATAAATGTGGAACAGAACCTATAGTAATAACTACTTGCCAAACAGCCGCCGCAGTTATACTGCAGCAGGGTGGCTCTATTGCGCAAATCGCCGTACCGGTATGGCGCTTTGTGTAATAGATACAGTGAATGCCGAAGCCGATGTGCATGGCCGGCAGCCGCGATGTCCGCCAACCATCCGCGAACGCTCCACAGAGAGGCAAAGCGGGGATCTGCCAGTGTAAACAAAGCAGATCCTCGTTCTGACAGGGGAGTGATCAGGAACAGCGATCTCTCGGCACTCCCCATCAGTCCACTCGCCCCACAGTTAGAAACACCTCTCTAGGACACACTTAACCCATTGATCGCCCCCTAGTGTTAACCCCTTCCCTGCCAGTGTCATTTATACAGTAATCAGTGCATTTTTATAGCACTGATCACTGTATAAATGTCACTGGTTCCTAAAAAGTTTCAAAAGTATCCAATCTGTCTGCCGCAATCCCACTAAAAATGGCTGATCACCGTGATTACTGGTAAAAAAAAAAAATGCTATAAATCTATCCCCTATTTTGTAGATGTTATAACTTTTGCACAAATCAATCAATCAATCAATATATGCTTATTGCGATTTTTTTTACCAAAAATATGTAGCAGAATACATATTGGCCTAAACTGATGAAGAAATTTTTATTTTTTTTTATTTTTTGGGGGATATTTATTATAGCAAAAAGTAAAAAATAGTTTTTTTTTTTTTTCAAAATTGGGAAGACTACCCTGCAAGCAATCTGAAAGCGAGGCTTGAAGCGCTCATGGAGGGCAGCATGGAAGTGATGACATCGATGGCGGTGCGGAGGATGGTCTATGTGGACAGCTTTACCCCAGATGCCTGCATACTTAGATGTGCCTTTTTTAATCATCAACCATGTGAGTTGCTAAATGTTGTACCTTCATTAAATGTAAACATATTGCTACACTTAGAGGCTCCTCTCTTTTCTTTTATACTCAGGTGTGATGTGACGCTACTCGTATATCAAGACATCGCTTGTTTATCAAGTCAAAATTTATACAAAAAAAATTTGCTTGTCTTGCAAAACACTCTCACATCAAGTTACACTCAATCCAAGGTTTTAGTGTATTTGATTGTCAAAAAATAGCTATTGTTTGTATTGCTGGTACAATGTTGATGACATAAAATGAAAGTGTATGCTGAGTGTGACCATGCAACTCTTTTAGAGCATATTTGTTATTCTTTGAACATTGATAATCTACTATCATCACCAACTCTCCAGCATCAAAAAGTTCTCCGTAGTATGGAAAACACATCATGCAAATTTTAGTTTGTTCACAAGAATCGGTGAATCTTATGGCTCAACTTGATTTTCCCGTCAATTACACTCCATTTGTGGGAAAATCTCCCCCAACTTGTGACTAATTATACCCTGCCCCAAAATTTTGTAACACAACTATAGAGGCAAATTTACTAAGGCTGTAAAGAGAGTTTATTGAGCAAAGTTAAGCTATATCCATAAATACCCATTTATTAAATATGCAGGAGTAAAAAACACAATTTTGCCTTGCACCTGATTGGATGATCAAAGTGAACACAGCTTCACTTTATTCACTTGGCCAAGTTAACATTTTCTACAAATTTGGTGAACCAACCACACAACATTTGGCATATTTTACAATTTTCTATTTGTTTGTTATTTTATAACAATTACAAAAACAAAACCACAATCTGTTTTCAAGAATATAAAGTAATGATCATTTATTGTCATTCACTCCCTGCAGTAACCATTTATATTTTTTGTTCTCTTTGTTGTAGCTTCAAAGTAACACATATAAGCAGCAAAATATTATGCAACTGATACATTTTACAAACATTAATGAATTACATTGTGTGGATTCCAAGCATTCCACACAGCTTCAAATGACAGTTCTCATATTTTTACATTTAAAAAAGGCTTAAAGTGGTTGTAAAGGCAGAAAAAAAACCTTCTGTGTGCAGCAGCCCCCCTTAGCCCCCCTAATACTTACCTGAGCCCCACCCCAATCCAGCAATGTTGTACAAGAGCCTCGGAAGTTCTGTATTCTCCCTCCTCATTGGCTGAGTCAGCAGTGGGCGCCATTGGCTCCTGCTGCTGTCAATCAAAGGAAGTGAGCCAATCAGGAGAGAGTGGGGCAGGGCTGGGCCGCGGCTCCGTGTTTGAATGGACACACAGAGCAGCAGCTCGGCTTGGGTGCCTCCATGGCAAGCTGCTTGCTGTGGGGGCAGTCAGCAGAATGGAGGGGCTAGGAGCACCGGTGAGGGATCCGAGAAGAGGAGGATCTGGGCTGCTCTGTGCAAAACCAACTACACAGAGCAGATAAGTATAACGTGTTTATTATTTTTAACAGAATTTTTTTTATTTATCTCCAAAAGAAGAGATATTTTGCATAGAAGTGCACTTAATAGTCAAGGATTCGCAGTATGTAATTATACAGTACAGTGTTTAATAAGGCACATAATGTAGTCAGAACAGAATAAAACCTTAACCACTTGACGACCGCCGCACGACGATATACGTCGGCAGAGCAGCACGGGCAGGCAAAAGGACATACATATACGTCCTTGCCTTCCCGCGGGTGGGGGGTCCGATCGGACCCCCCCCCGCTGCCAGCGGCGGTCGCCTTTGGTCTGGCAGCGATCAGAGATGAGGGGGAGGCCATCCGATCGTGGCCCCCCCCTCGCGATCGCTCCCAGCCAATGAGAATCATCCCCTGCCTGTGTGTAGTACACACAGGCAGAGGTTGTGATGTCATCTCTCCTCGGCTTGGCAGTTTCCGTTCCGGCGCCGAGGAGAGAAGACTTCAATGTGAGTGCACCAAACACACACACACAGTAGAACATGCCAGGCATACATTACACCCCCCGATCCCCCCCCCGATCACCCCCCCCCCCCGTCACACTGACACCAAGCAGTTGTTTTTTTTTTTTTTCTGATTACTGCATGGTGTCAGTTTGTGACAGTTAGTGTGGTAGGGCAGTTAGTGTTAGCCCCCTGTAGGTCTAGGGTACCCCCCTAACCCCCCCTAATAAAGTTTTAACCCCTTGATCACCCCCTGTCGCCAGTGTCACTATGCGATCATTTTTCTGATCGCTGTATTAGTGTCACTGGTGACGCTAGTTAGAAAAGTAAATATTTAGGTTCACCGTCAGCGTTTTATAGCGACAGGGACCCCCATATACTATCTAATAAATGTTTTAACCCCTTGATTGCCCCCTAGTTAACCCTTTCACCACTGATTACCGTATAACTGTTACGGGTGACGCTGGTTAGTTTGTTTATTTTTTATAGTGTCAGGTCACCTGTCGTTTATTACCAAATAAAGGTTTAGCCCCCTAAACGCCCGGCGGTGATATGCGTCGCCCCAGGCAGCGTCAGATTAGCGACAGTACCGCTAACACCCACGCACCTAGCATACGCCTCCCTTAGTGGTATAGTATCTGAATGGATCAATAACTGATCCGATCAGATCTATACTAGCGTCCCCAGCAGTTTAGGGTTCCCAAAAACGCAGTGTTAGCGGGATCAGCCCAGAAACCTGCTAGCAACTGCGTTTTGCCCCTCCGCCCGGACCAGCCCAGCCCACCCAAGTGCAGTATCGATCGATCACTGTCACTTACAAAACACTAAACGCATAACTGCAGCGTTCGCAGAGTCAGACCTGATCCCTGCGATCACTAACAGTTTTTTTGGTAGCGTTTTGGTGAACTGGCAAGCACCAGCCCCAGGCAGCATCAGGTTAGCGCCAGTACCACTAACTGGCGTCTTGGTGAACTGGCAAGCACCAGCGGCCTAGTACACCCCGGTCGTAGTCAAACCAACACTGCAGTAACACATGGTGACGTGGCGAGTCCCATAAGTGCAGTTCAAGCTGGTGAGGTGGCAAGCACAAGTAGTGTCCCGCTGCCACCAAGAAGAAGACAAACAGGCCTGTCGTGCCCATAGTGCCCTTCCTGCTGCAGTCGCCAATCCTAATTGGGAACCCACCGCTTCTGCAGCGCCCGTACTTCCCCCCTTCACATCCCCAACTAAATGCAGTCGGCTGCATGAGAGGCATTTTTATGTCCTCCCGAGTACCCCTACCCAATGAACCCCCCCCAAAAAAGATGTCGTGTCTGCAGCAAGCGCGGATATAGGCGCGACAACCGCTATTATTGTCCCTCCTGTCCTGACAATCCTGGTCTTTGCATTGGTGAATGTTTTGAACGCTACCATACACTAGTTGAGAATTAGCGTAGGGTACAGCATCGCACAGACTAGGCACACTTTCACAGGGTCTCCCAAGATGCCATCGCATTTTGAGAGACCCGAACCTGGAACCGGTTACAGTTATAAAAGTTAGTTACAAAAAGAAGTGTAAAAAAAAAAAAAAAAAAAATATAAAATAAAAAAAAAAATAGTTGTCATTTTATTGTTCTCTCTCTCTCTATTCTCTCTCTATTGTTCTGCTCTTTTTTACTGTATTCTATTCTGCAATGTTTTATTGTTATTATGTTTTATCATGTTTGCTTTTCAGGTATGCAATTTTTTATACTTTACCATTTACTGTGTTTTATTGTTAACCATTTTTTTGTCTTCAGGTATGCCATTCACGACTTTGAGTGGTTATACCAGAATGATGCCTGCAGGTTTAGGTATCATCTTGGTATCATTCTTTTCAGCCAGCGGTCAGCTTTCATGTAAAAGCAATCCTAGTGGCTAATTAGCCTCTAGACTGCTTTTACAAGCAGTGGGAGGGAATGCCCCCCCCCCCACCGTCTTCCGTGTTTTTCTCTGGCTCTCCTGTCTCAACAGGGAACCTGAGAATACAGCCGGTGATTCAGCCAGCTGACCATAGAGCTGATCAGAGACCAGAGTGGCTCCAAACATCTCTATGGCCTAAGAAACCGGAAGCTACGAGCATTTCATGACTTAGATTTCGCCGGATGTAAACAGCGCCATTGGGAAATTGGGAAAGCATTTTATCACACCGATCTTGGTGTGGTCAGATGCTTTGAGGGCAGAGGAGAGATCTAGGGTCTAATAGACCCCAATTTTTTCAAAAAAGAGTACCTGTCACTACCTATTGCTATCATAGGGGATATTTACATTCCCTGAGATAACAATAAAAATGACTAAAAAAAAAAAATGAAAGGAACAGTTTAAAAATAAGATACAAAAGCAAAAAAATAATAAAGAAAAAAAAAGAAAAGCACCCCTATGCCCCCTGCTCTCGCGCTAAGGCGAACGCAAGCGTCGGTCTGGCGTCAAATGTAAACAGCAATTGCACCATGCATGTGAGGTGTCACCGCGAAGGTCAGATCGAGGGTAGTAATTTTAGCAGTAGACCTCCTCTGTAAATCTAAAGTGGTAACCTGTAAAGGCTTTTAAAAATGTATTTAGTTTGTCGCCACTGCACGTTTGTGCGCAATTTTAAAGCATGTCATGTTTGGTATCCATGTACTCGGCCTAAGATCATCTTTTTTATTTCATCAAACATTTGGGCAATATAGTGTGTTTTAGTGCATTAAAATTTTAAAAAGTGTGTTTTTTCCCCAAAAAATGCGTTTGAAAAATCGCTGCGCAAATACTATGTGAAAAAAAATGAAACACCCACCATTTTAATCTGTAGGGCATTTGCTTTAAAAAATATATAATGTTTGGGGGTTCAAAGTAATTTTCTTGCAAAAAAAAATAATTTTTTCATGTAAACAAAAAGTGTCAGAAAGGGCTTTGTCTTCAAGTGGTTAGAAGAGTGGGTGATATGTGACATAAGCTTCTAAATGTTGTGCATAAAATGCCAGGACAGTTCAAAACCCCCCCAAATGACCCCATTTTGGAAAGTAGACACCCCAAGCTATTTGCTGAGAGACATGTCGAGTCCATAGAATATTTTATATTGTGACACAAGTTGCGGGAAAGAGACAAATTTTTTTTTTTTTTTTTTGCACAAAGTTGTCACTAAATGATATATTGCTCAAACATGCCATGGGAATATGTGAAATTACACCCCAAAATACATTCTGCTGCTTCTCCTGAGTACGGGGATACCACATGTGTGAGACTTTTTGGGAGCCTAGCCGCGTACCGGACCCCGAAAACCAAGCACCGCCTTCAGGCTTTCTAAGGGCGTAAATTTTTGATTTCACTCTTCACTGCCTGTCACAGTTTCGGAGGCCATGGAATGCCCAGGAGGCACAAAACCCCCCAAATGACCCCATTTTGGAAAGTAGACACCCCAAGCTATTTGCTGAGAGGTATAGTGAGTATTTTGCAGACCTCACTTTTTGTCACAAAGTTTTGAAAATTGAAAAAAGAAAAAAAAAAAGTTTTTATTTTCAAAAACAAATGAGAGCTGCAAAATACTCACCATGCAAAAAAAGTGTCACTTTCCCGCAACTTGTGTCAAAATATAAAATATTCCATGGACTCAACATGCCTCTCAGCAAATAGCTTGGGGTGTCTACTTTCCAAAATGGGGTCATTTGGGGGGGTTTTGTGCCACCTGGGCATTCCATGGCCTTCGAAACTGTGATAGGCAGTGAAGAGTGAAATCAAAAATGTACACCTTTAGAAATCCTGAAGGCAGTGATTGGTTTTCGGGGCCCCGTACGCAGCTAGGCTCCCAAAAAGTCCCACACATGTGGTATCCCCGTACTCAGGAGAAGCAGCTAAATGTATTTTGGGGTGCAATTCCACATATGCCCATGGCCTGTGTGAGCAATATATCATTTAGTGACAACTTTGTGCAAAAAAAAAAATGTGTCACTTTCCCGCAACTTGTGTCAAAATATAAAATATTCCATGGACTCAACATGCCTCTCAGCAAATAGCTTGGGGTGTCTACTTTCCAAAATGGGGTCATTTGGGGGGGTTTTGTGCCATCTGGGCATTTTATGGCCTTCAAAACTGTGATAGGTAGTGAGGAGTGAAATCAAAAATTTACGCCCTTAGAAATCCTGAAGGCGGTGCTTGGTTTTCGGGGGGCCCCGTACGCAGCTAGGCTCCCAAAAAGTCCCACACATGTGGTATCTCCATACTCAGGAGAAGCAGCTGAATGTATTTTGGGGTGCAATTCCACATATGCCCACGGCCTGTGTGAGCAATATATCATTTAGTGACAACTTTTTGTAAATTTTTTTTTTTTTTTGTCATTATTCAATCACTTGGGACAAAAAAAATAAATATTCAATGGGCTCAACATGCCTCTCAGCAATTTCCTTGGGGTGTCTACTTTCCAAAATGGGGTCATTTGGGGGGGTTTTGTACTGCCCTGCCATTTTAGCACCTCAAGAAATGACATAGGCAGTCAAACTAAAAGCTGTGTAAATTCCAGAAAATGTACCCTAGTTTTTAGACGCTATAACTTTTGCGTAAACCAATAAATATACATTTATTGACATTTTTTTTACCAAAGACATGTGGCCGAATACATTTTGGCCTAAATGTACGACTAAAATTGAGTTTATTGGATTTTTTTTATAACAAAAAGTAGAAAATATCATTTTTTTTCAAAATTTTCGGTCTTTTTCCGTTTATAGCGCAAAAAATAAAAACGTCAGAGGTGATCAAATACCATCAAAAGAAAGCTCTATTTGTGGGAAGAAAAGGACGCAAATTTTGTTTGAGTATAGCATTGCATGACCTCGCAATTAGCAGTTAAAGCAACGCAGTGCCAAATTGGAAAAAGTCCTCTGGTCCTTATGCAGCATAATGGTCCGGGGCTAAAGTGACTAAATGTTACATTCGCAGTGAGTAGTAAAGACAGTTACTAATGTTATAGGCTTCAACAAATTTCCCCCGGTGCTACAATTCAGCCCATTGTCCAGTGGAGGTTGGGCATAGTCTGTATCACGAAGAAGGGAAGGAAAATAGAAAAGGGAGAGGGGAGGGGCAGGGTGCCAAAGGGGAAGAGGGGGAAGTCAGGGAGCACTGAGTGGGGAATGCTATCCTTGATTCAATCATTGCCGGCAGTGCAGTAAGCCAGAGAGTTATCCTACCTGATGCAAGATCATTTAACTCTTAACTCAGCAACCCCATATTTTGTCAAATTTTTTCGGGCATATTCGACTCATATATGAGAGTTTATATAGTGGCAGCACAGCATCAATCATTGCTTTCCATTGGGAGACAGTGGGAGGCTCAGGTTGTTTCCACTTAGTTAGTATGGCCTTCCTTGTATAAAAGGCGGTGTAGAATATGAACAAGTGTTTATATGTATTGGGTGTAATATTATCACATATACCTAAAAGGAGGACGATTGGGCTCATAGTTATATGTAGACCTCCTACAGAGTTGATCGTATTGATCACATCTGCCCAGAACTGTTGTATATAAGAGCAGGACCAAATTATGTGTAAAAAAGTACCCAACTCATTAGTACATTTAGGGCACCGGTCCAACTGAGTCGGGTATATTCTTGAGAGTATCTGCGGAGTATAGTACACCCTGTGCAAAAATTTGAGCTGTATACAGTATATCTATCCCTAGCTGATATCATCACCGGGATATATTGTTGAAGCCCCTCTTCCCAGTCATCATCAGAGAGGGTTGGTAAGTCTGTTTTCCATTTATTGATAAGTCCAGTCTCCTTGCTGGAATTCTCACAGGATATCCAAAGATATATTGAGGATAGGATGTTGTCTACCGTGTTAGAAATGAGAAAATTCTCCACCCCATGGGATTGTACCTCAACCCCATCAGGGAACTGTGCTTGTATGGTGTAGCTTAATTGCAGGTACCTAAAAAACATTCTTGAAGGGAGTTGGAAGGTAGTTTTCAAGCTGTCATAGGAGAGCAGTCTACCTGCTGGATAACCATTATCTCAAACCCTGCCCAGAGGGCCGGACCTGGGATAGACTGTTTGTGTCGCAGTTTAGGGTTGCCACAGTGGCAGTATGGGGAGATTGTGTTGGTTCCAGCAAGTCTCACAGACATCTGTTCCCAAACCCGTGTGTGCTTTCGGGCCACGGAATACCAAGTTGCTCAATGCAGAGTAGGACCCTAGGATAGCAGCTTCTAAGTTCACTGTGGGGTTGGTATGTGATTGAGTAAACCACCAGTGCACTGTCACCATAACTGCAGCCCAGTAATACTGTTTAACCACTTGCTGACCAGTCGCCGCAGCTGTACTGCGGCAGAATGGCACAGCTGGGTGAAACGACGTTATGTAACGTCGCTTCGCCCTGTGGCCACTAGGGGGTGCGCGCACCCCCCGAGCCGATGCGAGTGCCTGGCAGTCTTGATCACCGCCGGGCTCCCGCAATTGCTGCTGAGACACGGAGAACCCGGAACTGTGTGGGTAGACACACAGTTTCCGGTTCTCTGAGGGGAGAACAGAGTATGAACAGCGATCTGTTATCTTCCCTGCACAGTCCCCATCCCCCTTCAGTTAGAACACACACTAGGACACACTTAACCCCTTCACTGCCCCCTAGTGTTAACCCCTTCACTGCCAGTGACATTTTTACAGTAATCAATGCATTTTTAATTGCACTGATCACTGTATTAATGCCAGTGGTCCCAAAAATGTGTCAAAATTGTCCGACGTTTCTGCCATAATGTCGCAGTCATGATAAAAATCGCAAATCGCCGCCACTACTAGTAAAAAAATAAATAAATATTAAAAATGCTATAAATCTATCCCCTATTTTGTAGACTCTATAACTTTTACGCAAACCAATCAATATATGCTTATTGCGATTTTTTAAACCAAAAATATATAGAAGAATACATATCGGCCTAAACTGAGGAAAAAAATTTTTTTTTTTCTATATTTTTGGGGGATATTTATTATAGCAAAAAGTAAAAAATATTACGTTTTTTTCAAAATTGTCGCTCTTTTTTTGTTTATAGTGCAAAAAATAAAAACTGCAGAGTGATAAAATACCACCAAAAGAAAGCTTTATTTGTGGGAAAAAAAAGGACATCAATTTTGTTTGGTGTGCAACGTTGCACGACCGCGCAATTGTCATTTAAAACTGACACCAACCTCTGCCCTACTGACACCGTCCACGGCCCTGCTGACACTGTCAATACACCATCCACTGCCCTACTGACACCATTCACTTCCCTGCTGACACTGACCACTGCTCTACTGACTGACACAGTCCACTGTCCTAATGACAATATCCACTGCCCTACTGACACTATACTCGGCACCACTGACACTGTCCACTGCCCTACTGACACTGTCCACACACCATCCATTGCTCTACTGGCACCATCTACTCTCCTGCTGACACCATCCACTATCCTACTGGCACCATCTACTGTCCTACTGACACTGTCCACACACCATCCACTGCTCTACTGACACCATCCACTGTCCTACTGACACTATCCACTGCCCTACTGACACTGTCCACACACCATCCACTGCTCTACTGACACCATCCACTGTCCTACTGACACTATCCACTGCCCTACTGACACTGTCCACACACCATCCACTGCTCTACTGACACCATCCACTGTCCTACTGACACCATCCACTGCCCTGCTGACAATGTCCTCTGACACCATCCACTGTCCTAATGACACCATCCACTGCCCTACTGACACTATACTCGGCACCACTGACACTGTCCACTGCCCTACTGACACTGTCCACACACCATCCATTGCTCTACTGGCACCATCCACTGCTCTACTAACACCATCCACTATCCTACTGGCACCATCCACTGCCCTACTGACACTGTCCACACACCATCCACTGCTCTACTGGCACCATCTACTGTCCTACCATCCACTGCCCTACTGACACTGTCCACTGACACCATCCACTGCCCTACTGACACTGTCCACACACTGTCCACTGGATTACTGACACCATCCACACAGCGTCCTCTGCCCTACTGAACTGTCCAAACACCATACACTGCCCTATTGACACCGTCCCCTTCTCTACTGACTGACACTGTCCACTTTGAAGGAAGGATAAGTTTAATATTTTTACAGTGACATTTGTTTTATTACATTTTTCTAAGTTTTCCTTACTATTTAGTTAGGGCTTGCTAGGTATTTTTTTTAAAAAAAGGGTGCCAAACCCCAGTGACCTTTGATCTCTTTCATGTTCTTCAGGTAGATCTCCACCTCTCAAACATTGCCTATCTCTCCTTTCATTGAACAAGCTGAAGTTAGAAGCTGATTGGTTACTATGCACAGCTGCATCAGATTCTGCTCCTCAAGCTTCATCCATGTTAACATCTATAGAACCCAGTGGGACTATACTCAGCAACTGATCCCTTGGTCAATCATATCCTTCTCTGTACTACATCCATCTCACATCCACATCCAGGGCTTTATATCCTTATAATCCCCACAGAAGGTTATTACAAGTTGGGAACTAACAAAGAATTATCACCAAAATCAAAACTGTCCTTATTGACCCAGAACTATTGTTCCATGCCCCCCTAGATATGTAACTCTGTCATCATTCAGAAGGGATGCAATCATGTTACAAATCTATGGACTATCTTATTGATCAATGAGAAGGATACATGATTGATACCCCAATTGTGTTGCAGACAGACCCTTCTTACTCTTCCACAAAGGAGTTCTTGGGCCCAGTGTGTTGCTTTTTTTCTTTTATTAAATAACAACGTTTGTCAGGGATCTGTCAGCACCAGACCAGTACATATGCAGGCGCGCCCCTTTTCAGGCTATGCAGCAATCCCCAGCTATTGCTGTGCGTCAGCGTGTCCCTCGGGCGGGCATGGGTGCGTGACGGGTGTGTGCACGCGCACGTGCGTGTTAACGTTGTTTGGCGCATAAAGGTCTTCCTGCTGCACTGGCGCGCTGCTGTTTCGTCTTCAGCTTCTGTGAACTTGTTGCCCGCACCTGATTGATCTGTCTACTATACTGACCCGGCTTGTCTGACCATCTCTCTCTCTCCAATCCGACCCGGCTTGCCTGACCCTGCTGCTGTCTCTGCCAGTACCCATTGCCGACTTCTGCCTGCTTACCGACTCTGCCTTTTGCCTGCCGTTATCACCTGCCTTGATTGCCTGCCGACCCGGACTGTCTGACCCTGCTTGTGCCTGCCGTTAGCTCCGTGTGCTGCTGCACCTTCAGCTCCAGCTCCAGTGATATCTGCATCTTCTAGTGCTTCAGCCTGCTGTTCTCCGCTGACCACCTTCACTTGCAGTCCAGCCATCCCCGGAGGGATCTCTACCGTGCTCCAGCACCAGAGACTTCTACCTCACCAGGCACTCCTACCCCACTGTGCTCACAAGACCACTGTTCCCACTCCAGTGGCTCCTGAACCAGCGTTGTATGAGAGGTCTTCTCCGTCAGGCTCTACTACCAGGTACCTAACAACGTTGTTATTTGTTGACAGGTGGAGGTTTGATACATGTTATGATGTTTGTCTTTGCAATATTCTGTGTCCAATAAACTGATTCAATGTTGATACTGCATAAATGTCTGAGGTCATTTTATATCTGCTTTTTTGGGATATTTTCCCATTAATAAATTTAATCTCTCCTCACCCTCCCACTGGCATTCAGCTGCTTCAGGGAGGAAAATACAGAAACCGATTCCACTAAAGTCCGCCTCCTCTCCAGGTTCCTCTTCTTTGTGTTGCCTGGCCTGTGTGCTCCATTGAAACCCCCCCCCCCCTGCTGGGTTCCCCTACACAACCCCCCCCCCCCCCCATCGGCTGCTGCGGGGGATGTGTCAGGATGCCATTGCTGATGGCAGGATGGCATTTTGGCAGTGTAGGGGACCCCCTCAGTGCACAAGCATGCGTTTAAGCAGTGGGAACAGGGCATAGAATGGGAACTGCACATTCACTGCCCCCTTGCTATGGGTTTACCAGCCTGCATCTCAGAGGTGCCGGACTGGTTACTACTGGCAGGGGGTAGGATATAGTATTTTTATATAATTTGTTTATTTAAAAAACGTAACCTTGAGCTGCAGAACCTATACTGAAACTGCAGGTTTAGCACTCTCTATAGACAAGTATTGCATTTTCAATACAAAAATGTAATATTGTGATAGCTCAACTATGCACATTTTAGTCAAAAGTAGTCTAGGAGAATGTCAGGTGAATGTGCAAAAAAGGATAACATTCACCTTTTTCTTAATTAGGATGAATGCTACCATATAGACATTTTCCTGTTGAACAGATGATTCTGAATATCGAAGAATGTAATTTGCACTGGGTGAATCTTCCACTAATTTGGCTTAATACATAGCAAAAATGTTCACCACAGAATTTAGGTTAAATCTAGTGCGAATTACTTTGATCTATGAACAACAGAACTTTTATTTGTTTATAATGATATTTTTAGCAACCTGTCATTTTTAATTTTTGCCAACCTGATTAACTTTTTACAGCTTTTGATGTATTCTTTTTAAAACTAAAATTATTAAAGTATTCCTTGTGTAGTTTTGTAAATGCACTTTCCTTTTTTTAAAGCTTACATAGCATACACCTGCTATGATCAGTGTACTACAGCCGGAACTACAAGTCTCAGTGTCGTACATTTGGCGTATACAGTACTGCAGGGGCTGAATGAAAGTATTAAAGTTTGGAGCAGCAGCTAAATGTGGGACAGGTGTTATTATGTTTAATCTTTATTTATTAAAAGTTACTGCACATACAAACAGTACAAAATAGAACATATCCATTTAAAAGATAAGTTACATGAGGTATGTAAAGACCGATCTAGACAACATTATGAATCTAAATCAAGGAAAGTGAACACAAGGCATGTGTAAACATATGTGTGAACACAAGGTATGTGAGTGCGACATTCGAAAAAGATAACAAATACAATGCCAAAAAATTAGAAACATAGTAATACAAACAGTAAAGGTGAGTAGTGACATATCCTGAACATCAGGGGTTAATAGACCCTAATTCGTAAGGGAGAATAATGAAGAACCAATTTTAAGATAATTGAAAGGCCTCCAAAGGAGTTATGGTATATATTTTTGGGGGGAGAAATTGGCTGTAACTGCAATATGAGGCCAATTACATCCTCATGCGACTAGACAATGATAAGCAAGCAAACAGTGAATACGAAAAAAAAAAGAGAAACAAAGGAATAAGAGAGGAGAGAGAAAAGAAGGGAAAGGAAGAAAGCAGTGAAGAAGAAGAAAGAAGAAAAAAAGGGGGGGGGGTTAAAGAAAGTCCTAAACCCAAAGCCTGACGCCACCTTTAGAGCATTCACTGATCACTTAGGATTTAGGGTAGAGAAGGGATCTTAAGAGAAATACGTGGCAAATTCTGAGGAATATCTAAAATAATTCCACACAGTCCATTTAATACTGTAAGTGTCCGATTTGTCATTTTCCCAGGAGACCATCTGTTCCGTGTGACTTAGGGAGTCTATCTCACAGGCCCAGTCAATCAGAGGGGGGTGCCCGGTTTACACCAGTTTCTAGATATAACAGTATGTGCTGTAGTTAAAAAGTGGCAAAGTAAGCCTATTTTATTCTGCTTATAGGACCCAGGCATCATGGATAACAGCGTAATCAGAGGATCATCAAGAATCCGATCTCTGGCCAATTTATGATACAGTTGATGCATTTTGTCCCAAAATAGGGTGATTACTGGGCAGGTCCCCCATATATGTATCATAGTACATGGGGCATTCATGCACCTCCAGGAGACGTTTGGTATAGAGACATCAATATTATGCAGGATCGAAGTGCATCAATGACATCTTGATTAAATCTTATAATTACACTCCTGAGCTCTGGTAGATATGGAAACTTTGTAAGTAAACACTAGTATCTTATCCCAGTCTATGTCATCCTCAGTAAAAGCAAGGTCCTTTTACCTCTGAGAGAAAAAGTGTTGGTTTGAAGGATGTGTCTAATTCATGAGACGTTTGTACACTGAGGATAGGGCATGAACAGGACTTTCAGATTGGAGAAGTTAGGATTTAAAGTCAGTATAAAGACGGAAAAGGGCCTCTCGTGATTGTATAGTTCGAAAATGATGATGGAGCTGCGACTATTCAAGCCATGCAGTTGAAGGATTATGACAGTGTGGCAGGAGGCTGGAAAGAGGAGGTAATGATCTCTGATGCAGCGTACACATGGTCAGACTTTTCGACCGGACTGGTCCGACGGACTTCCCAACGGACTTTCAACTGACTTTTGACGGACTTCCGACGGACTTTTTAACGAACGGACTTGCCTACACATGATCACACCAAAGTCCAACGGATTCGTACGCGATGACGTACACCGGACTAAAATAAGGAAGTTGATAGCCAGTAGCCTATAGCTGCCCTAGTGTAGTTTTTTTGTCCATCGGACTAGCATACGACGAGCGGATTTCTGGGTCCGGCAGAGTTACGACGTAAAGATTTGAAGCATGTTCCAAATCTAAAGTCCGTCAGACTTTCAACAGAAAAAGTCCGCTGAAGGTCCAATGAAGCCCACACACGATTGGATTGTCCGCCGGACTCGGTCCGTCGGACCAGTCCGATAGAAAAGTCTGTTCATGTGTACGCTGCATGAGACAAAGTATGAGAGAGAAACACTCTAGAAGTCTTGGCCCATAATACAAAAGGAGAGGCTTGCAGAATACAAGGTCACCGAACAATGATTTTAGGGGACTAGGCCTAGTAGGCAGACGCCCCTTAAATTGGTAATAGTCCCAGTAGTGTATATGAGACCAAGAGTGGCAGGGATCCTGTGGGAGGTCCCTGTGCTGGGGGGGTCAATGGTGAGGATGTAATTTCCAGGACAATAAGGTCGTTTTCTAGGGCAGTCCATGGAACCAATCCAAAATGCGGATTAGGGAGGACACATGAAGATATAGCAACATATGAGGAAGTGCCATATCATCCTACACTTAGGTAATGACAAATTAGTTGATTTAAATAGGACATACATTTTATTTGAGTACAGTGTTGCATGACCATGCAATTTTCAGTTAAAATAAGGCAGTGCCGTATTGCGAAAAATGGCCTGGTCAGGAAGGGGGTATATCTTCCAGAGCTGACGTGGTTAAGACTACATATTGCAAAAAGTGCAGGGGTCAGGAATATGTAGCGCACAAAATGCAAAGAACAGGTGTATTTATTGCATGTAGGGGTCAGGAGTACAAAATAAAGAGTGCAGGGCTCAGAAAAAGTGCAACCCGCCCCCCCCTCAAGAAATACTTTCCCACTTTCCCTTTCAGCAACACAAATCCTCTCCTCCCCGAATAATCCCCCCCAGCACAAACCCTCTCCCCTCCCCAAATCTCCCTCTCCCCCCCAATATATTCTGTCTCTGCTGAACTTACAAACCTTGAATATAGCACAACATGGGAGATATTCTTCCTCCTAGGCTCTTCCTCAAGTTCTGTCATGTGACACTTCAGAAACGAGGAGGGGCCTAGGGAAAGCTTTCTTTGGCTCTAAAGTGAATTGCTGTAACATAAAGCCAGCAGGGAAAGATGCTGGATGCTTCGCTTCAGTGACTGGGATTGTGGTGTCAGGAACCCAGGGCACTCTGTAGGAGATATGGGGCGTTTGTCCTGGGTTCCTGCCACCGCAATCCCAGGAGGAAGAATATCTCTGGTCAGAAGCGCAATGTGTGACTTTAAAGCAGTACTCAACCCCCCCATGCTTTTTTCCCCACTTACCTGTGGTGCACTTCAAAGCACATGCTCGCTCACACAGTGAATCCAGCATTGTCCCACTGTGATCCACTATTCGGGTGTGACACAACGGGTCCTGTGCGGCCATCTTGAACCTCTTTAGATGGTTGCCTCTTCTGGGTGCAGGAACCAGCTCTAATGACACACAGAACCAGCCCCCAACCTCCCCCCCCCCCCAGATCGCCCTCAAATGCTCCCTGGCTACTCAATGTGCAGATTCTGCAGTCTCCTTGGAGTTGTGATGTAAGTATCCCAGGAGGCTGCAGGACCAGGTATACATCATTGCATTTGGAGTGGCAGGGGGTGGAGCTAAAAAAAAAAATAGACAGGAAAATTCTGTTAGCAGAGGGAGGAAGTGCTAAAATGAAACTAGCTTCATTTTGGGAGTTTTATTCTGCTTTAGTCTAGTTCCGCTTTATTATAATAAGTGTGTTGTTTTTTAATATCTAAGTACATTTTTATGGAGAGGAATATGGGGACTGCCATTGCTGGCTGTCGCTGGTCTCAATACTTTGAGTCACTGGAGCAAAACAACCATGATCTGCATACTTGATCCAGTTTGCTCATGCTCATACAGACAACTCTTATATCTTGATATTACATAGGAACATGTGTAGCAGTGGACATATCTCACCCCTTTGTAATATGCTGATATAATAACAGAGATCACTTTTACCTAACACATGGACACATACATACCTGTCACTTTAAGGTGTTTAAGCAACAGAGCACACAAATTCTATGTGAAATTTATTGAGGTGTGCAGGGTGTATTTCAAAATATAATGGGTAGACCTGTTATAATTACAGGGTGGTGATAATTAAGAGAATAACTGGTTTCATTTGACTGCTCCTGTAAGAACATGAAACTGGGAACAGTTATTAGCTCCTGTTATTGTTTGCGGATAACTAGTATCAGTTACCTAACTCCACCCTGTGCGAGTACTAGTTAGACTGGCATATTTAGGTCCGTTTAGCTGTCCTGGATTAAATCTTAACAATGCAACTGTTTTTCATCTCCCTTCAGTTTTCCTTCTTTTGAGCATTACAAAATATGCACCTATTATTTGGGATCATGCTAGTTCTTGTGAAATAAAGTGTTAAGAAACACAGTCATTATTTCCTAATAGCTACCTGTGACAAACCCAACAGGGACAGGGGCTTTTGGAGGGGACTAGGGGCTAGCCTTCTACCCACTAATTATGGCCAATGGAGAAGACCTGGGATTTTGTTTGCTTTTCCTAGTCAGCTCATGGAAAAGAGCTCAGTTCAGCATCTGAACCCATGGAGAGAGAAGATCATTCTCTAAAGAGAGAATGGTCTGATGAACACTTATGCCCTGTACACACGACCGGTTTTGCCGTTGGAATAAACTCTGAAGGTTTCTCTGACTGAACTCCGACGTAATTCCGCTCAAGTGGTCATGCCCACACATGGTCACACCAAAATCCAACCGTCCATAACGCGGTGACGTACAACATGTACGACAGGACTAGAAAAAGGAAGTGCAATAGCCAGCGCGCCACCCTTTGGGTTCCTTCTGCTAATTTCGTGTTTATCTCGTGTTAGTAGAAGTTTGGTGAGAGACGATTCGCGCTTTTCAGCTTTCGTGCTTTTCAGTTCGTTACTGCTCTTCAGTTTGTGCTTGTGGGTTTGTATATGCTTTTCAGAGCGTGTAGACAGTTTGTATCTGTTTTGTCAGTGTGTTCTTGTCCGCTCGTTTCTGATTTTCAGCTCGCTCTTCACAGGCCTTGCTGTTCTTCAGTGCGTTCTGTTAGTGCGCTCTGACCAGCCGACCGCTTTGAAGCCATGTTGCGTGTACGTACTCGTCATAGAGTTCGTGCTGTGTGGAGGCTTGGTGTTGGGGTTCATTCTTTGACCCAAGCCCAGTCCATGGACCAAGAATTGGTGACCAATTCTCTCGTATGCCTTTGCTTCATGAGATCCAGGAGAATAATCCTGAGGATTTCAGGAACTTTCTCAGGATGACGGACCCCGTTTTTCACCGTCTGTTGGCTTTGCTGACCCCTTATATTAGCATGAAGCAAGCCATCACTCCGGAGCAGAGGCTAGTCGCCATGTTGCAGTACTTGGCGACTGGGAGAAGCCTGCAGGAACTCAAGTTCTCGACAGGCATCTCCCCCCAGGCTCTGGGGATCATTATCCCAGAGACCTGTTCTGCTATTATTCAGGTCCTGCAGAAGGACTATATTAAGGTAAGTTTTGTCCTTTAACATCACATTCTATTGTATTTAATGTTTGCTAATGTTTTGTATTTTTTTCATCATTCCCTAATTACCATTATTGTAATATGCTTTGTGCCCATGCATGCTGTAATCTTTTAATGCTCCTTTTTTGGCCTACATGCATATTTTCCTTCACTAACCTCCCCAGCATGCTATCCTGGGCCCATATACACCTATAGCCTAGTCACTTCAAAATATATTTTGTCAGCTCCATTGTAGTGCTTTACCCCAAATACCCCCTAAAATCTGTACAAATGTTATTGTTGTCCTTAAATTCAGCCAGAGTGCCAGAGGCTTTTTTTGGGGGGGCCCAAACTCATCTCAAACCCTACCCCCCCTCAAATTTTTACAATGGGCCATCAGAGGGGGGGATTAATCTGATAAGTGGCCCTTATATTTTTGTCTTTAAATACTCCTTAAAATAAATGTTATATTGATGTTGGCCAAGAATGTTTGTGTCTAATCTGCTTGCAATGTTATGTGCAAAAGTACTAATATTATTTTTTCTGTTTTGACTCCACAGTGCCACAGGAATGGCAGACTGTGGCCTCCCATTTTGCCGACCGTTGGGACTTTCCCAACTGTGGAGGGGCTATAGATGGGAAGCACGTCCACATCGTGCCACCACCCCATTCGGGGTCATACTATTTTAACTATAAGGGGTTTCATAGTATCGTGTTAATGGCAGTGGTGTTGGCACAATATGAGTTCCTCTATGTGGACGTGGGGAAGAATGGCTGGATGTCGGGCGGAGGAGTCTTCACCCAGACGGAGTTTTACCAATGGCTCCAGAGTGGTGGCCTGGGATTGCCACCTGATGCGGACAACGTTGATGGACTCCCATTCATCTTTCTTGCTGATGAAGCGTTCGGTCTGGGCGAGCACCTGATGAGGCCATTCCCCCAAAGGACCCTCACCCTGGAGAGGAGGGTTTTTAACTACCGGCTGGCCAGAGCCAGAAGAGTCGTGGAGAATGCCTTCGGGATAATGGCCAGCCGGTTCTGCCTGTTTCTGACAGCCATACACATGGCGGAGTATAAACTCAACCACATAATCTTATGCTGCTGCATTTTGCAAAACTTTGTACGTAAAAATTCACACAATTATCTTGCCTCAGTTGGCTCTGAGGCCGGACTTATTTCCAATCCTCTTACGGGCCTGGATACTGGCCATCCTGGCTTGGCACCCCAAACCGCCCGTGAAGTTCGGGAGAAATATGTTCATTATTTTACGGGTAGGGGGGGCCATTGCAATGCCAAACAATGTTTAATTTTTATGAATAAAAAAAAAGATCTGATAAAATCTTGAAATTTCTTTATTGCTTGTGTTTCTTTTGGGCTGTCTCCTAAGTTCTCCTAGTGCACTTGAAGTGCCAAGTGGGTTTTCCTTTAGTAAATAAGCCCCATTGTCACTGTAAACACCAAATTACTTAAAAAACGGGCATTGAGCCTTGAAATAAGAAGCCACACATTGTTCATTAGCAAACATTTTACCTTTTACTCTCTTTTTACATTCACATGTGCGTTTTAAATTTTTGCTGTAAAACTTTTTTTTTTTCTAATTTAAAAAAAAATACATTTTTTGTTGTTATAAACACACATGTTTCTAAACATAACACACCCAACTCTAGAACTTACAAAGTTCAATGTTGAAAAACTGAAGGCAATATCAGACATTATAGTGTCAAAAATGTCTTCATCAGATGGCGTGATGTCACCCCTGTAAAAGCCAAATTTTGAAGATGCACACAATTTGGGAGTCAAAATTGGGATTTTCCTCCTGATCCCAGGCCTAATGTCAACATGTGCTATCTCCCATCATGGGGGATCAATGGACGTGTTTTGGGGTTGCAACCCCTTCCTCTCACCTCCTAGAGTTACAAGGAAGGGGTTGCACCCACAAAAAGTGTACTTTTCTCCCCTATGAGAATGAAACAAAAGGTATACATAGCACACAGATATTTGAGTCAAGAAATAGGAATATGAAACATTGCTGGGAAGTGGGGGGTAATTTTCTGTTTTTGGCAGAGTTCCAATCTGAAAACATGATTTTTGACCTTACCAAAGCTGGAATACTTCCCTTTTCTGACAATTTTCACACATGGAGACACCCCAAGTATCCACTGGAGCACCTGTGTGGGACACCTTAAAAAGTTTGTTCTTGTGTCCCACACTAGTGCTCCTGAGTCCAGATGTGTAAACACCTGCTTAGTGTCCTCTCCTTTATACATTACACTGAATCAAGCTTGCATTTCATTCTAGTTACAAACACATCTAGACAGCAATGTCCAAAAATTAGTTTGATTAGACGAATAGGCATGACCAAATATATTTAAACTGTATCTGCCCAAAACATCGTAGTTAATGAGCATACAATGTTCGATGACCGATTACTGTGCCCACGAACATGAAAAAGTCACCATTTTAAACTGTACAACAGTTAAGAAAATCACATGGCACAGCATGCAAGTAATAATAATAATAGGAACACAGGACAACTACTTACTTTTTAGAAGCACTCTCTTGATTCTTCTGTACTGATCCTGCTCCCTCAGTTTCAGGTCTGGAAGCATTTCCTTAATTGCTCCTTGGATCGTCGTACCCCAAAATTCCTGTGCAGACTTTTCACAACTTTAGTCATGATCTTGGCCTTTCTCACATTTGGGTTTAGTTACGGTCCATGCTTCCATCATAGTCGTTACTCCTCAAAATGTCCACCATCTCCACATCTCTTTAAAGGCCATATTTGAGGCCTTAAGTCTTCTCCTCCAGGATCGGGACGTTTCTGGCTCCGGGCTTTCCTCCTCCTCCTTATTATTATAAGTAGCACACACCTGCTCTTTCTCCACCATGTCGCACACCTTAAAGAGAAGGGGTGGGGAATATTCGAGAAAGAAACGTCAGGGGCGGCCGACGCGGGCGTAGTTTCAGGCATGCGCAGTGTATATAAAGTTAACACGCATGTGTCATACGTACGTTCTGTGTGCGGAGGAAGGAGGACCGGAAGTGACATACGTTATAACGAAGGTACATTTTGAACTTGGGCCATCAGTGGCCTATACTGCTTCAAGATTGAGGCCGATATTCAGATAAGAATATGAGAGTTTAGGCTGACATTAGTGTTTTTGTCTTGTGTATTGTCTTACAGAAAAGATAAATCACTTTAAGGACCTAGAGTTCATGTCCGGTTTCACAGACAGCTAAAGGGAGATGAGGAATTTGTGGGAGGTGAAACACAGCTTATATTATAATAAACAAGCTAGGAGGTCATCGCTGGAGAAACTTCTTGGAATTTGTGAAGACTCGGGTCCCCAATGCAAACATGAAGTTTTTGCACAATAAAATTGGGATCTTGAGGAACATGTATAAGAAGGAGCATAATAAGATCCAGAAATCCCTCAGATCAGGAGCAGCAGCAGAGGACTTGTATGTACCCAGGCTGTGGTACTTCAACAAACTGTGCTTTCTGGATGACCAGACTGAAGCCAGGGAATCACTTTCTACCCTTCCCTGCACCCTTCCCTCCACCCTTCCCTCAACCCCAGCAGAGAATGACGAGGAACAACCTGGGCTTTCCATCCTGGAAGAAGTGGATGCGCCCAGCTGGAGCCAGGTATATTATTTGTAGACATATTTATTGTCGTAATATTAATGATGTTAACTAGATGTTATAATTGCTAACTAATTCATGATTTTAAACAAAAGTGATTTACATATGAATAGACAGTAGTGGCCAAAATGTTTGGGACAACAAAGAAAAATGCTGGGGTCAGAATGATAGTCTTTTCTATTTATTAACATTCAATTTGCAAGTCATGAGCTGAAAATTGTTTGTGATTGATGAAGCAAAAAGTAAAACGAAGTCTCTTTTTTATACACAGGATGAGCTCAGCCAGGAGGAGGGTCTGAAAAGTGGCAGGCAGGAGGAGGCCGTGCCCAATGACAGCCAGGAGGTGGCCGTGCCCAGTGACAGCCAGGAGGTGGCAGTGCCCAGTGACAGCCAGGAGGTTGGCGGGCCCAGTGTCGGCCAGGAGTTGGCTGGCCACAGTAGGGGCCTCACCCAATCCCAGGTACCGCCCCTCTGCCTTCAAACAAAAAGGCCCAGGAAGGAGACGATGATGGAGGAGGCAGCACTGGGCCTCATTAGGGAACTGAGTGATGTGCTCAGAGGCCCCCCCGACAATGAAAAGGCCTATGGCTGCTATATAGCCACAAGATTGTTGAAATTTTAGGAGGGCCAACGCTTACTCTTTGAGCAAATTATTTTTGAGGGCCTTCAGAAGGGGTTGAGGGGCCAGCTGACAGAGAACAGCCACATATATGATCTCACCCATCCTCCTCCTGCCACAAGTCCACCACCAGAGCCACAGCCTCCAAGGAAGGCTGCAGGGAAGGCTGCAGGGAAGCATGGAGTGAAGGTTGCAGCGAAGAGAAAAAAGTGATGGCCTGGGTTCAGTCTGTCTGACAGAAGACGCAGGCTGGTGTAGTACCACAGCCTGGGGACATATATGTCATCTGCTGCTGGTCCTGATCTCGGGGAGTCCTGTACCAGATTGGGCTCAAAATTATATGGACTCCTCAAGATAACATTTTTTGTTTACACAGACTTGATGTGTGACCTGGGGCCAAAAGGCTTCACAAATTCCAAAAGTTTCTCCAGTCTTGCCTTCCTCTTTATTTTGTTAACTAGAATAAATGGATATTTTATTTTGAGAAAATACTTGCCTATATGTGTTTTTATTAAAATAGGACAGATTGTTTGTGAGTAGGCAGGTACATTTCAAAAAGACAATGTCAAATTAACAAGGGACACCAACCAGCCTCCTTGAGGTTACAAAATACAAGGTAATAATGTTATTGTGTTAACTTGACACACCAAAAAAAAAAAAAAAAAATTATGGAGATCACTAGAAAATATTTTTGCAATAATCAAAAAAAAGGAGACCTTGATGAAAAAAAATGATCAAAAAAGATGACTATAAAAAATAATTCTCAACATTATTCTGGAGATCTGACTTTAAAATCATAAAAGATTATTCATGAGATCACGAGAAATAATAAAGAAAAAGTTTGTGAGAACTCTGTGTGAATAGCAGCAAAACAAGTTCATTCTTCTAGCATTATAAAGCACAAAAGAATGAGCTGCATGCGTCGTTTTTGGTATGTCGGAACAGCATACAGACGAGCAGGTTTCCCGATAGTATTTAGTTCCGTCGGAAAAATTTAAAACATGTTCACTATCTAAGTCCATCAGAATTTTCGACGGAAAAAGTCCGATGGGGCATACACACGGTCGGAAAATACGATGAAAAGCTCCCGTCGGACTTTTTCTGACGGACATTGCGCTTGTGTGTACGCGGAATTAGAGCAGGGCTTGGATTAATTCTCTGAATAAAGACAATAAAGCTTCCCTTCTGGAGTTGATGGAAAAATGTAATATTGAACTTGTACAGGTTCTTGGTCAGAGGAAATATGGTGGCCCTCCTGCAGACTGGGTTGGAAAAGCTCCTACGCTTCGGACAGAAATATTTATCAACAAAAAAATCTATGAAGATAAACTAATTCCACTTTGTCAGACTGCTGGAACATTGTATGAGTTTTGTCTTTTGATGACTTGTATAGTGGACAGATTACACAAGTGAAAGTTGGATAATGAGATTTGGATAGCCTTGGGTCTTCTTTCTGGGGAACTGGTGCCGAACTGTCTGGGTGTGCATTGACCTGAGTCACCTAGGCTTGTCTAGGTGACTAGTTGTTAATTAGCATACTGTTAATTGGATCCGTGTTAGCTGTTAGTTGCTAGCTGTTGATTAGCTTACTGTTGATGTTAAGGTTAGCTGTTCATTAGATGTACTGTTAGATGTACTGATGATATTACTGTTTATAGTTTGCATTGTTTAGGATAATGTGATCAAGCTCTTATTTGATTTTGTGTGGTATATATTCTGTGTCAGTTTACAATAAAGTAAGTTCCAGTTTGCACCTAAGCTAGTGTCGTCTAGTTCTTGGGTGCAATTATATATTATAATACCTGGATGCCAGGTGGTCCGTCACATTTGGTGGCAGCAGTTGGATCCTCCCTACAGGCTGTTCAAACCACCACTGGGACGCAGATATCAAAGAAGTGTTCCAGGAGCCAGTCGCCATGCAAGCGGAGTTCCGGCGGCGAATGCAAGAGACATTCGCCCAGTATGGAGAGCCTGTACAGGACGCGCTGGAATTAAGAGATGCAATCAACCGGTAGTTCTGGATGGAGGCTCTCCAAATGGAGCAAGACTATTATGGAAAGGTCCTCCCTTTGTCCATAGATCTGTACTGGCTGCAGTCAGACTGACATATACCATTCCCAGGAGAGCATCCTCGGGAGGAATGGCTGACAGAGCTGGATAGGCTGGTCCAGGCGGAAATGGTGTTGGATGATGGGTATCAGGCACTGCAAAGGTATGCTACCCAAGTGTATCTGTGGCTGAAAAACAACAATCCCATAAAAGGCTATGACTACGTTGGCCCGGGATTGATAATTGAAATGCTTTGTGACGATCCACATTTCGGTAATGCAGAGTGGAGATGGGAGGACATCCGAGATTTTAGGGAGTTGGAGCTTCCCAGTGAGCTCGGATTGAGTAGTGACTTGGACTTTATAGTTACACAAAAATGGGAGCTGAAACAAGGGTATAAAAGACTGTTCGACGAAGCTTAACACTATGCCCCAGCACCCATGGTTGTTATGGATTATGAGTGACCTGTGTTAACCTGCAACATCTATATTTAAGATTTTCATATCTCATAGATATGATGTGGGTTAAATGAGAGTTCTTTGACCAAGAGTGAAAGCTTTAAATATAATAACATTTATTACAGTATCGTTAAAGTTTAGCTAATACACAATCATCTATCTATAGTCTTACACCAAGGAAGAAAATATTAGGTTTAAATAAAATATTTACATGAAGGAATACAGAGTATATTCCTTAAAACGGTAATCTACAAACATATTTAGTTACAAGTAAAAGGGCATACCTTTCCCCATAATTACCCATTCTTACCAAAGTTCCATTCTGATGGCTGGTCTCCCCTCCCCTCCCCGCTAGTCTGTGTATATCAAACCAAGCTGATGTCTCATTGGTTGGCACAGCGTGCAATTGATTGGTGAGCTTCCCTATTGCTGGTTAAGGATTGGCTGCATCTCCAATCCCTATACTTTGCATAAGTCACCCCCCTTTAATGCAAATCCTTGTGACTATTAATGTAGGAGATTGATTTGAACTTTCCCGGGAAGTTAAGTATTGGCCTCCCTTCATTGCATATCCCACCATGGGATTCTTTTTTTTTCTCACTCCCCAGCGGCAGTCTGACATGCAGGCAGGGGAGGAAGCCATTCCCCCTCCCTAGCAGCACATTCACAGTCCAGGAGAAGGTGGTCATCCTTCCTTCTCAGCAGCGGATCTACAGTCTGGGAGCAGAGGAAACTGTCCTCCCTCCTCAACAGTCAGCCAGAGTGGAGGAAACTGTCTTTCCTCCCTTGCGGCAGATCCACAGTCCGGGAGAGGAGGTGGTCTCCCTCCCTCCCCAGCCGCAGTTCCACAGTCTTAGAGAGGAGGTGGTTGTTCTCCTTCCCCAGCAGCAGATCCACAGTCTGGGAGCGGAAGAAGCCATCCTCCCTCCCCAACAATCAGCCAGAGCGGGGGGAAAACAGCAAGGATCCGTGCACCTGGGAGACAGTACCAGAGAAATGTCCTCCCAGCAGCTTGATGAGGGTACGGGAGATGGAGCAGCCAGCTCATCTCCCCAGAAGCAGTTCAAGGATCACTCCACAAAGGCAGATCCACAGTTAGGGAGGGGAGTTGATCATAGCAGCAGCAGCATTTTTTTGTGATGTATATATTCTGTGTGAGTTTACAATAAAGTCAGTTCCAGTTTGCACCTGAGCTAGTGTCGTCTAGTTCTTGAGTGCAATTCTACGCTATAATACCTGGTTCCTGGTTCCAGAGTGGGGGAAGCTGTCTCTTGGCGGAGGCACCTAGAGTGAGTGCCAGGCAGTCCGTCACACTACCATTAAGACCGAGTCTTGAAATTCAAAGTGTCATTCTCCATGACAGGTTTAAATGTCATTGATGGCTGTGGGGAAGTAACAAAGGTGGGGAAGTTTTAAAAACAGCAGAGGCATTTAGCGCATAGTGACACTCCCCCATCAAATTTCCTAGTTCCCTTTAGGCAGTTGTTTCTCTGCTAAAAAATAAGGTGCCATGGAAATGTTTGCAAGGCAGACCTGGGGAGAGAGTCAAATATCCTTTTACCTAATTTTATTAAAAACATAAAGGTGACTCTGAATTAAGCTGAGCTTGAACCAAGTTTTGGCTCCTTCATGCTTTAAAGGACTTACTGATTGTTAGACAAATATTAGAATATGAGCTGCTCCATGAAGTGGATGAACATTCCATAATCTACTGGGTTAAATGGCAGGGTTTCATCCACAATATTCCCAAATAATACTTAATACTAAGTGTCATATTTTGTTTTACCCCCTGTTTCTTTCTGTATACTTTTGCTAAAAATATAATAAAACTAGAATCCTAAATAATCATTAAAGTGTATGTCCAGCCCAAAAATTTAGTTTTTCATTTCCCATATTTGCACAGCATGTGAAAAACTGCAGACAGTATCATAGCCAATTTTCAACGAGTGATGTCGTTAACACCAAATAATTGATGCCGCCATCAGGAGTCTTTAAAGGCAAAAGCTTGGTTCAGAGCAATGTTATTAGTCACAACATAAAAAAAGCGATTTTTTTTTTAATAACAGCCCCTTCATCAAACAGTGAGTCCTTCCCCACTCTATCCAAATCTAGAAAAATGTTTTTAGCTTGACATAATTCTAAAGTACTAAGCGGGGGCACAGCTAATCTTTTCTAATGTAAAATAGCCTTCTGTGCCTATTCATTATAAATAAAATGCAACCATACTTGTAATGCCTTATACAATGTAGATAACAAATACATCATGATGAAGCTTTCAATGAGGAGGAAGGGATTAGTAGCGGTTACTACCAGATCTTGTCTCTCAAAACATTTATACGAAATACGCATTCATAAAATTCAATAGATTCCAGAAAGGTAGTATTTCCAGAACAAATCTTAAAGGCCAACAGCAAGCAAAGCAAAATGAAAGGTGTCACTGCTGTTTTTTTTTGTTAGTGCAATACCCCGTGTTGTCATCCTTATCCTTCACTACTTAGTCATTGTCCCCACACAAGCACGTGCATATTCAATGTTCCATTTGCTTCTACCAGATCAGTGACTCGCAAATAAATGAAGGATTCAAAAGAAAACAATTGGCAATAGAAGCTTGCATACTTGCAATACTTCCATTCTGAAAGGTTTCTCAGAAAGTCTGTTTAATGCCCTATACACACGACCAGTTTTGCCGTCGGAATAAACTCCGAAGGTTTCTCCGACGGAACTCCGCGGTCTTGCCTACACACGTTCACACCAAAGTCCGACTGTCCAGAACGCGGTGACGTACAACACGTACAACGGGTCTAGAAAAGGGAAGTGCAATAGCCAGTAGCCAATAGCTTCCGTCTTGTACTTGCTTCAGAGCATGCGTTGTTTTTGGTCCGTCGGAACAGCATACAGACGAGCAGGTTTCCTGATAGGAATTGGTTCAGTCGGAAATATTTAGAACATGTTCCATTTCTAGGTCCGTCAGAATTTTAGAAAAAGAAAGTCCGATGAGACATACACATGATCGGAATAGACGATGGAAAGCTTCCGTCGGACTTTTTCTTCCGTCGGACATTCCGCTCGTGTGTACACGGCATTAGGCTTGGTTCACACTATGAACCGCATGTGAATCACTCAGGAACCGCACCGCATTCCTGTTTACTTCACATTCAGTGTGGTGCAATTTGAGCCAATTCATTTTGAATGAGCTGAAATCACACTACATCACACCAAAGAAGTGCATGCACCTTTTCTGAGCCACACCGCAACCTGATCGGATGGTCGTTTTTCGTACTATGCAATCTGTTGTAATCCAGTAAAAGCAAATGCACTGTGTTTGCAGCTTGTGTTTAAAGGTGTCGTTAACTTTGTATTGACACCCGCAGCAGCAAGGGCAATGCGATTTGCATGCACAGATCGCAGCATTTCCCGCACCCCATAAGTTTGAACCACGCCATAGATATGTAGCCATATTTCTAAATGTAGATTCATATATGCACACTTTACAAGCAGAAAAACAAAAATATGTTCCTTAACACATCGATTATTGTCAGTGACCCTTTTTTTGGTACTGCAATGTGAAAGAAGGCTCATGTATTAGAAGGCCAGTCATGTTTATTCTGACAAGAGACAAATCTAGACAAATAACAGAATGAAGGAGGAATTAGGGAGGTTTCTTGTAGCAATGAAATGCTGAAAGATTTAAGGATAACAAGAAGGTGAGGTTGACAGGGGGAGTGGTAGCCCGAGGAAGAAAGGGTGTGGTGACTTGCGGAGGCTGGAGCAGGTATTTCTAGGATAGTGAGAAGTGGCAGAGGCATAAAGACTACTGGATAACTAGACAGACAAACAGATATTTTTTCTTATTTAAGAGTTTTAAGGTTGGCATGTAATAACAGTCGTTTGAGGATTAAAAATTTTGCTCAACTAGCTTCAATATCACATAAAACATAACCACCAACACAAAGTTCTCATACAATGTTAAAACAAAAGCTGGCCATAAACTTTAGGCACAATCTAATCCCACTAAGGCTCGGTTCACACAGGGGCAACACGACTCTGGCCGCGACTTTGCGAGGCGAC
The DNA here is from genome assembly GCF_042186555.1 of Aquarana catesbeiana. NCBI lineage: Eukaryota > Metazoa > Chordata > Amphibia > Anura > Ranidae > Aquarana > Aquarana catesbeiana. The sequence goes on along the minus strand of NC_133334.1, from coordinate 211,449,088 downwards.
CTGGACACCACCTGAGGGCGACACCACAGCGCGACTTGGGGCGACTTACAAGGCGACTTCAAGTCGCCTCCAGGACAGGCGACTTTCCAGTGGCCAATCAAACAACAATCAGCTCTGGGGGAGGGAGGGGTTTGCTTGAGAAAACCATCTTCTCTTCCTGTGAAGTCGCTTCACTATAAACCATGATCCGACTTGTAGGCGACTTCCATTGAAATCCATGGGTACAAGTCGCCTAGAAGTCGCCTTGAAGTAGTACAGGGACCTTTTCTGAAGTCGGAGCGACTTCAGTAGCGTACATTAAGACGGCTCTCATTCACTTGCATGGAATTTCTGATGTCAAGCGACTTGGGGCGACTTGAGGTCTGACAAGTCAGATCCCAAGTCGCGGTAGTGTGAACCGGCACTCAGGCTAACATAACAGCAGGTGGTGGCACAAAACTGAAAGCTTGTATTTTCTCTAGTTACACTTTGTAGAGGAATGAGGATCACAGTGGAGAACCAGCTTATCCTGTGTATGGGGTGGAGGTTAGAGGATGTAGAGACTTCTCTTTCCAAGCAATATCCCATAGGCCTCATGCACACTTCTTGCATTCTGCACATTCATACCTGGGTGCATGCTGCCCTAAACGTTAGTACCATTCAGTGCACAGTCCAGACCCATCCAGCTACGCAGCTTTCAGCCTCCCATAAAATTTAACAGGCTCCACGAAAAGGCAGGGATCTCATGTTTAGAAGCTAAATGCCCATGTGTATAAGGTTGTAGACATGAGACTGTTGCCTGAGCTGACCTTTTGGTGACTGTTATCTTAGGTCGAGCCTAGCTTTCTAGTGGAACTGATCTAAAAAAGTGAACATTTGTTATGTTTTAGGAAACATCTAGAAATACAAGTGTGCCTAAGCAGTTCCCTGAAAAATCTACCTTAAGCCTAGTACGCATAGGCCAAATGTCGGGTGGCATTGGCCGGTTCAATAAAAACTGTCTGACATTTGGCCCCATATTTAAAAAGGGATCAAAGTCTTTACCAAGTAACTATAGACCTGTTAGTTTAACCACTTCAGCCCCGGAAAATTTGGCTGCTGAATGACCAGGCCATTTTTTGCGATTTTGCGCACTGCGTCGCTTTAACTGACAATTGCTCAGTTGTGTGATGTTGTACCCAAACAAAATTGACGTCCTTTTTTCCCACAAATAGAGCTTTCTTTTGGTGGTATTTGATCATCTCTGCGTTTTTTATTTTTTGCGCTATAAACAAAAAAGAGCGACAATTTTGAAAAAAACACAATATTTTGTACGTTAAATACCCCCATTTTTTAAAAAAAGCTATTTTTTTCTCAGTTTAGGCCAATATGTATTCTTCTACATATTTTTGGTAATAATAATCGCAATAAGCGTATATTGATTGGTTTGCGCAAAAGTTATAGCATCTACAAAATAGGGGATAGATTCATAGCATTTTTATTATTATTTTTTTTTACTAGTAATGGCAGCGATCTGCGATTTTTATTGTGACTGCGACATTATGGCAATTTTGACACATTTTTGGGACCACTGACATTTATACAGCAATCAGTGCAATAAGAATGCATTGATTACTGTAAAAATGTCACTGGCAGTGAAGGAGTTAACACTAGGGGGCGATCAAGGGGTTAACTGTGTTCCCTACTACGTGTTCTAACTGAAGGGGGGATGGGACTTGCTAGGGGAAAAGATAGATCAGTGTTCATACTTTGTATGAACACACGATCAGTCTCTTCTCCCCTCAGAGAACCGGGATCTCTGTGTTTACACACAGAGATCCCGCTTCTAGCCGCATCACGAGCGATCGCGGGAGCCCAGGCGGTCATCGCGGCCGCCGGGCACTCGCATCGGCTCTGGGGGTGAGCAGCGGGAGCGCCCCCAGTGGCCACAATTAGAAGCGGCGTAACATGACGGCGATGCGCGCAGCCGAGTAATGTTGCCGCAGTACAACTGAGGCGGCTGGTCGGCAAGCGGTTAACTTCTATAGATAGGAAGATACTGGAGAGTTTAATAAAGGATCACATAGACGAGCTCTTGCTGGAAAAAAATATTTTAAGCAACAGACAGCATGGATTCATGAAAGACAGAAGTTGTCAAACAAACCTGATTTCTTTTTATGAGGAGGTAAGTAAAACCTTGGACAGAGGGGTGGCTGTGGACGTGGTATACCTGGATTTTGGAAAAGCATTTGACACAGTTCCCCACACACGGCTCATGTGTAAGGTAGTCTACAGGCTTGGAAAGATACATTTGTAAATGGACAGAAAACTGGCTAAAAACTCTGAATGGTCTAAGGTTATCAGTGGTGTACCCCAAGGTTCAGTGCTGGGACCCTTACTTTTTAATATCTTTATAAATGATATAGGATCTGGGATTAAAAGTAACATTTCTGTCTTTGCAGATGACGCTAAGCTATGCAGTGGAATAACGTCCTTGCAGGATGTCTCCAATTTACAAGCCAACCTCAATGCACTGTCTAATTGGGCAACTATGTGGCAAATAAGGTTTAATGTTGATAACTGTAAAGTTATGAACTTGGGGGCTAAGAATATGCACGCACAAACAAGGCCAAGGCCAAGGACAAATCCAAGGGAAAAACCAAGCTTGACTTACCACCAGCCCGCAGACAACCAAATAATCCAACAGTATGCGTTAAAAGCAGGAGTTTAGCCTGCACACATTTGCAAATGCATGCGTAAGCCACAGGGCCTTGATAAGGCACCCTGGTATCTGTGGTACCTAACACTAATTTATAAGTGTCCCCACAGTGGAGGCACATGCATTCTGATGCATAGGTGAGAGCAGGTGGACTGAAGGGGAACCACCCCTTCTTAACCACTTGACGACCGCCTCACGCCGATGTACGTCGGCAAGGTGGCACGGACAGGCAAAATCACGTACATATACGTGATTTGCCTTCCGCGGGTGGGGGGTCCGATCGGACCCCCTCCCGGTGCCCGAGGCGGTCGTCTTTTGTCCCACGGCGATCGGAGGTGAGGGGGAGGCCATCCGTTCGTGGCCCCCCCCTTGCGATCGCCGCCGGCCAATCGAATCATTCCTTTGCTGCTGTATGCTAAACAGCAGCAAAGGAAATGATGTCATCTCTCCTCGGCTCGGTAATTTCCGTTCCGGCCCGAGGAGAGAAGACAGGTATGTGAGTGCACAACACTACACACACACACAGTAGAACATGCCAGGCACAAAAAACACCCCGATCGCCCCCCGATCCCCCCCCCCAATCACCCCCAGTGATTGGGACAGTTAGTATTAGCCCCCTGTAGGTCTAGGATACCCCCCTAACCCCCCCTAATAAAGTTTTAACCCCTTGATCACCCCCTGTCACCAGTGTCGCTAAGCGATCATTTTTCTGATCGCTGTATTAGTGTCGCTGGTGACGCTAGCTAGGGACGTAAATATTTAGGTTCGCCGTCAGCGTTTTATAGCGACAGGGACCCCCATATACTACCTAATAAATGTTTTAACCCCTTGATGGCCCCCTAGTTAACCCTTTCACCACTGATCACCGTATAACTGTTACGGGTGACGCTGGTTAGTTTGTTTATTTTTTATACTGTCAGGGCACCCGCCGTTTATTACCGAATAAAGGTTTAGCCCCCTGATCGCCCGGCGGTGATATGCGTCGCCCCAGGCAGCGTCAGATTAGCGCCAGTACCGCTAACACCCACGCACGCAGCATACGCCTCCCTTAGTGGTATAGTATCTGATCGGATCAATATCTGATCCGATCAGATCTATACTAGCGTCCCCAGCAGTTTAGGGTTCCCAAAAACGCAGTGTTAGCGGGATCAGCCCAGATACCTGCTAGCACCTGCGTTTTGCCCCTCCGCCCAGCCCACCCAAGTGCAGTATCGATCGATCACTGTCACTTACAAGGCACTAAACGCATAACTGCAGCGTTCGCAGAGTCAGGCCTGATCCCTGCGATCGCTAACAGTTTTTTTGGTAGCATTTTGGTGAACTGGCAAGCACCAGCCCCAGGCAGCGTCAGGTTAGCGCCAGTAGCGCTAACACCCACGCACGCACCGTACAGCTCCCTTAGTGGTATAGTATCTGAACGGATCAATATCTGGTCCGATCAGATCTATACTAGCGTCCCCAGCAGTTTAGGGTTCCCAAAAACGCAGTGTTAGCGGGATCAGCCCAGATACCTGCTAGCACCTGCGTTTTGCCCCTCCGCCCAGCCCAGCCCAGCCCACCCAAGTGCAGTATCGATCGATCACTGACACTTACAAAACACTAAATGCATAACTGCAGCGTTCGCAGAGTCAGGCCTGATCCCTGTGATCGCTAACAGTTTTTTTGGTAGCTTTTTATTGAACTGGCAAGCGCCAGCGGCCTAGTACACCCCGGTCATAGTCAAACCAGCACTGCAGTAACACTTGGTGACGTGGCGAGTCCCATAAGTGCAGTTCAAGCTGGTGAGGTGGCAAGCACAAGTAGTGTTGCGCTGCCACCAAGAAGACAAACACAGGCCCGTCGTGCCCATAGTGCCCTTCCTGCTGCATTCGCCAATCCTAATTGGGAACCCACCACTTCTGCAGCGCCCGTACTTCCCCCATTCACATCCCCAACCAAATGCAGTCGGCTGCATGAGAGGCATTTTCTTTATGTCCTCCCGAGTACCCCTACCCAATGAACCCCCCCCAAAAAAGATGTTGTGTCTGCAGCAAGCGCGGATATAGGCGTGACACCCACTATTATTGTCCCTCCTGTCCTGACAATCCTGGTCTTTGCATTGGTGAATGTTTTGAACGCTACCATTCATTAGTTGAGTATTAGCGTAGGGTACAGCATTGCACAGACTAGGCACACTTTTACAGGGTCTCCCAAGATGCCATCGCATTTTAAGAGACCCGAACCTGGAACCGGTTACCGTTATAAAAGTTAGTTACAAAAAAAGTGTAAAAAAAAAAAAAATATATATATAAAATAAAAAAAAATAGTTGTCGTTTCATTGTTCTCTCTCTCTCTCTATTCTCTCTCTCTATTGTTCTGCTCTTTTTTACTGTATTCTATTCTGCAATGTTTTATTGTTATTATGTTTTATCATGTTTGCTTTTCAGGTATGCAATTTTTTATACTTTACCGTTTACTGTGCTTTATTGTTAACCATTTTTTTGTCTTCAGGTACGCCATTCACGACTTTGAATGGTTATACCAGTATGATGCCTGCAGGTTTAGGTATCATCTTGGTATCATTCTTTTCAGCCAGCGGTCGGCTTTCATGTAAAAGCAATCCTAGCGGCTAATTAGCCTCTAGACTGCTTTTACAAGCCGTGGGAGGGAATGACCCCCCCACCGTCTTCCGTGTTTTTCTCTGGCTCTCCTGTCTCGACAGGGAACCTGAGAATGCAGCCGGTGATTCAGCCAGCTGACCATAGAGCTGATCAGAGACCAGAGTGGCTCCAAACATCTCTATGGCCTAAGAAACCGGAAGCTACGAGCATTTTATGACTTAGATTTCGCCGGATGTAAATAGTGCCATTGGGAAATTGGGGAAGCATTTTATCACACCGATCTTGGTGTCGTCAGATGCTTTGAGGGCAGAGGAGAGATCTAGGGTCTAATAGACCCCAATTTTTTCAAAAAAGAGTACCTGTCACTACCTATTGCTATCATAGGGGATATTTACATTCCCCGAGATAACAATAAAAATGATTAAAAAAAAAAAATGAAAGGAACAGTTTAAAAATAAGATAAAAAAGCAAAAAAATAATAAAGAAAAAAAAAAAAAAAAAAGCACCCCTGTCGCCCCCTGCTCTCGCGCTAAGGCGAACGCAAGCGGCGGTCTGTCGTCAAACGTAAACAGCAATTGCACCATGCATGTGAGGTATGGCCGCGAAGGTCAGATCGAGGGCAGTAATTTTTGCAGTAGACCTCCTCTGTAAATCTAAAGTGGTAACCTGTAAAGGCTTTTAAAGGCTTTTAAAAATGTATTTATTTTGTTGCCACTGCACGTTTGTGCGCAATTTTAAAGCATGTCATGTTTGGTATCCATGTACTCGGCCTAAGATCATCTTTTTTATTTCATCAAACATTTGGGCAATATAGTGTGTTTTAGTGCATTAAAATTTAAAAAAGTGTGTTTTTTCCCCAAAAAATGCGTTTGAAAAATCGCTGCGCAAATACTGTGTGAAAAAAAAAATGAAACACCCACCATTTTAATCTGTAGGGCATTTGCTTTAAAAAAATATATAATGTTTGGGGGTTCAAAGTAATTTTTTTGCAAAAAAAAATAACTTTTTCATGTAAACAATGAGTGTCAGAAAGGGCTTTGTCTTCAAGTGGTTAGAAGAGTGAGTGATGTGTGACATAAGCTTCTAAATGTTGTGAATAAAATGCCAGGACAGTTCAAAACCCCCCAAATGACCCCATTTTGGAAAGTAGACACCCCAAGCTATTTGCTGAGAGTCATGTCGAGTCCATGGAATATTTTATATTGCGACACAAGTTGCGGGAAAGAGACAAATTTTTTTTTTTTTTTTTCACAAAGTTGTCACTAAATGATATATTGCTCAAACATGCCATGGGAATATGTGAAATTACACCCCAAAATACATTCTGCTGCTTCTCCTGAGTACGGGGATACCACATGTGTGAGACTTTTTGGGAGCCTAGCCGCGTACGGGACCCCGAAAACCAAGCACCGCCTTCAGGCTTTCTAAGGGCGTGAATTTTTGATTTCACTCTTCACTGCCTATCACAGTTTCGGAGGCCATGGAATGCCCAGGTGGCACAAAACCCCCCCAAATGACCCCATTTTGGAAAGTAGACACCCAAAGATATTTGCTGAGAGGTATAGTGAGTATTTTGCAGACCTCACTTTTTGTTGCAAAGTTTTGAAAATTGAAAAAAGAAAAAAAAAATGTTTTTTCTTGTCTTTCTTCATTTTCAAAAACAAATGAGAGCTGCAAAATACTCACCATGCCTCTCAGCAAATAGCTTGGGGTGTCTACTTTCCAAAATGGGGTCATTTGGGGGGGTTTTGTGCCACCTGGGCATTCCATGGCCTCCGAAACTGTGATAGGCAGTGAAGAGTGAAATCAAAAATTTTCACCCTTAGAAATCCTGAAGGCGGTGATTGGATTTCGGGGCCCCGTACACGGCTAGGCTCCCAAAAAGTCCCACACATGTGGTATTCCCATACTCAGGAGAAGCAGCTAAATGTATTTTGGGGTGCAATTCCACATATGCCATTGGCATGTGTGAGCAATATATCATTTAGTGACAACTTTGTGCAAAAAAAAAAAAAGTGTCACTTTCCCGCAACTTGTGTCAAAATATAAAATATTCCATGGACTCAATGTGCCTCTCAGCAAATAGCTTGGGGTGTCTACTTTCCAAAATGGGGTCATTTGGGGGGGTTTTGTGCCACCTGGGCATTCCATGGCCTCCGAAACTGTGATAGGCAGTGAAGAGTGAAATCAAAAATTTACACCCTTAGAAATCCTGAAGGCGGTGCTTGGTTTTCGGGGCCCCGTACGCGGCTAAGCTCCAAAAAGTCCCACACATGTGGTATCCCCATACTCAGGAGAAGCAGCTGAATGTATTTTGGGGTGCAATTCCACATAGGCCCTTGGCCTGTGTGAGCAATATATCATTTAGTGACAACTTTTTGTAAATATTTTTTTTTTTTTTGTCATTATTCAATCACTTGGGACAAAAAAAATAAATATTCAATGGGTTCAACATGCCTCTCAGCAATTTCCTTGGGGTGTCTAATTTCCAAAATGGGGTCATTTGGGGGTGGTTTGTACTGCCCTACCATTTTAGCACCTCAAGAAATGACATAGGCAGTCATAATCTAAAAGCTGTGTAAATTACAGAAAATGTACCCTAGTTTGTAGACGCTATAACTTTTGCGCAAACCAATAAATATACGCTTATTGACATTTTTTTTACCAAAGACATGTGGCCGAATACATTTTGGCCTAAATGTATGACTAAAATTTAGTTTATTGGATTTTTTTTATAACAAAAAGTAGAAAATATAATTTTTTTTCAAAATTTTCGGTCTTTTTCCGTTTATAGCGCAAAAAATAAAAACTGCAGAGGTGATCAAATACCATCAAAAGAAAGCTCTATTTGTGAGAAGAAAAGGACTCAAATTTCGTTTGGGTACAGCATTGCATGACCGCGCAATTAGCAGTTAAAGCGACGCAGTGCCAAATTGGAAAAAGACCTCTGGTCCTTAGGCAGCATAATGGTCCGGGGCTCAAGTGGTTAAAGGTACAGGGGCACACTGAACACCCACCATATAGCACAATGGCTGCAAAGGTGTCAGTGTGTTGCCTGACCAAAAAACACAACAGTGATACAAAAAAGACGCCACTTGCTCCCATCTATAGCTGGCTATTGCAGTACATACATATTAGAGGAGTACAACTGGGGGAATCAATGGTGGAGAAGGATCAATAATAGCATGCAATGCCAAGCTGCGGTTTCCAAAGCATGCAAAGTCCTTTCTTGTATTAAGAGAGGTATGGACTCCAGAGAGAGAGATATCATTTTGCCCCTGTACAAATCATTAGTATGACCTCATCTTGAATATGCAGTTCAGTTTAGGGCACCAGTTCTCAAAAAGGATATCAGGGAACTGGAGAAAGTACAGAGAAGGGCAACCAAAGAGGAATGGAGGAGCTCAGCTATGAGGAAAGATTAGATGAACTGAATCTATTCCCTCTTGAGAAGAGGAGATTAAGGAGGGATATGATCAACATGTACGACTACATACTGTAAGTGGTCCATATAGTGAACTTGGTGTTGATTTATTCACTTTAGGTCATCACAGAGGACAAGGGGGCACTCACTCTTTACGTCTAGGGGATTAAAGATTACATCTCCGAATATGGGAAAGGTTTCTTCACAGTAAGAGCTGTGAAAATGTGGAATAGACTCCCTCCAGAGGTGGTTCTGACAAGCTCAGTAGATTGCTTTAAAAATGGCCTGGATTCATTCCTAAATCTACATAATATAACGGGGTACTAACATATATAGGTAAAGTTGATCCAGGGAACATCCGATTGCCTCTCGGGGGATCAGGAAGGAATTTTTTCCCCTGCTGTAGCAAATTGGAGCATGCTTTACTGGGTTTTTTCGCCTTCCTCTGGATCAACCATGGGTGAAGAATTGTTTATATGGGATTGTATTTTTTTTTTTCGGTTGAACTAGATGGACTTGTGTCTTTTTTCAACCTAACTATGTATACTGCAGTTGGTCTGACAGAAGCTGGCTGGCTGAAGCTTTGGCTTCTGTCGAAGGGGCATGACTGAAAATGTCTGCCAAACCTCTCCCGATCAGCGCTCTCAGCCAATGGCTAAGTGCACTGAACGGAGTGTTCTGGTGGGGGGCTGTCTCCCTGTCAGAACACAATAGGACAGCAGGAGAGATCACTGCACTAACATCGGATAGTTAGTACAGCGGCTCTTCCTGAGCTGTCAGTTTTTTTCATTCAGCTCTGCTGGCTTAAATGAAAAGAAACTACTAGTGTGTACCAGGTTTTAAGCTCACTGTTCTTATTTTGATGGAGAGAAATCTGTTCTTGACCTGCAATAATTGCATCTTCCTGCAGCTGATTAATCTTCCACTGCACAGCTCCCTACAGTCCCTGATTTAGAGGGACTGTCTTTGATTTGGAACAAAGTCCCTCTGACCCTCTTTCCACCTCATTTGTCCCTCATTTTGGTCTGATCTACAGTGGGGAAAATAATTATTTGATCCCCTGAAGATTTTGTAGGTTTGCCCACTTACAAAGAAATGAAGGGTCTTTAATTGCTATCATAGGTGTATTTTAAATGATAGAGGCAGAATATCAACCAAAATACCAGAAAAAAAAAACACATGCTACAAATGTTATAAATTGAGTGACAGTTCAGTGAGTAAAATAAGTATTTGATCCCTTATCAACCAATAATAAATCTGGCTGAATGAATGGACCAAAATCCCTTCTGAGATTTGTGCAAACCTGGTAACCAACTACAAGAAACGTCTGACCTCTAAGTCATGTTGGGGATCAAATACTTATTTTACTAACTGAACTGCAACTCAAGTTACAACATTTGTATTGTGTATTTTCTGGATTTTTTGGTTGATATTCTGTCTCTATCATTTACAATACATCTATGATAAAAATTATAGACCCCTGATTTCTTTGTAAGTGGGCAAACGTACAAAATCTGCAGGGTATCAAATAATTATTTTCCCCACTGTATGTAATTATATATAAAATGCACTTTTTAGCTTTCAAAGTGTTTCCCAATGCTAAACCTTTCTTCTAAATTCGAAATTACTGCATTTGTAAAATTCAAAAGCCAGTATAAAAGTATAGTAGTGGTAAAAAAAAAGTACTTGTGGGTTTATCAACATTTTTTTCGTATGATTCTCCATTAAGGGGGCATGGCAAGGGGTGTGTCCTATGCCTACATACTTTTGCTAATAGGTGTCCCTTGTTCCCATCTCAAAACTTTGGGAGTAATGCTCCACCAGTCACCGGATCGCCAGTCATCAGGGAGAAAAACTGACCGGAGAACACAATGCCCTACCTTTACCAAAATGTCTGCCTTCACATAGAAACACTGGGAGTTATTTACTAAAACTGCATGGTGCAAAATCAGGTGCAACTCTGAATAGTAACCAATCAGCTTCCAAGTTTTATTGTTAAAGTTTATTTGAACAAGCAGCAGTTAGAAGCTGATTGGTTACTATGCACAGCTTCACCAGGTTCTGAGTGCACCAGTTTTAGTAAATCTCCCCCACTGCATGAAACAAGGCATGGTAGGTAATAATGCAAAAAAGATGAGTAGCAAAGAGACCTACAGGCAATACTGGTGACCAGATCTTTGTCCTCTGATTGCCTTTTCTTGGACACAGATTAATGCCACCCAGGGCTAGATATCAGTTATGCACCAGCATCAGGCACTTTTATAGTGCTTTGATCTATGACTTTAAATCTTTATAGGGTGAGACCTCTGAGCTACTTTTATAAAACAAAGGGTTCCTGAGACCCACTCTTCATCTTTGTGTATTGACTTCTTCATTCAATACCACAGTCTCCCACTAGAGCTATCCTTCTCTATCAAACTCATCACCCTTGCAGACCACGCACCATTAAAACTCTCCTTTGGAAGAGGTGAGAATTCCCCCCACCTATATCTAGCAAAGGATACTACTCTTCGCTTCAAACTAAACAAACCAGACACCATAGAAATCTAAAATCTCTGCTTCCAACTCCTCTCTCACAATCGCTCAACTGATGTTGTGGGAAAGTCACAAAAATTAGGGGAGAACTGATCCAAATTGGTTCAAGACCTAAAAAAAGAATGGACATACCAGGTCACCACTACTATCTCTTAAATATCATCTTTAGAGGCATTCCACAAGAAACCTTTAGCCTGGACCAAAACTGCAGAACCTATACCATTCAGACAACATCTCTTTCTCACTGCTTTTCAAAATCAAAGCCTCCCAACACAAAGTATAACATCATGAACATAGCCACAAAAGAAGTCTTGAAGAAACTAAAATATTTTCACACATCCCGCACACAGACCCACACAAAAGGAGAACCCCGACCCTTTAAAATATAGTAAAGAACAATAAAGAATACGTTTCTGGAGGATAAAACAAGTTAAAAATAAAGGGTTACCATCATCCGTACAGGGGTAATTAGGCAATTTCCCCTCCCCTTTTCTTTTCCCTTCCCCCTGTCTTCCCTTTCTTCTCCTCTAACTTTCCTCCCTTTGCCTCTCTTTTTTCTCACTTTTCTCCTCCCCCTCTTTCTCTCACCTTCCCTTACCTGCTCCCCTCCCCCCTTCTCTACCAGCCATTTTCTGCTCCTGGAAACCTATTTGACTACTCTTGATTGCTGCTTGCCATTGACCTCGGATTTGTACCTTGACCATTCTACTTCTTTGCCCCTTTTGTACTCAGCTGCCAGATTGGAACCGACCCCGGCTTGGATCTTGACCATTCTTCTTCTGAATAACCATTGTATACTTCATTGCCAAACTGGACTTGACCTTGGCTCGGATCTTGGACTAAGGCTTGCACAGTGTTCCTCACCCCTGGTACCCGTGCCACCCGTGCCACTCGGTGTCCACCAAGTCTCTGTCTCCATCTCCAGAGGCTTCAAGGACCTGAGGTTCAAGGGAGGCCTCCCCACTACTTCGGTCCCATCTCGGGTACATGGCCCACGTGACAGAATAATCCAGCGATGTCTGAGACTGAGGGGAGTGCTTCCACCTTCGAGGCCCTGTGCCAACAAGTGGCCTGTGTCTCAGGCCCTGACGTCTATACAAGAGGGGTACTTTCAACTGGAAGGTTGGCTGACTACAATGGCCAATACCTAAATTCTGAGCCCTGCGGAACCACCTGTTATGGCTATGGAGCAGCCCATCTCTACTCCAGCTCCTGAACCACGGGTTCCTATGCCGGAATGCTTTTCAGGGGTTCGCCACAAGTTCCGGGCTTTCAGGAACGGCTGTCGGCTATACTTTACCTTACAGCCTAGGACCTTCTCTTCAGAGGATACAAAGGTCGGGTTCGTAGTAGCCTTACTTACAGAAGAACCTCAGGCATGGGCTCATCAGCTATTGGAAAGGGAAAGTCCTACACTGCACTAACTGTCTTCTTTCTTCGATGCCATGGCAATGCTCCATGATGACCCACAATGAACCACCACGACTGAAACAGTGTTAACCTCTCTACAACAGGGGAAACGCACTGTGGAGGACTGCGTAACGGAATTCCGCAAGTGGGCTGCAGACACTGCATAGAATGACGCTGCCTTGCGCCATCAGTTTCACTTGGGCCTGTCCGAGGCCCTCAAAGATGAATTAGCAAGAGTGGGGCTTCCTGATACATTGGAACCTACAATTCAGTTGGCTATCCAGCTTGATGGCAGACTCAGAGAATGTCGCAGGGAACAATCCAGTATGGCCCGTCCCACATGGATGCTCCCACGAGTACCCATGGCTCCACACCTGAGAACCCCTGAGACCTACGCATCAACCCAAATTCATGACGCAGAACCGATGCAACTCAGCTTAGTTCGTGCACCCCTCACACCTGAAGAGCGACAACGTCATCACCTGAACAATTTATGCCTGTATTGTGGTGGAGCAAGTCACTTTCTTCAGGGATGTCCCATTGGGCCGAGTAAGTGGATTGAACCCCCATCTGTTTCGCCCTACCTTGTTAAATCCCTGCATCTCACTCTCTGCCTCTCTTTGCAGATACTGGGAAGGATAATCCAGGTAGCAGCCATTATTGACTCTGGGGCTTGCAGCTGCTTTATTGACATCCACTTCTCCAAAAAGCATGGAATACCACTATGCAAGAAGCTCAGCCATTTACCGTTCATCTGGCAGATGGCTCCACACCAACCTCGGGTCCAATAACCCATGAGACCACCCTCATATTGGCCACCACCGAAGCAGACCATCAGGAATATCTTCGGCTGAACGTGATTTCTTCCCCCATTTTTCCGGTTATTTTGGGGTTACCATGGCTTCGACAGCACCAGCCACAAATTGATTGATCCACTGAAGTTGTGTCTTTCGGCTCACCCTATTGCTGACACCACTGTTTCCCACAACGAGCCTGTTTGACGGTTCAACCCCTTTCCACAGATGACAACACTCTTCTCCCCCAGGCTTACAGAGACTTCCTGGACGTCTTCAACAAGAAAGGGGCTGAATCCCTAGCGCCTCACCGACCGTATGATTGCCCCATTGAGCTTCTTCCTGGTTCTGCAATTCCATTTGGGAGGATCTTCCTACTCTCTGAGCCTGAATTACAAGTCCTCCGAAAATACATTGATGACAATCTTAGGAAAGGGTTCATCCGGCCCTCTACCTCTCTCCTTGTTCTGATCCTATTAGTACCACAGGCAAGCAGCTGCAGTATTTACAGTTAGTGTACTGTGTCCTCTGCACAGTGTGCACCTAAAGCTACCTGAAGAAAATTGGTGGTGTTCTTCTGATCCTATTAGTACCACAGGCAGGCAGCTGCAGTATTTACAGTTAGTGTACTGCGTCCTCTGCACAGTGTACACCTAAAGCTACCTGAAGACAATTGCTGTTGTTCTGATCCTATTAATACCACAGGCAGGCAGATACAGTATTTACAGTTAGTGTACTGTGTCCTCTGCACAGTGTGCACCTAAAGCTACCTGAAGAAAATTGGTGGTGTTCTTCTGAACCTATTAGTACCACAGGCAGGCAGCTGCAGTATTTACAGTTAGTGTACTGTGTCCTCTGCACAGTGTGCACCTAAAGCTACCTGAAGACAATTGATGTTGTTCTGATCCAATTAATACCACAGGCAGGCAGCTGCAGTATTTACAGTTAGTGTACTGTGTCCTCTGCACAGTGTGCACCTAAAGCTACCTGAAGACAATTGCTGGTGTTCTCATACTAATAATACTACAGGCAGGCAGTTGATTCTGCTAGCTGCAGTATCAGTATATATACATCCCAGATTTGTGCAGCTACATCTCACTGCAAGCCATTAGTATGTCTGGAAGGCCAACAAGTTGAGGCAGACAGTCACAAGCCAATAAAAGAGGGCAAGCAGGCTCTGTGTCTAGAGGCAACAGTGCTGGTCATGGAGACTGTGCATCCTCATCAGCACGTGGCCGTGGGACACGCTTGTCCTTTTTTGGGACTTGGTAGAGTGGATGACCAAGTTGTCCTCATCCTCCTCATCCTCTCTCACCCAGGCTCAGGGTACTTTGTCTGGCAAAGCAGCTGCCAACGCGGCCTCTTCCCTCGGCTCAATGGCATCAGTCACTCCTTCCCTAGCCCCACCATGTCCTCCTGAGGAGTCCCCCGAACTGTTTGACCACAGTGTTGGGTACATGCTCCAGGAGGATGCCCAGCGTTTTGAAGGCTCCGATGATGGTACCCAGCTAGAGGAAGGCAGTAACGTGAGCCCAGAGAGAGGGGGCGCCCAAGAAGGACAGCAATCTGGCAGTCATGTTCCCCCAGCTGCAGCATACTGCCAGCTTTGCTCCAGTGTTGAGGAGGGAGGGGATGATGAGGCCACTGACTCCACGTGGGTGCCTGATAGGAGGGAGGAGGAGGAGGAGGCACATCTCCAATGAGGCAGGATGCCCTCCAGGGGCCAGTTTAAGGGCAGCACACCGACTGCATCACACCGCAGAGCTCCGCATGTGCAGGGCCCTGCTGTCTCTGCATGTTATTCCAAAAGTTCTTTGGTGTGGGCCTTTTTTGAGACGAGTACATCAGATCCCACCGCTGCTATTTGCAACATATGTCTCAAGCGTATCTCGCGTGGCCAAAACATCACCCGCTTGGGCACCACATGCTTGACCAGGCATATGTCGACCTGCCATGCAGTTCATTGGCAAGCGTACCTAAAAGACCCACACCAAAAAACAAAGCGGACCTCTCCTTGCTCCTCATCAGCTGGAATCTCCAACCCCACTATACCTTCAGTCCTCTCTGAAACCTGCACTGAGAGGAATGAAGGTGTAGAATTAGGTGTGTCACAGCTAAGTACTTGCGGCAATATCGGTACATCGACGTCAGATTCTATTAGGCAAATTTCCCTGCCCCAGCTGCTGCACCGCCGAAAGAAGTTCGCTCCCAGCCATTCACATGCCCAGCGGTTGAATGCTAGCTTGGCTAAATTGCTAGCACTTCAACTGCTGCCTTTTCAGTTGGTAGACTCTGCCCCCTTCCGTGAGTTTGTGGAATGTGCGGATCCTCAGTGGCAGGTTCCCAAATGCCACTTTTTCTCACGGAAGGCGATTCCGGCTCTCTACCGGCATGTGGAAGGCAATGTTTTGGCCTCACTGGACAGGGCGGTCAGTGGTAAGGTGCATATTACCGCTGACTCATGGTCCAGCAGACATGGACAGGGATGTTACCTATCTTTCACTGTGCACTGGGTGACTCTTCTGGCAGCTGGGAAGGATGCAGGACAGGGTGCAGTAGCGTTGGAGGTTGTTCCGCCACCACGCCTCCAAAATTCTACTAGTGGTGATTCTGCCACACCTCTCTCCTCCACCCCCTCCTCTTCTTCTTCCTCCATTGCCTCTTCCTGTGCTGATTTGTCCTCGGAACCAGCGGTGCTCTGTAGGTGTTCAAGGGGCTACGCAAACATGCAGGCAAAAAGATGCCATGTGGTGCTTGAGCTGGTGTGCTTGGTGGACAGGAGCCACACTGAGGCAGAGATTCTGTCAGCTCTGCAGGGGCAGGTTCAGAGGTGGTTGACGCCACGCCAGCTTAAGGCAGGTATGGTGGTTTGCGACAATGGCACCAATCTCCTCTCCACCCTCTGACAGGGACAACTGACCCATTTGCCCTCTTTGGCTCACGTCCTTAACTTGGTGGTGCAGCGGTTCTTGGGCAGGTACCCAGGCTTACAGGATGTCCTGAGGCAGGCCAGGAAAGTCTGTGTGCATTTCCGCAGGTCATATAATGCCAGTGCTCGGCTGGCTGACCTCCAAAAGGAATTTAACCTGCCCAAGAACCACCTAATCTGTGACATGCCCACCAGGTGGAACTCAACGTTGGCCATGCTGCAGCGGCTGCACGCGCAGCAGAGGGCCATCAATGAGTACCTGTGTGACTATGGCACCAGGACAGGGTCAGGGGACCTTGTTTTTTTTTCCCCACGTCAGTGGGCTATGATCAGGGATGCATGCACTGTCCTGTCACCATTTGAGGAGGCCACGAGGATGGTGAGCAGTGACAGTGCATGCATCAGTGACACTGTCCCTCTTGTCCACCTGTTGGAGCACACGCTGCGTGGAATAATGAACAGGTCAGTTGAGGCAGAACAGTGAGAGGAAGAGGAGGACTTCCTTACCTCTCAAGGCCCCCTCTATCCAGACAGTGTTCCTGTGTGCCCACCGATCACACAGGAAGAGGATGAGGAGGAGGAGGAGGATTGTGTCAGCATGGAGGTGGAGCCTGGCACTCAGCATCAGCAGCAGTCTTCAAGGGATTACAGTCCGAAGAAACCCATGGACTTGTACGTGGCTGGGAGAAGGTGGCTGCAGATCATGTCGTCCTTAGTGACCCAGAGGACTCTGGACCGAATGCCTCAGCAAACCTACACTGCATGGCCTCCCTGATCCTGCAAAGCCTGTGGAAGGATCCTTGTATTCGTGGTATCAAGGGGAGGGATGATTATTGGCTGGCAACCCTCCTTGATCCACGTTACAAGAGTAAGGTTGCGGACCTTATCTTGCCGTCGCAGAGGGAGCAGAGGATGAAACATCTTCGGGAGGCCTTGCAGAAAGGTTTGCGCAATGTGTTTACAGAGCCTGGGAGGTTACAATTTCCTGGTCCTCCTGGACAACGTGTTGCTGAGGCTTCGGTCAGTCACAGAAGGAGCGGTGGAGAAGGTGGCCGTCTGACCGATGTGTTCAGACAATTTTTTAGTCCGCAGCCCCAAGGTCTGATCGGTTCCAGCAACCATTACCAGCGTCTGATTCACATGGTGCAGGATTACCTAGGGGCAAGATCAGACTTGGACACCTTTCCCACCGAAAATCCTCTGGGTTACTGGGTCTTGAGGATGGATCACTGGCCAGAGCTTGAACAGTATGCAATTGAGGGGTTGCAGTGTTGTGGTACCAGCACCAGTGCCCAAGGCCCAATTTTTCAGCCCCTGTTTAACAGGGGCATATAATTACAATTTTTGATGCAATACTTTGCAGCAGGGCTCATTCCTGCGCTCCAACTGTAGCATCTGTGAGGGGTTGCAGTGCTGGGGCACCAGTGCATAAGGTCCAATTTTTCTGCCCCTGTTCAACAGGGACATGTAATTACACTTCTAGATCTAATATTTCACAGCAGGGTCCATTCCTGCTCCCACCAAGAGTAACTGAAGGCTTACGGTGTTGTGGCAACACCACCACCACCAAAGGCCCAATTTTTCTGCCCCTGTTCAACAGGTGCATGTAATTACAATTCTTGATATAATATTTCACAGCAGGGCCCGTTCGAGCGCCCACCAAGAGTAACTGTAAGGACTTACAGTGTTGTGGCACCAGCACCAGCACCACCACCAAAGCCCCAATTTTTCTACCACTGTTCAACAATGGCATGTAATTACAATTCTTGATCTAATATTTCACAGCAGGGCCCGTTCCTGCGCCCACCAAGAGTAACTGCGAGAGCTTACAATGTTGTGGCAACAACAACACCTAAGGCCCCAATTTCTGCAGAGTATATAGGGCAGGCCCCTACTTTCAAACATCCAACTTACAAACGACTCCTACTTGCAAACAGAAGGAGACAACAGGAAGTGAGATGAAATCTACCCCTAGGAAGGGAAATTCTCTCCTGTAAGAGTTAATATGGGAAAAACGTGTCTCCTCTTCACTGATGCTTTATCACCAATCCTTGTTTCACTAAAAACCCCAAATTTTCAAAAAACATTTGTCATTGGGACAGAAAGTGAGGTGAAATCTTCTGAAGAGGTGCACAGACAGCAAAACAAATGTTACAGGGGTGATAACCCTTCCCTATGTTTTCCAAAAAGCTTAAAAATAGATTTTTTGGCTGGAGCTACACTTTAAAAATGTACAAGTTCAAAATTACAAACAGATTCTACTTAACAACAAACCTACAGTCCCTGTCTTGTTTGCACCGCCTGTATACTGCTGTTCAGAGTATATAGGGCCTGGGGGCCCCACGCCTTTCCTTTTTTTAATTTGGGTGTGGGGTTCCCCTTAATATCCATACAAGACCCAAAGGGCCTGGTAATGGACTGAGGGGTGGGGGGTACCCATGCCGTTTGTCTCACTGATTTTCATCCATATTGCCGGGACCCTACATTACATTAAAGCCGCAAGCAGTTTTAAATGACTTTTATTCCTTTAAAAATGTCATTTTGTGCAGGGACTGTTCTAAGTACAGGAAACACGCGCCACTTTACAGGCATACTATAGACACCCCCCAGGTACAATATTTAAAGGAATATTTCACTTTTTTTTCACTTTAAGCATCAGTAAAATCACTGCTCCCGAAAAAACGGCCATTTTTTTTTTTTTTTAATTCTTTTTATTGAAGTTTTTCATTTATACAATTACCTCTAGGCTGCCAACGTGACAGAGCCTAGATTTGGCCTCGCAGGGCCCAACAATGAGTCTTACCCCCTAATTCCCTCCACCCTCCCCCTGAAAACCCCCTCCCCCCTCCCTCACTGTCACAGCCCAAGTCCAATTCCGAGTAACTAACGTATACTTAATAACTCCTGTAATATGAAGTTGTTGCACCGCCGGGTCAGAGTGATTTATTACATTATAGTTCCCCAATCCCTCATTTTTCACTCAATCCTCCTGGTTCTGTGATAATTAGCGTTACCTTGCATTAATAAGTTACCCTCTACCTGTCATTGTTAACATTATATTAGTTTGATTACCCTAATGTATTTTCATCTCCATACCATGCCTGCCATACCTTGTCAAATTTATTTTTACAACCTCTAGCTTGATACGTGAATTTATAATAAGGCATCATATTATTTACCAACTTTTTCCAAAATGCGACATCTGGCGCTTGGGGATCCTTCCATTTTAGTAGGATGGCCTTTTTGGCGTAGAAAAGCAGAATATTGAGCAGTGTCCTTAAGGCTCTGGCTTGCACCACCTCTTGTACCAAACCCAGCAGGCACACCTTAATACTTAATGGAATAGGTATTGTGAGGAGGCCCGAGATACATGAAAGGACCTCCTCCCAATATCTTTTTATTTGTGGGCAGTCCCAGAAAACGTGGCTGGCGTCTGCCGGGGAAAAAGTGCATCTCCAGCACTCCGCTGTAGTCAGCCCATAAATTTTTCCTAATCTTGCCGGAGTGTAATAACTCCTATGAAGGAATTTGAATTGAATCAGCCTATCTCTGGCTGATACCAGATGCTTAAATGGTTGATCCCATACCTCCTCCCAGTCCTCCCCCTGGAGCTCCGGAACTTCCATTTCCCATTTACTTCTGGTCTTTGCGATAGCTTTTGGTGTACATTTGAAAAATTCTTTGTACGATTTGGAGAGGGGTTTGTCCAAAGCCTCCTCTGATAGCATTGACTCAAGAGTGGATGTCAAAGACTCTACTTTACGTACCCTGAATTGCGACTGATAGGCATGTCGAAGTTGTAAGTAACGGAATAGATAGGCGTTTTCTAAATTGTGTCTTAATTTTAGCTGAGGGAACGTCAGAAGATCTCCAAAAGCTGTTATGTCACCTAATGTCTTAATCCCCTTTATTGCCCATATCATGGGGTCAGGTATGTTGTAGAAGTGCTGTAGCACAGGATTCATCCACAGCGGCATTGTGGGTGAATGACCCTGATAGCTTGGGGATGCCAAATGCATCGCCATGTCCCACGCTTTTATTGTAGCCTTCATAGTTAAAGTCAATGGTAATTCAGACCTAAGCCCCCTGAACAATGCCATACGCAAACTTTCATAGGACCCCAGGTGGGCCGCCTCCAACACCGTGGCAGCGTCCCCTTCGTCCATTATTAGCCATCTATGGGCAAAAACCATCTGCCCTGCCAGGTAGTACTTATGCCAATCTGGGAGGGCCAGACCCCCCTCGTCTCCCGGTTCCTGAAGTACCTTAATCCCAATCCTGGGAAGTCTAGGAGCCCACAAAAAGGAGCCTACTATACCGTCTAGTTGACGAAAGAAAGATTTTGGTATCCACACTGGAGCATGCCTCAAAAAGTACAATATCACCGGCAAGACCTTCATTTTGAGTAGGCTGATCCTGCCTATCAGAGACAATGGAAGTCTGGACCACGCCTGCGTTTTTTGTTTGAGGAAGGCTATCAGTGGGATAACATTAAGGGGCATGTAATCTTCTATTTTTGCTGTGATCTTTACCCCAAGGTATTTCATAGACGTTACCCATTGTAGTGGCAGATCGGGGTCAACCCCTTCCCTTGCTCTAGCATCTAAAGGAAGTATTGAGGACTTGTTCCAATTCACTTGTAACCCCGAAAACCTGGCAAAATCATCCAGGATTTCCAGTACCACAGTTAGTGAATTTTTCGGGTCTGACAGAAACAGGAGCATATCATCTGCGTAAAGTGCAACTGTTTCGTGTATGGTGCCCACTTTAATATCTTGAACCCTCCCGGAGACCCTTAAGGCAATGGCCAATGGCTCTATCACAAGAGCGAAAAGGAAGGGGGACAAAGGGCACCCTTGCCTCGTGCCCCTTCCTATTTCAAAAAAAGGAGACACCCTCCTACCCATACGAATCGCCACCTTGGGGTTACTATATAGCAGTGAAACCCATTTTCGAAATTGTGGTCCAAATCCCATGACCTCCAACACCTTATTCATGAACTGCCAATCTACCAAATCGAAGGCCTTTGCTATATCGAGAGATACCACTATTTTTGATTCAGATTCTGTGGGGGGAAGCTGTAGATGTGTAAATAGTCTCCTAAGATTTGTGTCTGTCGATTTTCCTGGCATGAAGCCGGTTTGGTCTATATTCACTATAGTCTGTATGACCTGGGCCAGTCTGGTTGCTAGTACTTTAGTTAAGATTTTTAGGTCTGAATTTAGAAGGGCAATTGGACGATATGATGCACATTCTGTCAGATCCTTCCCTGGTTTTGGTATGAGAATCATATAGGCCTCCATCATTGAGTCAGGTAGGGAGGAGTGCTCTAGACAATGTTCCAATAACCAATTGAATCTACCTGCTAGTTGTTCAATGTTGGCCCTGTAGAAGTCCGCCGGTATACCATCTGGCCCGGGGGCCTTATTGGGCGGGAAGGCGCAAATTGCGGCCTCTATTTCTTTTTTTGTTATTTTAGCTTCCAGAATGTTGCAGTCCTCCTCCGATAATCTAGGTATCGGTAGATTTCGCATTACATTATCCAACTCCTCCCTGTCATAAGGAGGAATGGGAGAATACAGCGACGAGAAAAAGTCCACAAATTCCTGCATGATAAGTACCGGATCACCGACCAGCTTCCCACTCCCATTTTTGATAACTGGGATGTGAGCCATCGGAGGGCGATCCGCTACCAACATGGCCAGGAGATTCCCATTTTTGTCTCCCTCAGCGAAAATTTTATGTGCCCTCTGGAATTCCTCTATTTTTGTCAGTCCTTTAACCTGCAGTGACAGACATCTTCTGACCTCAAGGAGGGATTCAAACAATTCCTTCGATGGGGTTGCTGCATATGCCCTGGCCCGTTCATTCTCTTCCTGTTGGATATTTTTATATTCCTCATTTTCATTTACCCTGGCTGTCTTAATAGCCGATATGGATTCCCCTCTGACTATCGCCTTATAGGCGTCCCAGACCATTGGTGGCTCTGCCGAATCAACATTACACTGCCAGTAGTTTTTCGTCGCCTCTTCCAGCTGGGCAGCAACCTGTTCGTGTTGCAACCATTCAGGAGATAGGCGCCAACTCCCCCTCTCCCCCCCGTACCTACGGCCAAGGAGAGGAGGAGGGGATTGTGATCCGACAGACCCCCAGCTAGGTACTCTATACTGGACACATACTGTAACATGGTGTTATTACCAAAAGCCAAGTCTATTCTCACTGAGGAGCCATGTGCTGTCGATATATGGGAGAAACATTTTTCAGCTGGATGTTTCCATCTCCATATCTCCTCTACTCCAACCGTGGTGGCCCAACTCTTTAGATCTTCAGAGCTTGTCCTACCTGGGTTGGAGGAGTCCAAGGCCGCATGTAACACAGCATTGAAATCCCCCATCACCACCAGGGGCAAGTGTAAAAATTGTGCCAGTCTTGTTACCATGTCATATAGAATTTGGACCTGGAAAGGTGGAGGCACGTATACAGTTATTAGTAATATTTGACTATTAAGAATGTCCATTATCACTGCAGCATACCTGCCCTCTGGATCAGTAATTACGTGGTGAATAGTGCAAGAAACAGATCTACTAATGAGAATGGACACTCCTCTTGCGAACGTGGAATATGTGGAGTGGACTGCTCTTTGTATCCACCTTTTACGTAGGGCCAACACCTTACTTCCCTCTAGATGGGTCTCTTGCAGTACCACTAGGTGAGGTTTGTAATGTTTTAAGTAATGAAAGACTGAGGCCCTCTTGAACTTGTTATTGAGTCCCCTGACATTCCAGGACACTATATTTATTTTATCCGACATACTTTATCCTGTTTAAATGTCCATTAATGTGGAACATCAGGGGACCCAGTCTTCTCCTCTCAGCGGTGCTTCCCACATCCACACATATTAATAAATCTCCATACCATTCAGAAAATTTGGACCTTTGGGCTGTGACAAATGTACCTTCCCCCCCTGCTATTATACCAGAGAAAAGTCCACAACTAAACTCAAAAATAGTTCTGGTAGGTAGCTTCATCCCAAAAAAACAACAAAAAAACCTTCTTGTGGAATCTGGTCGTTGCGATCAACAGTTCTGCAGCTCGATGTCCACTCTTTCTGTTTCCTCTTCGCTCCCTTTCAAAAAATTGTTGTTTTGGAGCATCCAAAAAACGTAAAAAATAATAACGTAGAATAACGTGGAAAAATAATAAAATTTAGCATAGAAAAAAGTACCTCTGCTCATGACGGGAAAGAGCCTTCCTTCCTTGCTAAAATGTAGAGAATTTCCTTGAAGCCGTCCTCCGTCTGGAATTAGTGATTGTCAACGCCGTCTGTATCCCCAGCTTTTCTCTGACTTATTGGCGTGTGCTCTTTGCTCACCTTCTGATACTCTGTCCCGCAGGTCTCCTGTATAGCTGGATGCTGGTACTATGTAGAGATTCTCTGGAGTATAGAGGATTCCTTTGAGATCTGACTTTGTGCAATTCGGAATGATTGCAATTCTACTTGCTCTTTATTCCCCGATTTCCTGAGTGTTAAGGATATAAACTTGTGCCACTCAACAACGCACAACAGGTGCAACTTGCAGCTCAGTTACAATTGAATTCAGTTTCATGCATTTTTAGGAAAGTTTCTTGTCTAGCCAGTCACTGGCCTCTCCAGGATCTTCAAAGAATTTCACGCTGCCCTTATGTTGAATCCTGAGCTTACTCTGGTATATCATGCTGTATTGGATCTCTTTGTCTCTCAATCTTTTGCGTATGTCGTTGAAAGACCTGCGTTGCTGCTGTGTGGCTGCCAAAAAATCAGGAAAAAACATTACTCTTGCATTTTCATATTTCAGCTCCGGAACTTGTCTGGCCTTGGCCAGAATCATGTCCCGGTCTCTATAATTTAGAAACCTGACCAGAAGGGGTCTCGGGAACGCTCCCGGCGGTCTGCGCCCTGTTGGTACTCTGTGGGCTCTTTCAACCACATAGGTTGGGGGCAAATCTTTCAGCGATAGGAGTTGTTTGAAGAAACCTTCAGCAAATAGAACAGGCTTGTCCCCTTCTGCCCCTTCAGGAAGGCCCACCACTCTGATGTTATTTCTCCTCTGACGGTCTTCTGCATCTATGGCTCTACGCTGCAAGGCAAGCACCATATCCTTCAGTTCAGCTATATTTGTCCCCTGAGAGTGCGTAATATCTTCCACATCTGAGACCCTCGTTTCTACCGTGGTAAGCCGCCCCCGGATCTTATCTAGATCGTGCCTTATCAAGGTACATTCAGATGATAGATGATCGATTCTACCCATAAGTTCCGACTTACTGGCGTTTATGGCTTCTAGGATCGGACGAATTATGGCGTCTGTATCCACAGCTCTCTGAGACTCCTCTGCTTGATCCTCTGCGAGCTCCATCTCAGCAGTTTCACTTTCCGTCGCCATCTTTCCAGAAGTCAGCGTGGCGCGCTTTGCTGATGTCCGTGCTGGCAAGATGGCGGGGGCGGAGTCTTTCGTTCCGTCTTTCATAGAGCGGGTATGGCGCTGTTCGTTCGCGGCTTTCTGCTGCTTCTTTGAGGACGCGGAATGCATCATTCTGCTCCTGACTCCTTCCCCCACCTGATTATTAAGTTTGGGTGGTAAAAGGAATGCTCCAAGTGCACGGATTTTGTCAGGATAAACGGAGCCTCTGGGAAACACTTGCTGCCTCGATCACATCCGGCCACGCCCTCAAAAACGGCCGTTTTTAAAACTTTTTTTTTTGCATTAATATATGTCCCCTGGGGCAGGACCCGGGTCCCCAAATGCTTTTTAGGACAATAACTTGCATAATAGCCTTTAAAATTAGCACTTGATTTTTAACGTTCGAGTCCCATAGACTTTAATGGGGTTCTAAACTTCGTGTGAACTTTTGGTCCGTTCGCAGGTTCTGGTGCGAATCGAACCAAGGGGTGTTCGGCTCATCCGTAGTGTCCACCAAGTCTCTGTCTCCATCTCCAGAGGCTTCAAGGACCCGAGGTGCAAGGGAGGCCTCCCCACTACTTCAGTCTCATCTCAGGTACGTGGCCCGCGTGACAGACAGCCCTGCTGGGCGGCTGCAAAAAGGCTGGTTGAGCAGTGCTGGCTTCAGGAACAGCCCAGGATTCAGTGATCCCTGGCAAATCATCATTCGACCCCCAGGTTGAGAACCACTGATCTAAGCAATGCTTCATGACAGTTATGTATTTGCCATACACTTTTTATTCCCAGTTTGCTGGGTCTGTGCACTCAATGTATGCCCGCTGTGTCCGCCATAGGGGAGATTGATTGGCGGTCCGGCCTCGGCCATCTTCAAACACTGGACCTTGTTCGTAAGCAATCCTGTGGCTACCCCCTTGTATTACTGTCCTTATTATACCATTAATTATGTTTATTTTTTTGGTTGACTGTCTTTATGTTTTTGTCATAGATAGTACTTTGCATAATTCTTCCTGAAAAAGCGGAATTGTCCACAAAACATGTAGAGGACCCACTATTCACCGAGGATCAACAAGTTATTATAGTCTCAGTGTCTTATGCCCTGTACACACGGTCGGACATTGATCGGACATTCTGACAACAAAATCCATGGATTTTTTCCGACGGATGTTGGCTCGAACGTGTCTTGCATACACACGGTCACACAAAGTTGTCGGAAAATCCGATTGTTCTAAACGTGGTGGCGTAAAACACGTACATCGGGACTATAAAGGGGGCAGTAGCCAATAGCTTTCGTTTCTTAATTTATTCTGAGCATGCGTGGCGCTTTGTGTCTCGGATTTGTATACACACAATCGGAATTTCCGACAACGGATTTTGTTGTCGGAAAATTTTATAGCCTGCTCTCAAACTTTGTGTGTCGGAAATTCCTATGGAAAATGTGTGATGGAGCCTACACACGGTCGGAATTTCCGACAACAAGGTCCTATCACACATTTTCCATCGGAAAATCCTATCGTGTGTACAGATCATTACACCCCTGAGGATATAACATTACCAGTGGAACTTGCTTTTATATGCTCAACAATATATGGATTAAACATGAGATTGTTGCTTTTATCTATGTATCTGTAACCTTGTCTTTTACGTATTTTCGTACTAATAGAATTTTTGTTTACTAAATTTTTTTTTATGTAACTCTTGGGGTACCGAGATAGTCCATTTTCTTTCATCTCCTACCTGAAGATATTGTGGGGGTTGTCTCCAGTTTTTCCTATTTACATTTAAAGTATAGGATATAGTGCAATGTTTCAGGGACTACTATGTGAAATTGTACAACATTCAACCCCCAGCCATTCCTCTCCTTCAAGTTTGCCTTAGAAGTGTGGGTCTTCCCATCCTCTAGGAGCCAATAGCAAGGCAATGGAACGCCCAGTGCTAGGACAAAGTCATCTAGTGCCCAGGGCGAAGATGCCAGATGCATCCGCCCCCTTCCCCCAAGATTTATGAACATTGTGTGTGTCAGCAAAATTCCCTCTCCCTCAAAACAAATCGAGCACTAATCTGCACACTTAAAATCCCCCCTCCTCCCAGTATAAATCCCCCCCCAATCTTCCCTTTTAGCTCAACTACTTGTTCTTCCTCCCAGCACAAATCCCCTTAAATTACCCCTCCTAGACCACCCTCCCCCCAATTTCCCCTGCTAGAACAATTCTTACCTCGCTACACCCCAAATTCCCCCTCCAGCACAAATCCCGTCCCCCAATACCCCCCAGAACAAATCACCCCTTCCCCTCATCCAGTACAAATCCCCCTTCCAAATCACCACTCCTTACACAATCACCCAAATTACCCCCACTAGAACAATTCTTACTCACGTTACCCCCCAAATTTGCCCTCCCAGCACATATCCTCTGCAGATTTTCCCTCCTAGAATAAATCTTACTCCTGTCAACCCCCACATTCCCCCTCTCAACACAAATCCCCCCAAATGTCAGCTCTTAAGTCAAATCTTACCCCTTTTACCCCCCAAACTCCCCCTCCCAGCACAACAAACCCCCCAAATGCCCCCTCTCAGCACAAATCCACACTTTTCCTTTTTCCATTACAAATCCCCCCACCTAGCACTAACCCTCTTATCCTTGCACTGGAAGAATGCCAGCTGTCAAAGCTGAGTGGTGATGTCGGAGGTGGGCGGGACTGGAGCAGCTCTCAAACATCAGGTCCCAGCACAAAAACCCTCAAGGCTTGAAAGGGGGGGGCAGGGCCCCAGAAACATATCGGCCTGCCCTGAATCCATCCCATTGGCTAGACCCACCCACCCCTGACATCACCACTTAGCTTTCACAGCTGGCCTACTTCCTGTGCACACTGCCAGTCAACCCGTCAGTTTTTACACTAGAGCGTCTACTGTTAGCTTCATCATCTGCTGCATGAGATGCTGTTCCATCCGGCTGTGCCCTTTTCGATGTCCATGATGTCTCCAAGGCTGTCTGTATGCTGATCTTCCTGTATGGTGTATGGTGTAAATGGTGTTACATTAAGTTCGACTAATTCCAGCGTTATTTTTTCCTTTTTCAGAATTGAGGAGGAGCCTAGGGCAGCTTACGTCTAACCCTTTTGGCAGGCAGCCAGCAAGCAGAGATGGTGCTGCTGCAAGGCTATGGGATCACTGCTCGGGGACACTCTGGCTATCAGATTGAGACTTTAGAGAGTTTGCTTACCAGCCCCCTACCCACATTCTTTGCTAGGAGGAGATGGGGGTATGGTTAAATAAAACCCTGCACAGTCCTGATCTGACAGTCCCGATTTGAAGCACTGCAGCAGCTGCAGTGTGGAGCTAGAGAGGAGAGAGGGCACAGCCCACACCTCCTGGCTCTCTCCTCCTTCAGAGATTTGGCTTGTCACTACAAGTACTAAGCTGACAGGAGTAGTGATGCTGCTGTCACTACTTGGCGCCTCTCCCACCTCGCATGATAGCAGCTCCCAGGGCAGCTGCCCCTCCTGCCCAACCCTTATCCTGGCCCTAGGAATCCCCTATCACAGATGGCAAATTCCTTGGGGCCCAGTTCTAAGTGAAATCCAAAAAAGACCTGATGGCATTGTTGACTAGTATAAAACTTTTTGGGCCATGTTAGGTAAGACGTTTGTTAGATCCTACTCCAATATAGTTGAAATAGCGAGGATGCTGCAAGACACCCTATGTGCCAAAATCTCAGTTATCCATAAAGCATGGAAAAATTCCCTTGCTGGGGTTACTGGCAAATCTACCTGTTAAACCCCAACTGAAAAATCTTCATCAATATATTGTATAACAGACGTCTACCTGACCTGTGCAGTCTTATAGACCTTGATCAAGTAGGTTTTACTTCTACTTGAGAAGCCAAAGACAATACCACCAAATTTAAATTCATGGTGCAACCTCCAGTAAGATCCCCCTGATATTAATCTCTATTGATGCTGGGAAAACATTTGGACAGAGTGAATTAGAACTTCATGAAATCAAACCTTCTGCACATAGTCCTGGGTCCCAACATGTGCAGATGGGTAAAAGTGAACTGCTTCCACCTAACAGCTTTCGTGAGGGCCAATGACTTCCACTGAGCGCGCTTCTCTCTACACATTGGCAATTGATAGGGCTGCCTTTCCCTCTTTCCCTGATGATTTTTATTCTCATTTTAGAACCCCTCTTTCGCCACATCAGAATCAACCCAAGTATCTTACTAAACAAGTTCAACACAAAATATCTGCCTACTCATAAGATTTGAGCCTTTTTTTTTATAACTAAACCAGCGACTTCCCTCCCTAGCCTCCTAGCAGAACTTCACCATTATTCAGACCTTTGATGCTTTAAAGATATTATTTAGAAATTTCAAGCCATGAACATCTTGGCATAGAAACATCAGATCATGAATATCCAAAACGTCTTGCCTTTAAAATAGTGTGAGTTGTTGATAAGTTTCTCTCCTTCACCTACTTGTGAATCCATCTTCAACCATTTTTAACCACCATCCACAAACATCTCGAATGCTGGGGCAACAAATATCTTTCTTGGTTCAACAGGAACAACATGAACATACTCCTACTGTACCTACCTCAGATCACCCCCCCATATGAATTCCGAAACAGTTCCACATGGCACTGTACAGGGAGTTTCTCCAATTTGTGTGGGGATCCAAATACCACTGTATTGACTGTACAGTTCTAAAAAAAAGGTTCAAAATCAGAGGAAGGCATAGAAATCCCAGAGCCAATAAATTTATTATAATGCCACCCACACTGCCAGAATGTTAGATTGGTATAGGACCTCCTCACTGAAAAATGGGTTTCCCTTGGACAAGATTTCTCCACTACCCCACTAGCAGGCCTATCTTGGCTCCTTCATGGTGCCCAAAAACCTGGTATCCATCATCACTGGGGGGGAGAACCTCTGGGGGAATCTAGGATGGAAAAGGACTTGGGGGTCCTAGTAGACGATAGGCTCGGCAGTGGCATGCAATGCCAAGCTGCTGTTAACAAAGCAAACAGAATATTGGCATGCATTAAAAAGGGGATTAATTCCAGAGATTAAACGATAATTCTCCGGCTCTACAAGACTCTGGTCCGGCCGCACCTAGATTATGCTGTCCAGTTCTGGGCACCAGTCCCCAGGAAGGATGTACTGTAAATGAACCAAGTACAAAGAAATGCAACAAAGCTAATAAATGGTCTGGAGGATATTAGTTATGAGGAAAGGTTGCGAGCACTGAACTTATTCTCTCTGGAGAAGAGACGCTTGAGAGGCGATATGATTTCAATATACAAATACCATACTGGTGACCCCACAATAGAGATAAAACTTTTTTGCAGAAGAGAGTTTAACAAGACTCGTGGCCACTCATTAAAATTAGAAGAAAAGAGGTTTAACCTTGAATTACGTAGAGGGTTCTTTACTGTAAGAGCGGCAAGGATGTGGAATTCCCTTCCACAGGCGGTGGCCTCAATGGGGGGCATTGATCGTTTCAAGAAACTATTAGATAAGCACCTGAACGACCGCAACATACAGGGATATACAATGTAGTACTGACATATAATCACACACATAGGTTGAACTTGATGGACTTGTGTCTTTTTTCAACCTCACCTACTATGTAACTATGTATCAATTAATTATGGTGACCTTGTGTGCATTCTCCTCTTCTGCTGATTAAACCCATGGTTTCTTATGGTCTGGAGCCTTGATCCAACAAAATACTTGTTGCATCCCCACAATATCTTACAAGAAGACGTTGCTAATACAAACCTGGATCCCTCTGCTTTGGAAACAGGATTGAGGATTGCTTCCTTTCACAAGGAAACAAGTTAAATACTTTCTTGTATTAAAAAAAAAAAAAGGAACTCCAGAGAGAGAGAGACATAATTTCACCCTGTACAAAGCATTAGTAAGAATTCATGTAGAATATGCAGTTCAGTTTTGGTCACAAGTTCACAAAAAGGATATTGGAGATAGAGAGCAGAGAAAGGCAATCAAACTGATAAGAGGCATGGAGGAGCTCAGCTATGAGGAAAGATTAGAGAAACTGAATGTATTCTCTCTTATGAAGAGGAGATTAAGGGGGATATGATCAACATATATAAGTGATCCATGTGAACTTTTTGTAGAGTTATTCAGTTTAAGGTCATGAAAAAGGACAAGGGGGCACTTTTTTATGCCTGTAGGAAATAAGATTTAGGCTGGGTTCACACTAGAGCATGGAGCGGCTCACAGCAGAGTGTCCACTGCGTCTCCATTCAGCGGTTCAGGTACGATTTCAGCCCAAATTTTTGTCTGAATTTAGGCCTGAAACAGACCAAAAGACGCACCCACCGTCCCAGTGTGAAAGGGGCCTAAGAGTTTTAATTTAAATGCAATCAGGCAGGCCCTTGCACTACATGTTTTTGGTAAATCTAAAGGAAATCAGACAACAAAAGTTGTATAGTGTGTATGGGGTCTTACTCTGTCTATATGGCTGATTTCACACTGGGGCAGTGGGTCTGCTAGCGGTAAAATCACCCTAGTTTTAGCGGCGCTTTTTGGCCGCTAGCGGGCAAAAATCGCCCGTGTTGCTGCGCTTCGGAAGAGCTGCCCATTCATTCCAATGGACAGGGGCAGTGTAGGAGTGCTGTATACACCGCCCCAAAGATGCTGCTTGCATGACTTTTTTCCCCGTCCCGCATGCGCAGCGCCCCAGTATGAAAGCACTCAGGCTCCCACACTGGGGAGGCAGTTTCATGTGCTTTACAAGCACTAAAACTGCCTCAGTGTGAAAGTAGCCTTAGAAACGAAAGACTTTTGGCTATACGTACTCTAGATATTTGAAATGCTTAGACCAGGTACTCATAAGCCAACCGCAGACACCAGATGGCGCTCCGCCTCCTCCTTCTCAATAATGCTTTGCTTTTACAATGATATAGTCAAACATAACGTGTATCCTATACTGGTATACCGATAAACAGATATAATTATTTTTTTTTTTATGGCAAATAGAAGTAATTATTGAATGAATCTTTTTTTCTTCATGAATGAAACCAAACACTTCCTGTAACGTTAGTCAGCTCCCTGCAATGAAGCGCACGTTGCGTTCCAAGCAACAGAGCAGAAAGGCCCCCCTCTGTATGGCCTTCGAGGCTGCCTTATAAAGTGCCGGATCTTAGTTAGCGTTGCAAGCGTAACCATAATCGATTCGGTATGATTTGCTGTGACGGGTATGACTCGAAAAGCCAACGTATTTTGCGTAAAATAGAAAACTTGCAACTGTCAGGCGCGACGTAGGCAACCTAAGGCTCAGTGGTCGGGGGGAAGAGGCGGAGTCGGCGGGGAAGGGAGGCGGAAGAAGCCGTAGAGTCAACATGGCGGAGGTGAGGGATTATTATTAGTGGTATCTCTGTGTATAGGTTTATTTATCGCTAACATTCGTTGTTTCTTATTTTCAGTTTAAAATGAATGGAGAGGGGAGAATTCCTCACACATTGTAGCTGTGCTGCTCCTGTTTCATTAAACAATGGATGCTGGAGGCCTGTGTTTTCATGTCACTCATATCTATTATCAGTGAGCTAGGGCTGCTCTCAGTGCTGTAACCTGGGGAAGGAAGCAGCCATTGCCTTGTGTAAGACAACGATATGTCACTGCTGGGTTATCCAGTGATGAGCAATGTCAAATAAATGACAATTTGTTCAAATTAATTTAAAAGTAGCAAAAGACAACTTTTTTAGGCCTTGTTCTCACTAAAGCATGTGCCTAATGGAGGCCTGTGTTTACCTGGACAGGTATTCCATGCATCCCCATGCAGGCCTTCCCATTGATGTCAATTGGGATGCAGCAGCTGCACGGACACAGACGATACTCCAATCTGACAGTCATGTGGGTGAAAGGATTTCAGATTGGGAGCATCATTTGTGTCAATGCCGGTGTGTCGCTACGCAGGTAATCACAGCCTTCCCCCGGCGTGCACTCTAATTTTGAATAGAGCAGTGAAAGAATAAAAATGTTCATACAGTGCGCAGCGTTACGACATGCCCTCTGCACATCCAGTTAAAGTGGTTGTAAACCCTCTCCTATACCCAGTGAAGTGAACAGTCTCAGATGATTCACAGAGATGAAACAAATCCTTACCTGAGCCCTATCTTTCTCCAGCGATGTCCAGGAGTTCCTTGGCCGTCCAAGACTCCCTCTTGATTGGCTGATACACAGCAGCGGTGCCGTTGGCTCCCGCGGCTGTCAGTTAGCCAATCAGGAGAGAGAGGGGGTGGGGCCAAATGGCAGCTCCGTGTCTGAATAGACACACGGAGCTGCAGCTCGGCTCGGGTGCCCCCATAGCAAGCTACTTGCTGTGGGGGCACTTGACAGGAGGGAGGGGTCAGGAGCACCGAAGAGGGACCTGAGAAGAGGAGGATCTGGGCTGCTTTGTGCAAATCCACTGCACAGAGGAGGTAAGTATAACATGTTTGTAATAAAAAAAAAAACAAAAAAACAAGACTTTACGATCACTTTAACTGAAGTCAATGCAAGTCGCGATGAAATCAGAAAAAAGTAGTGCAGGAATCTTTTTCAAAGTTCCTGCACATGGGTCAAGGCTATTTTAATGTGTTCATTGCCTGCAGTGGGGTGCAACTTGTGATGCGATTTTGGAACTGACAAATCGCATCGGTGTGAATCAGTGCTAAAGGAGATTGTGCATGTGGATTGTAACCAGTGTGGTGAGCTTAAAGTGGAGCCATAATAATAAAAAAAAAATACAAACAGGCAGAGTTTTACTTGCAGAAGAGATATACTATGGGATTGATTTGCTAAAACTGGAGAGTGCAAATTCTGGAGCAGCTCTGCATAGAAACCAATCAGTCTCCAGGTTTTATAAGTCTAATTGAACAAGTTGAAGTTAGGCCCCTTTCACACGATCGGACCGTTCAGGTCCGCCTGTCAGTTTTGACGGCGGACCTGAACGGGCGCTCCATGTTAGTCTATGGAGCGTCGGATGTCAGCGGAGACATGTCCGCTGACATCCGATCCGCTGAAGAGCAGATGGATGGCCCTACGTCCAGGTCCGTCGCTGGCGGATCGGATCGGGGGAGATCTGACGAAAACGGACACGCTGTCCGTTTTTGTCCGATCCCTCCATAGGCGGCAGCGGCACCTGACAAGCCCCTCCCCGCTCAGTGAGCAGAGAGGGACCTGTCATCCGCCGGCTCAGCGGAGATCAACGGACAGATCTCCCGCTGAGCCGGCGGACCGAGGCGGGCTCCGTAGAAACGGAGCCCGCCTCGTGTGAAAGGGGCCTAAGAAGCTGATTGGCTACCATGCACATCTGTGCCAGATTTTGCACTCTCTGGTTTTAGGAAATTAAACCTTATGCCTGTTTTGCATTAAACTTTCTTACCTGCCTGTCTGCTGCTCAGCTTGGTGTACAATTTCAGCATCTGCTGAGATAAATGAACCCCCACAAATTTGCAGGAGTGGGGTCATGTTGGCAAATGAAAACAGCCGTAGGTGTCAGAGACTGGTGCAGGAACTCTGTGACGATGCAGAGCTGGAGTACAGGTGAGTATAGTACCGCTTTTAAGGGTTTGTTTACACCAGATGTACTGGGCTACATTGGCATTTTTTTTAAATACCCTCTCAGAGCTTCCAATGACAATTGTCCCCCTGTGCTGTTTATATAGTCCTCTACCATACTACAACTCTGCATGCAGCACTGCACACACAGCCAGTGCGAGAGGTAACAGCCACTGTCAGTCACTGATGTAGAGAGGGATAGGTGTGGCTTTTGCTGTGTGTGCGGCCTTCTGAAAGGCAGCACGTAAAGTTGTAGTACAGAGCGGCAGTGCACATATTGAGGAGACTCACACAGGACTCCAGAAGTCCCAGGTGCACAGGGAGAATGGAAATATAGCACTGTAGCCTGGGACAATGAAAAGAGGAAGCTCCAAGGTGGAAATGGGAAAAAAAAAAATCAATTGCATTGCTTGTATCTCCACACAGAATAGAAGACTTCCATGCTGCTTTTGCAAATCTTTTGAACCAAGCAATTATCACCTTTGTTCTGATGGCAGAAAGATTTCAAGGCTCCTTCAATGTTGTCACTGTTGCAAAACTACAATCGGGCATCCACCCCTCCTTGGATCTGAAGGCCTTAAATCAGGTCTCAAACTGTCGGCCCTCCAGCTGTTGCGAAACTACAAGTTCCATGAGGCATTACAAGCATGATTCCCACAGGCAAAGGCATGATGGGACTTGTAGTTTTGCAACAGCTGGAGGGCAGCCAGTTTGAGACCCCTGGTTTAAATGTCTTCCCTCAAATCCAAATGCACCAGATCTGTCATAACCTCCCTCCATCAGGTAGACTTTCTAGTCTCTGTTGAAATCAAGGATTCATACTTGCATGACTCCATATTTCCAGCACTTCAACACTACCTGCGTATTTATCTGGGTGCTTAAGACTTCCAGTTTGTGGCCCTACCATTTGCTCTGGCTTCTGCACCCTGAGTGTTCATCAAGTTATTAGCCCCCATGCAAGCCTTACTGAGCTCCAGGAGTATCCAGATGGTGGGATACCTGGACAATCTCCTATTGAGTGAACAGTCAAAAGGGTTTTTTTAACCACCAATCCGATGTGGACAGTCCGGACCTACAGGTATAAAAGTTTCAGTTGGATCCTGAACTTTCAGAAATCAGTGCTAGAAATTAGGGATGCACAGAATGGGTTTTTTGGTACCGATACCAAAAATGAAAAATACACTAGGCCGAAAACCGATACCGAAAGTGACTGTTTTAAAAAAAATAATTTTATACATGAGACTGGTCAGAGACTGGGGACATGGTACAGGAGATGGTCAGAGACTGGGGACATGGTACAGGAGATGGTCAGAGACTGGGGACATGGTACAGGAGATCAATGCAGCCTCACCAGTACCCATCATATGCAGCCTACCAGTGCCCATCATGCAGCCTGCCTGTGCCCAGCAGCCTACCAGTGCCCGTCATGAAGCTTGCCTGTGCCTCACCAGTGCATATAAAGATACACATATAAAACGCTCACACATGCGCACACACACACATAAATGCACACACATATAAAACACACATGTACACACACACACACAAACATGCACACATATAAACATGCACACACCCAAACATGCAAGACACCCACATATAAACACACACACATGTATACAAACCTATATAGACAGCCTTTTTAAAAATCAGCAGCTGCAGCACTGTACCTTCACTCTCCATGCCGAGTACTGCACTGAAGGGGGAGGCAGAGAGCACAGCACACACTGCTATACACCTCTCCCTTGCTTTCACTTTCAGAGTAAACACAGCGTGACCGAGCTCCTGCACAGCCCATTTACACATCGTCTGAGGATCGGGGAGCCCAGTTCCATATGCAGCCACCGCTCGGGGAGGGGGGCACACGGGCCCCCTGCAGCATGGGCGAGGGGAGGAGAAGAGAATAAGGACGGGCGCTCTAGGGCGGCACCAAGGGCGGGGCCCCACCCCATTTTCAGCGCCATTATCGGCGTGATTTCTCTTTTGGCAAATTGTTGAAAAGGCCATTTTTGGCCGATATGTTTCTGCAGCCGAAATTTCGATGCCCTACTAGAAATGTCACATTGCTTTGAGTATCTGGGTCTTTTTTTAGATACATCTTAGTCCATAGTTTTACTTTCCCAAAAGAAACCTGTCTCTTTTCTCTCAGACTGTCGTTCTACAGCCTAAGAGCTGCCCAACTCTGTGATTCTGCTTGAGAGTTCTGCTTTCTTCGAGGCAGTTCTGTTAGCTCATTTCCATTTCAGACCCCTATGACACAATATTCTGTCGTTGGGAGAATTGGTTCAGTATTCAGACAAACTGACACTTCTGATAATGAGGACAAGGTTATCTCTGGCCTGGTGGCTCTGGATTTCAGTTCGTTCTGGAGTTGAGTGAATTCTTCCTCCTGCTGTCTTGGAAGATCCTCAGAACAGATGCCAGCCTGAAGGGCTAAGGAGGAATCCTTGGCATATTGTTGGTGGAGATGACTTGGGTTAACAGAAGAATCTCGTCTCAATCAACATTCTGGAGCTCTGAGCGATTTGGTTATGTCTGCAACAATGGTTATCCTGACTGCAGGGTCATCTGATCTGGTTCTAGTCAGACAGCATTACAGTAGTGGCATATATCAACTTTCTACCATTAATCAGCCTTGCTCGGCGTTAACATCACAGCTGTGGACAGTTGGCAGGTAGACCAACTCAACCGGCAGCATCTGGACTTTGGAGAATATTCCAGACACTGAGAAGTTTTCCATGACCTGTGTCAGGTGAGGCTTGCCAAATGTGGACCTCCTGGCTTCCAGGTTCAACAACAAACTAGACAGGTTTGTCTCCAGATGCAGAGATTCTCTAGCAGAAGCAGTGGATGCTTTGCGGGATCAGTACAGCCTGATCTATGCCTTCTCTCCCATAAACTTCCTCCTGGTCAACTCTGCGATATAAGATAGAGGGCATTCTGGTGATTCTTACAGCTCCAAATTGGCCTGTGGTTTCTTCCAGACCAACCAGATCTTCTACCCCAAGGATCAGTTTACCACTTTACTTAACAGCCGCTGCCTTTAAAGGCATGACTGTTAAAGCCCACAATATATACAGTGGGGACGGAAAGTATTCAGACCCCTTTAAATTTTTCACTCTTTGTTATATTGCAGCCATTTGCTAAAATCATTTTAAGTTCATTTTTTCCCCCCATTAATGTACACACAGCACCCCATATTGACAGAAAAACACAGAGTTGTTGACATTTTTGCAGATCTATTAAAAAAGAAAAACTGAAATACCACATGGTCCTAAGTATTAAGACCCATTCCTCCTTGCAGATCCTCTCCAGTTTTGTCAGGTTGGATGGTAAACATTGGTGGACAGCCATTTTTAGGTCTCTCCAGAGATGCTCAATTGGGTTTAAGTCAGGGTTCTGGTTGGGCCATTCAAGAATAGTCAGAGTTGTTGTGAAGCCACTCCTCCATTATTTTAGCTGTGTGCTTAGGATCATTGTCTTGTTGGAAGGTAAACTTTCGGCCCAGTCTGAGGTCCTGAGCACTCTGGGAAAGGTTTTCGTCCAGGATATCCCTGTACTTGGCCGCATTCATCTTTCCCCCGATTGCAACTAGTTGTCCTGTCCCTGCAGCTGAAAAACACCCTCACAGCATGATGCTGCCACCACCATGCTTCACTGTTGGGACTGTATTGGACAGGTGATGAGCAGTGCCTGGTTTTCTCCACACATACCGCTTAGAATTAAGGCCAAAAAGTTCTATCTTGGTCTCATCAGACCAGAGAATCTTATTTCTCACCATCCTGGACTCCTTCAGGTGTTTTTAAGCAAACTCCATGCGGGCTTTCATCTATCTTGCACTGAGGAGAGGCTTCCGTCGGGCCACTCTGCCATAAAGCCCCGACTGGTGGAGGGCTGCAGTGATGATTGACTTTCTACAACTTTCTCCCATCTCCCGACTGCATCTCTGGAGCTCAGCCACAGTGATCTTTGGGTTCTTCTTTACCTCTCTCACCAAGACTCTTCACACCCGATAGCTCAGTTTGGCTGGACGGCCAGCTCTAGGAAGGGTTCTGGTCATCCCAAATGTCTTCCATTTAAGGATTATGGAGGCCACTGTGCTCTTAGGAACCTTAAGTGCAGCAGAAATTTTTTTTGTAATCTTGGCCAGATCTGTGCATTGCCAAGATCTGAGGCCAAGAGCAAAAAACTGTATGCCTCAAATTGCCTCTAATGTAATGTTGCAGTTAACATCATGTTTGGCAGCTTGCTGTTGTCACTTCCTTAGTTGTCCATTGGGCTGCCTATCAGGTCTGCGCATGCCTTCTGCAGACTTCATAGGCAGCCCAACAGCTAAATGGAAGCATTGAAAGAGCAGGCTGGTAATTGCAAGGCAGCACCTTAGTTTTGACAGCCTGACAAAGAAAGCAGTGTTACTGGCAGGAACGCCAGGCAAGAAAATGTTTCAGCCGATTCACCAAAACAAATAAAATCATTTGCTTAAAGTGGAATTATACGTGCCTCAAATCCAGCGATACGATGTCTACTTGCACGGCCGCTGACATTTTCGGGTGGCCGGCTTCTGGGTCTCGATCGCCAGCCACTTTTATTGGCCGGGCGGGGATGATGTCACTTATCTTCGGCATTGCCGAATTTGTACAGTGAGCTGTGTGTGCGCAGCTCACTGTACAGGCAAATGGGTAACTTTAATGCAGAAGAGACAAAGCATGTCTCTTCTGCAATAAAAATCCTGCATGTTCGCCCATTTTTATTTGGTAGCTAAAGTTCCACTTTAAGAAAACTGACACACAATGCCAGACATAGTGAAAAATACATTTGGGGTTTACATATACCAAGGAAGGCGATTTTTAAACTAGTTTGAGTGTGTTTTTCTCTTTAACATATTCAATAACTTGATATGTTTTATATAAAACCATTTTATATTTGTAGATATAAAAAGATATATTGTAGATATAGAAAAGATATATTTACATGTTAACACCTGCTGCTTTCATTCTTTCAGCCAGAGATTGTTGAAGGATGTCGATTACCTGTCCTTCGCAAGAATCAGGACAATGAAGTGGAGTGGCGTACGTGATTCTGATAGTCTCTTGTTTGTTATTCATTGTTTTTAAATAAATACATAATGTGTAATATACTCTAAATCTGAGAATATACAGTGCCTTGCAAAAGTATTCACCCCCCTTGGCATTTTTCGTGTTTTGTTGCCACACAACCTGGTATTAACATGGATTGTTTGAGGATTTGCATCATTTAATTTACAGAACATACCCACAACTTTGAAGATTATTTTTTTTTTTTGAAGCAAATAGCAGAAAAAAGTCATTGTGCATAACTATTCATCCCCCTAAAGTCAATACTTTGTAGAGTCACCTTTTGCGGCTATCACAGCCCCAGGTTGCTTTGGATCAGTCTCTATGAGCTTGCCACATCTTACCACTGGGGTTTTTGCCCATTCCTCCTTGCAAAACTGCTCCAGCTCCTTCAAGTTGGATGGTTTGCCCTTGTGAACAGCAATCTTTAAGTCTGACCACAGATTTTCTATTGGATTGAGGTCTGGGCTTTGACTAGGCCATTCCAACACATTTACATGTTTCCCCTTAAACCACTCAAGTGTTGCTTTAGCAGTGT
This sequence comes from Aquarana catesbeiana, assembly GCF_042186555.1. NCBI lineage: Eukaryota > Metazoa > Chordata > Amphibia > Anura > Ranidae > Aquarana > Aquarana catesbeiana. The sequence continues at coordinate 211,409,088 of NC_133334.1, read as the reverse complement.
GTTTGGGGACATTGTCCTGCTGGAAGGTGAACCTCAGTCCTAGCCTCAAATCACACACAGAGTGGTACAGGTTTTGCTCAAGAATATCCCTGTATTTAGCATCATCCATTTTTCCCTCAACTCTGACCAGTTTCTCAGTCCCGACTGCCACCATGTTTCACTGTGGGGATGGTGTTCTTTGGGTGATGTGTTGGGTTTGTGCCAGACATAGCATTTCCTTTGATGGCAAAAAGTAAAATTTTAGTCTTGTCAGACCAGAGTACCTTCCTCCATACATTTTGGGAGTCTCCCACATGCCTTTTCGCAAACTCAAAATGTGCCATTTTGTTTTTTGCTGAAAGTAATGGTTTTCTTCTGGCCACTCTGCCATAAAGCCCAACTCTATGGAGAGTACGGCTTATTGTCGTCCTATGTACAGATACTCCAGTCTCTGCTGTGGAACTCTGCAGCTCCTCCAGGGTTACCTTAGGTCTCTGTGCTGCCTCTCCGATTAATGCCCTCCTTGCCTGGTCCGTGAGTTTTGGTGTGTGGCCGTCTCTTGGCAGGTTTGCTGTCGTGCCATGTTCTTTCCATTTTTTTATGATAGATTTGATGGTGCTCCTAGGGATCATCAAAGATTTGGATATTTTTTTTATAACTTAACACTGACTTGTACTTCTCAACAACATTGTCCCTTACTTGTCTGGAGAGTTCCTTGGTCTTCATGGCAGTGTTTGGTTAGTGGTACTTCTTGCTTAGGTGTTGCAGCCTCTGGGGCCTTTCAAAAAGGTGTGTATATGTAATAACAGATCATGTGACACTTTGCGCACAGGTGGACATCATTTCACTAATTATGTGACTTCTGAAGGTAATTGGTTGCACCAGAGCTTTTTATGAGCTTCATAACAAAGGGGGTAAATACATACATGCCAATTTATCATTTTTTTTTTATTTCTGAAAAATAGTTTTATGTATATATTTACTAATTTTTACTTTAGACTGTTGTGTTCTGATCCATCACATATAATTCAGATTAAAAAACATTGAATTAAAGGCTGTAATGTAACAAAATGGGTAAAAAGCCAAGGGGGTGAATACTTTTGCAAGGCACTGTATAATGTACAAATCAAAATCTAATTGTCAGTTATGAGGGTATTATAATATCCTGTGGTATTTTAGCACAAAATGACTGAAATCCATTTTTTTTTTTTTGTTTTGGATAAAGTGGGTTATATCTAAATATTTTAGAAAATGATCTCACTAAGATTCTATAGATAAATGACAATATGCCCTTTAGTTAGATGCTATTTTCTGTATTATTTTTAGCACTGGCAGAAATCCTGAGTGTTAAAGACTTATCTGCAAAGAAACTGTTCTACGTTCACTACATTGACTGTAAGTAAACTATCTATTCATAAAATATTATTTTGGTTATTTAGTAGAATTTGTATTGTATGTTTTTAGATGCCTTCAAAAACTTAAATTGCATGTTATGATTTACAGTTTCCTGCAGATGCTGTTTCTCTGTGTACTAATATCGGTTGTAGATTTGTGGGATTTTGTGTTATTGGAAGCTGATGAGTGTGTTCTTCAGTTGGGAAATGTTGGCTGTATGAAACAAAATCTCTCTTCACATAAGAATTAGTATAGTTAAAAATGTTTTAAATTTTAAAGTTGAACAGACAAATATACTACATGCAACTCTTTCTACTACTGAAGTTGCTGGGAAACAGTGTAGTGGTCTGTGTTCCACCCAAAAATGGAACTTCCCCTTATCTGGTTCCTCCCACCTCTGGTGTCACATTTGGCACCTTTCGGGGGGGGGGGGGCAGATACCTGTCTAATGCAGGTATTTCCCTCCACTTCTGGTGATAAATTGCCGCAGAATCTGCATCGATCTACGCCATGTCCGGCCCCTCCTCTGTCCCCCCCCCCCCCCCCCCCCGCTGTCTTCTGGGAGACACACTGGTCCCAGAAGACAGCAGGAACCAGTCAGGACGTGCAGTGCGACTCGCTCATGCGCACTAGGGAACCAGGCCGTAAAGCCGCAAGGCTTCATTTCCTGATTCCCTTACTGAAGATGCCGACGCCACTACCCGGGAGCCAAGGGACAGGTTGGCTTCGGGTGAGGACAGCGCGGGCACCCTGGACAGGTAAGTGGCCATATTTATAAAAGTCAGTAGCTGCTGACTTTTTACATTTTTTTTTTTTTTTCTCGGCAGAACTCCGCTTTAAGGGATCGTTCATACCAGGCATGTTTTCATGGACTGTTTGCATCTTGTAATGCATTTCTGGGCTGCGTCAGCAGTTTGCAAATTTTCTCTGCATGGTCCCATCTGTTAAATTGGAGGCTCCAGTACCTGAACATAACAAATGTCAAAATGTGTGGCAGTATGTTTTATGGTATGAACAAGGCAGAGGGAGACAGATTTTTATGACAGCAGTATTTTAGCAGCACTGCTTTCTCAGGTGATCACTATAAAATCTTAGTAATTGACAACAGCTACCCAATGGGAGGAATCAGCAGAGTGATGCAAGCACCATGTTTGCGTCTCTCTTCTAAACATAAAAATGAAGCAAAGGCTGCTCCTAATTAACAAAAGGGTCACAAAATCCTCTGTTAATTGGGAGCTCAATTCTTTGTTCTGCTGCGTCTGACAGACACAGCACATGACCATGATAGCAGGAGCTGCACGCTCTGATCTCTCTGCCAACCCCACTCCCGGCTCGGCTCAGAGCAGGGGGGGGGGGGTGCAGGGTTGTTAGCTCTGCAGGCTCTGCTCGTGTAGTGTAATCACTAGAGAGGAGTGTGAACAGTCTCCCAAAAGCTCACATCCCTTACAACAAGATCGCACCTAGTGGGATTCTGCATCAGTTTTCTTCATGAAAACCTGCCATATTGGCGCAGGAATCTGACTTAATTTCCCTGTATGTGTTTATCTTCCAGTTTCTTTACTATGATAGTGGCTGAAAGTAATATTTTGCTTACAGAGAGTGCACAGTGTATGGAACATGCAAACACCAGACATGCTCCCATAAACACTTGGTACACATGTATTTTTAAATATTATTGTGTTATATTAAAGAGTGACTCCATTTTTGCTGAGAAAAAAAAGTAATCCATTCTGGGTGCTCAGTGTACTTTTGCAAGCATTTTTAACATTTTTTGTTGCAGATTCCTACCTGTTTCTGACCAGATGGAATAGCTTTTTGTTAGGCTGGATTCACACCTAGGCATTTTTAGTGCTTTTTGCATTTTGCAGATTTGCACTACAGTCCATTTAACATGGTTTCCTATGGAACACGTTCTGTAGTGCTAATCTGCAAAATGCAAAAAGCACTAAAAATGCATAGGTGTGAATCCAGCCTCAGACTATGCCATGTGCAGTGTAATTCAGAAAAGGAGTAACTGAGTATAATCACCTGATGCACTTTCAGTGTTCTGAACATTGCATTGCAGTTTCTGCATCTCTTATGAGGTCATTAACCCTTAGGGAGTGTCTCACCAAAAACCCAACGTTTTTTTCTGTATAACAATTCACAGAACAGATTGCCATATTGGATTGAATTTTACAAAAAATTAAAGTGGCTGCAGATTGAAAATAAAGGTATTTTTTTATTAATAATAATACTAAATTACAGTATGGCTTGATAGCAATTGTATGTGTTATATTATTATTTTTTTCCCATGAAAGTGGAGTTACTTCAAACAAACCAATACAATATATGTTGTAGCATAATGTATTTTCATAGAGCTGTGTAAAGAAAAAATTTGATTATTTGTTTATTATTACAGTTAATAAGCGGCTAGATGAGTGGGTTACTTACGACCGTTTAGACTTGAAAAAAATCCAGTTTCCAAAAAAAGAGGCAAAGACTCCAACCAAGAATGGGCTTTCTGGGTCAAGGCCCAGCTCGCCAGAAAGAGAAGTGGTGAGTAATCTGACATGATGATAAGCAGATTTTCACCTCTGTGTGTGTGCCAAATGTGCACTGTAGCTTGGATTAAAAAAGCAGTCATTAAAAACTGGACACACCTGAAAAAAAACATGCAGTTAATTGTACAGGATCAGATCAAGGGTTCAATACTTGCCTTGCACTAATCATAGCCATTTGTAAAAAAAAAAAAAAAAAAAACATTATTAAGCCAACCTGTTCCAAAATTTTGCATTTGATTTGTAAGTGGTCACCACCAGGCTGGCTCTCATTAATTCAGTCCATAACAAAGGTGTCACTCATTTGCATCAGGAATCTTTTAAATGTGGCTGGTCTAAATGAAAGAGAGCATCTATTTGGAGGGCTTGATAACAAAAGTGATAATTTTTGTAGAGCGATATGATGGCAGGCATGCCTGAGAATTAAAGCCAGCATGCTTCAAGAAATGATCAGTTTTTGGTAAAATTAATTTCCGAACTAGAATTATCAACTCTTTTCTTGACAAGGCCTTTACACAACTGGGTGTTAATGTTAGCATGTTAATGCTAGACGGAGTATCATATTCACAAACATTCTGAAAATAAAGTTTGATTAAGCCTTCTCTAGGCTTGGAGTGCTTAATGCCATTGTTATGGCTGTAGACTTAAACAGGATTTTAGTAGATTTTTTTAAAAATATGATTTTATAGCTACAGGAAACTTTCACCACATCCACATTGTTTTCCAGGCTGCGTAATGATTACGTGATGCATTCAGAAATTTTCTCCAAAAACTTTGCTGTGCTTGGTGCCTCACAAATTTTCTCATTTTGTGTAATAGAGATTTTTTTAGGACCACATACATGCATTCTTTTTCATTGGGTTGTTAATGAAAGTGATACTAAACACACACTAACAATTTACATTGTCCCTTCTGTATGTGGATGATGGCACTGTAATAATTTTAATTAAAAAATATATATATTTTTTAAGTACCTTTCTCCTAATTGATATACAGCTGTCACGTGACCCAGATCTTTCCCAGCCTGTCTGCAGGAAAATAAGCAGGATGAGCATCTAGTCCTCTGCTGCTTGTCACATGTTAAAAAAAAAAAAAAACAAAACAAAAAAATACAGCCTTTGGAATACAGAGTAAAAATAATTGATATCCATAAACTGTTTTAAATTGGCATACAAATTTATATTTGAAATCATTATTTTATTTTGTGGAAATAGTATGGTGTGGGTGTCCCACCCCTCCAGCCTGTTTCTTAGAATAAGAGTGAGGTGAAGCCTCCATCAATCAGGATGTTATATCCCACCCCAATTGCGTTTAGCTGGTTAGTGGGCATGGAGGAGGAGGGAGGGAGTTGGCTGTCATTTACCACTGTGTATATGCTCACATATGTGACTCTCTAGTCAAATGGGCTGCTCAGATATGATAGGGAGGAAATGCTCAGCATAGAAACTCACTGAAATCTGAGCAGAGATGCAACCACAGCTGCAAAATCCCTAGCTGAATTAGAGACTTGAACAGAATGTGGCGATAGAGAGCAGCAGGATCAACCAGTTTTTTGCAGAATACAGAAAACGAATCTCCCGCAACAGTAAAATCTGTCTGTATATGCAGAATAGCATGCTTGTTATACTCACTACTCACTGTGGAACTTAAGTGATTAATCCTCAGCATTGTGTAAAAAGGCTGTTTGATCCTGTATGCACAGATCCTCCCCTTCCTGCACGGTCATTCTGGACAAGGTAAGGTAGTCCTTCTGCACATGCTCAGTTTGGTCTCAATTACTGGAGAGAACATTTCCTGTTTCAGTTGAGCTGTTCAGGTTAAATGATATTGGCATGATACATTTGGCTGTGTGTACAGATTCTGAATGAAAGCCTAGTAACTAAAAAAGAACGCAATGGGTGGGATGTCACTTCTTGATTGAGGGATGATCCGCCTCCCATAAAATCATAAGGTCACAGGCTATAGTGGATTTCAAGAGGCAGTGATTCCCATAAACGACATAACGCCACTGTATTGTTTTTTCAGTGTTCTTTTTTGACACCTCAACAGCATCAGTTACAGCCTGCAGACGTGCATATTGAGGTAATGGATATTTCTAAACTTTAAAAATACATTTATTTCCCAATTTCTAAATTCATAAATAATACAGATTGTACCAAAAATGTGTTATGTTTTCTTTTTTTCATATTTGTGATCTCTCTCTTTCTCTTTCTGTCCTTATTGAAATAGGGAATACTATGTTAACAATAAAGATGCCACCCCAGGTGAATGATTAAAGTGTTACTAAACCCACAACAGTAAAATCAGTCTGTATATGCAGTAAGGCTCCATGCACACTGAAGCTCATAAACTGACGTTTTTGGGAGTTTGTGCGTTTTTTTTTTTAACAGCCCCTTAAACTCCCCTCTATGTTATCCTATGTGTCCATGCACACGGACGTTTTTGGATGTTTATCAGCAGTGGAGTTTACTGGCTGTTTTCTGAACGCCATAAAATCACCTTCAGGAGTCGTTTTTCTGACCACAAAAAACGCCAAATGCTGATAAACCTCGATAAACGCTCAAAAAGGTGGCTTACCAGCGTTTTTTTAACATATTTGAGCCATTGGAAAAAAAAAAAAAAAAAAAACCACAACGATAAAAACCGCTAATAAACGCTATTGCAAAAACATTGAAAGACTTGCTGCAAAGCTACTGGTATTTTATTTTAACGTCCAGTGTGCATGGAGCCTAAAGTATGCTTGTTATAGCCCTTAGTGGGGAACCTAATGGGTTAATCCTCTGCATTGCGTAAAAAGGCTGTTCAATTCTGTCTCCTCTGATCATCTCCTTTTTCCAGAGACTCCAAAAAATAACCTGATATTCACAGAGTCTATAGAGTCAGGCTGCTCAGTTTGGTGTGTATTGCTAGAGTTTTTGTTTTGTTGTTTTTTTTTTTTTTTTTTTTGGGAGGGTGCATGTGATCAGCACAGGGCCAGTCAGCACTGTCCAGACAGAGGATCAGGGTTCTTGAAGTCTGATAGGATAATTGTGGGAGAAATGAAAATTCCTCCAGCAAGCTATCAGCACACACTGATAAAAGTCACAAGATTGCTCTAACTGCTATATACAGCTGATGAAAAAGGATAATTATTAGTTTATATTTACTAAAACGACTGCATTTCCATGTTCTGTGTACTGTGGGAGACCAGATATAGTGAATTCAAGAACAGCATGTAATGCAGCATTTATTGATAGTTTTTTATGCTGTGGGTTTAGTGACACTTTGAGGAAGTTAAGCTTGTCACAAACTGCCACAATTTGAATTGAGCATAAAAATACTTTTAGTGCAAAGCACAAGTACATTTTTTTTTTAAATGTTTGGTTTTTCACAAGTAATCTCTGCCTATATTGTTAAAAAAAAGACAATAGCTTCACTGTAAAAGTGTTTCCAAAAAAACAAAGCCAAAGTGTCTGATCATTAATCATTATTTACTATATATTGCTGCCTGTTATATGCAACTCATTTTGTGTTTCAGAATCGGACCCTCAGGTCCCAACAGTTTAACTTGTGTATTGTTCACTTGACCTGATGCTGGATTTTTAACTTGTCTATATAATTTTATATAATTTATTAGTAAAAGTCTTAAATCTGATCTGTGTAGGGAACTTTAGTTTTCAGCTTTAGAAAATCATCTAATACTTGGCATTCCAGCTTAAGTTTTTCATCTGTGTCTGGTTTAAAGGGCTGCTTTGCCACCCCTATCCTAGGCAGGTGGTGACTGTGTACATAAGTGTCAGTCTTAAAAAATAATGACACAGGCAGATTATTTCTGAACCTCTGTCCCTGACACAGTGACATACATTGAGAAGAGATTTTTATTGTCTCTTCACACAGCAATGATAAAGTAAAATCCGTAAGTGTGACCCTCCCACTGTATTGGGGAGAGGTGATAAGCCTGTGTCATTCCTTTTCCACAGAGGAAGATTCCTGAACTCATTCTACCTCCAGTTGCAGCCCCTGCGGGAGGAGGAAAATCTCTCCCTGTTCCAGTAAGATATCATCTCCCATACTTCCATTCATGTCTGTTTCCCTGATTTCAGTATTCTCCGTAAGATCAACTTTCCTTATTGTATTTTATTTCCTTTTTAATGACTTACAAGTTACTTTGCTCTTCCATCAGAAACGGAAAGTAGAAATTGTATCACCAGCCACTCCAGTTCCACCAGTGGTAGAAACCACTCAGGCCTCAGTCTTTCCACAGGTAAAACATACAATGACAAGCAGTTTTGATTATGTTGGTTTCACTACCATTGTAAATATTTGCGTGTAATTCGCTTGTCAGTTTTTATTTTTCTTGCTGTAAAGGTCAATTTAAGTATTCCGTTTTCTCTTTTGTTCACTTGGGGATGTTGTGTGCATGTGATTATTTTTAAGGTTGTATTTGCTAGTACATATTTTGGGGAAAAAAAGCAAGAAGTTGTCTTTTTAATAAATAGCTTCCAGATTATAATATACTAATTTTATGATAGATATTTTTTTATACAGAAAATCATCCGGTTTATCCAGCCCATTTCTGACCACAAACATAGCTTATTTTTCATGGTACACATGACATTCACACACATACACAAATTGCCTATTTTCTGGAAGAGTGCACAGAAAATAGGCTGTACTGTTAAAACTGGCTGATATTGAAATGATCGGATATGGTATAAGTCAGCCCTCAAAATTTCCACTCACCTGCTCGCATTTAGTGAGTGGAAATTAGTGGAGGGCGAGTGTGGAGCGTTGGTGGACCGAGCTGACCATTTCCTGGCTGATCGCTTCTGGCAGAAGTTTGTGCGGCCATCAGAGCAGCCCGGAGGGGGGCTTACTGCCCCCCGGACCTCTCTGATGTCCTGTAAAAAAGGCCGCACCACTTCTGCCAGAAGCAATCAGCCCGGAAACTGTCAGGATGATCTGGCGGACGGAGCACACAGAGTGGGGATCTAACGCCGAGACACTGCTTCTATATGAATAGCCTGCCACTGTCAAATGAAGTCCTGCCTCCTGGATCGGCACTGGACTAGTGTGCTGTCTATTAGAGTATCAAAGTAGAAAAGTGCAGCGCTAGTCTATATGTGAAAATAAACAAATATGTGACTCTATATGGCAAAAGTCAAGTGATAAAGGCACAAAAAACAATGACATAGCAGGAATGTGCAAGTTAGTGTCTCAGGAAAGAATGACAATCCCAAAAGTCTATAAATAATTAAACCGGAAGATCCTCTCCCAAGCAGGGGAGTGACAGTGTCTTGGAGGGGCTGTGGACACTTGTAAGGAGGCGACCACAAGTTGCAATGACACTCCAATCTTCAAGAAAAAAGGTGGGTACTTTTACCGGATCAGTAGGACGCATCTACCATATAGCAGTGCGTCAGTAAGGCAAAAAGGGGATGGTCATCCAGGATATCCAACCAGTTAGTGTCTTCCGGGTCCCGACCACCAATGGAGGGGTGGTGTCCTAGGCAGGCTGTGGATCTCCAATGCACCCGATCTCCGATATCGGAATTGAGCGATCACAAGCAAATGGTTCTATCTGTAGTTTGCCTTGGTCTTTTAGGTCAGTGGTTGTTGACGTCCTTTTTTTTTCCCCCCCACAAATAGAGCTTTCTTTTGGTGGTATTTGATCACCCCTGCGGTTTTTATTTTTTGCGCTATAAACAAAAAAAGACAATTTTGAAAAAAACAAAAGAAACTTTTTTTTACTTTTTGCTATAATAAATATCCCAAAAAAATATATAAAAAATGAATTTCTTCCTCAGTTTAGGCTGATATTTAATTCTTCTACATATTTTTGGTAAAAAAAAAAAAATCACAATAAGCGTGTATTGATTGGTTTGCGCAAACGTTATAGCGTCTACATAGGGGATAGATTTATGGCATCTTTATTATTAATTTTTTTTTTTTTTATTAGTAATGTCGGTGATCTGCGATTTTTATTGTGACTGCGACAATGCGGCGGACAGATCGGACACTTTTGACACTATTTTGGGACCACTGACATTTATACAGCGATCAGAACTAAAAATAGCCACTGATTACTGTGTAAATGTCACTGGCAGGGAAGGGGCTAAACACTAGGGGGTGATCAAGGGGTTAAGTGTGTTCCCTCAGTGTGTTCTAACTGTAGGGGGGATGGACTCACTAGAACATGACAGAGATCACTGCAAGCAGTGGATCCCTGTCATGTCATTAGGCAGAACAGGGAATTGCCTTATCTCCCCGTTCTGCCTCTCCGTGTCATGATCGTGGGCCACCGGCGGACATCGAGTCCGCGGGACCCGCAGCGCGTGCCCGCTAGCCTGCGATGATGGAAGGACGTGCAGATACACCCATTTGCGCAGCCGTGCCATTCTGCTGACGTACATCGTCGTGCAGCAGTCGGCAAGTGGTTAAAGATTTATATCAGAGTGACGCTGATATCAAATTTTCATAAGGTTCAAGGGGACAATAGCATTTCATCAAAATCTGAGGGGATGAAGTGATCAATCCACGGGCACCATAAAAGTTCATGTTTCAGAGTTTTGTCCTGGAGGACTGCTTCTATTTTGGCATGGATTATGGCTCTGGTGACTCTGTTTTTGGTCTCTACAATGTTTAGATGAGGAGTTTTCCATGCCTTGGCGATTGTTTGTTTAGTGGTAACCTGCAGGAGGAGTTTAAATTAGAGGAGAGTCACATCCAAAGGTTTTTTGAGTAAGGCTTTAACTGGATTTGGGTCCAATAAGCTGTTAAAAAGTGTGGAAAGGATATAGAAAATTTCAATCCAAAAGGTTTTAACCAATGGACAGGTCCACCTAATGTGGTGGTGGGTGTCTGCTTCTGTGCAGTCACGAAAGCAGAGAGGGGAGTATGAGGCCAGGCATTTGGAAATCCGAGCAGAGACAAGGTACCAGCGCATGAGGACTTTGTAGTTCGTTTCCAATGCTACAATATTTTGAGAGGCTGATTTTGGTTGCTTTCCATATATCTGACCAGTCTTTGGCATCTAGTTAAAGTCCCAGGTCCCTCTCCCATTTAACTGCATATTGTAGTGAAGTGGGGGGTCTAGTAGCTGAGCATAGAGGTCAGAAATTAGACTGCGAGCGTGTGGATCTTTTGTTACAAGTGCGCTCAAATATTGACATGGCTGGCAAAGACGTGTCTCTATGGAGGCAGGGGGTAAAGAAATGTTTAATTTGGAGATAGCAGAAAAGTTCAGTGTATGGGAAACCATGAGTTTCGCATAGGAATGGGAAATGGCTTAAATGTGTCGGGTGTGGTAAACTTAGATGCTCGGATAAGATTGGATGAAGACCACCTATTGAATGATGTGGGAGAAATCCAACCGGGGTAAAAAGCCAGGTTGTGGAGGTATGACAGAAGTGGGTTATGGGGGGATTGGAGGCCAAATTTGTTTTTGAGCCTATCCCAGATAGTGTAACTATGTTGGTTTATGGGGTTCTGTGGTCGCATTGGCGAAGCCATAGTATGTTGGCTACTGATAATGGGTCACAATCTACAGACTCGAGTGCGACCCATAATGGTGTTTCTTGTGTGGCGTGGTATTTAGGTAACTGGGCTACTTGCGCGGCTTGAAAGTATTTAGTAAAGTTAGGGATTCCTAGGCCCCCCTAGATTTAGGGAGGAAGAGGATGTTTCTGGCGATGCGAGGTCTAGTGTTGCCTTTAGATATAGTGGAGAGTACGTCATTCATTGTAGGATTCAAAGGAAATGTCATGGGGCGGTGATCGGTAAGACCCGAAATAGATATAGTATTTTCGGCAATATGGTCATTTTAACGATGGTGATGCGGCCTAGCCATGCCAGGGGTAACGCAGACCAAGAGGACATGAGGTTGGTTAGATGTGTTAGCATCGTAGGGTAATTGGATGAGCATAATGCCGCAGGGTCTGTGGTTAAGTTGATGCCAAGGTAGAGGATATAATGAGGTGACCAGGAGAACTGGAGGACCTGTTGGAGTTGGGATAGGAGTGATGGGGTTTAGTGAAATGCCAAGGGCTTTATGAATACTTTTTCAAGGCACTGATAGGCTGCACTGATGGGCAATGATAAGCAGCACTGATAGGCTGCAATGATGGGCTGGACTGATATGCTGCGCTGATGGGCACTAATAGACCGCACTGATGAGGCAGTGTTTAGGGGCGGGCAGGATCAGAGTTGGGTGGGGAAAATGGTGGCGAGTAACACTTAAGGTCTGGCTAGTGGCTCAGGACTTGAAATTTTGAGCTCTGGTATAAATTATATGGAACAATGACTTTGTCTTAGCAGTCTCAACTAATTCTTTTCCCATAGACTCAGAATAATCTTCTACACAGTATTTAGTGTTCTATAAAAAGGAATTAAAAAACCTGTAGGAATTTTCCTGTCTATACTGGGAAAATTATTGAAATGAATGTGGTCCTGCAAGATTTAAAGCAGAGCTCCCCCCAAAAGGGGAAGTCCTGGTTCTGACAGGTACTCGCTTCCGCTGGGATCACCTAGGCTATCTGACTGGAAGTTCTCCTCTCCCCCTCCCTCCCTTCAGCCTTCTGGGACATTTCACAGGTCCCAGAAGACTGCAGGACCATTCACAGTGCATAGCACGACTCGCGCATGCGCAGTGGGCCCCTGGCTGTGAAGCTGCTGGGTGCCCACAGTTGAAATGCCGGGGAGAGAAGCCTGTGGGAAGGGATGGCTCGGTTTAGCACATCGCTGGATCCTGGAACAGGGGAGTGTGTATTTATTAAAAGTCAGCAGCTACAGTTTTTGTAGCTGCTGACCTTTAATTAACACAAAAACGACTTAATGTACCTTGTATAAGTGTGTTCCTTGAAATATAACTAAAGGCAAAACTTTTTTTTATTGTTTTGGATAGAGTGGAGAGGTATTTTTTTTTTTTTTTTTTTTTTTTTTTTTTTTCCACTTCAGCGAAAATTTTCCGAGAGACATTATTTCAACTTTATGTGTCAAACTTTATCTCTTCTCCTTTTTCACATCATTGTGGATTGTTTCCGTCACATCTTTATTATTTTTCCCTTCTAGGATATTCTTAAATATTTTTAAAAACCGGCGACAAACCGCCTTCTATAATTATAAACCCTATTATTATCTTATTCTCTCTCAGTTCCTCTTATTTCCCCCCACCCCCCCTCCCCCTCCCCTGTGTCTGGTCCGTTCCTTTATGTTATTTATTTATCCACTTGGCTCTGCACCTGTTCTTTCTTTTATCCTATCTAAATAAATATCCGAGACTTTGTAGTTTTTCCAACTTTCCCATCTACTATTATCCCCTTTCTCTCCTCCTTCCATTTTGTAGTGATAATCTATTTCCTTTAGCCAGTTTCTAATGTCTGGTTTTCCACTTTTTAGCCAATTCTTGGGAATTAAGGCCTTGGCCGCATTCAGGAGGTTAGGTATTATTGATTTTCTATATTGTTTCTTAGGTTTATTGTAGATATGGAAGAGGCATGTCCAAATATTTTGTTCTATTTCTTCTCCAGTTATTTCCTTTATGTTGTTTAACACTTCCTTCCAGTACTCCATTATTATTGGGCATTCCCACCATATGTGTATGATCGTTGCTATTTGGCCACATTTTCTCCAACACAAGGAGGTTCTATCTTGATGGAATCTGTGTATTCTTACTGGGGTCATATACCATCTTGATACTAGTTTATAATTCATTTCTATGGTCTTCATGTCCCAGGCCTTATTATATCCCATTTCTATCATTTTTTCCACTTTTTGGTTATCTATTTTTAAATTCATTTCTTTTTCCCATTGATTTATATATTCTGGTCTTTCTTGTGCTTCCAAATCTGTCAGTATACTATAAATTTTTGATGTTCCGTTTTTTAATGGTGTTTCATTGCTACATAGCTTTTCCAGTGCAGTTAATTTTGTTTCATCTCTCAGTGGGTGTGGTATTGTGCTTACTAGGTGCCTTATTTGAATATAATTCCATTCATTCATCTTCCATCCATTCCTTTCCTCTATTTCTACTCGTGTTCTTATTTTGCCATTTCTAGTGATATCTTTCAGTCGTGGGTTACCTATTCCTTGAATTTCAAATATTTCCCTCCCAGGGGTGAAGAGATTTGATCCTGTGAGTGCTAATAGTGGTGAATTATATTTCCATTCATTCTTTAAGTGAATGGTGTCCCAAATTTTAAATACATTTTTTGTTATTTCGTGCGTGTCGGTGTCCAATATTCTATATTTCCGTGGAATCCAAATATTCTTATGTAGTGTGGCTCCACTTATTGTGTTTTCCATTTCCACCCATTTTTTTTCATTTTTCTCATTTGTCCACTCTAACATTCGTGTTAAAACTATGGCTTTATAGTACCTACTTATATCTGGGACGGCAAGACCCCCATGCTCCTTTTTCCTTGTGATCAGCGTGTATTTAATTCTTGTTTTTTTATTAAGCCATATGTATTTTAGCAGGATTGTTTTAATTATTTTAAAAAAGCTCTGCGGGATTTTTACTGGTAACATCTGTAATCTGTAATTTATTTTAGGTAATATCGTCATCTTAAACATATTTATTCTTCCAATCCATGAAAGTGGCTGTATTCTTAACTTTTTCATTTCTTCTTTGACCTCATTGATCAGTGGAATAAAGTTTGCCTGATAAATTTTTTCGACTCTAGGAGTTATTTTAATTCCAAGGTAATTGAGTTCTTTTACCCAAGTAAATGGGAATTCTTTTTGTAAAAACTGAACTTCCTTTTCCTCTAGACCTATGTTTAATATTTCCGTTTTTATTGGATTAATTTTGAAGTTTGACAGTTCTCCGTATTTTTTAATTTCTTTCAGTATGTTTGGGAGTGACACTCTTGGGTTGGATACGTACATCAAGATGTCGTCCGCGTAGGCAGCGATCTTATGCTCTTTTCCTCCTAGTTTCGCTCCTTCTACCTCTTTGTTATTGCGGAGTGTTACTAATAGTGGTTCTAAGGCCAATACATATAATAGTGGAGACAGTGGACAGCCTTGCCGTGTTCCATTGTGCATCTTAAATTTTGGAGAGAGTCTACCGTTTACTTTTACGACTGCTGTCGGGCCATTATACAAATTTGTTATCCACTTCATCATTTTTGTCCCAATACCCAAGTGCCGCAATGTATCCATCATGAAACCCCAGTCTACCCTGTCAAATGCTTTTTCTGCATCCAATGACAGGAATAGAACTGGGGTCTCATTCTGCACCTTCTTGTGCAACATCAATAATGATTTTAGGCTGTTGTCCCGCCCCTCTCTCCCCGGGACAAAACCAGTTTGGTCCGGGTTGATCCACAGTGGGATTAGTTTTTTTATCCTAGTGGCCAGGATCTTGGAGTACAGCTTCGTATCAGCGTTCAATAGGGCTATTGGCCTGTAGCTTGAGCAGTTAACTTTGTCTTTCCCTTCTTTTGGTAGTATTGTAATATGAGCTAATAACGATTCACTTCTTATTTCTTCATCTTCCCCTAAGGAATTCATATATTCTAATAGTTTTGGAGTCAGCTGTTCTTCAAATTTTTTATAGTATTTGACCGTAAACCCGTCTGGTCCTGGGCTTTTTCCTACGGGAGTTTCCTTTAATGCCAGTTTTACCTCTTCATGCGTAATATTTTTTTCCAATTCTTCTAGTTGGTCTATTTTTAGTTTTGGTAAGTTTGCTTTTTTTAAATATTCTTGTATCTTCTTTGTTCTTGTATTCGCTTCTTTCCAACTTTCCTGTCCTTTTATTGCATAAAGGGAGCTGAAGTATTTTTGAAATGTTATCGCTATATCTGTGGTTTTATTTACCACTTCTCCTTTTTCATTTTTGATCTTCTCAATGTAATTCAAAGACTTCTTTTTTTTTACCAGATTTGCTAGGTATTTTCCTGGTTTATTAGCCCATTTATATTTTTCTTGTACTACTCTGTTGTAGTCCTTCCTTTCTTCTTGTTCCATCCAGTCTTTTAATTGCTCTCTCTTTTGAGATAGTAGGCCGAAGATTTTGTTGTTTACTTGATTTTTGTGTTTTCGTTCCAATTCATAAATTTCTTTAATTATTTGTTGCATGTTTGTTTTCCTTTCCTGTTTTTTTCTTGCCCCTATAGCTATTAACTTGCCCCTAATAACAGATTTATGCGCCTCCCATATTGTTGCTTTCGATACTTCTGGTGTATCGTTTTCTTCAAAATATCTTTTAATTTCTTCTATGATGCTTATTTCGGTCTCACTGTCTTCTAA
Organism: Aquarana catesbeiana; assembly: GCF_042186555.1. NCBI lineage: Eukaryota > Metazoa > Chordata > Amphibia > Anura > Ranidae > Aquarana > Aquarana catesbeiana. Next base: position 211,392,940 of record NC_133334.1, on the reverse strand, counting down.
TAAAGTTTCGTTGATTCTCCATGGACCCCTTTCAAGGACTTCTCCTTTTATTTTCATTCTCAAGATTACTGGGCTGTGATCTGAGGCGGTTATTATGCCTATTTTTGTTTCTTCTATTTCTTCCAAGTTTCTATGTTCGACCATGATGTAATCCAATCTGGAGTAAATTTTGTGTACTGTTGAGTAGAATGTGTAGTCCTTTGTGCTGGGGTGCTGAATTCTCCAAGGGTCTATTAGTTGTTGTTCATATAATGTTCTTTTTAATTTCTTTAGTTGATTTACCTCTTTGTCCCTTACTCTTGAGGTACTGTCCATTTTATTATCCATGCTGAAGTTGAAGTCTCCAGCTAGTATTAATTTCCCTTGCTTGAATTCCATTAGTATTTTAATTATATCTATCAAATATTTTTTAGGGTTCTTATTAGGACAGTAGACATTGGCCAATGTATATTTTACCCCATGTATAGTTCCTGTAATAAAAAGATATCGACCCTCCGGGTCTATTTTCCTTTGATCTATTAGAAAACGTACATTTTTCCCTATACCGATGGCTACTCCTTTGGCCCTTCTTATTGGCGAGTCTCCTTGATACCATGTTGGTATGTTTCTTGAATAAATTTTGGCACTTGAGTTTTGGGTTATATGCGTCTCCTGTAGGAAAATTATTTCTGCTTTACTTTTTTCTAGTTCTCGGAGGATGATATTTCTCTTCCCTGGGGAATTTAGTCCTCGGACATTGTAAGAGATTATTTTTATGCTGTTTACATTTTCCATTCTTGTGCCTTTTCTTCCCCGCCCGTCCTCCGGCCCTCCCCCCCACGCGGTCCCCCTAGGAGACCGGATGGAGGGGACACCCAGCGGACGCACGGGGTCTCCTCATCTCTTGTCTCAGAATAGGTGTGCCTATGTAACCACTCATGTGACTCAGACCTCTCCCTCCCCACCCTCCCTCCCCCTCCCCTCCCTCCTCCCACCCTCCCCCTCCCTTTTTTCTGATATGGGTTTTTTACCCCCATATTCTCTAGAGCTGAGAGCATTTTACTTTGTTTTGTGGGGCACGCTCTGCCCCCTCTGCTCTATTTATTGTGAGGCGGAGCTCTGTAAGACACCCTATTACCCCCCTGCCTAAGCACTAATAGGGCGACCCCCTGTCCACTCCGTGAGTCCCTGTCTCCCTCTCCCTGCGTTTTTGTTGTGTTTTACCAATCCTTTCACTTTCCTTTTTTTCCCATCCCATCAACCCCAGCCCCCCCCCCCCCCTTTCCACTCTAAGGCCCCTTGCACCGTTGTGTGGTATTTTCTCAGATATTAATTTCCTCGAGAGTCCACATCTTGATGTCTGATCCTTGAATTTACTTGCCACTGTAGGTCATCTCTTGCCGTTATTCGCTCCTGACTATTTGCGTATTTTTCCAGTTCTGGGGAGGGGATTTCTAGTTTGTTGCAAAAGTCCGGAATCTCCTCCACATGTCTTAGCCTCGCACTTATTCCGTTTTTCCTTGCTATTAGACATGCTGGAAAACCCCAGTTGTATTGAATTTCTTGCTCCCGGAGGATTTCTAATAATGGCTTTAGTATCCGTCGTCTTTTCAACGTTTCTTGAGATAAGTCTTGAAATATTTGTAATTTACCTCCCGCAAACTCTATTTGTGTTTTCCTCTTTAGGTTTATCCAGATCTGTTTTTTTTCTTCCCATTTTTCAAAGCGTACGATTACATCTCTAGGTGTTTCCCTTGCAAACCTTTGAGGTTTTTTTACTCGAAAGACACTTTCTATTCCTATTGTGTTAGTTGTTTCCTTTCCCAAGATTTGGTTGAAGAGATTGTTCATTTTTTCTATTAGATTTTCTGCTTGTTCTGTTTCCGGTAACCCACGTATTCTCAAGTTTTTCTTTTTATCTCTATTTTCTTGCTCTTCTATTTTATATGATTGTTCCTGTTGTTCCCGTTTTAATTTCTTTATTTCATCTTCTAGTTCCTTTATGTTTTTTTGATGTAGGTCTACTTTGATCTCTACTTCTTCCACTCTGTTTAACATATATCCCATATCTTTATGGAGTGTTGACATCTCTGCTTTTAGGGAATTCTCTAGTGCCGCAAACATTTTTTCCATATCCTGTTTTGTTGGCAACTGTGGCCCTTGTTGTCCTTCCTCCTTTCCTCTGTCTTCCTCTCCCATTTCTGGCTCCATTCTGGGTTCTGAGAGGTGGCTGGTTTCTGTTTGTACTTTATACTGGCCTTTTTTATCCTTGTTGTCCTTCTCTTTTGTATCTATTTGTCTGCCCTTTGAACCCACTTGTTTCTCTCCTTCTCCGATTCCTTGCTGTATATACCTGTTCATAGGGCCTGGACTTGGGCCTAGGCTGGTCCTAGGTGATTTCGGTATTGCTCCCGCACTTCTTGTTGTTTTCCCCTTCATGTTTGTTTCTATGGCTGGATTTATAAGATCTTCAAAGCTGCCTTCCAGAATACCCCTTGATTGGGATTTCTTAATGATGAAAAAATCTCCCAGCCTTTTTAAATTGACTTATTTTTACTAATATTTCTTTTATTCCGTTCTCATACCCGGCATCCTCCCCACAATCCAATAATAGAAATAAATTAATGAGATATGAGTGGTCCCCGTTTTCCAGAAGTTATGTTACTACCTTAAATACATTAAGCATTCCTTAGTGCTGTTCAATTGTTTAAGCGTTCTTAAGCTAAGTTCTTAAGCGTTCTTAAGCTTTTCCAGCAGCCCGTGTGCATGGGGGCCCAGGTGCTCAGCAAAATAATTCAAATGTTTTAGCGATATAATGCAATCTAATTCAAGTATTCAGCAAGATGATTTATATATTCAGCAGTATAGTTCCAGTATAAGCTTATTTGTTCCACATTTTGTTACTATGGAATTTCTTCTTATTCTATAGTTTGTACTATCAAGCCTATAATTAGTACCCTTTGCAAAAAAAAAAAAAAAAAAAAAAAAAAAAAAAAAAAAAATTCACAAGAAAGGGAGATACTGCAGCAGCAGCAGCAGCAGGCAGGTGGGGGCTGGGAGACAACTCTTCCGTTGGCTTGTCTTTCTTTCACCTTCTCCTTCTCTTCTCCCCTGTTCCCCCCCCCTGTTTTTATTGTTTTTCTTAGCTCACTTGATTCTACTTTTTCAGCTCTTTCGCCTTTTCCCCTGCTTGTTCACTTCAAGACAATTGCAATAGAAGAGCCAAAAGAGGAGGAAAAAACAAAAACAAAAAAAAAACGCTCCAAAAACGCTCAAAGACGCTATTGCAAAAACGCTGAAAAAAGTAAAAAAAAAAAAAAAAAAAAAAAAAAAAAGTCACTGCAAAGACACTAGCGTTTTCACAACGTTCTCCCAACAGCCCATGTGCATGAGGGCCCAGGTGCTCATAAAAATAATTCAAATGTTTTAGCGGTATAATGCAATCTAATTCAAGTATTCAGCAAGATGATTTATATGTTCAGCAGTATAGTTCCAGTATGAGCTTATATGTTCCACATTTTGTTACTATGAAATTTCTTCTTATTCTATAGTTTATACTATCGAGCCTATAGTTAATACCATTTGCAAAAAACAAAAACAAAAAAAAGACCAAAAAAAAAAAAAAAAAAAAGGATCACAAGAAAGGGAGCTACTGCAGCAGCAGCAGCAAACAGGTGGGGGCTGGGAGACAACTCTTCCGTTGGCTTGTCTCTCATTCACCTTCTCCTTCTCCCCTGTTCCCCCCCCTGTTTTTATTGTTTTTCTTAGCTCACTTGATTCTACTTTTTCAGCTCTTTCGCCTTCATTTACTTTCGCTTTTTATTCCATTTTATTTCGTTTTATTTCAATATGTTCTTTCCCTTTCCCTTTCTCTTGCTCCATTACTTTTCCTTTGCCTTTTCACTTCAAGACAATTGCAATAGAAAAAAAGCCCAAAAAAAAAAAAAAAAAAATACGGTACTTATCTTTTAGTTGTTGTTGAATTTTTGACAAAAAGGGACGCTCACTACAGCTTGTTGCAGTCAGACGCAGGTACAAACTTCCTCTGGCTTACTCCACAAGACAGCTCAGTGAGTGATGAGCAGGGGGGGCGGGGAGGGAAGCTACCTACACCTTCTCATCAGGCCGATCATTCCTCTCAGCTGCAGGGAGAGGGTTCTCAGGATCCTCACGCCGTGCACAGAGCCATTACCAGGCTCCTCCCTCCCTCATCCCTAAGGAGTTCGAGTGGAGAGGTATTAAAACACCTATTAGTTTATATTGCTGTCTGTGCCCTCTTTACTTGTCCTGTTTACCATTATCGTTGAAAGTAAAAGAAAATGCCAAATGTTGGGTTATCCCCAGAAAAGTAATCTCTTGGGTTGTCCCCAGATAAATCTTCCAATGGGGACACTAGTTCTGGTGACCTGGGGGCCCTGAGGAATTCCCTCTCACTTCCTGTTTTGGCTATGAGACAGGAACGGAAGGTAAATCTCCACAAAAGGACACAGATGGCAGAAAAAGAAAGGGCTTATAACCCTCCCTTACTCTATCCAAAATAAAAAAAAAAAAGTTTTGCCTATAGTTCTACTTTAAAGGAGAAGTATGGGAAAGGCAAATTAAATGGTGCATGCTTCCATGCCTTTTCTTTCTATTCTTAGTCCTTTAGTTTGTGCACTACAGACACTTGAAAGGAAACAGCCAGTAACTTTCCTCTTTCTGTTTGAAAGTTAGAGTGGGTGGATACAACTCCAGCAATCCCCGCCCCCCCCCCCCCTCCTTTTTGACATGTGGCTGCTCTTGGCAAATGGGCACACACCTTAGCAGCAAGTCACAACGTGCATGTTTTCCACGTGTCTTCCTTTCCATAGCAACCTGTCAACACACTTAAACCAGAAAGTGAAGGCAGTGTGAGAAGTTGTGCACTTCACCTCCAGCAGCTCTCCTTTTTGTGTTGTGGGCTGCACGGTCAGCAGCTGTCTGTGTCCTCTATCCACCACCTCCTCTGATACTTCCTGGGCTTTGATTTCCCCCTTTCCATCACTCACATTCAATGCCTGTGTCGGCTTCTCCTCCAGCCGCTTTGAGCACAGGAGGTTGTCAAGAGGGGGAGGGGGATCGGCACAGCACATTATTATGTTCAGCGATCCCTGGATGCTCTCTACACATCCCATTCAGATAGGAAGACATCAGTCACTTGTTTACATGTCCACCTCGTTGTGAATAAAGAAAGTGAGATGTGTTCAATACATTGCAGTGCTGCAGGGGAAAGAGAAACAGGAGTCCCCATCTTCAGCCAGTGTTGTATTGTGTATTATATTTTTAACAGGAATGTAAAATATGTATAAAGAGCATTTCACTAAATCGCTCCTGCTAATACTGAAGGCATGTATGTGTGCTCAGGATCGTCTGCCAGTGCCAGGAGGGAGGGGGGAAGGGAGGAGGGAGCGGAACTACGCCGTTTGAACTCTCGGGAGCGACAGCAGGTATCAGTCACAGAGGAGAAGGAAGGGGGGGCGGATCCAGACTCCCATTGTCGGTATGACACTTCAGGAAAATCTCTAGCCCCTCCCACATTTTTATCAGAATTATTATTTTTACTCCCTATTTTTATCAGAAAGGGTGCACTTCTCAGAGTGCAGGAAAGCTCTGTAGGTACTAGTAGCTCATAAAGATTGAAATTAAAGCGGAGTTCCGCCCAAAAGTGGAACTTTCTCTCATTTGTCTCTTCTCCCCCTCCGGTGCCACAATTGACACCTTTCAGGTGCGGACTCCCACTTCCGGGAGTCCGCACCATGGCCCATGATGTTACCACGGGGCACCCTCCTCCTCCCACTGTCGCCGGGCCAGTAGGAGAGAGGAGTGGGGCCTCGCACATGCGCAGTAGGGTTCCCCGCGTTAAGCCGTAAGGCTACTCTGCCGGGTTCCCTTACCCGCAATGGCGGCAGCACCCGACAGCTGATGGAAACATCAGCTGCGGTGCCGACATCACTGGACTCCAGTACAGGTAAGTGTCCTAATATAAAAAGCCAGCAGCTGCAGTATGTGTAGCTGCTGGCTTTTAATTTTTTTTTTTTGGGCGTACCTCCGCTTTAAGCAAAAAAAAAAAAAAAAATTATTTATTTATTTTGTAAAGTTTTTCCTTTCTAGAAATATCATTGGTTTTACAAATATTTTTGGGAGTATCTACTAGTTTTGGAACTGTATAAACTGCTCTAAACATAATCATGCGTCATAATCTTCCCGTTTTTCAGTTAAATAGATGGTAAGGGTTGGATAAAGATTGAGTGTGTGTTTTTACTGCCCTACCAAGATCCTTTTCCTAAGAAACGCATCTAAAATTTTTTTTTGTTTTTAAATTTTATCTAAGCTGCCCGCTGACACCACCAATTGTGGAAAGGAGTTCCACATCCTTACCACTCTACTAGTAAAGAACCTCTTATGCATTTTAAGATTCAGTCGCTACGCGTTCAACTTCATTGTGTGACCACATGTTTTCTTTGGAGACCTATGAATAAATCGTTTTCTACAAATGCTAAAGTCCTCATTTAAAGATTTTTATATTACGATCATATCCCCTCTTAAGCGCCTGTTCTTCAGGGAAATACATTTAATGTTTTGTAGTTTTTCCTCCAATAACTCTGGTCCTTCAGCCCCTTTATTAGCTTTGAAATAAAAAAAAAAAACTGCGCTAAGTGCCTGGTGCCCAATGAAACAATAAATAAGTGACACAGCTGCACTCATCAAACACAAAAATACAACTGCTTATATGAACTAAAAGGTCTGCTTGTTGTGCTGTGTATAAACTATATGTGTTCTCTCAAATGCAAAATAAAAAATTGTATGCATTAAATTGTCATCTCAAACACAAAAGCAATAAATAAGATTAAAATGTGATCACATGTTAATGTATCAACAGAAAAGTCCATCTGTATATCCACCCATCAAAGTGAATCTGTAAAATCCATCCCTCCCTCCTCCACAATTATCCGATATACAACCCCTGGGAAAAATTATGGAATCACCAGTCCCTGAGGATGTTCCTTCGGTTGTTTATTGTTGTAGAGAAAAAACAGATCACAGACATGGCCAAAAACTAAAAGCATTTCAAATGGCAACTTTCTGGCTTTAAGAAACACTAAAAGAAATCAAGAAAAATAATTGTGGTGTCCAGTAACAGTTAGATTTATAGAACAAGCACAGGGAATAAATTATGGAATCACTCAATTCTGAGGAAAAAATTATGGAATCATGAAAAACAAACAAACAAAATAACACTCCAACACATCACTAGTACTTTGTTGCACCACCTCTGGCTTTTATAACTAATTGCAGTCTCTGAGGCATTGACTTAGGCCCCTTTCACACTGGGGCAGTGGGGGCGTCGGCGGTACAACAGCGCTATTTTTAGCACTGCTGTACCGTCGTTCTTGCAGCGGTATTCGGCCGCTAGCGGTGTGGTTTTAACCCCCGCTGGCGGCCGAAAAAGGGTTAAAATCCCTCGTACAGCGCGGCTATAGCCACGGTATTGCCACGGTATAGCCGCGCTGTCCCATTGATTTCAATGGGCAGGAGCGGTATAGGAGCGGTGAATACACCGCTCCAAAGAAGCGGTTTGCAGGACTTTTTTCACCGTCCTGCCAGCGCACCGCTTCAGTGTGAAAGCCCTCGGGCTTTCACACTGAACAAACAGCGGAGGCTGTTTAGGGGCGGTTTGCAGGCGGTATTTTTAGCGCAATACCGCCTGCAAACCGCCCCAGTGTAAAAGGGGTCTTAATGAGTGATAAACAGTACTCTTCATCAATCTGGCTCCAGCCTTCTCTGATTGCTGTTGCCAAATCATCTTTGCAGGTTGGAGCCTTGTCGTGGACCATTTTCTTTAATTTCCACCACAGATTTTCAATTGGATTGAGATCCGGACTGTTTGCCGGCCATAACATTGACCTTATGTGTCTTTCTTCAAGGAATTTTTTCACAGTTTTTGCTCTGTGGCAAGATGCATTATCATCTTGATAAATGATTTCATCATCCCCAAACATCCTTTCAATAGATGGGATAAGAAAAGTGTCCAAAATTTCAATGTAAACCTGTGCATTTATTGAAGATTTAATGACAGCCATCTCCCCAGTGCCTTTACCTGACATGCAGCCCCATATCATAATTGACTGTGGAAATTTGCACGTTTTCTTCAGACAGTCGTCTGCATAAATCTCATTGGAACGGCACCAAACAAAAGTTCCAGCATCATCACCTTGCCCAATGCAGATTCGAGATTCATCACTGAATATGACTTTCATCCACAGTCCACGATTGCCTTTCCTTAGCCCATTGTAACCTTGTTTTTTTTGTGTATAGGTGTTACAGAAAAGCTAAAAGAAAGCCATCTCTATGTAAATCCCATTTCCTTTAGGCGGTTTCTTACAGTTCGGTCACAGATGTTGACTCCAGCTTCCTCCCATTTGTTCCTCATTTGTTTTGTTGTACATTTTTCTGTTTTCAAGGCATATTGCTTTAAGTTTTCTGTCTTGACGCTTTGATGTCTTCCTTGGTCTACCAGTATGCTTGCCTTTAACTACCTTCCCATGTTGTTTGTATTTGGTCCATGTTTTCGACACAGCCGACTGTGAACAACCAAAATCTTGTGCAACACTGCATGATGATTTACCCTCTTTACCTACATACTAACAAGCAGATTTAATCTGATGCAGGTGTTAGTGTTTGTAATGAAAATTTACAGGGTGATTCCATAATTTTTTCCTCAGAATTGAGTGATTCCATAATTTATTCCCTGTGCTTGTTCTATAAATCTAACTGTTACTGGCCACCACAATTATTTTTCTTGATTTCTTTTAGTGTTTCTTAAAGCCAGAAAGTTGCCATTTGAAATGCCTTTAGTTTTTGGCCATGTCTGTGATCTGCTTTTTTTCTACAATAAACAACTGAAGGAACATCCTCAGGGACTGGTGATTCCATAATTTTTGCCAGGGGTTGTACAAAACAAAAATGTAACCATTAAAGTATTGTTTCAAACAGATTAATCACAAACAAAAATGTTGACTATATGTATCAAAAGAAAAGTCCATCCATATATTTAGCCTTTCAAGTGAGTTGGTGAAATCCATCCATAGTTCACCTATGATGTACACCAGTGATACCCTCCACCTCTTTCCACAAAGCCACTTACCAGCAATAAAGACCCCAAATTATAGGTGGTCTATAAGCGCTTGGAGATGTATAGATCTTGCAGCAGGGGCTTCCTCCACAACAGAGATGCACAGCAAGCCAGTGGGGGACTGAAGGAAACACTTATTAAAATTATTGGATAAAAATCTGTAAACCTACTCACAAATCAGAAACTGAGCACTTATCACATCAAGTTTCAAACACCGATTTACTGATTCACTTTATTAGCTTTGTTGCCCTTCTCTGAACTCTCTCCAGTTTAAGAACAGCCTTCCTCAGGATTATTAACCAAAACTGGACCACATTCTTGATAGCGTTTCTAAAGGTAAAACCTTTAAAACCGCTTTAAGATGTGGCTGAATCAAAGTTTTGTAAAGTGATAGAATTTTAGTATTATGTCTCGAGTAAATAAATACCCTTTTTATTACATAAGTCTGTCAGCCTTGCTTGGCATTGCATGCTATTGCTGAGTCTGTGATTTACTAGGACCCCCAGATCCTTTTCCATTCTTGATTCCCCCAGAGGTTATCCCCCTAGCAAGTAACTTGCATGCATATTTTTAAATGTCAAACCTCATCTGCCGTATGGCTGCCCACTCCTCTATTTTAACTTGGTCTTCTTGCAAAGTATCCTGTTGTGAAGTTGTTGCCCTGCCAAACTTTGTATAATCAGCAAACACTGTAGGGTACTGTATCAAACGTCTTAGAAAAATTCATATACACTCCACAGGCCTCTAGTCAGTGTTTTTGTTTTAGATTTGGCAGATATTAGAAATGAAACCTAAACCACAAAATAACAAATTTCGTGAAGGATCAAATAATAAAAAATATAACATTTAGAAAGATGTATTTTTAAAAAAAATATGACATTGTATGTAAACAGCTTAGTTAGTTGCTAAATGTATACATTATTTATACTTCCAAAATAAAGGGCTTTTTAAACCAGCTAAATTGTTTCTAATTTTGTGTGAGTGTGGTAGAGTTAGATCTTCTGTCTGGTTTTTATTTGTATCGCCACTAGGATTATTTTCCTTAATTTCCTGTCTCTGTGACACTTGTACTTGAGATGAAGGGGCAGGTGTCACCAGGACAGGAATACAGTGGGGGAAAACGTATTTGATCCCCTGCTGATTTTGTACGTTTGCCCACTGACAAAAAAATGATCAGTCTATAATTTTAATGGTAGGTTTATTTTAACAGTGAGAGACCGAATAACAACAAAAATATCCAGAAAAGCGCATTTCAAAAAAGTTATAAATTGATTTGCATTTTAATGAGTGAAACAAGTATTTGATTCCTTCGCAAAACATGACTTAGTACTTGATGGCAAAACCCTTGTTGGCAATCACAGAGGTCAGATGTTTCTTGTAGTTGGCCACCAGGTTTGCACACATCTCAGGAGTGATTTTGTCTCGCTCCTCTTTGCAGATCCTCTCCAAGTCATTAAGGTTTCAAGGTTTGGTAACTCGAACCTTCAGCTCCCTCCACACATTTTCTATGGGATTATGGTCTGGAGACTGGCTAGGCCACTCCAGGACCTTAATGTGCTTCTTCTTAAACCACTCCTTTGTTGCCTTGGCCGTGTGTGTTTTGGGTCATTGTCATGCTGGAATACCCATCCACAACCCTATTTCAATGCCCTGGTTGAGGGAAGGAGGTTCTTACCCAAGATTTAACGGTGCATGGCCCCGTCCATCATCCCTTTGATGTGGTGAGGTTGTCCTGTCCCCTTAGGAGAAAAATGCCCCCAAAGCATAATGTTTCCACCTCCATGTTTGACGGTGGGGATGGTGTTCTTGGGGTCGTAGGCAGCATTCTTCCTCCTCCAAACACGTTGAGTCGATGCTCGATTTTGGTTTCATCTGACCACAACACTTTCACTCAAATCTCCTCTGAATCATTCAGATGTTCATTAGCAAACTTCAGACGGGCCTGTACATGTGCTTTCTTGAGCAGGGGGACCTTGCGGGTGCTGCAGGATTTCAGTCCTTCAAGGCGTCATGTGTTACAAATTGTTTTCTTGGTGATTATGGCCCCAGCTGCCTTGGGATCATTGACAAGATTCTCCCATGTATTTCCAGTCTGATTCCTCACCGTTTTCATGCTCATTGAAACTCCACGAGGTGAGATCTTGCATGGAACCCCAGACCGAAGGAGAATAACAGTAATTTTATGTTTCTTCCATTTGCAAATAATCGCACCAATTGTTGTCACCCTTTCACCAAGCTGCTTGGCGATGGTCTTGTAGGTCTAGAATTTTGTCCTCGACATCCTTGGACAGCTCTTTGGTCTTGGGCATGGTGGAGAGATTGGAATCTTATTGATTAATTGCTTCTGTGGACAAGTGTCTTTTATACAGGTAACAAGCTGAGATTAGGAGCACTCCCTTTAAGAGTGCTCTTAATCTCGGCTCGTTACCTGTATAGAAGACACCTGGGAGGCAGAAATCTTGCTGATATGGGATCAAATCCTTTTTTCAGTCATTAAAATGTGAATCATATTATAACTTTTTTGAAATGCGTTTTTCTGGCTGTTTTTGTTGTTCTGTCTATCACTGTTAAAATAGACCTAACATTAAAATTATAGATTAATCGTTTCTTTGTCAGTGGTCAAACGTAAAAAAAATCAGCAGGGGATCAAATACTTTTTTCCCTCACTGTACTTGAACAGCAATAAAAATATTCAGAAGTTCTAACCCTTGCACACACTAAATTAACTTTTGCTGTTTGGGAGATTTCCCTGGCAGGGAGTGAGCAGAATAATCTCCTAATAGGGAACCAAATGGGAATAAAACCTAACAGGGGCTATATCCAAAACTAAGTAGAAAGTTATTTTTAGCTGGAGCTGGCTTCATGTCAATTGTTGACAGCTATACTGACGTATTTGTTAATTGTATTCTTAATTCTATATATTTGTAAACCACTGAAACTTTATAAAGTGCCTGCTGCCTTTTCTGGTTCTTTCTTGTAGAATGGGGCAGCACGACGGCCAAGTGCCCCTGCTGTACCTCCTGGACGAAAAAGGAAAGCAAATTGTCTGAGTGCCGATGAAGTACTGATTGATGAGGTAATACATTTTTATTTTTTCCATTTGGCTATTGAGAAATAATATGATTTACTGATGACTAATGACCTTTGAGACAGCCCTTAAACAAAAATGAATTATAGCGTGACTTTTAAAATACTATTTTCACATGAGAGAGGTTATAATTACTCTTATGCGTAAAAGTTTTATATTTTAAATTAATGTCTGATTTGTTTACATCAAAGTGTAACTCCACTTTCTTGGGGGAAAAAAATAGCAAATAAAATAATATAGCATAATAAATTGCAACACAAGTCATATTGTAATTGAATGTTATTACAAATTATTACCTTTCCTTTTCAATCTACATTGTAGATTAAGTTTCTTTAATTTTCTTTAAAATGCAATATGGCAACCTGGAGGCACCCTGGGGGGTGTACAGAACACCCCCCAAAAATGTAATTTCCTGCTTGTGTGATTGGCTCACTGATTTTCCTAGAAGTCTGCACTAATATACAAGTCACATTTTAGGCATCCTCTGCAAGAAATTTTTTTTTTTTTTTGGTGAGATACCCTCAAAGCAAAATCCCATCTAAAAGGATGCAGACCCTGCAACTTTCCTTATTCGACCCCTGCAAGTGCAGCAGCTGATTGATAATTATAGAATCACTCCCATTCACATTCATTTTGCACATGGACACAGACAAACAAATGGCTATTTTAAAATAACAAAAGGTAGGAAAACTGCAACAAAGTTTGTTAAAATCCCTGCAATGTACATTGATCACCCAGAGGTGAATGTTTTATTCTCAACAAAAGGGGAGTTACTCTTTACATTTAGTGAGAATTCGTTTAGATCAATTTTTGGTATTTTAGAGCCCAAATAAAATTAAGGGGGGAAATAAAACCTACATTTGTAAATGTCTGGCTATTCAAATATATTTAAAACAAATAAACTGGCGCTCAGAGGCTATAAGGCAAATGACTATAAAAGTTAATGAAATTATAAAGTCTAAAAGCTGGATCAATCACGGTGTAATCAGGACGGTGTTGGAAGTCTTGGACAGGAGCCAGGAAACAGTCTATAAAGCAGGAGAGGATCCCTGGAGGATAAGTCATAGGTAAAACAAAACACCGGAATAAAACTTTTCTTTTCTTGTAAGAATTTGTGTGGCCAGATTCACGAAAGGCAGCTCTTCTTGTTGAGAGAAGTCAAACTCAGATCCATCCAGGTAAAAAAGAGAGAGAGGAGCGCCACTAAGTAAAATCATTTATTCACCAATAAAAAAACAAAGTATCAACTTACATTTAGGAGCGGTATATAGAACAAAAAAAAAAAAATAATTTTTTTCCCCAGCTTTCTTTTATCAGACATCTAGCTTGCTCATAAAGATACAGATATGTGCTCTGGCCTTGTTATATAACATTGCTATTGTCCGTGGTTCATATATTGACACTCCGGCATTGATACAATCAGCTGTGAACGTCCACCCATTACCTTTGATCTGCTATAAATAGCTCTTCACTGTTTTCCCTACTCTACACTTGATAAAGGAGCGCGCATGTGCCGTACAGACCCTGCGCATGCTCAGAAACGCGTTGTGTTTTTTCTCCTCTTTGACAACATTGCCAGCGGCTTCCTGGGCTGCCGCTCCGTCCTCCCGCAGAGACAGGCTGTGTACCGTCCTGGCCTCCCCGCCAGACTGCGTCGTGTTTGGAGGCATCCCCGGGGAATCACTGACTGTTCCCTTCCCCCTCTTCTATCAGGAATCACATCTGTCTGTTCTATATACCGCTCCTAAATGTAAGTTGATACTTTGTTTTTATATTGGTGAATAAATGATTTTACTTAGTGGTCTCTCTCTTTTTTATTCAAATATATTTGAGCTCCAGTGCCCCCATAAAAATGTGTGCTTCAGGCAGCAGGCCGTGAAGAGGGACCGATACTCTGTACAGAAGCAGCGTTCTGTCTGCAGCGATCTTATACACCAGCTCCCCGTCTAGTCATTAGGGTCAGGGTTCATTCAGATGGCTGTCCATTGGTGAGAATCCGTTCTTGGTGGCAGAGAAACTCCCTATAGCCCCCCTCTGTGTGCCACAGCCACATTGATGGTTGTCACTGCTGCTGTTTTTATATGTAAAGCTCGATTCACACCTATGCATGTTGCTTTTGGGCGTTTTTGGAGGTTTTTTTTTCATGCTTGCCACGTTTTTGAGCAGCGTTTTTGCCGCGTTTTGCGTTTTTTTTTTTTTTTTTTTTTACAGTTTTTTTTTTTTTTTTTACAGTCCTAAAAAAAAAAAAAAATAAAAAAAAAAAAACGGCAAAGACGCATCAAAAACGCATCAAAAATGCATCAAAAACGCTGCAAAAACGGTGCACTTGCGTTTTTGATGCTTGTCCATTGAATTCTATTACATGCAAAATGCTGCATTTTGCATGAAAAAAAGTCCCTGACCCTTTCCAAAAATGCAGAGAAACAAAAAGGCATTGATGTGAACATGTTCCATAGGAACCCATGTTAAAAAATTCCCGTGCATTTCTGCAAAATGCATCAAAAAACGCGCTAGTGTGAATGGAGCCTTACTGCTCATCAGAGCTGCAGTAGAAAATCCATTCTCTGATCTCCCCACTGACTAATGAACCTGGAACCACTCAGCTGTGAGTAATTTTTGGATGCGGAGCTGTCAAACCCTGGACCCCTAGCTGGGAAAGAAGGTGAGAACAGTCTGTGCTGAATCAACTTCAACAGAGTTGACATTTGAGATCTAAAAAAAACCTGGGATCTCCTTTAAAGAGAACCTGTTACCAGCACTATGCTAACACCTAGGGAATTTTTCAGCCACCTTGTGATAGCAATAAAATACATGTATATATGAATGCAAATGCGCACAACAAGTAAATATGTGTATGAAAATGACGATTATAGATTGTGTGGAGGAGAGCGCACATCCCTTGGAGAAAGGAGTATGCTTAAGAAAATCATCAACATTATTGATCTAAAGCAGTGGTTCTCAACTCCTGTCCTCAGGACCCAGTAACAGGCCAGATTTTAAGTATTAGCTTGGGGAGATGCAGACTAGAACACTGCAATCACTGAGCAGCAAATTATATCACCTGTGATGTATTTCAGTTATCTTGCAAATCTGGCCTGTTAGTGGGTCCTGAGGACTGGAGTTGAGAGCCACTGATCTAAAGCATGTTATGCTGATATTTAACAAGAAAGGCATGGATTTTTGGTGGGTGTTTTGATGATAGGTGGAGGCACAGAGCACTGATTGAGCACTATTTGGAAAATTTATGTTAGAAAATGATTGGGGAAGTTTTGGTGAACTGATGTATTTTAAAGGAGTATGGATTGATTATGTGTCACTTTGGTAGTGTGAAATTATCACTTGGTAATATTGTCACACAGCACTTATTCAGACTTGTTTGGATTTATTGTAAGGGCAAACATGTTAATGATAAATGGAGTGTCTGTCCAACTGTCATTTATTTTAAAGATGTATTATAAGTAACCTGGTTTGTTTGAGGGCTAGGTTAACATAATCTTCTGTCTTGCATACCTTAGGACTCCCAGGATAGCTCAGATGGAATCCCTACCGCACCGCGAATGACAGGAAGCTTGGTGTCTGACCGCAGCCATGATGACATTATTACTCGCATGAAGAACATTGAATGTATTGAGCTAGGACGTCACCGCCTCAAGCCTTGGTACTTCTCCCCATACCCCCAAGAGTTGACTGTGTTACCTGTCCTTTACTTATGTGAATTCTGCCTCAAATATGTCAAGAGTCTTAAGTGTTTACAGAGACACCTGGTAAGTTAAAACAATCTCACTAGCTGTAATGAACAAAGGTTTGTTACCGCTAGCAACTAGTTAAATAATTGCTTATTTTTCAAAAGATATTGTGTATATTTCTTTATTATGTACGAGACTAAAATATTCCAGATTTTTTCTCATATATGGCCATCAGGTGAAGCACTATGTTCATTTTCACATTTTTCAGGCTCTCCTTATCTGCTTTGCTGATAGTCTGTTAACCACATCACTCAATAATAAGATTAATTTGCACACACAATGGAATCAATCAAAACAGTGACTCATCGCCTTATATATCTGTTTCAGTTTTATTCAGAGAGAGGGCCTGAAGGCAGGCTTCTCCTGTGGTCTCTTATACCTATGCATTTTTCCTTAAGACCCCTTTCACACTGAGGCGCTTTACAGGCGCTACAACGCTAAAAATAGCGCCTGCATAGCGCCTGTAAAGCGCTGCTCCTGTCTCTCCAGTGTGAAAGCCCGAGTGCTTTCACACTGGAGCGGTGCGCTTCCAGGACGTTAAAAAAAACTCCTGCAAGCAGCATCTTTGGAGCAGTGAAGGATTGGTGTATACACCACTCCTAAACCGCTCCTGCCCATTGAAATGAATGGGCAGTGCGGTATACCGTCGGCATGGCTATACCGTCGGCATAGCTCTGCCGCAGCAGCGCTTTGCGGTGGTCTTAACCCTTTCTCGGCCGCTAGCAGAGGGTAAAAGCGCCATGTTAGCAGCCGAATAGCGCCGCGAAATTGACGGTAAAGAGCCGCTAATAATAGCCGTGCTTTACCGCCGACACACCCACCGCCCCAGTGTGAAAGGGTCCTTAATTTACCTTTTATTGATCTCAATGGAAACACTTCATAGCATATGCCTTAAAACATATTAACATGTCAGCATGCATCATAAAACACATTATTGTTTCACGGTGAGCATCAACACGTGTTCATGTGCAGTGATGTGCGCTGTGGTATCTGTTGGTATTCAGCACAAATTTTGTAAAGGTGCATGTTAATGCAACCTGACATGCATTTCCATGTGTTTACATTGATTTCTGTTGGAAATGTATAGGTGTGAACAGGTCCTTACGGTTCTGTGAATCCCAAGTTATAGATGCAGCCGGAATAAATAATTTTCCCTCTCCTCACTACAGTACTTGAACACTCTCTTATTAAATAAGAAAACAAAAAGCTGTAAAAATTACCAAACAAAAAATTTGTTCTAAATAAATTAATATATATATACTCAAAAAGGTAATTTATTTCAGTAATTCGATTTAAAAAGTGAAACTCATATATTATATAGATTAATTACACACAGAGTGATATATTTCAAGCATTTCTTTCTTTTAATTTTGAATTACCCCTTTCATGCCTAAGCCTTTTTCTGACATTTGTTGCTTACAAGTTAAAATCCGTTTTTTTGTGCTGGAAAATTACTTAAAACTCCCAAACATTATATATGTTTTTTTTTAGCAGAGACCCTAGAGAATAAAATGGCGATCGTTGCAATATTTTATATCACATGGTATATAGCGCAGCAGCCTTTCAAACGCAATTTTTGGAGGAAAAAGACACTTTCGTGAATTTTTGTGTAATGTGAAAGATGATGTGACACTGAGTAAACAGATACCTAACATGTCATGCTTTGACATTGCACACACTGGTAGAATGGCAACAAACTGCGGTACCTAAAAAATCTCCATAGGCGACGCTTTAAAATAATTTAACGGTTACCAGGTTAGAGTTACAGAGTAGGTCTTTTGCTAGAATTATTGCTCTCGTTTTGATGATCGCGGTGATACCTCATATGTGTGATTTGAACACCGTTTACATTTGCGGGTGCGACTTATGTATGCTGTTTCTTTGCTGCGCAAGCACACGGGGACAGAGGCACTTTAAAAATTTTTTTTTTTTTTTTTTTACATTGTCCCTTTAAAAAGGGACAATGTAAAGGGGAATGTAAACATCCCTTGTGACAGTAATAGACCCCAAAAAGACCCCAAACCCCTCCTTTACACTTAAAAGTATTCAGATCACCAAAATCGTTGATTCTGAATACTGACATCGGAGACCCGATCAAAGCTGAATCTGGCTTTGTATGGGTGTCAGCCTAGGAGGCGGACGCGCCGGCTGGTGGCTCGGGTCTCCCGGTGGGACGGAAAGCCCAGGAAGAGTGGTGGGAGGGGGGGCGTCCCCTCCCGCTCCTTTAGGATAACAGCCAAGCTTCTTTTTGCCGCATCGGTTGTTATCACTAAAAATCCAACTGTTGGCTCTAAAAAAAAAACGGTACCGGGGTGCTGCAGCAGGCATCACCCCAGTTTAACCCCTTCAAGTCATGAACACAAATTTGCGCATGGTCAGCGCAAAGGGGTAAATATGGCTTACAGCTAGTGAATATCCAAAATTCTGTATCTCAGAAAAGTACAATATTGTGAAAAAGTTCAATATTGTAGACTTATGGTGTCACACTCTAATCAGCTAATTAACTCAAAACACCTGTAAAGATTTCCTGAGCCTTTAAATGGTCTCTTAGTCTGGTTCAGTAGGTTACACAATCATGGGGAAGACAGCCGACAGTTGTCCAGAAGACATTAATTGACACCCTCCACAAGGAGGGTAAGTCACAAAAGGTCATTGCTAAAGAAGCTGGCTGTTCACAGAGTGCTGTATCCAATCAAAAATAATGGAAAGTTGAATGGATGGAAAAAGTGTGTTAGAAAAAGGTGCATAAGCAATAGGGATAACCACAGCCTTGAGAGGATTGTAAAGCAAAGGCCATTTAAGAATTTGGGGGAGATTTGCAAGGAGTGGACTATGGCTAGTGTCTGTCTTCAAAAGCAACCAAACACAGACATAGCCAGGACATGGGCTACAACTGTCACATACCTTGTGTCAAGCCATTCCTGAACCAGAGACAAGTCAGAAGTGTCTTACCTGGGCTAAGGAGAAAAAGGATTGGACTGTTGCTTAGTGGTCCAAAGGCCTCTTTTCAGATGAAAGTGAATTTTGCATTCCATTTGGAAATCAAGGTCCCAGAGTCTGGAGGAAGAGTGGAGAGGCACAGAATCCAAGTTGCATGAGGTCCAGTGTGAAGTTTCCACAGTCAGTGATGATTTGGGGAGCCATATCATCTGCTGGTGTTGGTCCACTATGTTTTACCAAGACCAAAGTCAGCACAGCCCTCTACCAGGAATTTCTAGAGCACATCATGCTTCCCTCTGCTGACCAGGTTTACGGAGATGCTGATTTAATGTTCAGCAGGACTTGGCACCTGCCCACACTGCCAAAAGTACCAATACCTGGTTTAATGATCATGGTATCACTGAGCTTGGTTGGCCAGCAAACTTGCCTGACCTAAACCTTATAGAGAATCTGTGGGGTATTGTCAAGAGGAAGATGAGAGACACCAGACCCAACAATGTAGACGAGCTGAAGGCCACTATCAAAGCAACCTGGGCTTCCATAACATTTCAGCGGTACCACAGGCTGATCGCCTCCATTATGCAGTAATTCGTGCAAAAGAAGCCCTGACCAAGTATTGAGTGCATACTATACTGTACATGGACATACTTTTCAGTAAGCCAACATTTCTGTATTTAAAATCCTTTTTTTTATTGGTCTCATGTAATATTCAAATTTTCTGAGATACTGAATTTTGGGTTTTCACTAGCTGTAAGCCCATAATCAACATTAAATGCAAGAAATGCTCGAAATAGATCACTCTGTGTGTAATGAATCTATTTAATATATGATTTTTACTTTTTGAAATGAATTACTGAAATAAATTAACTTTTTGATGATATTCTAATTGGGATGCACCTGTATATAGATAGATAGATAGAAAAATCTGCACCTGTGTTTGAATGATTCCCAACTAACTAGAAAATCATGAGCATAATTTTTTGCCTCATTGAGTCCAGCGCTGAGTGTCTAATGCCTCATTCACACGAGGCGAATCCGCTCAGCGGAGTCCGCCAGCTTAGCAGGAGATCTCTCTGTTGATCTCCGCTGAGCCGGCGGATGGCAGGTCCGTCTCTGCTCACTGAGCGGGGAGGAGCCTGTCAGAGTGCCGCTGATTTCTATGGAGGGATCAGAGGAAAACGGACAGCATGTCCGTTTTCATCAGATATCATCCGGTCCGCCAGGACGGATGCAAATGTATCGCCATATGTCTGATTTTATCGGATCGGATGTCAGCAGACATGGTCACCGCTGACATCCGTTGCTCCATAGACCTGCATGGAGTGTCCGTTCAGGTCCGCCTAAAAAACTGTCAGGCGGACCTGAACGGTTTGTCCGTGTGAAAGGGGCCTAACAGTGAAACGGCAAAACACTGTGTACATTAAAAACTAAAACGCGAAACACATAAATTAACAGCAATGAGTGAAAATCACCCTGTGTTTGTCCACTTTACAGAATGTTGAAGGCTTGTACCATCCCTCCACCTAAAAAAAAGCACACCGCACTCACTGGAAAATATTGCCTTTACTGGAAAAAATTTATTTGTAAGACAGAGATTTTATATAGAAATAAAATATCAGATACAACAACAGTTTAAGGTGTATGCAATGGCAACTGGTCCAGTGACAACTGCCTAAGATGTAAATTTCTTTCACTTTAGGGAGATTTCTATTCATTTCCTTTTGTAACTCCAGAGCAGACAATAAATTCTTCTCAGCGGGACACAAAAAGAAAAAGCAATTTAATGCGGCTTGGATAACCCTTGCCTACTTTATATAAAAACTTTATTCAGAAAATGAAGTCCTGCTAGATCACTTTAGGGTGGCCCATTGGCAGGTATAGCTATGTATAACATAAAAAATAAGTGCCTATACTGTTTTAAAAAGTCTCACAGTGCTCTGCACATGCTCAGTTGATCTCTATATTTAGGCACTGTCCCGAATTTGTAAAGGACAATCTGCTGACTGTCTAAAGATTTACTGCTGCTCAGGGGCTCTGAGCTTCAGCAAAATGGCAGCTTCCGGCAATGTACAGCACACTAATTTTGGTAGCATAAATATTAGTCCTCTTGCACACAGGAGTAAAAAAATGCTGAGTTTTTTACTGATCTGAAATTAGATGCGTTGTTGTCTATGGAACATTGATTAGTAATATGGCATTGAGTACAGAGCAGTGAAACAAAAATAGAAAATTTTACATTTGAGTGCAGTAATTTACTCACATACATGTGTTTACTAGTTTATAGGCATGTTTACGTGCATATACAGAAACACCTTGGTTTGAGAGCGTTTTGCAAGACGAGCAAGATTTTTAAATAAATTTTGACTTGATATACAAGCGATGTCTTGATATACAAGTAGCGTCATGTCACAACTGAGTATAAAAAAGAAGAGAAGTGCCTCTAGGTGTAGAAATATGGTTACATTTAATGAAGGCACAGTATTTAGCAACTCACATGGTTGATGAATAAAACATCTAGGTATGCAGGCATCCAGGGTAAAGCTGTCCACATAGATCATCCTCCGCACCGCCATCAACGTCACCACGCTGCACTCCATGAGCGCTTTAAGCCTCACTTTGAGATCGCTCTACTGTAGGATAGTCTTCCTGGTCACGATTGCAGATTGACAGTGGTGAGAACCGGCGGTGCAGAGGATGGTCAGCTTTACCCCGGATGCCTGCATACTTAGATGTGCCTGTTTACAGGGCTTTTTTTTCTCAGAAAAAAAGGTGCAGTAATTCACCCCCCCCCCCCCCCCCAGGTCACGCCCCTACCCGCCCCATAGAACCGCCCCTCCCATGTCACACGCCCTAGAACCGCTCCCCCCCTAAAACCACCCAATCCAGCAAGAGGCAGCCAAGTCCAGCAACAGTTAACAGGAGACTAGCGAGGAGGAGGATAGGCTACCTACAAACACCACCCATCCAGGGCCATCTTTAATAATGATTGGACCCTGGGTGAAAATTTTCTTTGGCCCCCCCTGCATGCAATTTCGCTCTTCACCTGCTGTAAACTTACAATAAATAGCAGCTAAACTCAGTTTAGTGTAGCAGATCAGGCAGCAATTGTGATTGGTTGCTAGAGGTTACAGCATAACATTACCACTCATTGATTAGTTGTTAGAGGTTATAGCGCATCATCGCCGCACACCCATTGGTTTCTGGGACTAGGGGCGGTATGATCAGTGGCAGTGGGGGGGTGGTGGGGTGGAATGGTATTATTGGCAGTGCTTTGGAGGGGGAATCAGTGGCAGTGCTTGGGGGGGGGGGGGGGGGGAGAATCGGTAGCAGTGCTTGGGAGGGGGAATCTGTGCCAGTGCTTGGGGGGGGGGGGGGGAGGAATCAGTTTCAGTGCTTGGGAGGGGGGGGGGGGGATCAGTGGCAGTGCTCGGGGGGGGGGGGGGGGGATCAGTGGCAGTGCTTGGGAGGGGGAAATCAGTAGCAGTGCTTGGGGTGGATGTGATCAGTGGCAGTGCTGGCTGCAGATCTGTGACACTCACTTGTCCACTCAGTTCCCCCTGCCTGCATGTGAGAGAGAGAGGGGTCAGAGAGAGAGGGGGGGTCAGAGAGGGCGGTGAGAGAGATACCCAGTACCTTCCATAGGACATTCATGCTGGCCAGCAGCGGGCAGGGCCCATTCTCCTTCTGGGTGAGGTGCTCTGCTCCTTCCAGCGGAGTCCCGGACTGCATGCGCATCCCGCTGGTCCTCGGGGAGCCTGATCCGCCTGTCCTCCAGCCCGCTGTCAGTGTTGGAAGTGGAGAGGAGGTCGGATAGCAGTCCCTGGCTGCCTCAAACATTGCTCTCACACATAAAACAAGCTTTCAGTCGGTCTGTATTGAGGGGCAGAGTGGAGTGCAGATTATTCCGCCTTTCGATCTCATAGGCTGCAGCCGTTTGATCCCCCAGTGGCCGCTGGTGCTCTGGTGAAAGTGCCCCAGAGAAGGTAGCTTAGCGGCGGGGAGTGCTCTGGCAGAGGTGTCCCAGTGGCTGGGAGTGCTCTGGCGGAAGTGTCCCAGTGGCTGGGAGTGCTCTGGCGGAAGTGTCCCAGTGGCGGGGAGTGCTCTGGCGGAAGTGTCCCAGTGGCGGGGAGTGCTCTGGCGGAAGTGTCCCAGTGGCGGGGAGTGCTCTGGCGGAAGTGTCCCAGTGGCGGGGAGTGCTCTGGCGGAAGTGTCCCAGTGGCGGGGAGTGCTCTGGCGGAAGTGTCCCAGTGGCGGGGAGTGCTCTGGCGGA
The DNA here is from genome assembly GCF_042186555.1 of Aquarana catesbeiana. Lineage (NCBI taxonomy): Eukaryota > Metazoa > Chordata > Amphibia > Anura > Ranidae > Aquarana > Aquarana catesbeiana. The sequence continues at coordinate 211,369,766 of NC_133334.1, read as the reverse complement.
AGTGTCCCAGTGGCGGGGAGTGCTCTGGCGGAAGTGTCCCAGTGGCGGGGAGTGCTCTGGCGGTGGCGCAGCAGGCTTCACAGATTTGGACATGGGAGTTCATTCCGGCATGTTCCAGCAGAAAAAAAGCCCTGCGTGTTTTAATCATCAACCATGTGAGTTTCTAAAATGTTGTACCTTCATTAAATGTAACCATATTGCTACACTTGGAGGCACCTCTCTTCTCTTTTATACTCTGTGGCTCCTGCTGGATTTTGCTTCTAATCCCCTTGTGGAGGCTGCCATTTGTAAATGGACATTTTATGGTTACACAACCTATCACATTGCTATAATCTTTTTATATGGACTATAAACTGAAGGATTTATGAATAAATGGTCGTGGAACGAATCATTTGAGTTTCTATTATTTCTTATGGGAAAATTTGCTTTGATATTCAAGTGCTTTGGATTACAAGCATGTTTCCGGAACAATTTATGCCTGCAATCCAAGGTTTTACTGTATTAGAATACTGGCAATGTAGAAGAATTTTACTTGTCTATACTTGTCTATATACTTGCGCACCTTTGCTCGCCTATACTCAGCATTACTCAGGTCTTTACACACAGTGGTTGGACCCTTGCACACAGGCATCACAAGTTCCTGAGTAAACATCAGTAAATTATGACGCCCGTGTGCAAGGGACCTTAATGTGGAATGTATGTTTCTTGCTAAAGAACATTATTTTTAACAAGATGTTCTGGGTAAAATTCCACTTTTAAAAACCTATGTAACCTAAAAGAAAAAAAGTAACATATAATTTTCTTTTAAATCTTACTGGTTGATTTGGACAGTACCACTTTTTCTTTACATACAGCAAGAGATTTTGTTCCCATTATAAATTAGTAATTGTCCTTTATGCAACAATGCTGATCCTTTCTTTTGTCCTTCAAAGACCAAATGTAACCTGAGACATCCGCCAGGGAATGAAATTTACAGGAAAGGGACCATCTCCTTCTTTGAAATAGATGGACGTAAAAATAAGGTAGGTACAGGTGCATTTTACTTATGTAAACCTAGGATGTACTTGGAACTGCGTTTTTTTAGCTTCATGGAAGGAAAACATAGGTAATCCAAACTACAGGGCTTTCCTCTGCAATTTCAGTTTTGATGCTAACATCAGATAGCTCCCCAGGAACTAACAGGACAGGGCTTCTGGGTATGAGGGAGCACATGACCTCCCCATGTAACAGTGTTTGGACCTGAGCCTTTAATCAGTGTACCTTGACAATGTCACATGGGATAGCCCGTGATGTAATTTCCCTGTTTAACCGCTTAAGGACCGCTTACACATACTGCGGCCGGGTGGCTCTTAAGCGGGTCTAGGGCGCACGCTCCCGCTGTGATTGGACACATCGGAGCCAATCAATGGGTCCAGCGGTCTGCTAGTAAGGAAGAAAGAAATCTTGTCTTTCTGCTAAGCAGGAACACGGATCTCTGTCTTCCTACAGTTAAACCACCCCCACACAATAAAAGAGTACACCCAGGGAACACATTTTAACCCTTTGATCCCCCTGATGTTAACTCCTTCTCTACCAGTGTCATTAGTACAGTGACAGTGCATTTTTTTAAGCACTGATCACTGTATTGGTATCACTGGTCCCTAAAAAGTGTCACTTAGTGTCAGATTTGTCCGCCACAATGTCGCAGTCCCACTAAAAATCACTGATCGCCGCCATTACTAGTAAAAAAAAAAATTAAAATTCCATACATTTATCCCATAGTTTTGTAGACACTATAACTTTTTTGCTCAAACCAATCAATATACACTTATTGGGATTTTTTTTATTACCAAAAACATGTAGCAGAATACATATTGGCCTGAATTGATGAATAAATGCGATTTTTTTTAAATAAAAACCACAGGTGATCAAATACCACCAAAAGAAAGCTCTATTTGTGGGGAAAAAAAGGACATCAATTTTATTTGGGTACAGTGTCACACGACCGCGCAATTGTCATTTAAATGAATGCAGTGTGGTATCGTTAAAAATGGCCTGGTCAGGAAGCGGGTGAACCTTCCGGAGCTTAAGTGGTTAAAGATGTTCTCTAACCTCACCTTTTAGTCTATCACAGTTGTACAGGCTTCTCTCCTCTACTGAAAATGCTTACTCTAATTTCACTGCAAACTGAAAGTTTCTTACATTGTGCATTAGAAGCTCCAAGTCAGGTAGAGCCCACCTTATTTCCTGGCTAGAGGACCTTTAGCATCACCCAGCTCTTTCTTCCTCCAGTCTAACTGTTCTTGGCCCACCTCTTTTATTCATTGAATTTCTGTTGTTCCTGTCATATGTAAGCATTACATGAGGCAGTCTACCTAGGAGCACCCACTCCTCCAGACTTGTACTCAACCATCAAATTTTTGTATTTGTCCAACTCTGTGTAAATGAATATGTCAATGTTTCCTATAGCTGATCTAAAAATTCTAGGTAGTGATCTATATAAAAGCTGTGATAGACAGACACACGTCCATTACGATTATAGATCACTACCTAGAAGTTTTAGATCAGAGTCCTAGAAGAACATTTGTCATATTCATTTACAAGCCCTGTTGAAGGGGGGTTGTCAGCCCCAGAAAAGCGTTGGTTACTTTATATTCCTGCTATAATTTACAATAAAGAATCATTGACTCCTAAACCCTAGTACACACTATCATTTTTTTCTTTCGTTCAACCCAGCGGACTGAACAAAAGAAAAAACTTAAAAGCTCAGGAGAAGATCCTGTACTAACAATCCAATGTTAGTAGAGCAAACTCCCCACTGAGCTATTGTGTTCTTTTATAGTGTTATGTTGAAAGCCCTGACCAGCATGTTCAGGTGGGGGTCACAATAGCACAGCAGGGGGGAAATCGCTGTAGTAATGTTGGATTATTAGTACAGCGGTTCTGCTCTGAGCCGCCAGTCTTTTTTTGGGTTGAAAGAAAAGAAACTGTTTAAAGTGGCGTACACACTACTACTTTGTTAGGACAGACCCTGTTCAAATCTTGGTTACAAATGATAATACATACCTACCAGCACTGTACAGAAGGGGTTAATTATGATAAACATAACTCCCCATCCTTTTGTTAACATTACATGGAAGGATAAAGCTAGGTATGTATTTTAAGAAAGTAAGCAGAATTTTTTAAATATTTTTGTAAGTTATACTTTGTGCATGAGAACATGTAATAATGTAGGTGTTATCCCAATACGGCTGCAAAGGTGGAAAATACACTTTAAAAGCTAACTCCAGCTTTCAGACCATGTTTCATGTTACATGAAGCATGGTTGGCATACACAGCCTCCACACCCAAACCACTCACTCGCCCCAACTACAGGATTATGTGTTCCTTTACCCCACCCGCTCTTGTCATATTTGAAATCCACACAGGTGTGTGGTAGCTCTGCCCACACAGCCGCTACATTCATTAATTCTTGACCTTTCACAAGTCATATGTTAACCACTTCCCTACCCGCGTATGTACATATGACGTCCACAGATGGGATCTCTCATCCTGGGTGGACGTCATATGACGGCCTCGGGTCCCGGTGCGTGTGCCCTTTAACCGGGCCGGACCGTGGATCTCTGTGTGTAAACACAGAGATCCATGTCCTGTCAGCTCAGAGGAGAGCGATCTGTGTTCCCAGAACGGAGGAACACTGATCGGTCTCCTCCCCTTGAGCGTCCCCTCCCCCTACAGTTAGAAGCATTCCCTAGGAAACACATTTAACCCCTCCCCGCCCCTAGTGGTTAACCCCTTCACTGCCTGTCACATTTACACAGTAATCAATGCAATTTTATAGCATTGATCGCTGTATAAATGTGAATGGTCCCAAAAATGTGTCAAAAGTGTCCGATGTGTCTGCCATAATGTCGCAGTCACGAAAAAAAATTGCGATCGCCACTATTACTAGTAAATATAAATAAATAATTTTTTTTAAAAAAATGCCATAAATCTATCCCGTATTTTATAGACGCTATAACTTTTGCGCAAACCAATCAATATACGCTTATTGCGATATTTTATTTTCTTTTACCAAAAATATGTAGAAGAATACGTATTGGCCGAAACTGAGGAAAAAATTTGTTTTTTTTTAAAAAAAAATTGGGATATTTATTATAGCAAAAAGTAAAACATATTGTGTTTTTTTTCAAAATTGTCGCTCTTCTTTTGTTTATAGCGCAAAAAATAAAAACCGCAGAGGTGATCAAATACCACCAAAAGAAAGCTCTATTTGTGGGGGGGAAAAGGACGTCAATTTTGTTTGGGTACAACGTCGCACGACCGCGCAATTGTCGTTTAAAGTGCGACAGCGCTGAAAACTAAAAATTGGTCTGGGAAGGAAGGGGGTGAAAATGCCCGGTATTGAACCAGTTAATAAACAAGGGTTTGTTGCTAAAGAAATTCTTAGCCCACTAGAAAATCAGGTTTTGAGTCTGGCTGTCACCTTTCTGTGAAATATACTACCTCCTTTCTGTCTCTAATGTACTATTAACTATTTTCTTTAATTTCAGAGTTATTCTCAGAATTTGTGCCTTTTGGCGAAATGCTTTTTGGACCACAAAACATTATATTATGACACCGACCCCTTCCTCTTTTATATTATGACTGAATACGACTCAAAAGGTTTCCATATTGTTGGCTACTTCTCTAAGGTTGGTGTTCTTGTAAGCTGTAAAGATATTCAGTTGCTGTAATATCCGCAGTTACTGTTTTCTGATTAAGAGAGGCATATTTACAATATGCTTTAACTGTAATTTTTTGTGTATTTTCTGATTTTCCTGGCTGAATTCTTGAGCATACAATAGTACAGGATTCCCAATGCAAGCATCCACCTACTGTTAGGAAAAAGAGAGATCAGCATTTGAAGTAGCCACTTAACATAACCCCAGTGCAAAGAAATAAAAATATATTACAAGTCTCAACACATAAAAAAATAAACGCCTGTACTCTTTTTGGGCAATGTCGCTTACCACGATGCACAGTGCTTTCACATCTGTTGATGTATGGGAAGGTGCAGATGGATTTTTTTTACGTTGTATAGGTGTGTTAGGCCCCTTTCACACCTGTGCGACTTTGGACATCAGAGTCGCATGACAAGTCATACCCCATGATTCCCAATGATAACCATTCATATCTGTGCGACTTCAAGGTAGTCCCTTTACTACTTTGGTCCGACTTTAATGCAAGTTTATATATCTTTATTTAACTAAACAATTTTACAATTTTTTTATACCACATATATAAAATCATATTTTATCTGAGGCATACAAACATCAATCTTTAGTTTCTTATTCAAATCCTTACTTCAATCATAAATTCCTGACTACCCTCTTATCCTATGACCATATATATTGGTTTGTATATACCGCAGATTTTGATTAAAATACTTCATCATTCACACTTATTCTAATATCTTGTCATACCCCACATACACACACATACACACAATAATACAAAAAAAAAAAAACCCTTATAACCCACACCCATCACTTTAAAAGTTCCCTCGACAATGTCGATGATGCTCTATACTCTCTCCACACTTGCTAAGAAGTTATGATCTGTTTTTTTAGAACCGTTTCCACTACCATCCTCTCTTCCAATGAACACATTTCAGCCATCTCACATTCACACTCCTCTATAGAAGGCTCTGTTCCACATTTCCACTTCCTAGCTATGATTGTGCGTGCTGCTGTTAGAAAATGCTTAAGGATACCTTTTTTTTATGTTTTTCACTGATCCTGAAATCATTGATAGTACTGCTATAAATATATCAGGCTGTAAATTAACTCCTGTTACTGCCCTATATGTTCTAAATATTTTTTTCCAGAAAGTCTGGACCCCCGGACAGTAGAACCATATGTGTGACATTGTACCCTTTGCTCCCCGACATCTCCAGCATACATCCTCATTGTCTGGATTTATCTTGTGCAGATCCACTGGACATCTATACCATCTTGCTAATATCTTAAAATTTCTCTCTTGGTATCTATATGAGATCGATAGCTTATGTATTAATATTATTGCTTTTTCCCATCTTGTTTTAGGGATAGTTATCCCAACTCTTCCTCCCATCTTTTTATATATATATTACCTCTTGTTCCTTATTTTTTGAAATTAAGTACTTGTATATCTTAGATAGGGTATGTATTGGCTTGTGCTCCTGAAGGAGCAATTTTTCGAATTCCGTGAGTGGTCTGTCCAAGATCGCCTCTTTCGTCAGAGAGAGGATGTACTCCTGGAGCTGTCGATATTGCATCCACTCTGTTCTATACTCCAAACCTAGAGCCTCTATCGGAGGCAGCCTATTTCCCTCCATTGTATCTCTACTATTCTAGTATCGTCGTTTCTCTTCCATTTAAGGAAAGTCCCTATTTCCAGTGTTGGTGGAAACTCTGGATTATTAAAAAGAGGGGTCATTGGACCCATATAAGTGGACCCTAGTCCCCTTTTCAAAATTCCATCCCACACTTTCAGTGTTGAAGCGACCAGGAAGGGCAAATCGCCCTAAGGGGGTCATCTTTCCTTTGTTATCCATGGTAGTGATTTCAATTTTATGCCAGCAGATTTTTCCTCCAACTTTACCCATTGCTTACAGTTTGCATTATGAAACCAATCCACAATCCTAGTTATACATACCGATTTAAGATAAACCGTTAAATCTGGGAGGGCCAACCCTCCATCTTGTTTTGATCTAGATAATACTTCTCTATTGATTCTGGCTGATTTACCCGCCCATATGAAACTTCCTATGGCCTTACGTAATTGATTCAAAATATTTGTTAAGGGGAATGTTGGGACAGTCTGGAATATATATATAATCTCATAGTATCTTAGGCAGAATGTCCATTTTTATAATACTTATTCTACCCATCCAAGAAAATATTCCCTTATCATATTGTTGGAGTGTTTTTATAGTTTTTTGCAATATCGACAGGTAATTATATTCCTGGATCTTCTCCAAGTCCCTTGGGATATAAATTCCAAGGTATTTAAGTGCATTTACTTGACATTTAAAGGGAAATTTTTTTTAAGTAATTCCACAGTATTACTTTGTAGTGTAATACTCAGAGCCTCTGACTTATAAAAATTTACTTTAAAATTACTCACCTCACCAAAGCGCTTAAGTTCCTGTATTAGATTTGGTAGCGTTATTAAAGGATTTGTGATATAGATTAGCAGATCATCTGCATAGGTTGACATTTTATACTCATGTCTAGAGGTCGACCAATATGGGTTTTTCTCTGGCCGATGCCGATATTTAGAAATCACGGTGGCCGATGGCCGATATGTGATGCCGATTTTTTTGGGCCGATATATTTGGCAGATTTTTTTTTTTCCTTTCTTTTTTCCCTTCATCTCATATAATCTAACAGTTAGACCCCTTTCACACTGGGGCGTTTTTCAGGCGCTTTTGGGCTAAAAATAGCGCCTGTAAAGTGCCTGTAAAACGTCTCCCCCGCAGTCTCAGTGTGATATCCCGAGTGCTTTCACATTGAGGCGATGCGCTGGCAGGATGTAAAAAAAAGTCCTGCAAACAGCATCTTTGGAGCGGTGTATACCGCTCTACTACTCCTGCCCATTGAAATGAATGCGCACCGCTGCCGAAGCGCCTGCAAAGCGTTTTGGCAGCGGCGCTTCAGGGGCGCATTTAACCCCTTCCTCGGCCGCTAGCTGAGTTATAAGTGCCCCGCTAGCAGCCGAATAGCGCCTCTAAAATGACGGTAAAGCGCCGCTAAAACTAGCAGCGTTTTACCATCAACGCATGCCCGCTCCAGTGTGGAAGCAGCCTTAAGTAATAAGTAATACAGAAATTTTTTTTCATTTAAACATTAAACAAAACAAACCTTCAATCAGTTCACTTGTATGTATAATTTAGAAAAAAAAAAAAATATCTTAAATAATAAATACACAAAAACAGGTAATCAAAACTTTTGGACGAAAAAAAATGGGCTAACTTTACTGCTTAGGTTTTTTTTTTTTTAATTCATTACTGTATTTTTTTTTTTTTTTTAATTGCGTTTGAAAGACCGCTGCGCAAATACCGTGTGACATAAAATATTGCAACAATCACCATTTTATTCCCTAGGGTCTCTGCTAAAAAAATATATATAATGTTTGGGGGTTCTAAGTGATTTTCTAGCAGAAAATACAGGATTTTTACTTGTAAGCAACAAGTGTCAGAAAAGATTTAGTCTTTAAATGGTTAAACTGAGAGCTTCTACACACTGAGTTCAGTCTATTGATAAAAAGAACCTGAAAGATACAAATGTATCTTCTTATCAGACTTGGCACCCTGCCCAGAGGAGGAGAGAATCCTCTCCACAGATAACCTCGGGAAACTTGCATTGACTTCTATTACAGAAGTCATTTGCAAGTCACGGCTGAAGTTATAATCGGCCTTTTTTATCAGCACAATCGGCCGATGCCGATTAAGTAAAAAACGCCAAATATCGGCCGATATATCGGCCGGCCGATATATCGGTCGACCTCTACTCATGTCCCCTACTTTTATTCCTTGTATGTCACTGTTATTCCATATGACTGTCGCCAGATGCTCCATAACTAATACATACAACAATGGGGACAGCGGGCATCCCTGTCGGGTTCCGTTCGCTATAGTTACTGTATCAGATCACCATTCGCATGTATTCTAACGGTTAGATTAAGGTATAACACCATTATTTTTTCCAGGAGCACTCAATCCCCACTGTTTCAGTGTCTCCCGGAGAAAACACCATCCCACCCTATCAAACGCCTTCTCGACATCTATTGCTAGAAGGCAGGATGGGACGGTGTGTCTCCAGGCATATTCAACAAGTGATAGGGTCTTCAGGGTGTTATCTCTCGCCTCTCGTCCTTTTATAAATCCCCCTTGATCTAAATGTATATATGTCGGCATTATCGGAGTAAGTCTGTTAGCAATAATTTTTGAGTATATTCTAAGATCAATATTCGTCAAAGAGATATGTCTATAATTACCACATATGGTATGATCCTTCTCTGGTTTAGGTATCAGCGAGATATAAGCCTGCATACCTTGTGGGATAAAGGGCTGGGAGGCATAAACTGCATTAAATGTCCGTTTCATAATGGGGTTAATGAGTCCTTAAAGGTTTTATAAAATCGGGGGGTAAAACCATCTGGTCCTGGACTCTTGCCTGGTACAAGTGTGTCTATTACGCTCTGTATTTCAACCTCAGAGAACTCCTGGTCTAGTTGCTCCATTTCTGTTATCATTAGCATTGGTATAGCAGTATCTTTTATATATTGGTGTATTCTCTGCTGGAACTTTTCCGGGTCATTCTCTGCTAGTTGATTTGGAATATTATATAGCCTGGTATAAAAGGCATAGAATGCCTTCAAAATAAGCTGTAAAAAAAAGTGTCCATGTCCCTACATCCAGATCACCCCTCTCCTTCCCTAACCCCTATATCCAAAAAAAGAGGGAGAGAGAAAAAAAAGGGGGGGGGGTGGTCCTCCCCCTTCACCCCATCTTACCCCTCTCCCTTATCCCCTGCCCCCAGCAGACTCCACCAACCATTTATCTCCCCCTATACTGTCTTCCTAGATTACCATTGTATGTTTGGGGCCAAGCTGGCAAATCAACTGAAGGGAGCTGAAGACATTTCAAAAAATTAGGACGATCCCCCATATCTCGAAAAATAACATTATGTCCGTTATGGTGAACTATAACCTGAAAGGGAAATCCAAATCTATATAAAATCTTCTTCTCTCTCAGTACATCCAACAATGGTTTTAGTGCTTTCCTCTTAATCAGTGTGTATCTAGACAAGTTCTGTAATAGGATAAGCTGGGTAGCCTCATATTCGATAGTCCGTTGTAACCGAGCAGCTGCCATGATGCTATCTTTAATATAATAGAAATGTATTCTACATATCACATCTCTAGGGAATCTTGTATGTCTATCTCTATTGCCATATATCCTATGTGCTCTATCGATCTCCAGATCTGCTGTCTTTGATTGTTTTAGTAGATCGTTAAATATACCTTGGAGTGTCACTTTCAAGTCCTCCGTTCCCACTGATTCTGGCAGACCTCTAACTCTTATATTATTACGTCTACTTCTATTTTCAAAATCCTCAGGGATGTCTATTAGGTGGTTCAGACGTTGGTCAGCTTCATGACTCGTTTCTCCCAACGATATTATTTTTTGATCAATATCATCCAATCTAGAGTCAATAGTAACAATCTTACTTTGCGTATCAGCCAAAGAAGATTTCAACGAGTGTATTTCCTTCTTATATGAAGTTTTCAACCTGTAAATATATTTGTCCATGTCCTCCCTTGTCGGTAGTGATTTAATTTATGTCTGCATATCCCAAGTGGAGTAACCATCTGATCTTTCCTGATCATTTGTGGATTACTGCATATTGCCCTCTGGGCTACCATTAGTTCTAGGCTCTATATCCCTTTCAGGGGACACAAGCCTAAGTTCGTATATTATGGAGCCTTCAAGCTGATCCTGCGGCTGTGAACGCTGAAAAAAACCCTTAATGTCTGCTTTTTGAACAGATGAGGATTTAGGAGGGTTCTTAGCCGTTCCTCCATTAGATCCCCTTTTTGATTTCTGAGCATGTGTAGTTTTCGGAGGCATATTTGTAAACAAGAGAAAAGTATAATCACCCCTAATATTTTGCATATTGCACGGCTGTATTTATTAAATAATGTCTCTATTATTCCCATTTTTCTTTTTATTACACCAGTCTCTTTGTATGATCCCTATCAGGACTTGCCAATATATTAGGGGTCCCGCTTCATAAGTTATTTTGTGTTCATGAGATCAGAATATTTATATCCCCTCATCTTATGCACGAAAAGTTGATATAGTTGCAATCCCAAGCTCTCTTGTCTCTTACCGATACAGCTTCACTCGTATGCCTGCAGCCTCTCACAGAAAGCTTTCACAGGGCTAGACTCAACAGGGGAACATGGACGTCCTCTGCCTCCTCTGGAACAAGCCGCTTGGGCAAACTCGTTCATTTTCGGCGAGGCTCGGCAGACGCCGATGAGGCCACTCGGCTTCGTTCGTGGATTTTCAGCGTGGTAAAGGCCGCTCGGGAGGACTTGTTTGTTTTCGACAAGGTTCGGTGGATTACACTTCGGCTCATACGCTCCCGGCGTGTTAGCTGTCAGCAGTTCACGCCTGTAGGAGACTCCTCTCTCTGTCCCATCATGTCCCACACCAGATTTCAAAAAGCCGTGTCCTTTGGCTATCTCCCCTTATTTGCAGGATTCTTTATACCGATAGAAAACACAGGCAGAGCTGGCAATAGATCAAATCACTCCATAGCACGCCGTAACATGCTGCACGTAGCAGAGAGGATCAGGGAGAGTACATACAATCATTTGGGAGTTGATACAGCTGATTGTCTGGGCAGGGAGGAGCAGGCTCACCGCACGTCCATCTCAGTCAGCCCCCTTCCCCCCTTTAATGCAAGTTGAGGTTCATAGACCTCAAGTTTACACAGGCATTCCCTGAAATTGCGGCGAAATCGCGCAACTTTCAAGTTGCGGCAGTGTGAAAGGGGCCTTAGGGTGCTTTTCAGAATGAACTGCAGTGCCCATATTTTATGCATTATGGTGCTTTCTCAACATAATGTGCACTAGTGTAAATGGAGTTTAACCACTTCCCACCTGGCCTATAGCAAAATGATGGCCAGGCGGTGGTTCAGTTATCCTGACTGGGCGTCATATGACGTCCATCAGGATAACAGCCGCCGCGCACCCGTGGCGATTGGTGGTACGGTGTGGCAGTCTGACACACCACTTCCTCCATCCGGAGGAGGCTCTTTACCACGTGATCAGCCGTGTCCAATCACGGCTGATCACGATGTCAACAGGAAAAGCCGTTGATCGTTTTTTTCCTCACTCGCGTCTGAGTAGAGGAGAGCCAATCGGTGGCTCTCCTGACAGGGGGGGGTCTGCACTGATTGTTTATCAGCGCAGCCCCCCTCGGATGCCCACACTAGACCACCAGGGAAGGGGGCAACATGTGGATGGCCAGGTATGTACCCCATGGCCATCCATATGTGCAAATTATGCCCAATCTGTATTAAAAGAAGAGATCTGGGGAATTGGCTCCCCCCCGTGCTCCCCCACTCACCAGAATCCGTCACCCCCTAGGGGGTATTAGGCAGAGGAGTGGGTGTCTCAAGATGACTGCCTGTGTGATGAATGTCCCTCTTAGGCTTTACTGCTCCGTGAGTTCCTTCTATTACACTGGTGGTGAGGGTCCCCTACTGCTGATCCAGGTCCAGGTACCTCCACTACTATCCACCTCCGTACTGCTAGATCCTCCAGGAACTTCCACACAGCTCTCTCTGCTCAGCCAATTTAAACCAAACCCATATATTGTAATATTCATTTACGCAATACAGAGGAATTGCACGCTCACTTTAAAGAATCACACCTTTTCACTAATTTTATTTATTCTGGCACAACTCGCCAACTACCTCAAGATCCCCAAGGTGATACTAGCAGGTGTCTCCACCATTTAGGAGATGACTAGCTAGATTCCTTGAACGTAACAGTTCAGTATAAATACCTCTAGCATCCCTCAGGCATCCTTGAACACCTGTGCACATTGAGGACATTTGCTTGTGCTTACTGTCTTCTCCCGGAAGCCCAGCACAGGGGGGTGTCCCTACCATACTGCAGGTATAGCTTTGATCCCACTGGATTACTATAGCTACTCTGTATTTATGTTGATATTGGGACACAGCTCCATCGTCTCTATATGTTAGATATGAAGTGGATTTCTCAAATAAGTAAAATTGCTATACAGTTATGGGTGGAATTTACAGGCACGTCCCTATGTAGTTAGGGTATGTAGTAGTTAAAAATTAAAAATTGTGGAACGGCAATTACAATGGAATTGGCCTGTATTCATGTTTTTGTTTAATAATTATTTGAATCTGTAATATAGTGTAACTGTATTACTTTTACTACGTAGTAGACAACCTTTATTCTGGTTCATTAACATTCCCACTATTATGAGAGAGTTTAGCACAGTGCATTGTTTATTTTGGGAATGTGATGCTAATAGTCAGCCTTTGCACCAAGAAGCTCAGTTGTAATCTACAATAGTTAAGGTAATACAGAACATTCACCACTCTCTACTCCGTTGACCTTTCCAGGAGAAAGAGTCTACAGAGGACTATAACGTGGCTTGTATACTCACCTTGCCACCTTACCAAAGAAGAGGATATGGAAAACTGCTTATAGAGTTCAGTAAGTAGCCTATAGCACTTCTTAGTCCATTGGGTCTTGTGTACTTATCTGAAATGTACTAATATTCCTTACTTCTCACAGGTTATGAGTTGTCTAAAGTAGAGGGAAAGACAGGCACGCCAGAGAAGCCACTCTCGGATTTGGGTCTTCTATCTTACCGTAGCTACTGGTCTCAGACAATCTTGGAAATCCTCATGGAACTGAAGACTGAGACTGGAGAAAGACCACAGATCACTATTAAGTAAGATGTAATTAATATAAGCAAGTCATAAGCCATAGAGTGATGTGTACAGGTGGCATAGTAATGTTCAGAAACTACCTTAATGAGAAAAAATTGTGTATATGTACTAATGTGGGTTTTTTTTATTTTTAGTGAAATTAGTGAGATAACCAGCATAAAGAAGGAAGATGTTATATCTACACTGCAGTACCTAAATCTCATCAATTATTACAAGGTAAATTGCTAAACTAAAATCCTCCCATCTTAGCCCATTGCCTAGGTATTCAAACTTATTATTGGCAAATGATTTTATCTATTGCATGTACCCTGATTGCTAGATCTATTCCAGGAGTCTGGTATTCTGCAAAGCCCAGGCGGTCAGCCTGCTGCCCTTTGGCGCACTTACTGTGCAGCCCTTGGGACCTCTGCAGACAGTGAGAAAACATTTTTATTTTTTATTTTTTATTTTTTTATTTTTTTTTTACCTCCGATCTATAATATTGGATATTGCTGAGACTGCAGGCATGCAACATGAGAATATCAGTCATTATCTTAATCGTACAGGACACAGGCTAGATATTCATAGACCTGGGTGTAACATCAAACCACAGGTGGCACCTTTACCATCACTTCCGCTCAGAAACCTTGTAATGTACTTTTGCCACAAAGACTTCGCTACAGGACAGTCGAAACCTGGGTCACTGTGGACCATACTTATAGATGCCCTTACCCCATTTCTACACCAAACTCTGTGAGTACCCCAAAAGGGAATATCCTCACTGATAGCAAATGGTGGAAAACAGGCACAAGGGAACTGTGGCTCTGTCGAAGTTTTGCATACCCCTCAAGCCACTCAGTGTGAGGTTGCTTTCCTTGTACCAGAGCTCTACATCCGTTTCTAGCAGTATCAGCACACATCAAGCGGCCTATCTGGCCAAGAAAGATTTCTTTGCAACTATGTCCACCTTCTCTAACTAAGTCAGAAGTGAATCTACCTGCTCTAGAAGCAGTAGAAATGGTGCAAAATGAGGAAGACCTGGAATCGGTGCTTAGAGTAGGCTGTGAAAGATCCCTCGCCCTTAGGCTCCTATACACGTGATACCCTGGCAACTGCTTGCCAATATAGACATGCTTGATTCTGCCCTTTTCAAAAAGCCTCAGGATAGTTGCACTCAAGTCCCTCCATCTCACCCATCCCCCTTTGGGTACTAAGAGACCTGCAAAGTCTAAGAAGACATTCCTCATTCATGAACAGATAGGAGGGGCAATTTATGACGAATAGAGTACTCCTGTTGCTGCAATCTTGGTTTGTAAAACGGCAGCTAATTGGACTAGGGAAATAAACAATCAACAGGATCCTGTTTTCCAGGACCAAGTTCTGGTGCAACAATTAACAAACATAGCCTTCTGCTCCACTATTCTGCGTTGATGCCCTAGAATAAATCATGACACAAATTTACAGAATTACTCATTTCTGTCTGTATGCATAGAATGAAGCTGCATGTAAAAGATGCCTCACACATATGTGCTTTGAAGGAACAAGTCTCTTTGGTGATGCACTTGACAAGTTCATAAAGGAGATCACAGAAAGAAAGGCCCTTCTTCCACAACGGAAGGCTCCAAAACCCCTTGCACAGGGGCTTTTACCTCCTCTAAACAAAGAGCACCCCATCGCTCTTTCCAGGCTTCATCTTCAAAACAAGAATTTAGCCCTTGCTTTTGATGCAAGACTTTGAACACATTCCACCAAGTCTGCCCAGGAAGCCTTTTTCAAAATGATGGGACACCCTCGCTCTTAAGAGTAAGGGGATGTCTGTTGCAGTTTGCATCCCTCTGAGTCATAGACATCCCAGACCTTTGGCTTCACTTCAGTTGTTTTATGTAGGGTGCAAAATAGAGTTTCAAACTCTGCCCCCTCACAGTTTTTATTCTCTTAACAGAGCCAAAATTCAAATTTGCAGGCTGCCCAGAACCATCTCTTGTCCTCTGTCATTCTGGTCCCTCTAAAGTCCACAGATTCAAAAGATTCACATGAAATCCCCTAGGTCAGTAGTTGCATCTCTAAGGCAAGAAGAATACCTTGCATCAGTAGACATTCATGATGCCTACCTACACGTTCCCATTTACCCACCTCAGCACTTTCTGTGCTTCGCAGTAATAGACAAACACTTTTGCTTTGTTATGCTGCTATTCAAACTATCATCAGCTTCCAGAGTTTTCACAAAAATGTTTGCAGCTCCCCTCATCCTCCTAAGAATTTGGAACATTCAGGTCATAGGATATCTAGATGACCTTCTTCTGAGGGATTCATCTCCATAAAAACTATTTGCAAATTTCCAAACAACTATACAGATTCCTCAGGCCTTCAGCTGGAAGCCAGTACGGTGAAACGTACGTCGGTGTGGGGATTGGTCATTTTGGGGTCCCTATGTGACATCCAATACAACCATTATATCGAGAACGAGGTGGGGATCGCACACCACCGTAAGTCTGATATATCCATCCGCATATGCTGTAGACACCTTGGTGCCGGGATTGGCATATTTTAAACCAATTTTTAATAAAACCTACTACACCATAAGAGCTCTCTTTTGTGTCCTTGGTGGAATCCATTTCCATATCCTCAGTTTCTGACGGAGGGGGTCTCACAGTGGAGAGATGTTGTATCCAGGATCTCACTGGTTTATTCAATAAAGTGCATTTTGACCTACCTTAAAAAGTGGTCAAACACCTATGGTGAGTTGCCATCTACCTCTTGAGAACTCATGGTGAAGGTTTTATTTGAAGAATTCTCAAACCAGAAGAATCCATTTATTCATGGTGTTGGGATTGTCACATTTGCGTTACATATGATGTATATGCATTGATTTCTATGTTTAATTATACAAGTTTTATTTATAGTGCCAACATCTTTACTATTTTATCATCCTTTATGGTAGCCTAGTTCCTTTCGCTCAGTTCCACTCAAGGCCTCTTTAACACAACACCTTGTTGGCCTGGAACAAACAATTTCTCTCTCAATCTTCCTATACCTCTCTCCAGTCAAGCAAGGTACTCCCTAAATTGGTGGGTTTCCAACCCAAACTTGGAAATGGGAAAGTCGTTTCTTCCATACTCATAGAAAACGGTAACAACCGATTCCAGCCTCACAGGCTGGGGAGGCGTGTTCAAATCTCTCTTGGTTCAAGGAAACTAGTCCCCATGGGAAGCAAAGCTCCCCATTAACATCCTGGAGCTCAGGCAATAAAATTAATTTTGCGTCACTGGACCTCCCTTCTTTAGGGACACTGCATCAGTGTGCAATCAAACAATGCTACAACAATGGTCTAGGAAACATCAGGGCGGATCCAGGAGTCGGGCACCCTTAAAGGAAGCAAGTTTAATTAGTCCTGGGCGGAGATCCGTTCTCCAACAATCTCTGCTGTTTACATTCTGGAAGTGGAAAATTGGCAGTAGGACTTCCTCAGCTGGCACCGCCTGGACCAGGGGGAATGGTCCCTTCATCCTCATATCTTCAGACTCTAGGTGGCCTTTAGGTTCAACAAGTTAGCCCTTTGTGGCTAGGACCAATGATCATGTAGCACTGGCATCTGATTCTGGATAATGTAGCACTGGTATCTGCACTGGAGGAAAGGCATAAAATATGCCTTTCCTCCAGTGCAGGTTCTTCTTGAATGCACAGCAAAATAGAGGAAGAGAAAAAAAATCAGTGATTCTTATTACACTGCACTGTCCTAGAAGAACTTGATACACTAAAGACATTTGCGTATGCCTAAGATGAGCCCTGGCCTCTTCCAAACAGGCCAGATCTGCTGTCTCAAGGCTCTTTATTTCATTCTGTTTCTCAATCACTGGTTTAAACAGTATGGCTGTTGAAACCTAAGTCTTGAAGGACAGAAGTATCTCTGACTCTGTCACTTCTACCTTACTTGGGGCCAGAAAAGCCACACACAAATTTTGCCTGGTGTGAATACAGGCTTTTCAACCCCAGAGGTTATTCTGTACCTCATATTTTGGCCTTCCTACAGTCAGGATTTGACCCAAATTTGGCCTTAGTGTCACTAAACCCACATCATAAAAAAAGATCAATAAATGCTTAGTCACATTCGTTTTCGGTATTCTGGTTGAAACTGAAATCTGGGAAAAACTGGTTGATCCTGCTGTTCTCTCTCTCCACCTTCTGTTCATGTCCCCAATTCAGCCACGGATTTTGCAGCTGTGGTGGCAACTCCGCACATGCTCAGTTTTTAGTGAGTTTCAATGCTGAGCATTTCCTCCCTATCACATCTGAGCAGCTCATGTGACTATAGAGTCTCACATGTGGGCATATACACAGTGGTAAAGGACAGCCCACTCCCTCCTCTTCCATGCCCACTCACCAGCTAAGCACAATTGGGGGGCATAATATTACATGTAGAGATAAATGGAGGCTTCTCCTCCCTCTTATTCTAAGACACAGGCTGGAGGGGCGTGATGCAGCCTGTGACTGACAGAAATCCGCCCATACCGTATTATTGTCAAAAAAAATTTGATTTCAAATATTATTTTTACTCTGTATCCCAAAGGCTGTTTTTTTCTTACCAGACCTCCTCCTGCTTATGCTTTCATGCAGATAGGCTGGGAAAGATCTGAGTTATGTGTCAGCAGTATATCGATTAGGAGAAAGGTACTTTTTTTACTAAAATAATTACAGTGCCATCATCCACATACAGGAATAGAAGAGACAATGTAAATTTAACCACTAGCCGCCACAGTTATACTGCGGCAGGTTGGCACGGCTGCGCAAATCGCCATAGCTATATGTCACTCCTTTAAGACGTCACAGCCCGCCGCGTGTCCCTGGAGCCGATGCGCATACCCGGCAGGCGCAATGACCGGCCGGGCACCCGTGATCGCTCGTGACAGAGCGAGACCCTTGAATCTGTGTGTGTAAACTCACAAATCCTGGTTCTCTCAGGGGAGAGGCGAGAGATCGTGTGTTCATACTAAGTATGAACACCGATCTCTCTCCTCCCCTAGTCAGTCCCATCCCCCCTACAGTTAGAACACACCTAGAGAACACGGTTAACCCACTTGATCGCCCCCTAGTGTTAACCCCTTCCCTGCCAGTGACATTTATACAGTTAATCAATGGCTTTTTTTTTTTTTTTTTTTTTTTTTTTTTTTTTTTTCTGATCGCTGTATTGAATGTCAATGGTCCCAAAATAGTGTCAAAAGTGTCTGATCTGTCTGCCGCAATGTCGCAGTCCCGATAAAAAAACGCAGATCGCCGCCATTACGAGTGAAAAAAAAAATTATAATAAAAATGACATAAATCTATCCCCATTTTGTAGACGCTATAACGTTTGCGCAAACCAATCAATACCAATCAATCGCTTATTGCGATTTTTTTTTTTTTTTTTTTTTTTATCAAAAATATGTAGAATACATATCGCCCTAAACTGAGGAAAAATGTATTTTTTATTTTATTTTTTTTTTTTTTAATTCAGGGCTATTTATTATAGCAAAAACTACAAAATATTGTTTTGTGTTTTTTTTTTCAAAATTGTCACTTTTTTTTGTTTATAGCGCAAAAAATAAAAACCGCAGAGGCGATCAAATACCACCAAAAGAAAACTCTATTTGTGGGGGAAAAAAAGGACATAAAGTTTGTTTGGGTACAACATCGCTCGATCGCGCAATTGTCAGTTAAATTGACGCTGTGCCGTATCGCAAAAAATGGCCTGGTCAGGAAGGGTGCAAATCCTTCTGGGACTGAAGTGGTTTAACAGTGTGTGTTTGGCATCACTTTAAGTACTTTTTAACGGACAGGTTTTGGCGGTATCCATCCTGTTCCAGAGCCCTTTGGCCTTCGCTTTCCCTTGTTAGAACTTTTATTCAAATGCTCTTACTAATTAAACCTCCATTACAGCACCTTGTGATTCCTTGGGATCTCAGTTTGGCTCTCTCTACCCTGCAGAAACCACCCTTTAAACTCATTGGGTGATTGCTTCTGCAAAGTCACATCTCTCAGATTTGTTTCCGAGTTACCAGTTCTATCATTTCTTTCCTGATTCTTCACAAAGGTAAAGTGGTTTTGGATCTGAGAACCACCTTTCTAGCCAAGGTGGGCTCAGCCTTCCACCTTAATGACTTTCCTCCTTTTGGTCCCTGCTCCAATGCACCTCAGTAAATTGTAAAATTGCTCTCCACTGTCTGGACTTGGTCATAGCTGTCAGGATTTATCTGACAGCCATAGTCTCTGTTCGAAAAACAGACTCCCTTTTAGTATTGCCAACAGTGTTTCATAAGGGCCACCCTGCTTTTAAAGTGATAAAAAAAAAAAAAAACATTTTTGCCTTTAAGTCATACTTGGTGACTTTAGTGGTTTTGCACAGAGCAGCCTGGATACTCCTCTTCTCGGGTCTCCCACCACCGCTCCTGGGCCCTCCCTCCTGCCCCCAGAGCAAGCCCCCCGAGCAACTGCCCTGCATGTCCATTCAGCCAATTGCTCCCGCTGCTGCCTCAGCCAGTGAGAAGGGAGAGTCCCCGAAAAGCCGATGCTCCCGTGCACAACGCTGGATCAAGAGGGAGCTCAGATAAGTATTAGGGAGGGGGGTTGCTGCACACAGAAGGTTTTTTTAAAATTCACGAATGCAAAAAACCTTCAGCCCTTAGAACAAGTTTATCAATGGACAATTGCTAGAGCCAAAAGACAACTCGTCACAAGAGTTTTTATGCTCTCAAAAAATAAGGTACCTCCATTGCCTCTATGTGCTCACTCTACCAGATCTATTGGAGTTTCCTGGGCTTTGACATTAAGCTTCTGTTGCCCAGGCCACCACCTGGTTTTTAGTTCATGCCTTCTCCAAGTTCTACTGGGTGGATGTCCAGACTCCTGCGGATGCAGCCTTTAGCCACAAGGTTTTCTCAGCAGCATTCTGAGTTGGTTCTTTGACCTTTTCGTTTTGTTGGGTCTGTTGGCGCTTCTTGTTGCCCAACCCTCTGATTCATTGCTTGGGTACTCAGAATCTGGTAATCCAGCTTGTGTCCTTTACTATATGATTAGGATAAATGAAATTTTGACTTGCCTGTAAATTCCATTCTCTATCCCGTTGCATATCTGTAGTCTGACAACTTTCTTTGGCATTATGCTCACTGTATATTATGTGCAGCCCTTTGGTGATATCAGGGATGCACTTAAGGCCACTTGTATCATGTACGTTGACCACAACTGTATTGTAATATATTTGTTAGCTTGGTGATTTTCCTCAATGACGAGAGCATATGCTTATTGCAGGGTCAGTACATTCTTACACTTTCAGAAGACATTGTGGAAGGTCACGAAAGAGCTATGCTGAAGAGGGTTCTCAGGATAGATTCCAAATGTCTGCACTTTACACCTAAGGACTGGAGCAAAAGAGGGAAGTGGTAGGGAAATAAAATACAAGAACTTGAAAATCAGAAGAACCAGAAATGTTAAGCTGTTGTATGGCATGTAAGAGACTTTCAAAGCCTGAACGCCAAGAACATTTTGAACAAGTGAATTTTTCCACTTCATTCAAAACAGAACTGACAAACCGTTCTATCATTTTGTGGAGGCCATATGGCTGAAAACGGTTGTTTATATTACTGGCTGATACAAAAAAAAAACAAAGTGCCACTGATGCCAAGGTGTGAGTGGTCCCATAAGCTGGAACTGTACATTTAAAAGAGGTGCTTGCTATACAGAGCAAAAGAAATGGTATTTAAGACACACAAACAACAAAAATAATAACGTATTGAACTGATTGGACAACTATGGAGTAGTCTATAAACAATCTTTATAGACTTTTTAGCTGTAGGCTTTATTTAATTGACTATCATTACACACTAGTATGGCTAGCTCCAAAAGAATATTTGCTTGAATATCGTATCCATCTGATAAACATGTTAAAAAGAAATTGCTACACTCCCACATCTTTTTACAGATTCCCTCTAAAGGTGCAAGTAGACATGGAGAGAGCTTTAAGGTGTTCCAGCATGGTTCAGTCTTTGTCAGGCAAAACTGTTTGAACATGAATGATCTACTCAAACTTAATACTCATTTGTGGAGGGGAAAAGTGCAAGGAGACAGGTTCCACAGCAGCTAACCTTCAGGGAAACAATGGCGATCAAACAACGTTTCAAATTTACCACAGAGTGGTCACCTGGAGCTGTCTGCACTCGCCATGGGTTTGTTGCCAAATTCACCTAAAAATAGTGAAATTGGAAGATATTTGTCAAGTGATACCTTTTAAAGGAAAAGCTTTTCCCCCTTGATGTGATTTTTATGAAAATAATTTTATTTATACATTTAGATCTGCTTGTTATTACTTGATGGCTTTTGAACTGCCTAATGGAATAAGCTCAGAAGAGTTTTATAGAACAAAAACGTTTAAAAATATTTTTTGTGATTTGTTTTCCACAAGTGATTTGCTGTGACTGTATGATGGAAGCCCGTGCTAGCTGTCATTTGAAGATCTAAAGTGACATTTTTTTTTTTTTTTCTAAATACAAGTGTTTGTTTCTTACTATGTCTCTAAGATCTTTTAAAAACAATGTGGGGTTCTTTACATATTTTTTTTAAATATAAGCAGGTAAATAAGTCATCTTCTGCCGTTTTTAAAGTACATGTTTGTTTTACTTTTTGCACCAAACTCTAATGCCCTGTACACTCGGATTTTCCAGCGGAAAAAGTGCGATCGGATTGTGTTGTCGGAAATTCCGATCGTGTGTAGGCTCCATTGGACTTTTTCCGTCGGAATTTCCAACACACAAAGTTTGAGAGAAGGCTATAAAATTTTCCGACAACAAAATTCGATCGGTTAAATTCCGATCGTGTGTACACAAATCCGACACACAAAGTGCCAGGCATGCTCAGAATAAAATAAGAGACGAAAGCTATTGGCTACTGCCCCGTTTATAGTCCCGACGTACGTGTTTTACGTCACCGTGTTCAGAACAATCGGATTTTCCGACAACTTTGTGAGACCGTGTTTATGCAAGACAAGTTTGAGCCAACATCTGTCGGAAAAAATCCATGGATTTTGTTGTCGGAATGTCCGATCAATGTCCGATCGTGTGTATAGGGCATTAGAATTTCTCCAAAAGCATTATGATGGGCAGTAGAGGTAATAGTCACCCCGGGTTGCATGGTTTTATGAAACAAAAGTTTAATTCACTTGGTGCTAGCCAAGATTGTAGGACTTCATTTCAGCTGCTTCTAAAAAATGATTTTTTTTTAACTTCTGGCTTGGTGCCCCTTTATTACCAGTCAGTTTAAGGGTAGAGATTCAACACCATGATCAACCTCAAACCAAATAATGAACCCTAGAATGTGTTCACTTTATTTTTATTTAATTCATTATTGGAGAAGTGTGTGATTAAAAAAAAAAAAAGTATTCTCACCTCCCTGCTGCAGCATCGGTGTGATACTGCGGCTGACCCCTGCCGGCTCTAAGCCCAAGAACTGTGCAATCACATAACCACTGATCGCTCCGTTCACTTAGAGCTGAGAGCAGTGACTGTTAGTCATTGCGCTCTGCTCATCCAGATCTTGCTGAAGAGTAGGCAGGAGCAGGGCAGGCTCTCAACAGTAGGCTGGGAGGCTGAGCCAGTTGTTGGTCAGGCACCTGGGTGGATCCCAACATTATTGTCAGGATCGGCTCTGTGATGTCAGCTGACTTTAGCCCACTGTCAATTGATTCTGGGTCACTCCCGTGACCCAGTGGAGAAGTTTAGCCAAAAAAAAGGTTTGGCCAGACTTCTTTTTTAACACATTATATTTCACCCAACACCATATTTTCTGTGTTTAAATGAAGAAAAGGTCACTGTATGCCCAGCAGAGCATCAATACAGAATATTTCATGTGCATTAACCTCTTGCCGACCAGCCGCCGCAGTTTTACAGTGGCAGAATGACACGACAGGGCGAAACGACATTACCTTACGTTGCTTTGCCTTTCGGCCACTAGGGGCACGCTCCCGTATCGTGTGCCTGGAGCCGATGCGAGTGCCGCGATTGTTCGTGGCAGATCCCGGTTCTCTCAGGGGAGTAGAGACAGATCGTGTGTTCATACTATGTATGTACACCGATCTCTCTCTCTCCTCGGCAGTCCCATTCCCCTACAGTTAGAACACAGTTAACCCCCTTGATCGCCCCCTAGTGTTTGCTGTATAATTGTCAATGGTCCCAAAAATGTGTCAAAAGTGTCCGATATGTCCGCCACAATATTCCCGCCATTACTAGTAAAAAAAATTAACAATAATAAAAATGCCATAAATCTATCGCCTATTTTATAGGCGCTATAACTTTTGTGCAAACCAATCAATATACGCTTATTGCGATTTTTTTTTTTTTATCAAAAATATGTAGAAGAATACAGATCGGCCTAAACTGAGGAAAACATTTGTTTTTTTTGATAAAAAAATGTGGGATATTTATTATTGCAAAAAGTAAAAGATGTGTTTTTTTTTCAAAATTGTCGCTCTTCTTTTGTTTATAGCGCAAAAAATAGAAACCGCATAGGTGATCAAATACCACCAAAAGAAAGCTCGATTTGTGGGAAAAAATTGCATCAATTTTATCTGGGTACAGTGTCGCACGACCACGCAATTGTCAGTTAAACTGACGCAGTGACATATTGCAAAAAATGGCCTGGTTATTGAGCAGCCAAATCTTCTGGGGCTGAAGTGGTTAATTGCTACATAACAGATCAAAAATGTGAAATGGCAATGTCACAGCTAAGAAACTGGTTGACGAAAGTGCACCTAAACCTTGCCTATCAATAATTCGACCATCTAGTTCACTTGACAGCAGACACCAGTAATTTTAATTCCTAACTTCCTGCTCTCCCCTATCAGAACTTGTCAAAACCCTGGTGATTACATACCTCCCAATATTACCACATATCCTCAGTGCCTGAGTGCCCAGTTGTCAGAGAAGTTTATAAAGCTCTCAGCAGGTCTCAAATTTATGAAATTTGCATAGGAATTTTTAGGGGCTTGCAGCTAGGGGAGTTCAGGTGAATGTATTGGCTTCTACAGAACAACTTACTTTTTTTCTTCCAGGAAAAGTACAGGTTAACTTAGAGGAACTGCAGGCTGCGCACATAATTTGTAATAAAAACATTTTTTACCTTTCTGAAGCTTCCCTCCAACCACTTAGCATATTATTTTACAGTTGTGCTCATAAGTTTACATACCCTGGCAGAATGTATGATTTCTTGGCCATTTTTCAGAGAATATGAATGGTAACACAACTTTTCTTCCACTCATGGCTAGTGTTTAGAAGCCATTTATTATCAATCAACTGTCTTTTCTCTTTTTAAATCGTAATGGCAACAGAAACTACCCAAATGACCCTGATCAAAAGTTTACATACCCCAGTTCTTAATACTGTGTATTGTCCCCTTTAACATCAGTGACAACTTGAAGTATTTTGTGGAATTTGTGGATGAGGCTCTTTATCTTCTCGGGATGGTAAAGCTGCCCATTCCTCTTGGCAAACAGCATCCAGTTCCTGTAAATTCTTGGGCTTTCTTGCATGAATTGCATGTTTGAGATCTCCCCAGAGTGGCTTAATGATATTGAGGTCAGGAGACTGAGATGGCCACTCCAGAACCTTCACTTTATTCTGCTGTAGTCAATGACAGGTCGACTTGGCCTTGTGTTTTGGATCATTGTCATGTTGGAATGTCCAAATACGTCCTATGCACATCTTCCTGGCTGATGGATGCAAATGTTCCTCCAGTATTTTAAGATAACATACTGCATTCATCTTGCCAACAATTTTGACCAAATTTCCTGTGCCTTTGTAGCTCACACATCCCTAAAACATCAGCGATCCACCTCCGTTTCTCAGTAGGAATGGCGTGTACCTTTTATCATAGGCCTTGTTGACTCCTCTCCAAATGTAGCGTTTATGGTTGTGGCCAAAAAGCTAAATTTTGGTCTCATCACTCCAAATGACTTTGTGCCAGAAGGTTTAAGGCTTCCCTCTGTGCTGTTTGGCATATTGTAAGCGGGATACTTTGTGGCATTTGCATAGTAATGGTTTTCTTCTGGCGACTCGACCATGCAGCCCATCTTTCTTCAAGTGCCTCCTTATTGTGCATCTTGAAACAGCCACACCACATGTTTTCAGAGAGTCCTGTATTTCACCTGAAGTTATTTGTGGGTTTTCTTTGCATCCAGAACAATTCTCCTGGTAGTTGTGGCTGAAATTTTAGTCGGTCTACCTGATTGTGGTTTGGTTTCAACAGAACCCCTCATTTTCCACTTTTTGATTAGAGTATGAACACTTCTGTATGGCATTCTCAATTCCTTGGATATTTTTTATATCCCTTTCCTGTTTTATACAGTTCAGCTACCTTTTCCCACAGACCCTTTGACAATTCTTTTGCTTTCCCCATGACTTAGACTCCAGAAATATCAGTGCAGCACTGGATGAAAGATGCAAGGGTCTGTCAGGAGTCCAGAAACTCATTGACCCTTTATACACACACACACTAATTACAAGCAAACAGATCACAACTGAGGATGGTTATCTTTAATAGCCATTCAATCCCCTTTGTGTCAACTTGTATGCATGTTATCAGGCCAAGATCACCAGGGTATGTAAACTTTTGATCGGAGTCATTTGGGTAGTTTCTGTTGCCATTATGATTTAAAAAGGGTAAACACAGTTAGTTGATAATAAATGGCTTCAGCCAAACACTAACCATGAGTGAAAAATGTTTTTGTGTTATCATTCATATTCTCTGAAAAATGGCCAAGAAATCATAAATTCTGCCAGTGTACGTAAACTTATGAGCACAACTGTATATATACTGTGATTCTGTACTTGCCAAATATGCTGCAGAAATCTCCCTCCACTGAGTCTGGCTGCGACCATTTTAACTGTGGGCAGCTGAAGCTGCTGCCTGTTCACTTCCTGGATTTACACAGAGGCACACCTCCAGCTTTGCAGCTCTCGTTGGCCCTCTTATGACTCACCCCCCTCCCTCCCTGGCAAACCCTCACAAGAGGGAGAGCTGTGCATGATGTCATAAGCCTAGACTTTTTACCAGACAAGAAACAGGAAGTGGGCTGTATAAGGTATTTACTGGCAGAAAAAAAATATTTTACTATCCAAAGTTAAAACAACAAGGGCAGAAGATTTAATAGATGGGAAGATGAAAAAATGACTGAAATTCCGCTTTAAAAGTATAGAGACTTTTGTGGTTTAGGTTCTGTCTATTATAAAATTATTTATCGATCCAACTTTCTGTGCAATAAAAATGCATACCAATTCATAGCAACAGCAGCAAAATAATACGTGCAGTCTTGAGTGCACCTTAGAATCGAATGCAATTTGAACAGGGATGTGGTGGGATTCCTGTCCGAATAGCATGCGGTTTCCCCACTGAGCCTGTGTGAACCCAGGCTTGTCATAGTGACTTCAGCCTGGGTTCACACAGGAACGGTTTGGGAAACTTCATGCGATTTAGATGGGAATCGTACCGCATTCCTGTTCAAGAAGAAGAAAAATATTACAGCGCACACATGCAAAAAAAACATTCACCTCCAGCAAGGCTAGTTTAAAAACACCTAAACATCCTCAAAAAGACATTTTCAAAAATATGGGGATTTGGTCACACCATATTGCTATATGGTGCTAAGCCCACTTACTGCGACAAAGTACCCCATGATTACTGGTTCCTACATTATCCATAGATTTGTGAGATCCTGCTTCACTAATTATGGGGTACTTTGTTGCAGTAAGTGGGCTTAGCACCATATAGCAATATGGTGTGACCAAATCCCCATATTTTTGAAAATGTCTTTTTGAGAATGTTTAGGTGTTTTTAAACTAGCCTTGCTGGAAGTGAATGTTTTTTTGCATGTGTGCGCTGTAATATTTTTCTTCTATTGTATGGTCTTATGGCTGCACCAGCTTTAATGAGAAGGTGTGCCCCCCAAATATCTTGTTTGTGTATTGTATGGATTCTGACCAAATCCCTTTGGGTGAGGAGCACCCTACTCCCTCACTAAGTACCTCTCATTAGTGTCCACTTGTGTCATAGGTGGAGACCTCAAGATTCTCCCATTTAGAAGAGTGTAGCTCTCATGGTTCAGAGAAGCAGGATCTCACAAATCTATGGATAGTGTAGGACCCACTAATCATGGGGTACTTTGTCGCAGTAAGTGGGCTTAGCACCATATAGCATTCCTGTTCAAATCGCATTAGATTTCATTTTGTATGGACTCAAATTGCACCGCAAAGGTATCACTGAAAGTTGCGATACTCGCTGGTAAAGAAAAATGGTATTGGTGCAACCCTAGTAAATAGGTAAGGGTGTTTAGATTGTGCTGAAATATCCATTAACAGATAAAATGTTCATTAAACCTGACTCAATTGATCAACATTAACCTCACTGTATGTCAGATGACACAGCTGGTTGGCGCCTTCTGTGGATCTTGCTTTTGCCTGCATATAAATGTCCTTTAATTTTCTGGTACCCTGTTTCCCTGAAAATAAGACCTAGCGCGATTGTCAGTGATGGCTGCAATATAAGCCCTACCCCCCAAATAAGCCTTACCCTGTTTCCCCGAAAATAAGACCTACAAGGACTTTAACTAGGGCTTATTTGGGGGGTAGGGCTTATATTGCAGCCATCACTGACAATCACGCTAGGTCTTATTTTTAGGGAAACAGGGTATTTAAGGATGCTGTAGACAAGACATTTGAATTGCTTTTTAAGGCTTCTTTCTTCAGCATACATTCCAGGCCACAGAGTATCTTCATATTTGTTATGATGCCACCTTCTGGCGATTAGAAATTGGCAAAAAAAAAAGACGACAAGCTTAATCCCTCCTAGCTAGGCACATCCTCGGTTTGTTTGTGTCCTAGTTGGTGGTCATGTCTGTGCAGCCTCTGCATAAATGTATTCTTTTCTTCCTCATACATCATGGGACACAGAGTTAAGTTAATATTCATTACCTGCTGGTTATACTTAATCTCCAGGTGAATGGACACTGGTAGACCAAAGGTCTTTAGACAGGAAGTGATCCCCTATATAGCCCCTCCCATACAGGAAGTACTTCAGTTTTTTACCAGTGTTTGCAAGGTGGATGGCACGGTTGTTTGAGCTCTCTGAGCTCCAGGTCTCTAGTCCCACAAATGGTTCTTAAATAAATCAAGGGATTGACCGATCAGATCCATTTGACGCACGCTTTATATGCTTAGATAAATGGTACCCGAGCCTTGCAAAGAAGACTCAAGATCCTGCGAGGTTTTGCCTGTAATGCGGCCTACGGGCGCTGGACCCTGCAAAGTGGAATCCTGGACACTACAGCACTAAGGCATTCCTGCTTTAGGAAGTGGACCCTAAACATGAAAAGGGTACCCAATCCTTGAAGGTCCTCAAGTGACAGGAACCTGCTGTGAAGGGTGAAGATTGGGCTCTTAGTTTCTAAGCTGCCCTGCGCCTGAACGGATAAGTGAAACCCCTTTATTATTATTGTGGGGTGTCCCAGTGATTGTAACAATAAGTCAAGCTAGCGCGAGGCTGGACATCTGTGTGCGGTGACCTTACGGGGGAGTTTTTGGGCTAGCTGTGTTTGCAAAGTACCTTTTTACTTGTACGATGGCGCACGATGGTGCGCCATTTCGCCTTGGTTCGCCATGGCACACGTGCATTCGCAATAGCGTCGCTGGGCTCAGCAGTTTGTTTGGCGGCCATGGCGCACGGGGCTTTGCCGCACATGCGCTGTAGCCTTTTTCTGGACGCACGAAGATTCATGTCCTACGCAAATACGGCCACAGCTGTGCGCACACATGCGCAGAACGTTCTGGCACAAGCCAGCTTATTTAAGCTGTGTATGCCAAGCATGCGGTGCTTCCAGAAGGCGGTTGTGGGACACAGAGCAGGCTCTGAACCAGGCACTCGCAGCAGTTCATTTCTCCTTACCCGGGCCACATGAGTCACCAGGTGTTGCTTGGCAGGCTAAAGGTGCTTAGCAGGATTGTGGCATAGGGCAGTGATGGGGAACCTTGGCACGCTAGATGTATTGGAACTACATTTCCCATAATGCTCATGCACTCTGCAGTGTAGGTGAGCATCATGGGAAATGTAGTTCCAAAACATCTGGGGTGCCAAGGTTCGCCATCACTGGCATAGGGGCTTGGTGAGAACTATTAAAGAGTCTCCCTTCTGAGGTGTGTTAATACTACACCCAGGTACTCCCCTTTTTTGTGGCTAGTAAAGGTCTTCAAAAAAGATGAGCGGGGCACTACACTACACTACAGGGAAGGGCTCACCTGTGTCATCAGTAGTTCCAGATGAACCTAGTCGTGCCCCTAGTGTTGTATCCCCTGAAGGACCAGAGGCTTCCGGGCAATCTGAGCCGCTGCGCCTATCTGGGATTGTACCTACAGTCAATGCTGCTGCTTCACCTTTTATCACTAAGGATGAACTGTCCTCAGCCCTAGCCGGGTTAGAGCACAGGATTGCTGGCAT
The DNA here is from genome assembly GCF_042186555.1 of Aquarana catesbeiana. Taxonomy (NCBI): domain Eukaryota; kingdom Metazoa; phylum Chordata; class Amphibia; order Anura; family Ranidae; genus Aquarana; species Aquarana catesbeiana. Next base: position 211,339,773 of record NC_133334.1, on the reverse strand, counting down.
GATTACCTCCATCACACAGGGTGGCAAGAAGCGAAGCATGACAGATCCCCCTCCCCGGAGCCTCCTAGTCTGGAGCAGGAATGGGTTGAGGATGGGGAAGAGCCTAAAGCTCAGGATTCTGTGGATGGCCTGGCGGATGAGTCTGCTTCTGAGCAATCTGGACAAGAAGATATCCAGTTGGTGCCTGCCTCTCAATCACAGAGGCTTTTGATCCTGACTCTTACCAAAATGGTTTGTTCTGCCTTTAGGTTGCCTTTTGCAGAGGTTACTGAGCCTCCCTGGTCCTCTTTGGAATCCCTGAGGCCTCTTCAGGCCACACAGACTTTCCCCTTACACCTTCTATTCTATTGGAACAGGTGGTGTATGCTGATTGGGAACATCCTGACAGGATTTTTGTTCCTCCTAAGAGATTTTCCCTTTTATATCTCGTGAATGAAAAGTTTATTAAGAAGTGGAGCATGCCAGCCATGGATGCAGCAGTCTCTTCATTTAAACAAGAACTTGACTTGTCCGGTAGATAACGCACAAGGATTGAAAGACCCTGTTGACAAGAAATTGGAGTCATTATTAAAGGCTTCCCTTTCTTTGGCCAGTTCAGCTATTCAATCAGCTTTTGCAGCAATTGGTATCTGCCAGTTCGTAAAGGATCAGGTCAGACGGCCTGACGGGCCTAACCAGGAGGATGATCTGCCTGAAAATGGTTCGCTGGTCTGAACCTTTATGCAGGGAGCAACTCCTTTACTTCCCCCCATTAGGTCACCTATGTGTCCTTGGGACTTGAACTTGGTGCTGTCTGTATTACCGAAACAACCATTTGAGCCTGTCAAGGAAATTCCATTAGACTTGCTGTCATGCAAGCTAGCCTTCCTGATGGCCATTACCTCGGCTAGAAGGGTGTCGGAGTTGGCCACCCTTTTGTGCAGGGGAACAAACTTGATCCTTTACCACGACAGGGTCGTGTTACAACCTGTTTCATCCCTTTTGCCAAAAGTGGTGTCAGCCTTTCCTTTGAATCAGGACATTATTTTGCCTTCTTTTTTCTCTCAGCCTTGTTCGGCGGAAGATAGACAACTGCATTCCTTGGACGTTGTCCGGGCAGTCAAGGTTAATTTGTCTAGATCTGAGGAGATCCGAGGATCAGACTCCTTTTTTTGTTTTACCAAAAGGACCCAAGAAGGGGCAGGCAGCTTCCATTGCCAATTGGAATATTAGCCTAACTCTGTGTCCCAAGATGTATGAAAAAGAAAATAGGATTTTTTTTGTCATACTTACTTGTAAAAATCCTTTTCTTTCAGTACATCATGGGACACAGAGTTAGGCTAATATTCATTACCTACTAGGTTTTACACCAGCTCTAGGTGAATAGACACTGGTATACAAAGTCTAAAGCCTCATACACACAATTGGATTTTCCACAGACAAAACGTCACTTTTGTCCGAAGGGCGTTGGCCAGGAACTTGTCTTGCATACAAACGGCAAGGAATTGTTGGTCAACAAACACAAACGTAGTGACGTACCACGAGGCTTTCGATTTAATATCAGCCTTCCCTGAGGACTTCTGCACCATGAACACACGAAAGTAGAAGCCCCTGCCTACTTCCGTCAACTTCTTTATTGCCTCCAGAAGACCCTGGACTTTTCTGCGCTTCTTGGAAGTTTTGTGATGAAAAGTGTGTTTGGGGAGGGGGAGGTTTTTAAAATTCTAGATGATACCCTCTCCTTACAATTCTCAGAATTAATTGACTGAAGGAGATTGTGTTCCACTGTGGGGGGAAATCCCCAATCTTCCCCCCAACGCAGATCAGTTTGACAATTTTACGGGCTTGGTCAGGAGGGCAAAAAAAGAAAACTTTTCTGTCTGCTCTAGTACTGCTTCTAGTCTGGGACCAAAAAGTAAGTCCCCTGTGAGAAAAATCCTGCATAACTTGGCTTTAGACGTGCAGTCCCCCTGCCACGTCTTGAGCCATAGAGCTTTTTTTAGCGAAATTAGCTAGCGCCGAGGACCTTGCAGCCATCTGGACTGTTTCTGCTGAAGCGTCCCCGATAGGTCATAGGAAAGGAAGTTAGCATTGATTCCTTAGATGTTCCTTCTTCAATGTGAGCCTGTAATCGAGTCAGCCAGAATTCTAAATTGCAGGTTACTGCCATAGCTGGTTTCAAACAGCGGAATCTAAGGACTTTTTCAAAAGAGTCTATTCTCTTGCGCATTGCATTTGACAAGGCCCCCATATCCTTGAAGGCCAAGTCAGTATGCCTGAACACCTGTGAAAAGGTTACGTCTAGTTTTGGATTTTTGTTCCGAACTGATGCTGGGTCCTCTGAAAAGGGAAACCTGTGCTTCAGTGCACTTGAGAAGAACAGTTTCCTTTCAGGATCATGCCATTCTTTTTTAATCACCTCTACCCAAACCTCATGGACCGGGAACACTTCTTTTCTGTTCCCCTAGGGCCTGGTACATTTGGTCGTGGAGTGATAAAGGTTTCTTATCTGCTTTAATGCCCAAAGTAGTATAAATATACCCCAGCAGACCCTCCACTTCAAGTGAGAGTTTGTACTGAGGTTTACTGGAATCACTTTCCAGCCCTTCTCCCTCTGATTCTGCCTGGGAGCCAGAAGCTGCACTATCCGGCTCCTCCTCAGCCTCGTCCCTGGAGTGCCCCCACTTGTGGCTGCAACCACAGATGTTGCTGGTGCCGTGGAACTAGAAACCCCACAAAAAGCGTTTGAGGAATCAAAAGTGCTAGAAAGATCCTTGACCGAGGCTGCTAGATCACTACATTGCTCTGTGGACTGTTACTTCACTAGGTTATCAATACATTCCTTGCATAAAACTTTTTCCCAGGTGTCCTTTAGGTTGGTTTTACATGAGGGGCATCTCTTTTTAGAGCTGTGAGAGGGTCTGGACTTTTCTGCGGATTTGCTCTGAAAAACATGACAGCACAGACATCAAATTCAGGGACACACTCCTGGAGCGCTGCAGGTCTCCCCCACACGCTCCTTTCCTCTGGGTACCCAGAGGAACAACCCCCCCACCACCACCAGAGGGTTTATATATAAAATATTTTAAAGGGTAAATGCAGCTGAAATGTTGAAATGTTTGTGTAAAGAACAGGTGATTCTGGCGTAGGGCAAGTGCTAGGCACATGCTCTGTCCTACAGTGGAGGACAGCAGTTCAGGAAGTGCTACAGTGCCTTGAAAAAGTATTCTTACTTGAAGTGTTTTACGTTTTTGGTTGTAACATGACAAAATGTAGATGTATTTTACTGGGATTCTATGTGATAGACAAACACAAAAGCAGGACATAATTGTAAAGCGAAAGGAAAACTATTTTCAAAATGTTTTACAAATATCTGAAAAGTTTGGCGTGCATTTGTATTCAGCCCCCTTTACTCTGATACCCCTAACTAAAATCTAGTGGAACCAATTGCCTTCAGAAGTCACCTAATTAGTAAATAGAGTCCACATGTGTGTAATTTAATCTCAGTACAGCTGTTGTGTGAAGCACTCAGGAGGTTTGTTAGTGAACAAACTGCATTATGAAGGCCAAGGAACACACCAGAAAGCGTATGGCACAACTGCAAACCTACCAAGACATGGCCATCTGCCTAAACTGACAGGCGGGCAAGGAGAGCCCTAATCAGGGAAGCAGCCAAGAATCTGTCCACGAGACAACTATTAGTCATGCACTCCACAAATTATGTGGCACTTTGTGCTGGTCCACCGCATGAAATGCTAATAAAAATAATTTTTTTTGGTTGTAACATGACAAATGTGGAAAATTTTGAGGGGTATGAATACCTTTTCAAAGGCACTGTATGAATATCAGTCCCGCAAGATCATCTAGAAAAGACCATGTGGCACAAGCTTGAGCCTAAGGGTGCAATAACAGCGGTTTAATTTTTTTTTTTTATGTGTCTGCAATGAAAAAACCCACACACTACTTAGAAATAAAAAAAAAAAAAAAAAAAAAAAAAACTACTTTTGTCTGGCTTTCATGTGCTCATGAATACACAATGACGGTTTCACCACTTTTTTTATTAAAAAAAAAAATATTCAACTTTATACACTTTTGGTGCCCAAGTACTGCTGCAGTATACCATTTGCCAACAATTATGAGCAATGAAATTACATATGCAAAATATTTACTGGAACAATACATCTTGATAGATAGAAATGTGACCTAATCAACTGGTGTGTGGACCTGAAAAGGAAGGAGAATGATATTATATAACTGTAGGGAAAGTAGGCTACACTTCATATATCATCACTCTGCTAAACCATTACAAACAGAAAACGAAAAAAAAAAAACCTGACTGCAACAGCCTTAGACTCTGTAAGCAACTATAAAACAGTTTACCAGAAATGTAAGTGGAATCTGCCTATAAAAATGGTACCTGTAGTAAGAGAAAGCAAGACTTTGCCATTGTGGACCACCTTTTAAAAATCGTAGTTACATGGTTGCCGCAAGCCATGCTTTTTAGGTCACCGACATGGACCACATACAGTGCCTTCCAAAAGTATTCACCCCCTTGGCTTTTTACCTATTTTGTTACATTACAGCCTTTAGTTCAAGGGTTTTTTTTTTTTTTTTTTTTACCTGAATTATATGTGATGTATCAGAACACAATTGTCTAAGTTGGTGAAGTAAAATTAGAAAAATATATACATATAATAAACTGATAATTGGCATGTGCGTATGTATTCACTCCCTTTGTTATGAAGCCCATAAAAAGCTCTGGTGCAACCAATTGCTTTCAGAAGTCGCATAATTAGTGAAATGATGTCCACCTGTTTGCAGTCTAAGTTTCACATGATCTGTCGTTACATATACACAACTTTCTGAAAGGCCCCAGAGGCTGTAGCACCTAAGCAAGAGGCACCACTAACCAAACACTGCCATGAAGACCAAAGAAGTCTCCAGACAAGTAAGGGACAATGTTGTTGACAAGTACAAGTCAGGGTTAGGTTATAAAAAAATATCCAAATCTTTGATGATCCCTAGGAGCACCATCAAATCTATCATAACCAAATGAAAAGAACATGGCACAACAGCAAACCTGCCAAGAGACGACTGCACACCAAGAGGGTATTAATCAGGCAGCACAGAGACCTAAGGTAACCCTGGAGGAGCTGCAGAGCTCCACAGCAGAGACTGGAGTATCTGTACATAGGACGACAATAAGCCGTACGCTTCATAGAGTTGGGTTTTATGGCAGAGTGGTCAGAAGAAAGCCATTACTTTCAGCAAAAAACAAAATGACACATTTTGAGTTTGCGAAAAGGCATGTGGGAGACTCCCAAAATGTATGGAGGAAGGTGCTCTGGTCTGATGAGACTAAAATTTTACTTTTTGGCCATCAAGGAAAACGCTATGTCTGGCACAAACCCAACACATCACATCACCCAAAGAACACCATCCCCACAGTAAAACATGGTGGTCGCAGCATCATGCTGCGGGGATGTTTTTCAGCAGTCGGGACTGGGAAACTGGATGTTCAAACAATCCATGTTAATTCCAGTTTGTGAGGCAACAAAACACAAAAAAAATGCAAAGGGGGGTGAATTCTTTTGCAAAGCACTGTATACAGATATTAAAAGGCAAAGGTAATTGAAAACAACCGATCTGTTTCATGTTTGTGAGGCATACACTAATACAGACAATTTCCATGATCAAAAAGGGGATTTCAGCAATGATAGCTTTTGTATATACAGGTTTCCTTTTAAGCTAGGCACAGAGCCAGTATAATCACAACTTTGCTAGCCATATATGAAGCAAATTTTTAGGCCAGCATATTTCTTCTTATGCATTGTGCAGTCATTGATGGTCTATAGGTGTGTGGTACGCATATGCCAACCACATGCCCCCACCCCCTAATCCTGAAGTTGGATGCAACTGCTGAATGAAGGGACTGGTCAGCTTGTGTCACTCTGTGGCTTCTGACCTGCGTCTTAACATGTGAGTCGCATGTACTGCCTATACCAGTGATGGTGAACCTTGGCACCCCAGATGTTTTGTAACTACATTTCTCATGATGCTCATCTACACTGCAGAGTACATGAGGATCATGGGAAATGTAGTTTCAAAACATCTGGGCTGCCAAGGTTCGCCATCACTGGCCTATACTTTTAATTTCTGAAATAGGAGACATTCAGAACTTTGATCTCCACTCATCTCTACTGCAGCCATCTTGGCAGGAACTGGAAACCTACCATAATTTCCTCTAACATGCTGATCTACTGCTACAGTGGAGTGGTTGGTATTCCGAATTGGTAGGTGACCGTGACTGCATACAGATACAATGTAGTTAAGAATGAAGAGAGCTGAATGCTGAATGTATATGGACATAATGACATTGGCGACATGCAGACACACTTACAATATCACACATACCAGCAATAATTGGTATCAAATTAGCAAATGGGCTAATTTCTTTATCATCCATTAAGGGACACAGGATCAGTAGTAATTCATAGACAATAAGACCCCTTTCACACTGGGGTGGTTTAGCGCTAGGAATAGCCTTTGCTAAGCGCCTGAAAACCACTTCTTATTCATTCCAGTGCACCTTTTCACACTGGGGCGGTGCACTTGTGGGATGGGAAAAAAGTCCTGCAAGCAGCATCTTTGCTAATGAGTGGGCAGCTTTGAAAGCACCGCAAAGTGGGAATTTTTAACCCCATTTTGGGGGGCAAAAGCGCCGCTTAAACAGCGGTAAAGCTCTACTCGTCGCTAACACGGCGGCCCCAGTGTGAAAGGGGGCCAAGGGTTATGCTACTGCCTTCAGGAGGAATTGGACATGGTCACACAAAAAAGCTGCTTGCAAAGCATAACCCCTCCTGCTCCCATCATGCTTCATTTTTTTGCTAGTAACTCTGCTGAGCTCTTTTTGCAGCAATCAGCTAATGTTTGTAGCTGGACCTTGCCGGATCAAAGATCGTGGGGCTTGCCTGTAATGTGACCTTCAGCACTGTGTTCCGATTGTGGCACTTCTCAGACCCCTGTGTACTGCATTAGTTAACTGCAGAGTGCTTTCCACGTTTACAGCTGTGTGTTGTGAAAATTACTCCCTTACCCCCTTCCTGACCAGAGCACTTTTTACAATTTGCAACTGCGTCGCTTTTACTGCTAATTGCGCGGTCATGCAATGCTGTACCCAAACAAAATTTGCGTCCTTTTCTTCCCACAAATAGAGCTTTCTTTTGATGGTATTTGCTCACCTCTGCGGTTTTTATTTTTTGCGCTATAAACAGAAAAAGACCGAAAATTTTGAAAAAAAAATGATATTTTCTACTTTTTGTTATAAAAAAAATCCAATAAACTCAATTTTAGTCATACATTTAGGCCAAAATGTATTCGGCCACGTCTTTGGTAAAAAAAAATGTCAATAAGCGTATATTTATTGGTTTGCGCAAAAGTTATAGCGTCTACAAACTAGGGTACATTTTCTGGAATTTACACAGCTTTTAGTTTATGACTGCCTATGTCATTTCTTGAGGTGCTAAAATGGCAGGGCAGTACAAAACCCCCACAAATGACCCCATTTTGGAAAGTAGACACCCCAAGGAAATTGCTGAGGGGCATGTTGAGCCCATTGAATATTAATTTTTTTTGTCCCAAGTGATTGAATAATGACAAAAAAAAAAGAAAAAAAATTACAAAAAGTTGTCACTAAATTATATATTGCTCACACAGGCCATGGGCATATGTGGAATTGCATCCCAAAATACATTCTGCTGCTTCTCCCGAGTATGGGGATACCACATGTGTGGGACTTTTTGGGAGCCTAGCCGCGTACGGGGCCCCGAAAACCAATCACCGCCTTCAGGATTTCTAAGGGCGTAAATTTTTGATTTCACTCCTCACTACCTATCACAATTTTGAAGGCCATAAAATGCCCAGATGGCACAAACCCCCCCCAAATGACCCCATTTTGGAAAGTAGACACCCCAAGCTATTTGCTGAGAGGCATGGTGAGTATTTTGAAGAGTGAAATCAAAAATTTACGCCCTTAGAAAGCCTGAAGGCGGTGCTTGGTTTTCGGGGTCCCGTACGCGGCTAGGCTCCCAAAAAGTCTTACACATGTGGTATCCCCGTACTCAGGAGAAGCAGCAGAATGTATTTTGGGGTGTAATTTCACATATTCCAATGGCATGTTTGAGCAATATATCATTTAGTGACAACTTTGTTCAAAAAAAAAAAAAAAAATTTGTCTCTTTCCCGCAACTTGTGTCACAATATAAAATATTCCATGGACTCGACATGCCTCTCAGCAAATAGCTTGGGGTGTCTACTTTCCAAAATAGGGTCATTTGGGAGGGTTTTGAACTGTCCTGGCATTTTATGCACAATATTTAGAAGCTTATGTCACACATCACCCACTCTTCTAACCACTTGAAGATAAAGCCCTTTCTGACACTTTGTTTACATGAAAAAATTATTTTTTTTTTGCAAGAAAATTACTTTGAACCCCCAAACATTATATATTTAAAGCAAATGCCCTACAGATTAAAATGGTGGGCGTTTCATTTTTTTTTTTTATACAGTATTTGCGCAGCGATTTTTCAAACGCATTTTTTGGGGAAAAAAAACACACTTTTTTAAATTTTAATGCACTAAAACACACTATATTGCCCAAATGTTTGATGAAATATAAAAGATGATCTTAGGCAGAGTACATGGATACCAAACATGACATGCTTTAAAATTGCGCACAAACGTGCAGTGGCAACAAAATAAATACATTTTTAAAAGCCTTTATAGGTTACCACTTTAGATTTACAGAGGAGGTCTATTGCTAAAATTACTGCCCTCGATCTGACCTTCACGGTGATACCTCACATGCATGGTGCAATTGCTGTTTACATTTGACGCCAGACCGACGCTTGCGTTCGCCTTAGCGCGAGAGCAGGGGTGCTTTTTTTTTTTCTTCCATTTTTTTTTTTTTTTCATTTTTTTTTTTTTGCTTTTTTATCTTATTTTTTAAACTGTTCCTTTCATTTTTTTTTTAATCATTTTTATTATCTCAGGGAATGTAAATATCCCCTATGATAGCAATAGGTAGTGACAGGTACACTTTTTTTGAAAAAATTGGGGTCTATTAGACCCTAGATCTCTCCTCTGCCCTCAAAGCATCTGACCACACCAAGATCGGTGTGATAAAATGCTTTCCCAATTTCCCAATGGCGCTGTTTATATCCGGCGAAATCTAAGTCATGAAATGCTCGTAGCTTCCGGTTTCTTAGGCCATAGAGATCTTTGGAGCCACTCTGGTCTCTGATCAGCTCTCTGGTCAGCTGGCTGAATCACCGGCTGCATTCTCAGGTTCCCTGTTGGGACAGGAGAGCCAGAGAAAAACACGGAAGACGGGGGGGGCCATTCCCTCCCACTGCTTGTAAAAGCAGTCTAGAGGCCAATTAGCCGCTAGGATTGCTTTTACATGAAAGCCGACCGCTGGCTGAAAAGAAAGATACCAAGATGATACCTAAACCTGTAGGCATTATTCTGGTATAACCACTCAAAGTCGTGAATGGCGTACCTGAAGACAAAAAAAATGGTTAACAATAAAACAAAGTAAACGGTAAAGTATAAAAAATTGCATACCTGAAAAGCAAACATGATAAAACATAATAACAATAAAACATTGCAGAATAGAATACAGTAAAAAAAGAGCAGAACAATAGAGAGAGAGAGAACAATAAAACAACAACTATTTTTCTTTATTGTATATATTTTTTTGTGTTTTTTATTATTATTATTAATTAGGATTGGCGAATGCAGCAGTAAAGGCACTATGGGCACGACGGGCCTGTTTGTCTTCTTCTTGGTGGCAACGGGACACTACTTGTGCTTGCCACCTCACCAGCTTGAACTGCACTTATGGGACTCGCCATGTCACCAAGTGTTACTGCAGTGCTGGTTTGACTACGACCGGGGTGTACTAGGCCGCTGATGCTTGGCAGTTCACCAAAACGTTACAAAAAAAAAAAAAACTTAGCGATCGCCGGGATCAGGCCTGACTCTGCGAACGCTGCAGTTATGGGTTTAGTGTTTTGTAAGTGACAGTGATCAATCGATACTGCACTTGGATGGGCTGGGCTGGGCCGGGCGGAGGGGCAAAACGCAGGTGCTAGGCTGATCCTGCTAACACTGCGTTTTTGGGAACCCTAAACTGCTGGGGACGCTAGTATAGATCTGAACGGACCACTAAGGGAGGTGTACGGTGCGTGCGTGGGTGTTAGCGGTACTGGCGCTAACCTGACGCTGCCTGGGGCGACGCATATCACCACCGGGCGATCAGGGGGCTAAACCTTTATTAGGTAATAAACGGCGGGTGCCCTGACACTATAAAAAAATAAACTAACTAACCAGCGTCACCCGTAACAGTTATACGGTGATCACTGGTGAAAGGGTTAACTAGGGGGCAATCAAGGGGTTAAAACCTTTATTAGGTAGTATATGGGGGTCCCTGACGCTATAAAACGCTGACGGCGGACCTAAATATTTGGCTCCATAACTAGCGTCACCAGTGACACTAATACAGCGATCAGAAAAACAATCGCTTAGTGACACTGGCGACGGGGGGTGATCAAGGGGTTAAAACTTTATTAGGGGGGGGTACCCTAGACCTAAAGGGGGCTAACACTCACTGCCCTACCACACTAACTGTCACAAACTGACACCAATGCAGTAATCAGGAAAAAAAAAACTGCTTGGTGTCAGTGTGACGGGGGTGGGGGGTGATCGGGGGTGTATTGTGTGCCTGGCATGTTCTACTGTATGTGTATCGATGTCTTCTCTCCTCGGCGCCGGAATGGAAAATACCAAGCCGAGGAGAGATGACATCATTTCCTCTGCAGCTGTTTACCATACAGCAGCAGAGGAATGATCCCATTGGCTGGGAGCGATCGGGAGGGGGGGCCACGAATGGATGGCCTCCCCCTCACCTCCGATCGCCGGGGGACAAACACCGACCGCCTCGGGCACCGGGGGGGGGTCAGATCACGTACAGGTACGTGATTCTGCCTGCCCGTGCCATTCTGCCGCAGTATATCTGCGTGAGGCGGTTGGCAAGTGGTTAAGAAGCTGTAAACACTACAATAGACAAAATATTGTGCTTGAAAATCTGTGTGGTAAAAGTGCAGCACTATTGTGCCAGTGATCCAATGAAATGAACCACACAATTATAATAAAATGTGATCACAACATAAAAAAAGATTTTGGACTAATTATTATTATTATTATTATTATTCAGGATTTATATAGCGCCAACAGTTTACGCAGCGCTTTACAATATAAAAGGGAGACAATACAGTTATAATACAATACAATACAATAGGATTAAGAGGGCCCTGCTCAGAAGAGCTTACAATCTAATAGGGTGGGGCAGGTGGTACAAAAGGTTGTAACTGTGGGGAATGAGCTGGTGGAAGTGGTAGGAGATTAGTTGGAGACGTGATAGGCTTTCCTGAAGAGATGAGTTTTCAGGGATTGCCTGAAGGTAGCAAGAGTAGGGGCTAGCCGGATAGATGGAGGTAGCGAGTTCCAGAGGATGGGAGAGGCTCTGGAGAAATCCTGGAGACGAGCATGGGAGGAGGAGATGAGAGAGCTTGAAAGCAGGAGGTCTTGAGAAGAGCGGAGAGGACGATTTGGGTGATATTTGGAGACAAGATTAGTGATGTAGCTTGGGGCAGAGTTGTGAATGGCTTTGTATGTTGTGGTTAGAATTTTGAATTTAATTCGCTGGGTGATTGGGAGCCAGTGTAGGGATTGAAGTAGAGGGTTGGCAGACACTGAGCGGTTGGTAAGGTGGATAAGTCTGGCAGCAGCATTCATGATAGACTGAAGAGGGGATAGCCTATGGAGCGGTAGGCCAATGAGAAGGGAGTTGCAATAGTCAAGGCGAGAGATAACAAGGGAGTGAATGAGGAGCTTGGTGGTTTCATTTGTTAAAAAAGGGCGAATTTTAGAGATGTTACGGAGGTGAATTCTACAAACTTTTGACAATGATTGGATTTGAGGCTGAAATGACAAGTCGGAGTCTAGGATTACACCTAGTACCCTGGCGTGAGGGGAGGGACTGATGGTTGCATTGTTGATTTTGATGGAAAAGTCATGGAGGGGGGCACGGGCGGGGGGGAATATTAATAGCTCAGTTTTAGAGAGATTTAGTTTAAGGAAGTGGTGCGACATCCATGCTGATATGTCAGTTAGTAAGTTAGTAATGCGAGAGGAGACTGAAGGAGTGAGGTGAGGAGTAGACAGATAGATTTGGGTGTCATCAGCGTATAAGTGGTATTGGAAGCCGTGGGCAGTTATTAGGTGACCAAGGGAGGTAGTGTAGATAGAGAAGAGAAGGGGTCCAAGAACCGAGCCTTGGGGGACCCCCACAGAAAGGGGCAATGGAGAGGAGGAGACAGAGTTGTAGGTGACACTGAAGGAGCGCTGTGATAAATAGCCAGAGAACCAGGATAGAGCAGAATCTCGGAGGCCAAGGGAATGTAGTTTATTGAGAAGGAGCGGGTGGTCAACAGTATCAAAGGCCGCAGAGAGGTCAAGTAGTAGGAGTATGGAGTACTGGCTGTTGGTTTTAGCAGTTAGTAAATCGTTAGTGAGTTTTAGTAAGGTAGTTTCCGTGGAGTGCTGCGAGCGAAAGCCAGACTGTAAGGGGTCAAGAAGGTTATTTTCATTGAGGTAGGAGCTAAGACGGTTGTAGACTAAGCGTTCTAGAAGTTTAGAGGTGAATGGGAGTAATGAGATGGGTCTTAAGTTGTTCAGGTCGGTAGGGTCCAGTGAGGGCTTTTTAAGAATGGGAGTGATCTGTGCATGTTTTAGAGGGGAGGGGAAAATGCCACTAGAAAGGGAGAGATTGAAGATGTGGGTGAGGGAGCATAGGATAGAAGAAGAGGGTGACCGTAGTAGTTGTGAGGGAACAGGATCCAAGGGACAATTGGTTAGGTGGGCATTCGAGAAAATTTTTGTAACCTCTTCCGTAGTAGCCAATTCAAAAGAGGAGAGGGTTGAATGTGCTGCTGGGCAAGGTATGATGGGTGGGGAAGATGTACGCACAGTGGAGATGTCCTCACGAATTGCATTGATCTTGTCTTTGAAGTGATTGGCAATCTCTTGGGCAGTGAGTGAGTTAGTGGGTAGAGGGGGTGGTGGACGAAGCAGAGAGTTAAAGGTTGAGAAGAGCCGACGGGGACTGGATGACAAGGAATTAATAAGAGAGACAAAGTAGGCTTGTTTGGCAGCATGGAGGCATGAATTGTATTTTAGAAGGGCAGATTTATATAGGGTGAAATCTTGCAGGCATTTGGTTTTACGCCACAGTCGTTCAAGAGCACGGCAATGTCTCTTGAGATTTCTAGTGTTGTCAGTTTGCCAGGGTTGTAACGGTCGGGGTCTAATTCTGCGTGTGGTTAGGGGAGCAAGTGCATCTAGTGATGATGAGAGTGAACTGTTGTAGACAGAAGTGGCCAGGTCAGGACAGGACAGGGGAGAGATTATGTCATATAGGTTGTCAGTAGCAGAATAGAGAAGAGAAGGGTTAAAGTGGCGAAGGTTTCTACAAGTAATTGTTTGCTGCTTGGAGGGATGGGTGGTTGGAGGCAAGGATACAGTGAAAGTAATGAGGTTGTGATCAGATAGAGGAAAGGGGGTGTTGGTGAGGTTGCCAGGGTTGCAGAGATGGGAGAATACAAGGTCAAGGGTATTACCATTGGAGTGAGTGGAAGTATGTGTCCATTGGGTTAGGTCAAAAGATGAGGTTAAGTTGAGAAGTTTAGCTGTAGTTGGGCTGTTGACATTGACAGGAATGTTAAAGTCACCAAGAATAATGGTGGGTATTTCAGAGGAGAGAAAGTAGGGTAGCCAGGCAGCAAAGTCATCAATGAAGCGCGATACCGGTCCTGGAGGCCTATAAATTGCTGCAATCCTCAGAGAAATGGGAGAAAACAGACGAATACAGTGCATCTCGAAAGAAGAGAGTGATAGAGAGGGAGGGACAGTAAGGACTTGGAAGGTGCTTTGTGGGGACAGAAGGAAGCCAACTCCACCTCCTTTCTGTCTGTTGGGTCTGGAGGAGTGAGTCCAATGGAGACCACCATGGGAGAGGGCAGCAGGAGAAGCTGAGTCAAAATTTTGCAGCCAGCTAATGAGACATCATCCCTAGATGAGGTGTCATTAGATGAATCGCGTTGGTTCGAGTCTTATCCAGGCCATTGCAAACCACAGGTCTGACTGTCTAATGAATTTCACTATTAAGCGCCGATTTTGCTGATGAAATGTAAGTGTTCTGTTCTTTTAAATAAAATTTGCTACTTTGTGGTTTTATTTTATGTGAAGACATTATTTTTTTCTGGATGTCTGGACTGTATAACATAATCGAGAGAGTGGAGTCTTAGCTACAACTTGGCAGTGTGATATTCCTGGAGGCGGCAAACGGATAACCCCTGTGGAGATACCATACATACTCGAGTAGAAGTCGTTCCGCGTATAAGTCGAGGCCCTAATTTACCACAAAAAATTGGGAAAAACTTAGTGACCCGAGTATAAGACGAGGGTGAGAAATGCACAGCTACTGTAAGTGGAAAAGAGGGTCAACAATGCCCATTTGCAGCCATAGGTCCCCCGAACTTCAAACTCGGTAGTTAAGGGTTCCTAGATGCCCCCTAGCTGCAGCCAAAATTTGGGGTCTCTGAACCCAAATGGTCCCGAAATGACATTGCTGCAGATGGACACAGTTGATTGACTTTGGGGCCCCGTATCTCAGGGCCACTTAGTGCTAGGAACCCCAAATTTGGTGTGCAAACTCAGTGGAACTAGCACCATAAAATATCCAAAGCTGGGGTTTCTAGCACCAAGTGTCCCCGAGATACAGGGCCCCAAATATCGGTTCAGAAAATGTCAAGCACTTTTCTGCAGCAGAGAATGACATTTTCCGAACCGGCTTTGGGGCCACGTATCTCGGGGCCACTTAGTGCTAGGATATGTTGTGGTACCAGTTCCACTGGGTTTGCACACCAAATTTGGGGTTCCTAGCACAAAGTGGCCCTGAGATACGGGGCCCCAAAGTCGGTTCGGAAAATGAAATTTTTTGCTGCAGAAAAGTGCTCGACTCGAGTATAAGTCGAGGGGGGCACTTTCAGCACAAAAAAAAAGTGCTGAAAAACTCAACTTATACTCGAGTATATACGGTATATCTCCCTTTTAGCCTGTTTCACTCAGCGCCATAAGTTTTCTCAGTCCATGCTTTCCGGTAAGCATATTTCTTTTTCCAGGTGGTGGTCTTCACGTCTATGGTGACCGGCTTAAGGTCATCTACGATCACGGGAATATTCACACTTTGAGGACTTCTATAAATATATATGCGTCACTTGGTAGTCTGCTCTGTTTTATTGGGACTATCACAACTTTATATGATGATCTATGGACTTTTTAATTTTAATTTTTGTGGCGGCATTTTTCCACACATACGTTACACTTTTATAGTCATTTATATGTGACGTGTTTTGTTATAATGGTTTATCTAACCTATTTGATACCTTCAATTCATACCACTGCTATAAGTATATGCACGTAATTTTTTTTTTTATGTTGTGATCACATTTATTATATTTGTGTGGTTCATTTAATTGGATCACTGGCACAACAGCGCAGCACTTTTACCACACAGGTTTACAGCTGTAACCCAGTCTCTGAAGACCCCCTTGAGTATACCAAAGACAGAACAAAGAAAACCTGGACTGTGACATTCAGGTAGTGGGGTTCAATGATTCTTATGTACTGTTAGCTTCTGAGCACTCTCCAGGTCAAAGACCATGGTAAACCATGTAGGACTCCCTTTGTCTTATGTCACAGCCTTGAAAACTATTAAAAGGACTACAATCATCACAAGTTTCCATCAGCTTCTACCAGCTGCAGTGTCATGCAGGTTTTCTACAGATTTTGTTGCCACCTTTTTTAGGGCGAGGAAGAATATTGCCACCATTACTCCAATCACAAAGGACACACATTTTTCACATGATTTTGTCCCTGCTAATCACATCTGCTCTCAGCAGTTAATTTGCAGATAACCAAGTTGTTCTCTTGGGAGTTTTAAACTATGTTGTCTCAGTTTAGCTGTGCACAGGGCCGTCTTTAACATTAATGGGACCCTGGGCAAACGTTTTCTTGAGCCCCCTCCATACAATTGTGTGCTCCACCTGCTCTGAGACATACAATAAATAGCAGCTAGACTTAAAATCAGTTTACTGTATCAGATCAGGCAGCAATTGCGATTGGTTGCCAGAGGCTACAGTGTATCATTACCGCTTACTGACTGGTTGCTAGAGGTTACAGCACACATTACGGCTCACTGATTAGTTGCTAGATGTTACAGCACATGATTTCTGCTTGTTGATTGGTTGCTAGAGATTACTGTACAGTAATACTGCTCACTGATTGGTTGCTAGAGGTTACAGCACATCATCTCCTCACTGCAGGGGGCAAGATATAAATATGAATGCCGCATTTACATATCTATGCCGCCGGATGCAGCTATTTACATATGAATGCCGGTTATTTACATGTAAACACAGGGTCTGCAGGTGAGTCATCTGTACACAACAAGGCAGAGCTGGGCAGCATTAGTAGCAGCACTTCACACTGAGATATCAGGACACAGCAAGGGACTAAAACTTCAAGGGACAAGGGAATTTAAACTGAGATAGTTTGCAAGTATGATGCAGCTGCTTTGGACCCCACAATGACAGGGCCCAGGGCAGCTGCCCCTTTTGCCCTGGCTTAAAGACGGCCCTGGCTGTGCAACATGTCAGATCCCAAAAGCAAAGGGAGCAGTCCTTCTGTTTCTGCCCTCTCCAACGCACAATTCACTAACAGTTGCAGGGTGGCCAGCATTTTCCGTCCTGAAGGACCAGACACAGATTGCCTGGATTGTTGTCCCCCACTTGAGACCACATATTTCTCACACCCAATCAAGTGTGGCACCCCTTAGCCATATCTGGGTATCTATGCTAGATTTTACCAGCACCAGAACAGCGTACATAAGCATACTTCTACACATTCGCTTCCAGAGTTTATTTTTTACATTTCTGCAGCTGTAATGACAAATGTCTATAAGCCCTATCCAAATCTTTATTTTCCTAGCAGGTTCTGCTATGGAACCTGCTATAGAAGTAATGTCAATTTGTGAAACATTAGCACTAAAAATGTCTAAAGCAGCAGCTGCTATCCTTAGTAATCATTCCGCTGCCTTGCAAATCTGGGAAATGGATGCCCGATGCCTAAAAGCTCAAAAAGCAATTGCAAATCTACTCCTCGGGTCATACAATCTCTAAACTTTTCTGGGTGGATGTTCAAGAATCATCCAATGCCAGATTCAGACATAAGGTCCTTCAGACAACCCTTTGAGCTACATGCTGCCCCCAGTTTTTACTTTTTTGGTATGTGGGCCTATTCGTGTTTAGTTTTGCTCACTCCTCAGTTGGACTACTTTTGAATATTCCTACTGTCTATGAAAAACTACTGACCCAGTGTTCCTTGAATAAACGATAATACTCCTACTGCTGCTTCTCTACAAGCTGAGGCATTATCAGAATAGGAGGGGCAATACCTGGCTGGCCAAAGGCTTTTTTGTTTGCCATTGTCAAATTCCCCCTGTAGGCAGAAATAACCCCTATTTTCTATGAGTTACTACTGATCCTGTGTAAACCAAATACAGAAGAAGATTTAAAAAATCTGAATTTCTAAACAATATAAGCTTTAGATGACCGAGCAATTAAATACTATGGTCAGAATGTATTACCGCAGCAGCAATTTTCGGCCATGCTAGTGACCTCACTAAGACATCGTCTGCTGATGGTGGCGTTTCCAGGTTCCATTGCATAAAGGACTGGAAAGTGGTTCTGACTGTCAGTGAACGATCCTGGAATAGAGGAAGAAACAATGTTACAACTACATTCAAATGGATCATAAATCCTGGTAGATGAAGGCAGATGTAGAACTATAACCCTCAAATGGGCTTCATTTCTTGCAATCTGCACATCTAAAATTCAAGTCATGAGTGTCAGAATGTTCATATTAAGCTGGCGACACACACACACACAAATCTAATTGTACAATTGCCAATCTACACTACCTAGACAAGCTATCCAATTTATATCCAATCAGCCCTTCTCAGATTTGTTGGTAAATATGAAGGAGATTTTATAAAGGCAGTGGAGGACAGAAAAGCCTGGCACGCTTATGATCCATGAGGTCACAAAGAGTCGGACACGACTAAACAACAACATAAAGGAGATTGCACAAGCATACAATGGTGTGTGACCAGCATTGGCAGTCTTTAGGAAAAAAAGGAAATGCTTAAAGGGAACCGGTCATTACAAAACTATGTTGTCACCAATTATTTGTATTTTAAAGCTGCAGGCTTTTAGGTCTGTCATGCTGATCCTAGCTTCATTACCTATTGAAATATGGACCTGAAACACAGTATGCAGAACGAGAGTTCAGACATATCTAGCTTCAATGTTTGCATGCTTGTTCCAGGTCAATCAATAGGGAATGCAGCCTGTTCTTGGCTTCAATGCCTGGTGACTGACCTGGAATAAGGATCAATTACTTTAAAAACAATTTAGAAATGACAGCATCTACATTTCTACCCTCACAGGAGGTTCCTACGTCATCACCACTTTCTTTTAACATTCCGTTATTTAATAAATACAGGGTTAATTTGTGTGTTTTTATAGCAATTTAAAGACTTTATTATTATTATTATTATGGGAGGGGAGTTGGCCAGTGCCATTTTTGCACACCTTTAAAAAAAAGGCCACCCATAGTTGATTGTTTGCTTCAGTTGCACTACTGGGGACTGAAATGCTCCAGGAATGCTCTTTTCATGCAGAGCTAATCAAAAGGATCATAACTGATCACAGTTGAAAGTCAAATGGCTTTGTGTGCCATTGAGAAGGTGATCAGCTATACCTGATTGAGTTTTTTATAAGTCATTTTGAGGAGGGGGTGATCCTTTTCCCAACTCCATGAGTCTGTTTTTGAATTTTTTTCTGACATTTTGGTGTTATATTTTTACTTAGACGTTATAATTTGCACAGAGTAAATACAGCTGGATAAAACTAAAACAGCGCGTCTTCATTTCAGGCTGCAAAGCAGCAAAATGGGATTATTTTAAAGGGGGAGATTCTTTTCTATATTCACTGTATTCTACATAAGTGAGCTGTGTGGTGGTATAATTACATTTTACTGCAGGCCTACATTTAGATTTTTTGAGGGGACAACCAGAGGTGTGGACAAAAAACAATTATTGGTACGCAGTTTTACCTCTTCCTCGGAGAAAGGTTTATTATCCTCCTTCAGGACAATCCCCATATAACCTTCAGGGACCGTAACCTCCTGCCCTCGGAGCACTCTGCCTCTGAATGAGACCTCTTTACCTGTAAAAAAAAAAAAAAAAAAAAAAGGAAGGGAATTGTCAAACAAATTAGCTCATTCCATACATCCGATAATATTGAGCAACCTTACAATTATAACTTATTAGGCCTAGTACAAAGTTGAATGGAAAAAAAAAAATAATATAAATAAAAAGAAAGCTCCAGTTGGAACCACTGTACCAACAATTCAAAGTTAGTACAGTGATTTCCCCCCCCCACTGAGCTGTTGTGTTCTGACAGGGGGACAGCCCCCTGTCAGAACACTCCTGTCAGCACTCCCAGCCAATGGCTGAGAGCGCTGATCGGGAGCCAGTCGGCTGCTGGTTTTTCAGCATGCATGGCCAGCTTCTGTCGGACCGGCTGCCATATACATGGACGATCGTCACAATTGTTTGATTCAGTGTCTTCCCTGACAGTTAAAGCAGAAGTAAACCCATTGATTTAACGGTTTCAGAAAACAGTTACATTCCCGGCATGCCAAGATTGCTAACTGTCACATTTGCTTGTGCTGTCAACCAAACTGTCAAGCCACCCAATAGCTGGTGTCATAGCTGATCACATGTGCAGCATTATGGCAGTTGAAGATTAAACAAAGGCCAAGATGGCAGCTTCCTTGGCTGAAACCGATAAGAGGGTTTACTTCCACTTTAAATATAAAACTTTTTTTTTTAATAAAAGAGTTAGGTACCTGGTAACTCTTTTTCTAAGAAGTCTTCCAGGGCAGCATCTGAGAGATAGGCTCCTCCTCCCTGAAACAGGAAACACATTAGTCCACCATTATAAATTTCACAGTCTTACCTGCGTGCCTCAGTTGTATTAAAGCATCGAAGGAAATCTCAGTAGATCTTAAAAGCTCCCCCGTTGTACCTGGTATTTGTCTTTTCAAGGGTGGGAACTAGTGCTGCCCTGGAAGACTTCTTAGAAAAAGAGTTACCAGGTACCTATTTTCTCAAATCGTCTTCCAGGGCAGCATCTGAGAGGATGTATCAAGCAATACTTACTAGGGTGGGGATAGAGACTGGAGCGCCTTGCGACCAAGTGCCTGGTCTTGGTCAGACAGCTGGTCTATGCGGTAGTGCCTTGCAAAGGCACTGAAGCTCGACCATGTCGCTGCCCTGCAGATCTGCTCTGGAGTTGCCCCTGCTTCCTCTGCGAACGAGGTAGCACAGGCTCTGGTTGTGTGTGTGCTCTGATCCCGCTTGGCGGAGTGAGGTTTTGTGCCTCATAGATCGTCTGTATGGCCATTCTTATCCATCTGCTGATGGTATTCTTGGAAGCCTGTTTCCCTTTGTTGACTCCTGCATAAAGGACAAAAAGGGAGGTCGTTCTTCGCCAATCCTTCGTTCTTTCGAAGTATGTTTTCCACGTCGAGTTTGTTGTGTCTCTTTTTCCGCTATCCATAGTTTTTGAAAGCAAAGGTATGATGATATTTTCGGTTCTATGGAATGTTGAGGGGACCTTGGATAAGAAGGCCTGGTCTGGAGAGAGAATTATTTTGTCTAAATGTATTAGGCAGTATGGTTCCATTGTAGACAGTGCTTGGATTTCGCTCACTCTTCTGGCTGATACTAGGGCCACAAGAAGTACAGTCTTTAAGGTGAGGTTTTTGTCTGAGCTATCTTCCATCGGTTCAAATGGAGGGGAAAGAAATCCTCTAAGTACTGTGAGCATGTCCCAAGTTGGAGTTCTATTCATTTTGGCTGGTCTAGCTCTTTTGGGTGACATCAGGAATCGCTTTATGAGTGGGTCCTCTGCTAGTCTTGTGTCCATGAACGAGGAGAGTGCTGCAACATGTACCTTCAGCGTACTTGGGGATATATTTGTCTGCTCCATCTTGTAGAAAATCCAGGATTGTTGGGATTATTCCTCTTTTGGAATATGGTTTGTTTCTGTCCCGGGAGACAAACTTTTTCCTCACTTTCTCGTAGATCGCCCTAGTTACGGCTTTCTGCTGTTTAGGATGGTATTGATCCCATTGTCTGACAATCCTTTGTTCTGAAGTCTCACCCCTTCAGTACCCAGGCCGACAGCTTCAGGATTCTGTGGTTCGGATGGTTGACTGGGCCCTGTGATAGGAGATCTGGCCGGTCCATCAGTGTCGGCTGAAGCTGGATGCTGAGGTTTTTCAAGTGGCTGAACCATGCCCTTTGTGGCCAGTGCGGTGTTATTAGTATCACCATTGCTCTCTCTGCCTTTATTTTTTGAATCACCCTTGGTATTGTGGCAGTTGGAGGGAATGCATAGCATAGTTGCCATCCCCAGCTCTGGTTGAAGGCGTCTACTCCGCTGTTGCCATCTGTGGGGTCCAGAGAGAAAAATGTTGGTGATTTTGCATTCGCTTTGGAGGCGAATAGATCTACCTCGGGTACTCCCCACTTTTGAGTGATTTATGCGAAGGTCGCTTGGTTCAGAGACCACTCCGTCTGTTTTGTGGTCTTCCGGCTCAGGAAGTTTGCCAGCGCATTGTCTGTTCCTTTCAGATAGATACCTGATATTGACTTTGTTTGATTCTGCCCATAGTAGGATTTTCTCCGTCAGCTTCATCAAGCTTCGGGACTTTGTCCCACCTTGCCTGTTTAGGTATACCACAGTCGTGACGTTGTCCGATTGTAACTTAACGTTTCTCCCCTGTATTGCTGGTTTGAACGCTTTTAATGCTTCCCCCAAAGCTTTTAGCTCTCTCATGCTTGAGGAGGCTTAGGACCATATGGAGGTCCATTTTCCCTGTGAGCAGAGGCCCCCCTAGTGTGCCCCCCAGCTTAGGGCATTAACATCGGTGGTGATCCCGATTGGCTCGGATTGGGCCCATTTGAATCCTTCGATGTATCGAAGTAGATTGAGCCACCATTGTAGTGTTAGTTTGACTGTGGTTGGAACAGGAATGGACCTGTCTAGGGATGAGTGGCTGCCATCCCACTGGGACAGAATGTAGTTCTGTAGAGATCTCGTGTGAATCTGTGCCCAGGTGATAGCTGGAATAGAAGACGTCATCAGTCCTAGTACGGCCATACCTTGTCTGATTGTTATGGCGTTGGTCCTTATTAGGAAGGTTACTGCCTGTGTGATTTTTTTCGTTCTTTTCTTCCGTTAGGAAGGTTTTCGTTAGTCTGGAGTCCAGTATATAGCCCAAATATACCACTGACTGGCTTGGGGTCATCTGTGAGACTTTTCTGCATTTATTATCCATCCCCGGTTTTGCAGATAGGACATACTTGTGCACAGGTTGTTCTCTAGGGACTCTGCTGAGTCCGCAAAGAACAGTAAATTGTCTAAATATGGTATTATGCCAATACCTTGTTGTCTTAGACCTTTTAACGCTTCTGCCATTATCTTTGAAAAGATTTTTGGTGCAGAGGAGATGCCGAAAAGGAGAGATGTGTATTGTGGGTGCAGCGTAATTGCTGGGCCTTGTACTGCGAACCTCAGGAATTTTTGATGACCCTCCTTTATGGGGACATGTAGGTAGGCATCCTGTAGGTCTATTGTCGCCATAAATGTCTCCCGTGGAAGGATGTTCCCTAGGTGTGTCACTCTCCAGAAGTTCTTGAAGCTGGGTTAGCCAGGTTGATAAAGTCCGGGCTGTGCAGGTGGAAGCTATTTCCGGATTTCCATGGGGTCGTTTAAGGTACCCGCGTCGTCAAAGGCCAAGTCAGATTTGTGACTTTTGCCAGAGAAGCATCCACTTTGGGGCATTTAGCCCAGGTTTTGGTGTCTATCTCTGCAAACGGGTCTGCGTTTGACTGTGGCTGGCATGAAGAGTTTTTTCTCTGGGTCTTCCCACTCTTTTTTTTTTTTTTTTTTTTTTTAAAGATATCTTTAAGAGTTTAGTGTACAGGGAATGTTCTAGGCTTCCTGGGTTGCAGCTCTTTATACATCTTGTCATGTATTGTGAAAAGGATAAAGGAAGCTGCGCTAATAAATGGAAAATCCATACAATTGCTTGTGGGTAAATCAGTAGACAGTTCAATCTAATGAATCAAACACCAGAGTGAACCAAATCAAACGTGCCGCCACCTTATGAAAAACCTGTTTACCAGCTGGCAAGCAAAGTCGGGCAGATGGCTTATACCCAGCCAGGGCCTTTGCTTGTACAGATCAGCTGATGGGCTAAAAGCTGGATGGTTAATGGATGCTCAGAACCCTCCTGACATCGTATGACCTTGGTCAGAGCCCCGGGACCGCCTGATCTCCCCTAACACCGCACCGGCAAAAATCACGAGAGTGAGTTCTGCGAATTTATGCTCTTTAATACCTAGCGTGTCCGCTATGTTTTAGAAGGCTATTCGTATCCTCTGATAGAAATAAAGTTGCCCTCTGAAACCGCATCTTCCTCGTCGGAGTCTGAGCAAAGTTCATTCTCCGATTCGGATTCATCCGAATCCTCTTCTTGTTCTGTCTGTTCCCTGAAGGAACGCATATCCGGTGGTAGACGGGGTATTGGTCTGACTGACGCTTGATGGCGCTTCTAACTATTTAATAGCTGAGCGAAAAGGCGTCATAGTGCTTTGTATTTCTTTCTTTCTGAAAGAGCTGAGCAGATCTTTCAGATACCCTTGCGATTCTTTGGCCACCATTTTGTCTATACATTTTTGATACAGGGGTTTTTTCCCCATTCTGGGGAAAACCGGTGGCTGCACGAAGCACATGTTTTGTTGCTTTCCACTTCCCTTTCCTCAGGGGTCTTCACCTGAAATCAAGCACAAAAAAGGTCCCCGTGAGGTAGGCGGGTAAAGGCTGCCTGTAAGTAGGCAGTTTTACAGTAAGGTTAAGACAGAGGTGACTCTGGAGTATTCTGGCTTACCTTGGAGCTGTCCTGGCTTGCAGGATCTGCAGGGCAGGGTGGAGAAGCGTCAGACATGGTCAGCCACCAGGATCCTCTGCTTAGAGGGGCCTTTTTAACTTCTTCCTGCTTAAGCTCCGGCCCCACCCCCAGCTGACCCCGTGCAGGTTGGTGGATATACCTGCACATGCCGCTGCAATTCGTATCCTCCCTTTTGGGTCCAATAGGGAGGGGGACTCTGCTGCAGTATGCATTTATATTGATATATTTGCTATTGTTAAAAATCCTTTTTTTTTTTTATATTCCCGCCCCCAGAAGTGATGTAACCGTAGCCCATTCTGAGTCCCTGGAAGCAGGCTCCAGGAAAATGGCCGCTAACCCGGAAGTGTCTCCGGCGCCATCTTGGGACACCCCACCGGGCCTCCATGAGGAGAGGCTCGTTCTGCGGTGTGTACAGGACGCCAATCGCGGCGAAAACACTGGCAATCAAGCGGGCGGTGGGTGCGGACATCACGGGGGTAGGAGAGGAACAAAAAATAAGCCGTGAGGCACCTACCCGTCCGGCGTGGCAGCAATCAGGGGGTGAGGCATCCATGCACCCACACCGCTGTACGCTCTTCATGTCTGGGAGTATGTTTCCAGAATTTGCACATGGAGTTCCCTGGTGAAAAACTGCGACAGGTCCCTTGAGCAGCGGCATGGGGGAAATGTCAGCGCATTATTGCAGCTTGGGGGGATGATTGCAGACCCCTCTGTAGGGGTGAAATCTCAGGCAGAGCAATACTGCTCAAATATGCTGCCCCTGCTCGCCCTCCCAAGGCCCGCAGGGCTGGATGGGATGCTGGCAGGGAGTCTCCTGCAACTAGCACAGAGACTGAGGTAAAATAACAAACGTTTCTTTTGCAGCTCCTGTGGGTCCGGAGGAAACACAAACAACTGAGGCACGCAGGTAAGACTGTGAAATTTATAATGGTGGACTAATGCGTTTCCTGTTTCAGGGAAGAGGAGCCTATCTTTCAGATGCTGCCCTGGAAGACAATTCGAGAAAGAAAAAAAAAAAAAAACCACCACATTTTGTTAATGCATACCAAACTGCGCTTTTTTGAAGACATTTTTTTTTAATCACCTGAATTCAGCTTTAGCATCAACGACAGATAATCACATCTTCTTTTTGTTTTAGTCCCATTACCCTTAGGCAGCCAGTGTAGGTTATGATATATAAAGTTTCATTCAGCTTTGATCTTATTGCAGCACAGTGTAAAATAACAGAAGTACTAATAATAATGGAGGGCAAGGCAAAAGCCTCACTTCAATATAGTTTTTTAGGCAAGAAATGGCCCATCATATATTTTAAAGGTTAAGTTCACCTTTCTGGACATGTTACACCAATATTTAAGGTGTAACATGTTCAGCATCTGCGCCCCCCCCCTTTGCGACAGCGGGCCTGGAATCTACTCCCTGCACTCACTGTCACAATTCAAAAAGAGCACATGGCTGCGTCATTCATTCACAGATCCTTGTAAATCAATGAACTACAAGTACCGACGGCCCTTGCGGTTGATGGATTGTAGTTCTCAATTAACTACCAGGGTGCTGATGAACACACTAGGTAGTTTATTGAGCATCCTGTCATTCAGTACTACACAGTCTGCAGGAGCAGGCATAACACCCACAATCTGCTTAACAGTAGTGGTTCTCAACCTGGGGGTCGAATGATGATTTGCCAGGGGTCACTGAATCTTAGGCTGTTCCTGAAGCCCGCACCGCTCTCCCAGCCTTTTTGTGGCCGCCCAGCAGGGCTGTCCCTGGAGCCTGTTGTTGCCCAGCTGTGCTGTTCCTGGAGCTCGCAGTCGCCAACTCAGCCTCTTTACAGCCATCCATTCAGTTCACAGCATGGCTGGGGGGCAGAGACTAGAGGTCAGCCGACTGGTGAGGAATGTGAAGTGGGAGGGGCTGGAGGAGACCCGATCTCCTGATTTCAGCATAGGTGTCACTGCTGCGAGACACCACAAAGTCGGAGGCACAGTGAGCACTTTTTTCTGCTATATGTCCTAAGCGCAGAGATTTGGAGGCTTGATTTATTTATACCACCCCAGGGTGGGTTTATACTCTGCAGCTATGGACATCTTTGGATACATGACCAGTAGAAACATAGATCTAGGGGGCGTGTTTAGTCAGGAACAGGTTACTAACACGCAGGATATGCATAGCCTTATGAGGCAGCTCAGACATGCTATGGAAAAGCAGCTGAGAGTATGGTGGGACATAGCCACCTTAGATATGTACATTACGGAAAAAATGACCCCTAGAAGACTGAGGTGGGACTTACATCCGAATGACAATATTGATGATGGAGATCTTATGGGTGACTGGTACTCTTTCTTTAATAAGTGTGAGGGGGAGCTGCTTCGGAATATTGTTAAGAGAAGACAATTTAAACTAAGGGGCATAGAAGCCAATATTACAGAGATTAAAAACATGCTAGCACCCTTCTCTAACCAAAGGGAATATAAGGACAAAGAAAAGGAACTCCAGGAAATCATCAAAAAATATGATGGGGAGATCCAAGCAAAAAAACAAAAGAAATTTAAGAGGGATGTCCTTGACTATAGAAATGGGAAAGTATACAAGTGGCAATCCAGTATGACAGATCAAAATGATGATGTGGATGACATCAGCATTGATGAGAGCCTAGATGAACCCCATGGGGGCCGGTTGATGGAATGGATGGGCGATAATTCCCAATTTCCATCCCCGGAGCACTTTAATGGTGGGAACCGTAGTAGATCTAGACCTCTCATTAGGGCTCCAGATAGATCTAATCATAGAAGGGTAGGCCACCAAAGACCCCATGAATATAGGACACCAAGTAATGTGAGGTATGGTGTACCTACACATAACAGGTTTTCACCCCTGAGATATCAACATGAATCCCACCCCCCCTATAGAAGAGATTCGAGGGAAGAGAGGGATTTTCATGGAGGACAGAGAAACAGACCTCCGGGAAGATGGAAGATCCGCCCCCCCTACAGGGCTTATGGATGGAGGGGAATGAATACAAACAGAGGCAATACACAGAGAGAGGACCAATGGGGAATTGGAGAAGAACGAACTCCAACCATAAATCGAGGGTACGGAGAGAGGAGGAATCCCAACTACGAACAAGAGCACGGCCAGAGAAGAAACATAGAGGAGATGCGAACAAACCCGGCAAGAAGAGGCAGACAAGAGGATGCAGAGGAGGCAGGAAGAAAAAGAAGAAGAGTGTATTAGGAAAAGGCATCTACAACTTAAGCAATGTAACATTTACAGCGGAAGAACTACAGGTGCTTGATTTGGGCCTGAAATTTGCACCGGACAAGGCCCTGGATAAATTTGAGGCTTATATTATTGATCTCCAAAAATTTATGAGGAAACTTAACTTGAAAAAACACTTTGCCATAAGCACAGAAAGTAGCATCAAGGACACTCCAGAATATATTCAAACTAACCTGAAGAACAACTCTACCTATAACCCCAAAACCCCAGGGAGTCAGTGTCTGACTGCGTTTAAGAAAATGGTAGAAGAGGACTTGAGAAATCTGAAAAGGAAGGAAAGAAAAAGGAAAAACATCTGGAGGACCATTAAAGATTTGGGGAAACGACATGAGGTAGTTATAAGGCCGGCCGACAAAGGAGGTGGACTGGTCATCTTGGACAAAAAAGACTATCAAGAAGAGATGGGCAACCTACTAAACGTGGAAAACACGTATAAGAAACTTAGAACGAATCCGAAGAAAAAATATGAGAAACAACTAAAGAATTACATCACTAAAGGAAAGGCCATGGGGATTTTGAATGTGAAAGAAGCTGAATATTTATACTCTAACTCTACAAAGACCCCCGTGATATATTATACACCAAAGATCCATAAAAGACTGAATAAACCACCTGGAAGACCTATCATCAGTGGTATAAATTCAATCTTCTCTAGATTAGGGGAATATCTAGATAAATATTTGAAACCTCTGGTACAGCAAGGGAAATCATATCTGCGGGATAGCTTACAGCTCATCGAAGAACTCCAAAGTATAAAAGGTACAGAAAATTGGGTATTGGCAACAATAGACGTCAATTCATTGTATACAAGCATTGAACAACCAGATGGATTGCTTGCAGTAGAAAAGGCTCTATATGAGAACACAGGAATGAGACAGGGGCAGATCAACTACATTTTGGAAGGCCTGAAAATGGCAATGGAGTGCAACTACTTTTGGTATAACAAGGAGTATTTTGTACAAACCAAAGGCGTTGCAATGGGGGCACGATATGCACCAAGTGTTGCAAACCTGTTCATGAACATGTGGGAGGAGGAATACATTTATAACAAAAACATCCCCCAAATTAAAATGTACCGTAGGTATATTGATGATTTAATCATCTTATGGGATGGCACTACGGATAGTTTTGAGAAATTTCTTGAAGGGCTGAATATGAATAGGTATGGGATCAAGTTCACGGGCAAGTGGAACCTGCATGCGATTGACTACCTGGATCTGGAAATCTTCAAAGCAGGTGATTCCCTTAATACCCGCACCTTTTTTAAAAGCACAGATCGTAATGGGTATATACCCACTTCAAGCTGTCACCATCCGAAGTGGAAATCCAACATTCCAAAGGGCCAATTATTAAGGATACGGAGAAACTGCAACAAACTGGAAGATTTTGAGGCCCAGGCAGATGTCCTGATTCAGCGGTTCCAAGAGAAAGGATACCCACAGGAAAATCTGAATAAGCTGAAACAGGAGATCAAGAACATGGACAGGAACCAACTACTTAAGAAGAACAGTAGGGCCAGAAATGATCAGATGGAGATGACCTTCATTACAGGGTTCAACAACCAATATTAGGATGTGGAACGGATCATTAAGAAATACTGGCCCATCCTGAAAGAGGACCGGGTACTAGCTAAAATCCTCCCCACCAAACCGAAGTTTGTGTACAGGAAAGCACCTACTCTTCGTAACCATCTTGTACATAATGTAATTGACCCCCCCAAGCAAACCAATATCATACCCAATATGAAAGGGTTCTTCAGATGCCGCAGATGTCTACCCTGCAGAGTCAGCAAACCCCAACCAAGGAAAAAGGAAAAGTTCAAGTCAACTGTAGATCATAAAGAATACCAGATCAAGGAGCTGATAACTTGTCATAGCACTCACGTCACCTATATCATTGAGTGCCCCTGTCATCTACAGTACGTGGGGAGAACCACCCGCCCACTCTATTTCAGAATACGGGAACATATCAAAAATATCAAAAAAGGGTTTCCGAAGCATCATCTATCACGGCATTTTGCCGAATTCCATCAAAAAGATCCCAGTGGCCTCATTTTTTACGGCATTGATCAGGTGAAAACCCACTGGAGAGGGGGCAATAAAGAAACACTAGTCTCCAGGAATGAGACAGGGTGGATATATCGGTTGGGGTCTATTGCCCCCAAAGGCCTGAACTTGGACATAGACCTCAACTGTTTTATAGCTAACCCCTAAATCAAGTTACAGTAGTATAGACTCCCCCTAGGTCTATTCTGGCATATGTTCTTTTCCTTTATCCGATAGTTGTTCAATAAATAAGGGGGGAATAGAGCAACAAGAAACTATGATACTAACCATTCTATTGCCTTTGCAACATGTGTTATAGAATAATGGAGGAGTAGGGGACAGCGATAGCAAAATCTTAGATAGAACTAATATGGGGTTGGCACATAGGCCTGAACATAGCCAAATACCCTTAACGATTATGGGGCACAGGTGCATGTACGGATGTATATGGGGATACCCACACATAGGTATGGGGGACTAGGTGCAATTTATATGCACCAGGTTAGTGTTTCCATATACATGTAGGTGCCCTGAATTATGCCCTCTATGCCGTCCTCCCTCTGTTTTCACTAAATGCTATTTATGGTGTTTTCGTTTATATGTTTCATCTCTTTAATACAACTCACACCCCGGGCTGATATCATGTATCCCAATCCCTCGGGTTCTCCAGCACCCCAGAATGTTATGAGGGGTCTGGGATGTGGAGGCCACATTGGAGAAAGTATACTAAGGAGTATGTAAGTGGGAGAATACACTACCTAACATATCACTGGGAGGCTAATGTACGTGGGGTATCAACCATGTGAAGGAGTATTCTATAGTCGGAAAATGCCTACACAGTAGTTATATCTAGGAATACACTGGCCCTACATAGGAATGCCTACAGGCCAATTTGTAAGCCAGCCAGTTTTTTATGTATAATACTCTTTGGGTATACAACTCTAATTATAATTTCTCTGGAGGGTTTTGGGTGGTTTCAGAAACATTATTTATTTTGTTTTAAATCTTAGATGAAGAAAAAAGGTTATTTTTTGTTATCTGTTATTATTTTTATTTTTATCTATTATTTTTTGTGTTTTGAAGTCTGGAGATCGGAAGATGATATTCATATAGATAGCAATATATATCCAACATCCTGGTTCCGCATCCATACCATGGTGGATCCTGAACGGGACTTGGGGTGATATTCCATTATATCCACTTTTACAAGATAGACACTGGGTTTGCAAGGTGGAGGACATGCATTACCGTTATCCACCACTGCGGGCTGTGCCTATACGATATACTTACCTGGCTTATAACCAAAGATGATTTTCACTCAAATTTAATCTACATTATACAAGATGCCTGATGTTTACATTGCTTCATGTGAAATATGTCTGCTAATCTATGTAAAGGGTCAGCGGAGATGTATGGGTCAGTAATAACTATTAAAACCTCGACCTATGTTCACAGGGATCTGATTAGTGCACCGCCAAATGGGGATGTACCGGGAGGGGGAGCCACGGGTTTGAATATCCAATCAAAATCCCTATAGGGACGGGAGAGGGGAGGATCCAGCATGTCCGCTTACCTTATAACCTGTGAGGTGTAGTAAGATGGCGCCGCCTTTGAGAACGTCGATGACGAAACACGTAAGGCGGGGCTACGCACTTACGTCATTTCCGGGTACGGAGCGAGAGAGCCTGGAACGCAGCTGGACCGCAAGCCGCACGCTGCGGGGAAGCACTTCCTGGCTTTCAGCTTCACCCTTAGTGTAGTGCGATGTGCTTTTTTCCCTGAGGGGAGTTTTTATACCATTAAAGTTTTTAATTATACTACACTATGAGGTGGCATCTCCTTTTATGAGGGCTTTGCTGGTGATCCCCTTCCTGGACTTGGTATGAGGTGATAATCCGGAACTCCTGGGAGAGAGGCCATTCCATCTCAGTAACCACGGGATACCGGATAAGAGGACGGCTTTGGGATCCTAGAGTGTCTGTCACCCCTGCAGGGGTAGTGGAAGCTGGTGAGTGGGGAGCCAAAAGGGGAGCACAGAAGTCACGGATTTACCTCTGCGGGCACCAAAGTCACTAAGCTGTTGGAACGTTTCTGCTGCTATTTAAAACTGGGACGCACCACTTGAGATTATACTCTCTTTTTCCAATTTTGATGTCATTTACAGTTTTTTTCCTTTTTGGCTTTTTTTGGACTTTATTGCACTATATTGCACTTTATTGCACATCTATATGTTGGATTGCATGGTCATATATATACGTATATATGGCATATATATGTTTCTGTATTGTTATATGTATATGTCACTAATTTTGCATACATATAAGTTGGATTTATTACATCAGCTGCTCAGCAGCAGCACCTAGTGGCACCTTTTGACACTACTTGTGACACAGAGGTATATGCAATATAATAGGGGTTGCATATACATATACATATATTTTTATTGCTTTTTTGATTTACATAATATGGGTTCACCGAGTAAGAGTTTCACAGTCTTCGCCTTTTGCGTTTGGAATACTATTTAACCTATTTGGTATAGTCACTGTTAAACGCACATAAAATTAATAGTCCACATCTCACAAGGAAGCGCCATACCCCCACCTACAATCCACAGTGAGCACCACTACCTGTGATTATAGTTGCCATTAAAAGTCCCCACTACAGTTCTCAGATCAGCAGATGACCTTGATCAAGAGCACCTAAGTTGGGTGATCTGAACTCACCCCAGCACTGATACTAATCCCAACTCCTCGTCAGCACTGCCACTCATCCCATTCCCCCCACCAAGGAGTAAGAGAAGGAATAAAAATAGAGAATACAAGAGAGGGGGAGGAAAAGAGGGGGAGGAAAAGAGGGGGTGGAAAAGAGGGGGTGGAAAAGAGGGGGTGGAAAAGAGGGGGTGGAAAAGAGGGGGTGGAAAAGAGGGGGTGGAAAAGAGGGGGTGGAAAAGAGGGGGAGGAAAAGAGGGGGAGGAAAAACAAAACAAAAAAAAAAAAACAAGAAATTAGGATAGAGAGATAAAAGGGAAAGAAAGGAGAACAAAGAGAAAGAGTGGTACGAGTGGAAGGGACTCAGGGAGCGCTAAATGTCCGTGGGTTAGGGGCGCAAATTACTTGTCTTGCCTTGGGTGCTGACAACCCACGCTTCGAAAATAATTTTACTGTTAGACCCCTTTCACACTGGGGCGGTTTGCAGGCGGTATTGCACTAAAAATACCGCCTGCAAACCGCCCCTAAACAGCCTCCGCTGTTTGTTCAGTGTGAAAGCCCGAGGGCTTTCACACTGAAGCGGTGCGCTGGCAGGACGGTGAAAAAAGTCCTGCAAACCGCTTCTTTGGAGCGGTGAAGGAGCGGTGTATTCACCGCTCCTGCCCATTGAAATCAATGGGACAGCGCGGCAATACCGCGGCTATAGTCACGCTGTACGAGTGATTTTAGCCCTTTTTCGGCCGCCAGCGGGGGTTAAAACCGCACCGCTAGCGGCCGAATACAGCTGCAAGAACGACGGTACAGCAGCGCTAAAAATAGCGCTGTTGTACCGCCGACGCCCCCACCGCCCCAGTGTGAAAGGGGCCTTAGGGGTCCCCACGACTTGGGAAATTTTATTAAGGGGTCATGGCACTAAAAAGGTTGAGAACCACTGCTTTACAAGCTCCGACAAATAAATAATGCATTTTTTTAACCTGCAAAAATAATGTGCATTTATTATTTTTTGTAGGGTTGTCCCGATACCGATACTAGTATCGGTATCGGCACCGATACCTAGCATTTGCCCAAGTACTTGTACTCGGGCAAATGCTCCCGATGCTTCCCCCGATACCTAGAGGACAGCTGTGATCGGCGCGTGGGGGAGTTACAAGATTCTCCCCCAGCGGCTTTCACCAGCTTTAGTGACATACAGCGGTGATCGCTCACAGCTGACTGTCACTGCATCCTCCTCCATGCCCCCTCCGTTCCTCTGTGCCTCTCCGCTGTCCCCTGCATTCCTCTCTCCTTATCTGTCCCCCTCCGTACTCCCCCTTCGTTCCTCTCTCCTTATCTGTCCCCCTCCGTTCTCCCCCTCAGTTCCTCTCTCCTTATCTGTCCCCCTCCGTTCTCCCCCTCAGTTCCTCTCTCCTTATCTGTCCCCTGCATTCCTCTCTCCTTATCCGTCCCCTCCGTTCTCCCCCTCAGTTCCTCCGTCCTCCCCCTCCTTCCTTTGTGTATGGATAGAGTCAGCTGACTCTGTCCATTCACATAACTGAAACATTGTAATCTCCTGTGATTACGATGTGTCAGTTTATGAATGGAGAGAAGCCGCTGTCTTCTCTCCATTCATTCTCAGTGCAGCTGATGCTGCAGAGAAAGGGACTGGGGAATCTCTATCCTCTGTCTCTTTCTCTGTCTCAAGGGGGAGATATCAGAGATCTGTTAAGACCCCAGATATCTCACCAAAGCCCCCCAAAAGGGCTGATTAAAAAAAAAAAAAAAAAACAATAAAGAATAAAAAAATATTATTGTAAAAAATAAAAATTGTAAAAAAAAAACAAAAAAAAACACACACACATACGTTCACCCCCCCCCCCAAAAAAATATAGCAAAAAAAAACTGTCACGTGACATTAAAAAAAAGTATCGGTAATTGGTATCGGCGAGTACTTGAAAAAAAGTATCAGTACTTGTACTCGGTCCTAAAAAAGTGGTATCGGGACAACCCTAATTTTTTGTAAAGGGGAACTTCTACTTTAAATGTGAACTGATCTATAGTGGATTTGTACAAACTTCAGTATTAAGGAATGACAACAATGTACTTGTTGCAATCTGCATGCTTTACTGATCTGTAAAGGAAAGTGACACTTTCATTCCTTATGAACCAATTACCAAGCTCAAACGATGCTTACAATCACCTGTACAAGGCAATTACGGGATGTGGCTGTACCCTGGTAAATGCAGATCTGAGAATATACAGATGAACACCCCTGGATTCAGATGTTCTGAATCCAGAGGCATACATCTGTACCTATGTATATGCTTAGGTCTGCATGCTGTCATAAAGGCGGCTTTGAGCAAAATCTGTGACTTTTTACGCTGTACAGCTATCTGTCAGTGTGTGTGACCCCTTTGCTGTACCTGAAACTGGCAGTATGGGTGGATTTCCTCAATATTTCCTGTACTTGCACAACATAAACATAACATAATACTATGGCATTCATTTATTTTATATTATAAGTAGGAATAACTAATGTATCCACTATGCCTAGGAATTAAAGCCCAACTCTAGAAAAATGTAAAGAACATCCAGCCTACACTGCAAAGGTTAAAGCGGGATTCCGGCCAGCTCAAAAATTTTTTTAAAGTCAGCAGCTACAAACACTGTAGCTGCTGACTTTAAATAAGTAGACTTACCTGTCCTGGGTGCCCGCAATGTCGGCCGCCCGAGGCCGACCTGTCCCGTCCCTCGGGTCCCGACACTGCCATCCTAGGTAAGGGAAACAGGCACTGGAGCCTTGCGGCTTCACTGCCAGTTTCCTACTGCGCACGCGCGAGCGGCGATCTGTGAATGGCCCCATGGTTTTCTGGGAACACACACAGTTCCCAGAAGGCAACGGGGCCGCTCAGCTAGCAGCAGAGCACGCCGCGGAATAGGAACAGGCAGATTAGGAAGACTGCCTAGCAACAAGGGTTCAGGTAAGTTTAAAAATTTTTTTTTTTTTCCAAATGTTTTTTTTTTTTTTTTTTTTTTTCGGATTTTTGGTGAAATTTTTTTTTTCAGGGTGGCCCTCCACTTTAAATGCTTGTTATGTCTAGAGAAGAGTTGAAGAGGCTCTCATCACTTACCTTAGGCTGGCCATTCACGGGTCTAATCTGATTGATGATCGCTCAAGTTGGGTACAACCAGCCTGCCAGTTTCCCTTATCGCTAGCAATAATCACTGTCTCCCGCCTGTAGCAGACAATGGCCTGGCAGGAAAGATTCCCTTGTCAGCACTGTCTGTGTTTATGGGGAAATCATGCAAATTTCATTCCTGCAACCCACAGCTGCAGGAAAAAAATTTGCACCATGTATGGCCGGGCCTTACACGCTCAAGAGCCCTCCACCACCAGAAACAGTGTTTCAGCACATACAATACAGGGATATTAACTCTCTATGGTATGCAGAGGAGGTTGGAGTGTGAACGGAGGTAGTCACATCCTACAGATGAGCGGTGGTGGAATGAACGCTGTTCTGGAGGGAGCCGCCTACTGGAGCAATGGGTAAGGAAAGGATTTACTCCTTAACCACTTGCGGACCGCCCGTCTACAATGTACTGCGGATGGAGGCCTGTGCAGGCAAAGCGATGTACTAGTACGTCATTGCCTGATTCTCAGTTTAGGGTGTGCGCATGCAAGGAATAAGAAAAAAAAATTATCTTTAGTAAAAAATCAGCACACATTACACATTGTTCGGCACACATTTAACCCCTTGATCACCTGTAGATGTTAACCCTTCCCAGCCAGGCCAGTGTCATTAGTATGATCACTGTATTAGTGTCACTGGTGATGTCAGTTCCCCCCAAGTAAGTGTCAGATTGCTCGCCATACTACTGCAGTCTCATTAAAAGGTGCTGATCAACACCATTAGTAGTATAAAGAAATAAATAATTCCTATATATATATATATATATCACAAACACACACATATACGGTGGATATAAAAGGTCTACACAAATTAAAGCATTTGTTAACCCAAAAAAAAAAAAAAAAAATTAATAAGATTCTGGTCCTTTAAAGCAGATTACACAGCACAGCGCTTCTTGTGCTATGTAATCTGCCCCCCCCCCCCCCCTCTAAACTGTAAAACCTCTCTCTTCCTGTATGCCCTCTCTAATCAGACCACGATAACCAGGACAGCTCCGCCCTGATCACCGTGGTCAAAGTGCCTCCCTTTGTGATAGGCTACCTGCTCTCCCCCCTCACCCCTTGCTTCCTCCCCATCAGCGACGGGAGGCACATGCTGTCACATCATTGCAAGATTTGGCAGACTGCCAGTCGACTGGGCCGAGCACCCTCCCCTCACTCCCCCTATGGGATAACCCCACCTTGCCTGAACTTACCACTATTCCTGATCATAGTCTATGGGTTGCTAGGGGTGTAATTTACCTTTCACAAGTTGTAGCCAACGGATCAGTTAAGTCATTTCAAACACTTAAAGAAAACGTCGCTTTACCAAATCACATGTTCTTTCGCTACCTCCAACTCCGACACACACTCAATTCACAGCTTGGTGGCCCTACCCGCCCTTGAGGTCCCACTATTAGTAGACATAGTATTGGGAGAAGACCCTAAGAAACTGATTTCCCAAATATACACATACCTCATGCGACCTGCAGCCGATACCATTACACAACAGCTGCGGTCGCGATGGCGACTTGATGGACAAGGACTGGGAGGAGGCCCTTGGCAACTGCAAGATTGTCTCCCCAAAACTCTCTGACCGCTTATCCCATTTATATGTCCTTCACAGATCATACTTGACTCCTTCTCGCATATCCAAATACAAACACGACCACAACCCCAACTGCCCAGACTGTGGCCACCACATGGCCTCCTTTTTTCACTTACTGTGGACCTGCCCATCCATTCAGGGGTTTTGGACACAGGTGGTGAGATTTCTACATGATCTCATGGGCTCCCCGCTGTCTCTCTGCCCCCGTCAATGTGTGCTAGGTCTCCTTTCACTCTCAGAGAGTGACAAATATTTAAATATCTTTCTGCAGGAGACATTATTCCTTGCCAGGTTGCAGATTGCTAGAACATGGCTGAGGGGGACTCCCCCCTCCCCCCCCCCCCCCCATACTGCGGAAATGGATCACAGCTGTTAATATTACTCTTCCCTACAAAAAGGTATTTATAAAAAATTTGTCACTGCCAGCCTCTCTATTAGAGGCTGGCATAACACACTCTGTATGTTGTAATTAAAAACCAGAACTGTAAATACTGAATATCAGCTGTCTTCAGGCAGGTCACGTGACTTGCACCCGCTTTCCAGCTCCGATGGGTGGCTTCTGCGGTGGAGACGAGCGGCCACGTGATCTCCCTCTGACGCCAGAGGGAGATCACAGCCCATCCCACAGAAGACATCTATCAGAGCTGGAAAAGGGCCGCAAGTGATGAGACCAGCCTGAAGACAGCCGATCTTCAGCATTTACAGCGCTCGTTTTTAAATTTTTGCCAACCAACCGATGTCACATGGTGGCAGGTTGGCACAATCCCACGAACCGTTGTTGCTGTACGTCGGTCCCTATTAGCGGGATAGCAAGATAGCAAGCGCATGCTGCACTGCGAGGGTGGTGATGCGCGTGGCTGGCCGATCGCAGGCTTGAGAGGCAGAACAGGGATGTGTGTAAACACACACATCCTTGTTCTGTGAGGAGGCAGATCGTGAGTTCCTACTAGTTAGGAACCACGATCTGTCATTTCCTCCAATCACTCCCATCCCCCTACAGTTATAACACACACTAGGGAACAGTTAACCCCTTGATCGCCCCCTAGTGTTAACCCCTTACCTGCCAGTGACATTTACACAGTAATCAGTGCATTTTTATAGCACTGATCGCTGTATAATTGTCAATGGTCCCAAAAATGTGTCAAAAGTGTCCGATCTGTCCGCCATAATGTCGCAGTCCCGATAAAAATCGCCAATCACCGCCATTACTAGTAAAAAAAAAAAAAAATGCTATACATCTTTCCCCTATTTTGTAGACACTATAACTTTTGAGCAAACCAATCAATATACCCTTTTTAGCGATTTTTATTACTACAAATCAGTAGAAGAATACATATCGGCCTAAGCTGAGGAAAAAATTAGCTTTTTTTTGGGGGGGGGGGGGGACATTTATTATAGCAAAAATTACAAAATAGTGTTTTTCAAAATTGTCGCTATAGCGCAAAAAATAAAAACCACAGAAATGATCAAATACCACCAAAAGAAAGCTCTATTTGTGGGAAAAAAGGACGTCAATTTTGTTTGAGTACAGCGACGCACAACTGAGCAATTGCCAGTTAAAACGACGCAGTGCCGTATCGCAAAAAATGGCCTGGTCATTGAGCAGCCAAATCTTCCGCGGCTGAAGTGGTTAAATACAACATACACAGTGTGCTATGCCAGCCTCTAAAAGAGGGACTTTTATTAATGCCTTA
Organism: Aquarana catesbeiana; assembly: GCF_042186555.1. Taxonomy (NCBI): domain Eukaryota; kingdom Metazoa; phylum Chordata; class Amphibia; order Anura; family Ranidae; genus Aquarana; species Aquarana catesbeiana. The sequence goes on along the minus strand of NC_133334.1, from coordinate 211,301,029 downwards.
ACAAACACTTTAATATGGTTGCATAAGTGTGCACACCCTTAAACTAATACTTTGTTGAAGCACCTTTTGATTTTATTACAGCTCTCTTTGGGTATAGGACTTTTTGGGTATAAGTCTACCAGCATGGCACATCTTGACTTGGCAATATTTGCCCACTCTTTGCAAAAACATTCCAAATTTGTCAGATTGCGAGGACATCTCCTGTGCACAGCCCTCTTCAGATCACCCCACAGATTTTCAATAGGATTCAGGTCTGGGCTCTGGCTGGGCCATTCCAAAACTTACTTCTTCTGGTAAAGCCGTTCCTTTGTTGATTTGGATGTATGGTTTGGGTCATTGTCATATTGAAAGATGAAGTTCCTCTTCATCCTCAGCTTTCTAGCAGAAGCCTGAAGGTTTTGTGCCAATATTGACTGGTGTTTGGAATTGTTCATAATTCCCTCTACCTTGACTAAAGCCAAGGCTCCCAGCTAACGAAAAACAGCCCCAAAGCATGATGCTGCCACCACCATGCTTCACTGTGGGTATGGTGTTCTTTTTGTGATGTACAGTGTTGTTTTTGCGCCAAACATATTCTTTGGGAATTATGGCCAAAAAGTTCAACCTTGGTTTCATCAGACCAGAACACATTTTCCCACATGCTTCTGGGAGACTCCATATGTGGTTTTGCAAAATCTAGCCAGGCTTGGATGTTTTTCTTCGTAAGAAAATGCTTCCATCTTGCCACTCTACCCCATAGCCCAGACATATGAAGAATACAGGAGATTGTTGTCACATGTACCACACAGCCAGTACTTGCCAGATATTCCTGCAGCTCCTTCAGGCCCGATTCACACCGATGCATTTTTAGTGCTTTTTGCATTTTGCAGATTTGCACTACAGAACGTGTTCCATAGGAAACCATGTTAAATGGACTGTAGTGCAAATCTGCAAAATGCAAAAAAGCACTAAAAATGTATAGGTGTGAATCAGGCCTTAATGTTGCTGTAGGCCTTTTGGTAGCCTCCCTGACCAGTTTTCTTCTCATCTTTTCATTCATTTTGGAGCGACGTCCAGTTCTTGGTACTGTCACTGTTGCCATATTTTCTCCACTTGATGAGTGTCTTCACTGTGTCCCATGGTATATTCAATGCCTTGGAAATTCTTTTGTACCCTTCTGACTGATACCTTTTAACAATGAGATCCCTCTGGTGCTTTGAAAGCTTTCTGCGGACCATGGCTTTTGCTGTAGGATGCAACTAAGAAAAATGTCAGAACAGCTGAACATAATTTGGGATTAATCAGAGGCACTTTAAATCATGACAGGTGTGGGCTGACTCCAATTTAACATGAGTTCGAGGAGCAATTTGGCATTCGATATAACACAATCGGCAGCAATTGCCAGCAATGGCACCATCCGAATCAGTGCGACGCCACATTTGTAGCGCCACACCGATTCCCAAAAGTAGTTTCTCCGCTAATTTTGCGACTTCGGGGTGTAATTTCCATAGACATCTGTGCAGAAACCTGCACAGATGTCTCTGAAATCACCCCTGAATTTGGGCATGACATGCGGGAATGAAATTGTGCAGCTGAACTGTCAGTGTGAACCTAGGCTTAATGTGATTGCTTAATTCTGAATGCAGCTACATCCCCAGTTATAAGAGGGTGTGCACACTTATGCAACCACATTATTTTAGTTGTTATTTCCCCTTACTAAAAGATTTCAGTTTCTTTTTAAATTGAATTGTACAGTTTATAGGTCACATTAAATGGTGAAAAATTTCTGAAATGATTTATCTTTGTCTGATTTTTTTTTTATATCACAGAAACCTGAAATTTTAACAGGGGTGTGTAGACTTTTTATAGCCACTGTATATACATCATAGTTTGTAGATGCTATAACTTTCACGCAAACCAATATGCACTTATCTGAATTTTTTTTTACCTGATATTATAGAATTACCAGAATACATTTTGGCCAAAATTTATGATGAAATTTGATTTACATTTTTTTCTTGGATATGTTTTATAGCAGAAAGTAAAAAGTATATTAATTTTGTTCAATGATATAAATTTCGTTTGGATACACTGTTGCATGGCCGCGCAATTACCAGTAGTAAAAGTAGCGCAGTGCTAAATAGCAAAAAATGGCCTGGTCCTGAAGGGGATAAAGCCTTTCGGAGCTGAGGTGGTTAGTCCCTAGACTAAAAAAGCAATCAACCCTTGCAGTACTGGGAAGGCCTTACTACGAGGGTGGATTTTTTTTTTCTCCCCTGGAGTTGGGCTTTAAAGGACAAGTTTAGTTTCGTAACATGTTACACCCATATTCAGGGGTAACATGCTGCAAACGGACCAGCCCCCGCACCTACCCGATGTGACAGCTAGCGGGGTTCTTCTCCCTTCCCATTAGCTGTCACAATTTTTTAAAAAATGTGGGCGAACGGGCCTCCGCACCCCAGCCATGTTACTGATTGACAGGGCTCTATGCATGGAAAACTACAAGGTCCGGCAGCCTTTGCAACTGTTGGCTTGTAGTTTTCAAATTAAAGGGGTTGTAAAGGTAAGATTTTTTTTTTTTTAAATAACAAACATGTTATACTTACCTTCACTGTGCAGCTCGTTCTGCACAGAGTGGCCCCGAACCTGGTCTTCTGGGGTCCCTCGGCGGCTGTTTCAGCTCCTCCCCGCAAGCATTAACCACCTTAATGCGAGCTCCCTCGCATGGTGGTGAGTGCTTGCGGGCGCGCTCCCGTGATACAGCCGGCGGCTATAGCCGCTCACTGTATCACTCGGCCCCGCCCCCCAGCGCGCCGCGTCATTGGATGTGATTGACAGCAGCGCGAGCCAATGGCTGCGCTGCTTCCAATCCATCCACTGTAGCCAATCAGCGGCCAGGGTGAGCGGAGGAATAGCTGTCGGGAACGCGAAGCTGACTTTAGAGGCGTCAGGTAAGTAAAACGGGGGGGCTGGGGGCAGCGGTATTGTCAGAAGTTTTTTCACCTTAATGCATAGAATGCATTAAGGTGAAAAAATTTTTACCTTTACAACCCCTTTAACTATCACAGCGCTGTGGAGCGTTGTGGTAGTTCATTCATGCTTCCTGTCAGATTGTATCGGCTTACCATACAGGAAAGCGGATACACTGGCTGATTGCTGGCGCAATGCTTTACAAACTTTAAAAAATAAATGCACATTTTTTTACCTAAAAAAAAAAAAAAAAAAAGTGCATTTATTTTTATGAACTTATCCTTTAAAGTGATTGTAAAGGATATAAAACGTGGCCCAGAGCCTCCTCTTCTTGGGTCCCCTGCCGGCGCTGCTGGCTCCTCCTCTCTGTCCAGTGCCCCCCTGGAAAGCCGCTTTCCACGGGGGCTCTCGTACATGCTTGCTCCTGAGCCCCGCTGCTGCATCCATTGACAGACAGCAGGACTTGGTCCTGCCCCCCCCCCACTGGATTTGATTGACAACAGGAGCCAATGATTCCCAATGTCCCTGCAAAGACAGCGAGACCCAGAAGTGAGGGGAGAGAAGAGATGCAGGCATGCACAGCACTGGACTGAATGAGGGCTCAGGTAAGTATTAGGGAAGGCGAGGGGCCAAAATCAGTGCCTAAATATTTTTTACTTTAAAGTGATATTAAAGTCTTTTTTTTGTTGTTTAAAGATAAATATGTTTTACTTACCTGCTCTGTGCAGTGGTTTTGCACAGAGAAGCCCAGATCCTCCTCTTCTCAGGTCCATCGCTGGTGCTCCTGGCCCCTCCCTCCTGCTGAGTGCCACCAAAGGAAGCAGCTTGCTATGGGGGCACCTGAGCCGCTACTCTGTGTCCATTCAGACAGGGAGCCCTGGCCCTCCTCTTTGGCTCACTGACTTTAATTGACAGCAGCAGCCAATGACACCCACTGCTGTGTCTTAGGCAATCAGGAGGGAGAGTCCCGAACAGCTGATGCTCTCCTGCAACATCACTGGATCAAGTTGGGGCTCAGCCGCACACAGGGTTTTTTTTTGTTTTGTTTTTTTTTTTTTAATCTTTATGCATTAAAAGAGGTTGTAAACCTCCAAACCTTGCATACTAGCTCATAATGAAATACTTACCTTAGAATGATGCCCTGCATCGGCACATCGCTGACATTTTTCCCGGAGTTACTTCCAGGGTCACAGGCGCCAGAGCCGCGATGACGTCAGTCCTGCGCATGCGTGTGGGGAACACAGTCACGGCACGGGCAGGCTGTTCCTCCAGTGCGCATGCGCCAATGACATTGGCGGCAGTGTATATAGTAAATATCTCTTAAACTGTGCAAGTTTAGGAGATATTTACAGTACCTACAGGTAGGCCTTATTATAGGCTTACCTATAGGTACAATTAAAGAGGAATACTTTACTTCCTAGAAAAAAACCTTCTGCCTTTAGAACCACTTTAATGCAAGGCATGCATGAAGGTAAAAAGTGTTTGGGCTTTAGAACCACTTTAAGGCCTGGTTCACACAAGCATACTACAGCATGCAACCATGCGAGGTCAAGTTGTTTTTTTCCCTCCTAAAAAGATAGATTAAAAATATTGGAAACCATTAAGGGAGATCCCCAAAAGGAAAAGGTAAGATGCGCCCCATAATAAATAACACATTGAAACAAAGGAGCTTTCAATAACGGCCTTTGGAAGACCAGTACAATATCTGGGTACAGTAAACCACATACGTGGATGACCCCAGGGAGTCTGCATATAGTGGTGAGGGCCGTGTTTACCCACACAGATATTCCCTGCAGGCAGTCCCAATCATGCATAGATACAGCCACTGCTTCCAATGTGACATCCGTGTGTGTGCACGAACATGAACGTACACTGCCTGTGGTCAGGGCTGAGCACCCATGTGCATGTCAAATTGGAAGCAGTGGCTGTGTCCTAAGACCCCCTTCACACTGAGGTGGTTTTCAGGCGTTTTAGCGCTAGAAATAGCGACTGAAAACCACCTTGCATTAAATTTCAGTGTGACCTTTCACACTGGGGCGGTGCACTTGCACGATGCTAGGAAAAGTCCTGCAAGCAGCATCTTTGGGGCGGTTTGGGAGCGCTGTATTTAGTGCTCCCAAAACAAGTTGCCTATTGAAATGAATGGGCAGTGCTTCCAAAGCACCTAAAAAACACTTCGGAAGCATCACAACGCGGGCACTTTTAACCTCTTCTTTGGGGGTTAAAAGCACCCCGCTAGCGGCCAAAAAAAGCGCTGCTTAAACAGCACTAAAGCGACCCTAAAACAAGCAGCCCCGGTGTGAAAGGGGTCTAAGGATTAGGACCTCATGCACACAGTGTTTGCCCAGCTCTCCTGAACGCCTTTCCTCCTGGTAGCTGCCTTTTGGCGGAAGAATAAAAACTCTTGATGCGTATAAATGCATTCAGGCACGGCAAGCGCTTGGGCGTCAATTCATTGATTCTGGCCGTTGGAATGAATTAACGCTTGAGCGCTAAACACGCCTACTATTGAGGCACGTCTGGACACATTTACAAGCGTCAAGCTCCTTTTCTGACAAAGTGCCGCTGCTCCTAGATGCACCGGGTGGTTCGGCCTCTTATACATGGACACCTAGGAGGCACACGCCACTAAAAGCAGCATTTTTAACACTCAGTGTGCATGAGGTCTTATGGCAGGCACTTACCTGTGTGGTGGAGGTAGGTAGCCCCCTATACAGTCAGTGCACTGGGTGGAGTGCTCCTTCCGAGAAAGGTGGGCAGAGGTAGGTCCTCTCCCTCCATCTATAATCACTTACCTGCAGGGGCCTCTCTGATGGCCGGGGTGAAGTACTCAGTGACTTTTGCCGGGCCCTGTCTATGGATCACACAGGGGAGAAGGTGGAGGGGCTCCTGGGCGGCCGAGGACAGAGTGTGGAGCTCCAGGCGGGCACAGGGGGCAGCACTGCTCTCAGTCATATCTGAGGAAAGAACACATATATATATTATACAACGAGCCACTCTGCTCTATAGAACTTCACACCAACTCTCCCATCACTTACCCACAACACGCTCCCGCCACCACACAGCTTGCAGGAAGTGACGGCATACATACAGCCAGGCATGCTGGGAAATGTAGTGACACTAATGGCAATTCATTCCCTAACTTACAAAAAAGGGAACGCTATAGTAATTTCCCAATAAAATGCAGTTCGTCTGTCGTGTATGTAACGCTGAATTAATGTTGGAAAACTGTAGACGGAAAAAAAAAAAACTGTCAGAAGTGGGATTCGAACCCACGCCTCCAGAGGAGACTGCGACCTGAACGCAGCGCCTTAGACCGCTCGGCCATCCTGACAAGCTGTGCGACTTGTGTGTAAAATGTTATTTTTTTGTAACAAGTCTTTGCTTTGCTTTTTCTCAAATATTTTTAAATACAAGGGGTTCCTTGCTTTAAAGGGTAATTCCACTTTCATAGGAAAGAAAAAATAGCAAATAAACAAAAATCAATTGAATGTTATTAAAAATGACCTTTCCTTTGTAGTCTGCAGCCACTTGCAAGAAAGCTTTTGCTTTTGTGGGAAAAAAAGGACGTCAATTTTGCTTGGGTACAACTTCGCACGACCACGCAATTGTCATTTAAAGCGACGCAGTGCAGTATCACAAAAAATGGTCTGGTCATTAAGGGGGCAAATCCTTCTGGGGCTGAAGTGGATATGCGGCGCTTTTCAGCCGACAGCAGGCCAAAGAAGGGGTTAAAAACACCTGTGTTGCTGCGCTTCCGAAACGCTTTTCAGGCGCTTTGGAAATGCTGCCCATTCATTTCAATAGGCAGGGCGTTTTGGAAGCGCTGTATACAGAGCTCCCAAATCGCACCAAAGATGCTGCTTGCAGGAATTTTCCTAACGTCCCGCAAGCGCATCGATTTAGAGCAATGTCTCTCTGCCCCTCATTCCTCCTCATTTGTCCCTCATTTTGGTATGATCTATATAGTTGTATACAGGGCTTTTTTTTCTCAAACAATAGGTGCTGGAACTCAACCACGACCCCAAAAAACCTCTCCCCCACACACCCTCCAAATCACATGAAATAGTGGGTGTGGTCATATTTCACAAACAGTAGAAGGGTCTTAAAGGGGCATTACATATCAGGATTGCATTACACACAGAGTGCAGAGTCCAGGGGGGTTACACACAGAGTGCAGAGCTGTCACTTGTAAACACAGAAACCAGACTTCTGTGTTTACAAGTGATTGTGGTGAGCAGGCACCAAAGGTAAGCCCGAGGTGGTTGAACTGAGTTCCACCAAGTTCCCCTGAAAAAAAGCCCTGGTTGTATATAAAATGCACTTTTTATCTATCAAAAAGTGTTTTCCAGCGCTAACTCTTTCATGTGATTTCTAAATTGCTGCGTTTGTAAATTCCAAAAGCCAATATAAAGGAATAGAAGTGGTAAAAAAAGCACTTGTGGGTTTAACTTGGAAGTAAAAAGGCAGCATGCTACTTTTTTTGTCATTTCACTTGTTTGGTGTGAAGGAGGCAAATAGACAGCAATTGTTTTGTGCTCATGCATTGATCAATGCACCTGGTGTGAATAAGCCGTATAAACCAACTTTGTAAAAACACAAATCTCTTCATGCACTCACAGCGTGGCGTGCCGGGAACAGACCTCCGGAATCTGAGAGAGAGAATGGCAGAGCTGCCTACACAGGGGTGTAGGAGAGCCGAGACAGGTAGGAGAAAGAGATGCAAGAAAGCTTTTTTGGGGGTGAAGTGGTTGGGGTTGCACACTCTGCATAGCACACCCCTAAACCCTGCACTCTGTACACAGCACACCCCTGAGCTCTATACATAAAACACTCCTGAACCCTGCACTCTGTACACAGCACACCCCTGAGCTCTATACATAAAACACTCCTGAACCCTGCACTCTGTACACAGCACACCCCTGAGCGCTGTACATAAAACACCCCTGAACTTTGTACACAGCACACCCCTGAGCTCTGTACATAAAACACCCCTGAACCCTGCACTCTGTACACAGCACACCCCTGAGCTCTGTACATGAAACACTCCTGAACCCTGCACTCTGTACACAGCACACCCCTGAGATCTGTACATAAAACACCCCTGAACTCTGTACACAGCACACCCCTGAGCTCTGTACATAAAACACCCCTGAACCCTGCACTCTGTACACAGCACACCCCTGACCTCTGTACATAAATCACTCCTGAACCCTGCACTCTGTACACAGCACACCCCTGAGGTCTGTACATAAAAGACCCCTGAACTCTGTACACAGCACACCCCTGAGCTCTGTACATAAAACACCCCTGAACCCTGCACTCTGTACACAGCACACCCCTGAGCTCTGTACATAAAACACTCCTGACCCCTGCACTCTGTACACAGCACACACCTGAGCTCTGTACATAAAATACTCCTGAACCCTGCACTCGGTACACAGCACACCCTTGAGCTCTGTACATAAAACACTCCTGAACCCTGCACTCTGTACACAACACACCCCTGAGCTTTGTACATAAACACTCCTGAACCCTGCACTCTGTACACAGCACACCCCTGAGCTTTGTACATAAAACACTCCTGAACCCTGCACTCTGTACACAGCACACCCCTGAGATCTGTATATAAAACACTCCTGAACCCTGCACTCTACCCAGCACACCCTTGAGCTCTGTACATACAACACTCCTGAACCCTGCACTCTGTACACAGCACACCCCTGAGCGCTGTACATAAAACACCCCTGAACACTGTACACAGCACACCCCTGAGCTCTGTACATAAAACACCCCTGAACCCTGCATTCTGTATACAGCACACCCCTGAGCTCTGTACATGAAACACTCCTGAACCCTGCACTCTGTAAGTAGCACTCCCCAGATACAACTGGCACTTTGAGGGCAACCATACTGCTGATACGGCCTGCGATTAGGAAGTTTGACACCCCTGGTATAAACTTCGCATCCATTTCCTTAGCCAATTACACACTCCCTTCCTAGAACACACTTTTTAGCTTCCTCAAAACACTTATGATTCTATCTGAGCCCCAAGTTCCTGCCACCTAAGGACTTGTTCACATCATAAGGTGCTGTTCACTAATTTCAATTGAAACACGCAAAAATAGCACAGACGCAACTTTGTTTGACAATTGCACTGCACCGCTATGTGTTTTGGTGGGTACGAGTGCTTGTGCGTCTGCCGAATGCATGGAGGTGCCATTAAGAATTATTAGAACTCACGTGCACCTGCAGAAGTCAGCACATTTTTGTGTGGTGTGGAAAAACTTGCAATTTTGCACTTGTTCATGCTCTGCACCTGATGTTATCCAGCCCTCAGTCTTCTTATAGTAGTCACAAAGAAGGTTTTCTTAATTTGACTATCACCCAACAGAAAATGTCCCTCTCACCTCTTCACATAGGCAGATTTCACTGCTATATCTTTTTAAAGGGAATATTGTCAGACTATACCTAGTAACAAAATGTAACAAAATGTAACACAGCAAAGATCTACACAGCCACTGCTACAAAGTATATTTTTAGCATGTATTTGAAGACTTGGGCGGTATGAGGTTCCATGGTGTAATGGTTAGCACTCTGGACTTTGAATCCAGCGATCCGAGTTCGAATCTCGGTGGGACCTGTGTTTTTTTTGTTTTTTGTTTTTTATAACACTGACATAATACAATCCTGGTGACTTCCATTTCATGTGTATAAGTTCCATTTTATGAATTCCAATTTTCAGTGATCATATTGTAATTTTTAAAAGTAAAATGCAGATCATAAATACTGTTTAATGTGCCTGAAATTGCATTATGAATGGTTTAATTATGAGTACATGAAATGATATCATGCGGTGAAAGACACGAAGATTAAAACAAATACAGCAGCTCTGTCAAAGAAAATAAACAAGGTCTCCCCGTCGGGGAATCGAACCCCGGTCTCCCGCGTGACAGGCGGGGATACTTACCACTATACTAACGAGGACTAACCTATCAGGGACCACTGATAATATCACCTTACCAATCAGTGTATTGGCTAAAAATTTGCTCTACCTATTATTCCTTACCACTTTAGCCACAGCCACTCAATGTTTCAGGGTGGGCGAGCATTAATGTTCAAGTCACCGTCTACCCTGGAAAGGGGACGTACTAAACTGCATATTGGGATGATGGGATGATTGGATTATTGGCTGCAATACTGAGAACTCTCACTAGATGTCAGTGTACCATATACACATATATATGGTAATGACTCTGTTGTTTCTCAAAATATGTTATTCTTTACTGCAGTGCTTGATACAATGTTGCAAGAAGCAGTTGCTAATGTTTAACTCTTCACTTGCTGATATATATGCAGCTGTACAGCAGTTGCTGATATATATGCAGCTGTACAACAGGATACAGAAGTAATATAAAAATTACATTTTACCTGTTTTTGATGGGAATATGGGAAGAATTATTATTGCTCATGGGGATTATTGGAGGAATATCATGTTAACACCCGACAATGAACATATTTAATTAACAATAATAATATGCATATACTTTTTCTACATAGGGATTATGGGTGGAATATTGTAGTTACACATACATAGGAATATATTAAACCTATTTCTGATATAAATATGTACATAATTATTTTTCTGCATGAGGATTATTGGTGGAATATTGTTTATAAATATACATAGCAGCATATTAAACCCATTTCTGATGAGAATATGCATATAATTATTTTTCTTCATGGGAATTATTGGTGGAATATTGTGTAAAAATATATATAGCAACATATTAAACCCATTTCTAATGAGAATATGCATATAATTATATTTCCACATGTGGATTATTGGTGGAATATTGTTTATAAATATACATAGCAACATATTAAACCCATTTCTGATGAGAAAATGCATATAATTATTTTTCTACATGGGGATTATTTGTGGAATATTTTTAAAAATATACATAGCAACATATTAAACCCATTTCTGATGAGAAAATGCATATAATTATTTTTCTACATGGGGATTATTTGTGGAATATTGTTTAAAAATATACATAGCAACATATTAAACTCATTTCTGATGAGAAAATGCATATAATTATTTTTCTACATGGGGATTATTGGTGGAATATTGTTTAAAAATATACATAGAAACATATTAAACCTATTTCTAATGAGAACATGCATATAATTATATTTCTACATGTGGAATATTGTTTATAAATATACATAGCAAAATATTAAACCCATTTCTGATGAGAAAATGCATATAATTATTTTTCTACATGGGGATTATTCGTGGAATATTGTTTAAAAATATACATAGCAACATATTAAACCCATTTCTAATGAGAATATGCATATAATTATATTTCTACATGTGGATTATTGGTGGAATACTGTTTATAAATATACATAGCAACATATTAAACCCATTTCTGATGAGAAAATGCATATCATTATTTTTCTACATGGGGATTATTGGTGGAATATTGTTTAAAAATATACATAACAACATATTAAACCCATTTCTAATGAGAATATGCATATAATTATATTTCTACATGTGGATTATTGGTGGAATATTGTTTATAAATATACATAGCAACATATTAAACTCATTTCTAAAGAGAGTATGCATATAATTATTTTTCTACATGGGGATTATTGGTGGAATATTGTTTATAAATATACATAGCAACATATTAAACCCATTTCTGATGAGAAAATGCATATAATTATTTTTCTACATGGGGATTATTGGTGGAATATTGTTTATAAATATACATAGCAACATATTAAACCCATTTCTGATGAGAAAATGCATATCATTATTTTTTTACATGGGGATTATTGGTGGAATATTGTTTAAAATATACATAGCAACATATTAAACCCATTTCTAATGAGAATATGCATATAATTATATTTCTACATGTGGATTATTGGTGGAATATTGTTTATAAATATACATAGCAACATATTAAACCCATTTCTGATGAGAATATGCATATAATTATTTTTCTACATGGGGATTATTGGTGGAATATTGTTTAAAAATATACATAGCAACATATTAAACCCATTTCCAATGAGAATATGCATATAATTATATTTCTACATGTGGATTATTGGTGGAATATTGTTTATAAATATACATAGCAACATATTAAACCCATTTCTAAAGAGAATATGCATATAATTATTTTTCTACATGGGGATTATTGGTGGAATATTGTTTAAAAATATACATAGCAACATATTAAACCCATTTCCAAAGAGAATATGCGTATAATTATTTTTCTACATGGGGATTATTGGTGGAATATTGCTTATAAATATACATAGCAACATATTTAACCCATTTATGATATGAAAATGCATGTAATTATTTTTCTACATGGGGATTATTGGTGGAATATTGTTTATAAATATACATAGCAACATATTAAACCCATTTCTGATGAGAAAATGCATATAATTATTTTTCTACATGGGGATTATTGGTGGAATATTGTTTATAAATATACATAGCAACATATTAAACCCATTTCTGATGAGAATATGCATATAATTATTTTTCTACATGGGGATTATTGGTGGAATATTGTTTAAAAATATACATAGCAACATATTAAACCCATTTATGATATGAAGATGCATGTAATTATTTTTCTACATGGGGATTATTGGTGGAATATTTTTTATAAATATACATAGCAACATATTAAACCCATTTCTGATGAGAATATGCATATAATTATAATTCTACATGGGGATTATTGGTGGAATATTGCTTATAAATATACATAGCAACATATTAAACCCATTTCTGATGAGAATATGCATATAGTTATAATTCTACATGGGGATTATTGGTGGAATATTGTTTAAAATATACATAGCAACATATTAAACCCATTTCTAATGAGAATATGCATATAATTATATTTCTACATGTGGATTATTGGTGGAATATTGTTTATAAATATACATAGCAACATATTAAACCCATTTCTAAAGAGAATATGCATATAATTATTTTTCTACATGGGGATTATTGGTGGAATATTGTTTAAAAATATACATAGCAACATATTAAGCCCATTTCCAAAGAGAATATGCATATAATTATTTTTCTACATGGGGATTATTGGTGGAATATTGCTTATAAATATACATAGCAACATATTTAACCCATTTATGATATGAAGATGCATGTAATTATTTTTCTACATGGGGATTATTGGTGGAATATTGTTTATAAATATACATAGCAACATATTAAACCCATTTCTGATGAGAAAATGCATATAATTATTTTTCTACATGGGGATTATTGGTGGAATATTGTTTATAAATATACATAGCAACATATTAAACCCATTTCTGATGAGAATATGCATATAATTATTTTTCTACATGGGGATTATTGGTGGAATATTGTTTAAAAATATACATAGCAACATATTAAACCCATTTATGATATGAAGATGCATGTAATTATTTTTCTACATGGGGATTATTGGTGGAATATTTTTTATAAATATACATAGCAACATATTAAACCCATTTCTGATGAGAATATCTATATAATTATAATTCTACGTGGGGATTATTGGTGGAATATTGCTTATAAATATACATAGCAACATTTTAAACCCATTTCTGATAAGAATATGCATATAATAATATTTCTACATGGGGATTATTGGTGGAATATTGTTTATAAATATACATAGCAACATATTAAACTCATTTCTGATGAGAATATGCATATATGTTGCTATGTATATTTATAAAAAATATTCCACCAATAATCCCCATGTAGAAATGTAATTATATGCATAGTCTCATCAGAAATGGGTTTAATATGTTGTTATGTATATTTATAAACAATATTCCACCAATATTCTACATGTAGAAAAATAATTACATGCATTTTCATATCAGAAATAGGTTTAATATGTTGCTATGTATATTTATAAACAATATTCTACCAATAATCCCCATGTAGAAATATAATTATATGCATTTTCTCATCAGAAATGGGTTTAATATGTTGCTATGTAAATTTATAAACAATATTCCACCAATTATCCCCATGTAGAAAAATAATTACATGCATATTCATATCATAAATGAGTTTAATATGTTGCTATGTATATTTATAAACAATATTCCACCAATAACCCCCATGTAGAAATATAATTATATGCATATTCTCATTAGAAATGGGTTTAATGTGTTGCTATGTATATTTATAAACGATATTCCACCAATAATCCCCATGTAGAAAAATAATTACATGCATATTCATATCATAAATGTGTTTAATATGTTGCTATGTATATTTATAAACAATATTCCACCAATAATCCCCATGTAGAAATATAATTATATGCATATTCTCATTAGAAATGGGTTTAATGTGTTGCTATGTATATTTATAAACAATATTCCACCAATAATCCCCATGTAGAAAAATAATTACATGCATCTTCATATCATAAATAGGTTTAATATGTTGCTATGTATATTTATAAACAATATTCCACCAATAATCTCCATGTAGAAAAATAATTATATGCATTTTCTCATCAGAAATGAGTTTAATATGTTGCTATGTAAATTTATGAACAATATTCCACCAATAATCCCCATGTAGAAAAATAATTATATGCATATTCTCATCAGAAATGGTATTAATATGTTGCTATGTATATTTATAAGCAATATTCCACCAATAATCCCCATGTAGAATTATAATTATATGCATATTCTCATCAAAAATGGGTTTAATATGTTGCTATGTATATTTATAAGCAATATTCCACCAATAATCCCCATGTAGAAATATAATTATTTGCATATTCTTATCAGAAATGGGTTTACTATGTTGCTATGTATATTTATAAACAATATTCCACCAATAATCCCCATGTAGAAAAATAATTACATGCATATTCATATCATAAATGGGTTAAATATGTTGCTATGTATATTTATAAACAATATTCCACCAATAATCTCCATGTTGAAAAATAATTATATGCATTTTCTCATCAGAAATGGGTTTAATATGTTGCTATGTAAATTTATAAACAATATTCCACCAATAATCCCCATGTAGAAAAATAATTACATGCATATTCATATCATAAATGTGTTTAATATGTTGCTATGTATATTTATAAACAATATTGCACCAATAATCCCCATGTAGAAATATAATTATATGCATATTCTCATTAGAAATGGGTTTAATGTGTTGCTATGTATATTTATAAACAATATTCCAGCAATAATCCCCATGTAGAAAAATAATTACATGCATCTTCATATCATAAATGGGTTTAATATGTTGCTATGTATATTTATAAACAATATTCCACCAATAATCTCCATGTAGAAAAATAATTATATGCATTTTCTCATCAGAAATGGGTTTAATATGTTGCTATGTAAATTTATGAACAATATTCCACCAATAATCCCCATGTAGAAAAATAATTATATGCATATTCTCATCAGAAATGGTATTAATATGTTGCTATGTATATTTATAAGCAGTATTCCACCAATAATCCCCATGTAGAATTATAATTATATGCATATTCTCATCAGAAATGGGTTTAATATGTTGCTATGTATATTTATAAGCAATGTTCCACCAATAATCCCCATGTAGAAATATAATTATATGCATATTCTTATCAGAAATGGGTTTACTATGTTGCTATGTATATTTATAAACAATATTCCACCAATAATCCCCATGTAGAAAAATAATTACATGCATATTCATATCATAAATGGGTTAAATATGTTGCTATGTATATTTATAAACAATATTCCACCAATAATCTCCATGTTGAAAAATAATTATATGCATTTTCTCATCAGAAATGGGTTTAATATGTTGCTATGTAAATTTATAAACAATATTCCACCAATAATCCCCATGTAGAAAAATAATTACATGCATATTCATATCATAAATGTGTTTAATATGTTGCTATGTATATTTATAAACAATATTCCACCAATAATCCCCATGTAGAAATATAATTATATGCATATTATCATTAGAAATTGGTTTAATGTGTTGCTATGTATATTTATAAGCAATATTCCACCAATAATCCCCATGTAGAAAAATAATTACATGCATCTTCATATCATAAATGGGTTTAATATGTTGCTATGTATATTTATAAACAATATTCCACCAATAATCTCCATGTAGAAAAATAATTATATGCATTTTCTCATCAGAAATGGGTTTAATATGTTGCTATGTAAATTTATGAACAATATTCCACCAATAATCCCCATGTACAAAAATAATTATATGCATATTCTCATCAGAAATGGTATTAATATGTTGCTATGTATATTTATAAGCAATATTCCACCAATAATCCCCATGTAGAATTATAATTATATGCATATTCTCATCAGAAATGGGTTTAATATGTTGCTATGTATATTTATAAACAATATTCCACCAATAATCCCCATGTAGAAAAATCATTATATGCATATTCTCTTTAGAAATGGGTTTAATATGTTGCTATGTATATTTATAAACAATATTCCACCAATAATCCCCATGTAGAAATATAATTATATGCATATTCTCATTGGAAATTTGTTTAATATGTTGCTATGTATATTTTTAAACAATATTCCACCAATAATCCCCATGTAGAAAAATAATTATATGCATATTCTCATCAGAAATGGGTTTAATATGTTGCTATGTATATTTATAAACAATATTCCACCAATAATCCCCATGTAGAAAAATAATTACATGCATCTTCATATCATAAATGGGTTAAATATGTTACTATGTATATTTATAAGCAATATTCCACCAATAATCCCCATGTAGACTTATAATTATATGCATATTCTCATTAGAAATGGGTTTAATATGTTGCTATGTATATTTTTAAACAATATTCCACCAATAATCCCCATGTAGAAAAATAATGATATGCATATTCTCTTTAGAAATGGGTTTAATATGTTGCTATGTATATTTATAAACAATATTCCACCAATAATCCCCATGTAGAAAAATCATTATATGCATATTCTCTTTAGAAATTGGTTTAATATGTTGCTATGTATATTTATAAACAATATTCCCACAATAATCCACATGTAGAAAAATAATTATATGCATATTCTCATCAGAAATGGGTTTAATATGTTGCTATGTATATTTATAAACAATATTCCACCAATAATCCCCATGTAGAAAAATAATTACATGCATATTCCTATCATAAATGGGTTTAATATGTTGCTATTTATATTTATAAACAATATTCCACCAATAATCCCCATGTAGAAATATAATTATATGCATATTCTCATTAGAAATGGGTTTAATATGTTGCTATGTATATTTTTAAACAACATTCCACCAATAATCCCCATGTAGAAAAATAATTACATGCGTATTCATATCATAAATGTGTTTAATATGTTGCTATATATATTTATAAACAATATTCCACCAATAATCCCCATGTAGAAATATAATTATATGCATATCCTCATTAGAAATGGGTTTAATATGTTGCTATGTATATTTATAAACAATATTCCACCAATAATCCCCATGTAGAAAAATAATTACATGCATCTTCATATCATAAATGGGTTTAATATGTTGCTATGTATATTTATAAACAATATTCCACCAATAATCCCCATGTTGAAAAATAATTATATGCATTTTCTCATCAGAAATGGGTTGAATATGTTGCTATGTAAATGTATGAACAATATTCCACCAATAATCCCCATGTAGAAAAAAAATTATATGCATATTCTCATCAGAAATGGTATTAATATGTTGCTATGTATATTTATAAGCAATATTCCACCAATAATCCCCATGTAGAATTATAATTATATGCATATTCTCATCAGAAATGGGTTTAATATGTTGCTATGTATATTTATAAACAATATTCCACCAATAATCCCCATGTAGAAAAATAATGATATGCATATTCTCTTTAGAAATGGGTTTAATATGTTGCTATGTATATTTATAAACAATATTCCACCAATAATCCCCATGTAGAAAAATCATTATATGCATATTCTCTTTAGAAATTGGTTTAATATGTTGCTATGTATATTTATAAACAATATTCCCCCAATAATCCACATGTAGAAAAATAATGATATGCATATTCTCATCAGAAATGGGTTTAATATGTTGCTATGTATATTTATAAACAATATTCCACCAATAATCCCCATGTAGAAAAATAATTACATGCATATTCATATCATAAATGGGTTTAATATGTTGCTATTTATATTTATAAACAATATTCCACCAATAATCCCCATGTAGAAATATAATTATATGCATATTCTCATTAGAAATGGGTTTAATATGTTGCTATGTATATTTTTAAACAATATTCCACCAATAATCCCCATGTAGAAAAATAATTACATGCGTATTCATATCATAAATGTGTTTAATATGTTGCTATGTATATTTATAAACAATATTCCACCAATAATCCCCATGTAGAAATATAATTATATGCATATTCTCATTAGAAATGGGTTTAATATGTTGCTATGTATATTTATAAACAATATTCCACCAATAATCCCCATGTAGAAAAATAATTACATGCATCTTCATATCATAAATGGTTTTAATATGTTGCTATGTATATTTATAAACAATATTCCACCAATAATCCCCATGTTGAAAAATAATTATATGCATTTTCTCATCAGAAATGGGTTTAATATGTTGCTATGTAAATTTATGAACAATATTCCACCAATAATCCCCATGTAGAAAAATAATTATATGCATATTCTCATCAGAAATGGTATTAATATGTTGCTATGTATATTTATAAGCAATATTCCACCAATAATCCCCATGTAGAATTATAATTATATGCATATTCTCATCAGAAATGGGTTTAATATGTTGCTATGTATATTTATAAACAATATTCCACCAATAATCCACATGTAGAAATATAATTATATGCATATTCTCAATGGAAATGGGTTTAATATGTTGCTATGTATATTTATAAACAATATTCCACCAATAATCCCCATGTAGAAAAATCATTATATGCATATTCCCTTTAGAAATGGGTTTAATATGTTGCTATGTATATTTATAAACTATATACCACCAATAATCCACATGTAGAAATATAATTATATGCATATTCTCATTGGAAACTGGTTTAATATGTTGCTATGAATATTTTTAAACAATATTCCACCAATAATCCCCATGTAGAAAAATAATTGTATGTATATTCTCATCATAAATGGGTTTAATATGTTGCTATGTATATTTATAAACAATATTCCACCAATAATCCCCATGTAGAAAAATAATTACATGCATATTCATATCATAAATGTGTTTAATATGTAGCTATGTATATTTATAAACAATATTCCACCAATAATCCCCATGTAGAAATATAATTTTATGCATATTCTCATTAGAAATGGGTTTAATATGTTGCTATGTATATTTATAAACAATATTCCACCAATAATCCCCATGTAGAAAAATAATTACATGCATCTTCATATCATAAATGGGTTTAATATGTTGCTATGTATATTTATAAACAATATTCCACCAATAATCTCCATGTTGAAAAATAATTATATGCATTTTCTCATCAGAAATGGGTTTAATATGTTGCTATGTAAATTTATGAACAATATTCCACCAATAATCCCCATGTAGAAAAATAATTATATGCACATTCTCATCAGAAATGGTATTAATATGTTGCTATGTATATTTATAAGCAATATTCCACCAATAATCCCCATGTAGAATTATAATTATATGCATATTCTCATCAGAAATGGGTTTAATATGTTGCTATGTATATTTATAAACAATATTCCACCAATAATCCCCATGTAGAAAAATCATTATATGCATATTCTCTTTAGAAATGGGTTTAATATGTTGCTATGTATATTTATAATCAATATTCCACCAATAATCCCCATGTAGAAATATAATTATATGCATATTCTCATTGGAAATGGGTTTAATATGTTGCTATGTATATTTTTAAACAATATTCCACCAATAATCCCCATGTAGAAAAATAATTATATGCATATTCTCATCAGAAATGAGTTTAATATGTTGCTATGTATATTTATAAACAATATTCCACCAATAATCCCCATGTAGAAAAATAATTACATGCATCTTCATATCATAAATGGGTTAAAAATGTTGCTATGTATATTTATAAGCAATATTCCACCAATAATCCCCATGTAGAATTATAATTATATGCATATTCTCATTAGAAATGGGTTTAATATGTTGCTATGTATATTTTTAAACAATATTCCACCAATAATCCCCATGTAGAAAAATAATGATATGCATATTCTCTTTAGAAATGGGTTTGATATGTTGCTATGTATATTTATAAACAATATTCCACCAATAATCCCCATGTAGAAAAATCGTTATATGCATATTCTCTTTAGAAATTGGTTTAATATGTTGCTATGTATATTTATAAACAATATTCCCCCAATAATCCACATGTAGAAATATAATTATATGCATATTCTCATTGGAAATGGGTTTAATATGTTGCTATGTATATTTTTAAACAATATTCCACCAATAATCCCCATGTAGAAAAATAATTACATGCATATTTATATCATAAATGTGTTTAATATGTTGCTATGTATATTTATAAACAATATTCCACCAATAATCTCCATGTTGAAAAATAATTATATGCATTTTCTCATCAGAAATGGGTTTAATATGTTGCTATGTAAATTTATGAACAATATTCCACCAATAATCCCCATGTAGAAAAATAATTATATGCATATTCTCATCAGAAATGGTATTAATATGTTGCTATGTATATTTATAAGCAATATTCCACCAATAATCCCCATGTAGAATTATAATTATATGCATATTCTCATCAGAAATGGGTTTAATATGTTGCTATGTATATTTATAAACAATATTCCACCAATAATCCCCATGTAGAAAAATCATTATATGCATATTCTCTTTAGAAATGGGTTTAATATGTTGCTATGTATATTTATAAACAATATTCCACCAATAATCCCCATGTAGAAATATAATTTTATGCATATTCTCATTGGAAACTGGTTTAATATGTTGCTATGTATATTTTTAAACAATATTCCACCAATAATCCCCATGTAGAAAAATAATTGTATGCATATTCTCATCAGAAATGGTTTTAATATGTTGCTATGTATATTTATAAACAATATTCCACCAATAATCCCCATGTAGAAAAATAATTACATGCATATTCATATCATAAATGTGTTTAATATGTAGCTATGTATATTTATAAACAATATTCCACCAATAATCCCCATGCAGAAAAATAATTATATGCATATTCTCAATGGAAATGGGTTTAATATGTTGCTATGTATATTTATAAACAATATTCCACCAATAATCCCCATGTAGAAAAATCATTATATGCATATTCCCTTTAGAAATGGGTTTAATATGTTGCTATGTATATTTATAAACTATATACCACCAATAATCCACATGTAGAAATATAATTATATGCATATTCTCATTGGAAACTGGTTTAATATGTTGCTATGAATATTTTTAAACAATATTCCACCAATAATCCCCATGTAGAAAAATAATTGTATGCATATTCTCATCAGAAATGGGTTTAATATGTTGCTATGTATATTTATAAACAATATTCCACCAATAATCCCCATGTAGAAAAATAATTACATGCATATTCATATCATAAATGTGTTTAATATGTAGCTATGTATATTTATAAACAATATTCCACCAATAATCCCCATGTAGAAATATAATTTTATGCATATTCTCATTAGAAATGGGTTTAATATGTTGCTATGTATATTTATAAACAATATTCCACCAATAATCCCCATGTAGAAAAATAATTACATGCATCTTCATAACATAAATGGTATTAATATGTAGCTATGTATATTTATAAGCAATATTCCACCAATAATCCCCATGTAGAATTATAATTATATGCATATTCTCATCAGAAATGGGTTTAATATGTTGCTATGTATATTTATAAACAATATTCCACCAATAATCCCCATGTAGAAAAATCATTATATGCATATTCTCTTTAGAAATGGGTTTAATATGTTGCTATGTATATTTATAATCAATATTCCACCAATAATCCCCATGTAGAAATATAATTATATGCATATTCTCATTGGAAATGGGTTTAATATGTTGCTATGTATATTTTTAAACAATATTCCACCAATAATCCCCATGTAGAAAAATAATTATATGCATATTCTCATCAGAAATGAGTTTAATATGTTGCTATGTATATTTATAAACAATATTCCACCAATAATCCCCATGTAGAAAAATAATTACATGCATCTTCATATCATAAATGGGTTAAAAATGTTGCTATGTATATTTATAAGCAATATTCCACCAATAATCCCCATGTAGAATTATAATTATATGCATATTCTCATTAGAATTGGGTTTAATATGTTGCTATGTATATTTTTAAACAATATTCCACCAAATATCCCCATGTAGAAAAATAATGATATGCATATTCTCTTTAGAAATGGGTTTGATATGTTGCTATGTATATTTATAAACAATATTCCACCAATAATCCCCATGTAGAAAAATCGTTATATGCATATTCTCTTTAGAAATTGGTTTAATATGTTGCTATGTATATTTATAAACAATATTCCCCCAATAATCCACATGTAGAAATATAATTATATGCATATTCTCATTGGAAATGGGTTTAATATGTTGCTATGTATATTTTTAAACAATATTCCACCAATAATCCCCATGTAGAAAAATAATTACATGCATATTTATATCATAAATGTGTTTAATATGTTGCTATGTATATTTATAAACAATATTCCACCAATAATCTCCATGTTGAAAAATAATTATATGCATTTTCTCATCAGAAATGGGTTTAATATGTTGCTATGTAAATTTATGAACAATATTCCACCAATAATCCCCATGTAGAAAAATAATTATATGCATATTCTCATCAGAAATGGTATTAATATGTTGCTATGTATATTTATAAGCAATATTCCACCAATAATCCCCATGTAGAATTATAATTATATGCATATTCTCATCAGAAATGGGTTTAATATGTTGCTATGTATATTTATAAACAATATTCCACCAATAATCCCCATGTAGAAAAATCATTATATGCATATTCTCTTTAGAAATGGGTTTAATATGTTGCTATGTATATTTATAAACAATATTCCACCAATAATCCCCATGTAGAAATATAATTTTATGCATATTCTCATTGGAAACTGGTTTAATATGTTGCTATGTATATTTTTAAACAATATTCCACCAATAATCCCCATGTAGAAAAATAATGATATGCATATTCTCTTTAGAAATGGGTTTGATATGTTGCTATGTATATTTATAAACAATATTCCACCAATAATCCCCATGTAGAAAAATCGTTATATGCATATTCTCTTTAGAAATTGGTTTAATATGTTGCTATGTATATTTATAAACAATATTCCCCCAATAATCCACATGTAGAAATATAATTATATGCATATTCTCATTGGAAATGGGTTTAATATGTTGCTATGTATATTTTTAAACAATATTCCACCAATAATCCCCATGTAGAAAAATAATTACATGCATATTTATATCATAAATGTGTTTAATATGTTGCTATGTATATTTATAAACAATATTCCACCAATAATCTCCATGTTGAAAAATAATTATATGCATTTTCTCATCAGAAATGGGTTTAATATGTTGCTATGTAAATTTATGAACAATATTCCACCAATAATCCCCATGTAGAAAAATAATTATATGCATATTCTCATCAGAAATGGTATTAATATGTTGCTATGTATTTTTATAAGCAATATTCCACCAATAATCCCCATGTAGAATTATAATTATATGCATATTCTCATCAGAAATGGGTTTAATATGTTGCTATGTATATTTATAAACAATATTCCACCAATAATCCCCATGTAGAAAAATCATTATATGCATATTCTCTTTAGAAATGGGTTTAATATGTTGCTATGTATATTTATAATCAATATTCCACCAATAATCCCCATGTAGAAATATAATTATATGCATATTGTCATTGGAAATGGGTTTAATATGTTGCTATGTATATTTTTAAACAATATTCCACCAATAATCCCCATGTAGAAAAATAATTATATGCATATTCTCATCAGAAATGGGTTTAATATGTTGCTATGTATATTTATAAACAATATTCCACCAATAATCCCCATGCAGAAAAATAATTACATGCATCTTCATATCATAAATGGGTTAAAAATGTTGCTATGTATATTTATAAGCAATATTCCACCAATAATCCCCATGTAGAATTATAATTATATGCATATTCTCATTAGAAATGGGTTTAATATGTTGCTATGTATATTTTTAAACAATATTCCACCAATAATCCCCATGTAGAAAAATAATGATATGCATATTCTCTTTAGAAATGGGTTTAATATGTTGCTATGTATATTTATAAACAATATTCCACCAATAATCCCCATGTAGAAAAATCGTTATATGCATATTCTCTTTAGAAATTGGTTTAATATGTTGCTATGTATATTTATAAACAATATTCCCCCAATAATCCACATGTAGAAATATAATTATATGCATATTCTCATTGGAAATGGGTTTAATATGTTGCTATGTATATTTTTAAACAATATTCCACCAATAATCCCCATGTAGAAAAATAATTACATGCATATTCATATCATAAATGTGTTTAATATGTTGCTATGTATATTTATAAACAATATTCTACCAATAATCTCCATGTTGAAAAATAATTATATGCATTTTCTCATCAGAAATGGGTTTAATATGTTGCTATGTAAATTTATGAACAATATTCCACCAATAATCCCCATGTAGAAAAATAATTATATGCATATTCTCATCAGAAATGGTATTAATATGTTGCTATGTATATTTATAAGCAATATTCCACCAATAATCCCCATGTAGAATTATAATTATATGCATATTCTCATCAGAAATGGGTTTAATATGTTGCTATGTATATTTATAAACAATATTCCACCAATAATCCCCATGTAGAAAAATCATTATATGCATATTCTCTTTAGAAATGGGTTTAATATGTTGCTATGTATATTTATAAACAATATTCCACCAATAATCCCCATGTAGAAATATAATTTTATGCATATTCTCATTGGAAACTGGTTTAATATGTTGCTATGTATATTTTTAAACAATATTCCACCAATAATCCCCATGTAGAAAAATAATTGTATGCATATTCTCATCAGAAATGGTTTTAATATGTTGCTATGTATATTTATAAACAATATTCCACCAATAATCCCCATGTAGAAAAATAATTACATGCATATTCATATCATAAATGTGTTTAATATGTAGCTATGTATATTTATAAACAATATTCCACCAATAATCCCCATGTAGAAATATGATTATATGCATATTCTCATTGGAAATGGGTTTAATATGTTGCTATGTATATTTTTAAACAATATTCCACCAATAATCCCCATGTAGAAAAATAATTATATGCATATTCTCATCAGAAATGGGTTTAATATGTTGCTATGTATATTTATAAACAATATTCCACCAATAATCCCCATGTAGAAAAATAATTACATGCATCTTCATATCATAAATGGGTTAAATATGTTACTATGTATATTTATAAGCAATATTCCACCAATAATCCCCATGTAGACTTATAATTATATGCATATTCTCATTAGAAATGGGTTTAATATGTTGCTATGTATATTTTTAAACAATATTCCACCAATAATCCCCATGTAGAAAAATAATGATATGCATATTCTCTTTAGAAATGGGTTTAATATGTTGCTATGTATATTTATAAACAATATTCCACCAATAATCCCCATGTAGAAAAATCATTATATGCATATTCTCTTTAGAAATTGGTTTAATATGTTGCTATGTATATTTATAAACAATATTCCCACAATAATCCACATGTAGAAAAATAATTATATGCATATTCTCATCAGAAATGGGTTTAATATGTTGCTATGTATATTTATAAACAATATTCCACCAATAATCCCCATGTAGAAAAATAATTACATGCATATTCATATCATAAATGGGTTTAATATGTTGCTATTTATATTTATAAACAATATTCCACCAATAATCCCCATGTGGAAATATAATTATATGCATATTCTCATTAGAAATGGGTTTAATATGTTGCTATGTATATTTTTAAACAACATTCCACCAATAATCCCCATGTAGAAAAATAATTACATGCGTATTCATATCATAAATGTGTTTAATATGTTGCTATGTATATTTATAAACAATATTCCACCAATAATCCCCATGTAGAAATATAATTATATGCATATCCTCATTAGAAATGGGTTTAATATGTTGCTATGTATATTTATATACAATATTCCACCAATAATCCCCATGTAGAAAAATAATTACATGCATCTTCATATCATAAATGGGTTTAATATGTTGCTATGTATATTTATAAACAATATTCCACCAATAATCCCCATGTTGAAAAATAATTATATGCATTTTCTCATCAGAAATGGGTTGAATATGTTGCTATGTAAATGTATGAACAATATTCCACCAATAATCCCCATGTAGAAAAATAATTATATGCATATTCTCATCAGAAATGGTATTAATATGTTGCTATGTATATTTATAAGCAATATTCCACCAATAATCCCCATGTAGAATTATAATTATATGCATATTCTCATCAGAAATGGGTTTAATATGTTGCTATGTATATTTATAAACAATATTCCACCAATAATCCCCATGTAGAAAAATAATGATATGCATATTCTCTTTAGAAATGGGTTTAATATGTTGCTATGTATATTTATAAACAATATTCCACCAATAATCCCCATGTAGAAAAATCATTATATGCATATTCTCTTTAGAAATTGGTTTAATATGTTGCTATGTATATTTATAAACAATATTCCCCCAATAATCCACATGTAGAAAAATAATTATATGCATATTCTCATCAGAAATGGGTTTAATATGTTGCTATGTATATTTATAAACAATATTCCACCAATAATCCCCATGTAGAAAAATAATTACATGCATATTCATATCATAAATGGGTTTAATATGTTGCTATTTATATTTATAAACAATATTCCACCAATAATCCCCATGTAGAAATATAATTATATGCATATTCTCATTAGAAATGGGTTTAATATGTTGCTATGTATATTTTTCAACAATATTCCACCAATAATCCCCATGTAGAAAAATAATTACATGCGTATTCATATCATAAATGTGTTTAATATGTTGCTATGTATATTTATAAACAATATTCCACCAATAATCCCCATGTAGAAATATAATTATATGCATATTCTCATTAGAAATGGGTTTAATATGTTGCTATGTATATTTATAAACAATATTCCACCAATAATCCCCATGTAGAAAAATAATTACATGCATCTTCATATCATAAATGGTTTTAATATGTTGCTATGTATATTTATAAACAATATTCCACCAATAATCCCCATGTTGAAAAATAATTATATGCATTTTCTCATCAGAAATGGGTTTAATATGTTGCTATGTAAATTTATGAACAATATTCCACCAATAATCCCCATGTAGAAAAATAATTATATGCATATTCTCATCAGAAATGGTATTAATATGTTGCTATGTATATTTATAAGCAATATTCCACCAATAATCCCCATGTAGAATTATAATTATATGCATATTCTCATCAGAAATGGGTTTAATATGTTGCTATGTATATTTATAAACAATATTCCACCAATAATCCACATGTAGAAATATAATTATATGCATATTCTCAATGGAAATGGGTTTAATATGTTGCTATGTATATTTATAAACAATATTCCACCAATAATCCCCATGTAGAAAAATCATTATATGCATATTCCCTTTAGAAATGGGTTTAATATGTTGCTATGTATATTTATAAACTATATACCACCAATAATCCACATGTAGAAATATAATTATATGCATATTCTCATTGGAAACTGGTTTAATATGTTGCTATGAATATTTTTAAACAATATTCCACCAATAATCCCCATGTAGAAAAATAATTGTATGCATATTCTCATCATAAATGGGTTTAATATGTTGCTATGTATATTTATAAACAATATTCCACCAATAATCCCCATGTAGAAAAATAATTACATGCATATTCATATCATAAATGTGTTTAATATGTAGCTATGTATATTTATAAACAATATTCCACCAATAATCCCCATGTAGAAATATAATTTTATGCATATTCTCATTAGAAATGGGTTTAATATGTTGCTATGTATATTTATAAATAATATTCCACCAATAATCCCCATGTAGAAAAATAATTACATGCATCTTCATATCATAAATGGGTTTAATATGTTGCTATGTATATTTATAAACAATATTCCACCAATAATCTCCATGTTGAAAAATAATTATATGCATTTTCTCATCAGAAATGGGTTTAATATGTTGCTATGTAAATTTATGAACAATATTCCACCAATAATCCCCATGTAGAAAAATAATTATATGCACATTCTCATCAGAAATGGTATTAATATGTTGCTATGTATATTTATAAGCAATATTCCACCAATATTCCCCATGTAGAATTATAATTATATGCATATTCTCATCAGAAATGGGTTTAATATGTTGCTATGTATATTTATAAACAATATTCCACCAATAATCCCCATGTAGAAAAATCATTATATGCATATTCTCTTTAGAAATGGGTTTAATATGTTGCTATGTATATTTATAATCAATATTCCACCAATAATCCCCATGTAGAAATATAATTATATGCATATTCTCATTGGAAATGGGTTTAATATGTTGCTATGTATATTTTTAAACAATATTCCACCAATAATCCCCATGTAGAAAAATAATTATATGCATATTCTCATCAGAAATGAGTTTAATATGTTGCTATGTATATTTATAAACAATATTCCACCAATAATCCCCATGTAGAAAAATAATTACATGCATCTTCATATCATAAATGGGTTAAAAATGTTGCTATGTATATTTATAAGCAATATTCCACCAATAATCCCCATGTAGAATTATAATTATATGCATATTCTCATTAGAAATGGGTTTAATATGTTGCTATGTATATTTTTAAACAATATTCCACCAATAATCCCCATGTAGAAAAATAATGATATGCATATTCTCTTTAGAAATGGGTTTGATATGTTGCTATGTATATTTATAAAGAATATTCCACCAATAATCCCCATGTAGAAAAATCGTTATATGCATATTCTCTTTAGAAATTGGTTTAATATGTTGCTATGTATATTTATAAACAATATTCCCCCAATAATCCACATGTAGAAATATAATTATATGCATATTCTCATTGGAAATGGGTTTAATATGTTGCTATGTATATTTTTAAACAATATTCCACCAATAATCCCCATGTAGAAAAATAATTACATGCATATTTATATCATAAATGTGTTTAATATGTTGCTATGTATATTTATAAACAATATTCCACCAATAATCTCCATGTTGAAAAATAATTATATGCATTTTCTCATCAGAAATGGGTTTAATATGTTGCTATGTAAATTTATGAACAATATTCCACCAATAATCCCCATGTAGAAAAATAATTATATGCATATTCTCATCAGAAATGGTATTAATATGTTGCTATGTATATTTATAAGCAATATTCCACCAATAATCCCCATGTAGAATTATAATTATATGCATATTCTCATCAGAAATGGGTTTAATATGTTGCTATGTATATTTATAAACAATATTCCACCAATAATCCCCATGTAGAAAAATCATTATATGCATATTCTCTTTAGAAATGGGTTTAATATGTTGCTATGTATATTTATAAACAATATTCCACCAATAATCCCCATGTAGAAATATAATTTTATGCATATTCTCATTGGAAACTGGTTTAATATGTTGCTATGTATATTTTTAAACAATATTCCACCAATAATCCCCATGTAGAAAAATAATTGTATGCATATTCTCATCAGAAATGGTTTTAATATGTTGCTATGTATATTTATAAACAATATTCCACCAATAATCCCCATGTAGAAAAATAATTACATGCATATTCATATCATAAATGTGTTTAATATGTAGCTATGTATATTTATAAACAATATTCCACCAATAATCCCCATGCAGAAAAATAATTATATGCATATTCTCAATGGAAATGGGTTTAATATGTTGCTATGTATATTTATAAACAATATTCCACCAATAATCCCCATGTAGAAAAATCATTATATGCATATTCCCTTTAGAAATGGGTTTAATATGTTGCTATGTATATTTATAAACAATATTCCACCAATAATCCCCATGTAGAAAAATAATTACATGCATCTTCATATCATAAATGGGTTAAATATGTTACTATGTATATTTATAAGCAATATTCCACCAATAATCCCCATGTAGACTTATAATTATATGCATATTCTCATTAGAAATGGGTTTAATATGTTGCTATGTATATTTTTAAACAATATTCCACCAATAATCCCCATGTAGAAAAATAATGATATGCATATTCTCTTTAGAAATGGGTTTAATATGTTGCTATGTATATTTATAAACAATATTCCACCAATAATCCCCATGTAGAAAAATCATTATATGCATATTCTCTTTAGAAATTGGTTTAATATGTTGCTATGTATATTTATAAACAATATTCCCACAATAATCCACATGTAGAAAAATAATTATATGCATATTCTCATCAGAAATGGGTTTAATATGTTGCTATGTATATTTATAAACAATATTCCACCAATAATCCCCATGTAGAAAAATAATTACATGCATATTCATATCATAAATGGGTTTAATATGTTGCTATTTATATTTATAAACAATATTCCACCAATAATCCCCATGTGGAAATATAATTATATGCATATTCTCATTAGAAATGGGTTTAATATGTTGCTATGTATATTTTTAAACAACATTCCACCAATAATCCCCATGTAGAAAAATAATTACATGCGTATTCATATCATAAATGTGTTTAATATGTTGCTATGTATATTTATAAACAATATTCCACCAATAATCCCCATGTAGAAATATAATTATATGCATATCCTCATTAGAAATGGGTTTAATATGTTGCTATGTATATTTATATACAATATTCCACCAATAATCCCCATGTAGAAAAATAATTACATGCATCTTCATATCATAAATGGGTTTAATATGTTGCTATGTATATTTATAAACAATATTCCACCAATAATCCCCATGTTGAAAAATAATTATATGCATTTTCTCATCAGAAATGGGTTGAATATGTTGCTATGTAAATGTATGAACAATATTCCACCAATAATCCCCATGTAGAAAAATAATTATATGCATATTCTCATCAGAAATGGTATTAATATGTTGCTATGTATATTTATAAGCAATATTCCACCAATAATCCCCATGTAGAATTATAATTATATGCATATTCTCATCAGAAATGGGTTTAATATGTTGCTATGTATATTTATAAACAATATTCCACCAATAATCCCCATGTAGAAAAATAATGATATGCATATTCTCTTTAGAAATGGGTTTAATATGTTGCTATGTATATTTATAAACAATATTCCACCAATAATCCCCATGTAGAAAAATCATTATATGCATATTCTCTTTAGAAATTGGTTTAATATGTTGCTATGTATATTTATAAACAATATTCCCCCAATAATCCACATGTAGAAAAATAATTATATGCATATTCTCATCAGAAATGGGTTTAATATGTTGCTATGTATATTTATAAACAATATTCCACCAATAATCCCCATGTAGAAAAATAATTACATGCATATTCATATCATAAATGGGTTTAATATGTTGCTATTTATATTTATAAACAATATTCCACCAATAATCCCCATGTAGAAATATAATTATATGCATATTCTCATTAGAAATGGGTTTAATATGTTGCTATGTATATTTTTCAACAATATTCCACCAATAATCCCCATGTAGAAAAATAATTACATGCGTATTCATATCATAAATGTGTTTAATATGTTGCTATGTATATTTATAAACAATATTCCACCAATAATCCCCATGTAGAAATATAATTATATGCATATTCTCATTAGAAATGGGTTTAATATGTTGCTATGTATATTTATAAACAATATTCCACCAATAATCCCCATGTAGAAAAATAATTACATGCATCTTCATATCATAAATGGTTTTAATATGTTGCTATGTATATTTATAAACAATATTCCACCAATAATCCCCATGTTGAAAAATAATTATATGCATTTTCTCATCAGAAATGGGTTTAATATGTTGCTATGTAAATTTATGAACAATATTCCACCAATAATCCCCATGTAGAAAAATAATTATATGCATATTCTCATCAGAAATGGTATTAATATGTTGCTATGTATATTTATAAGCAATATTCCACAAATAATCCCCATGTAGAATTATAATTATATGCATATTCTCATCAGAAATGGGTTTAATATGTTGCTATGTATATTTATAAACAATATTCCACCAATAATCCACATGTAGAAATATAATTATATGCATATTCTCAATGGAAATGGGTTTAATATGTTGCTATGTATATTTATAAACAATATTCCACCAATAATCCCCATGTAGAAAAATCATTATATGCATATTCCCTTTAGAAATGGGTTTAATATGTTGCTATGTATATTTATAAACTATATACCACCAATAATCCACATGTAGAAATATAATTATATGCATATTCTCATTGGAAACTGGTTTAATATGTTGCTATGAATATTTTTAAACAATATTCCACCAATAATCCCCATGTAGAAAAATAATTGTATGCATATTCTCATCATAAATGGGTTTAATATGTTGCTATGTATATTTATAAACAATATTCCACCAATAATCCCCATGTAGAAAAATAATTACATGCATATTCATATCATAAATGTGTTTAATATGTAGCTATGTATATTTATAAACAATATTCCACCAATAATCCCCATGTAGAAATATAATTTTATGCATATTCTCATTAGAAATGGGTTTAATATGTTGCTATGTATATTTATAAACAATATTCCACCAATAATCCCCATGTAGAAAAATAATTACATGCATCTTCATATCATAAATGGGTTTAATATGTTGCTATGTATATTTATAAACAATATTCCACCAATAATCTCCATGTTGAAAAATAATTATATGCATTTTCTCATCAGAAATGGGTTTAATATGTTGCTATGTAAATTTATGAACAATATTCCACCAATAATCCCCATGTAGAAAAATAATTATATGCACATTCTCATCAGAAATGGTATTAATATGTTGCTATGTATATTTATAAGCAATATTCCACCAATATTCCCCATGTAGAATTATAATTATATGCATATTCTCATCAGAAATGGGTTTAATATGTTGCTATGTATATTTATAAACAATATTCCACCAATAATCCCCATGTAGAAAAATCATTATATGCATATTCTCTTTAGAAATGGGTTTAATATGTTGCTATGTATATTTATAATCAATATTCCACCAATAATCCCCATGTAGAAATATAATTATATGCATATTCTCATTGGAAATGGGTTTAATATGTTGCTATGTATATTTTTAAACAATATTCCACCAATAATCCCCATGTAGAAAAATAATTATATGCATATTCTCATCAGAAATGAGTTTAATATGTTGCTATGTATATTTATAAACAATATTCCACCAATAATCCCCATGTAGAAAAATAATTACATGCATCTTCATATCATAAATGGGTTAAAAATGTTGCTATGTATATTTATAAGCAATATTCCACCAATAATCCCCATGTAGAATTATAATTATATGCATATTCTCATTAGAAATGGGTTTAATATGTTGCTATGTATATTTTTAAACAATATTCCACCAATAATCCCCATGTAGAAAAATAATGATATGCATATTCTCTTTAGAAATGGGTTTGATATGTTGCTATGTATATTTATAAAGAATATTCCACCAATAATCCCCATGTAGAAAAATCGTTATATGCATATTCTCTTTAGAAATTGGTTTAATATGTTGCTATGTATATTTATAAACAATATTCCCCCAATAATCCACATGTAGAAATATAATTATATGCATATTCTCATTGGAAATGGGTTTAATATGTTGCTATGTATATTTTTAAACAATATTCCACCAATAATCCCCATGTAGAAAAATAATTACATGCATATTTATATCATAAATGTGTTTAATATGTTGCTATGTATATTTATAAACAATATTCCACCAATAATCTCCATGTTGAAAAATAATTATATGCATTTTCTCATCAGAAATGGGTTTAATATGTTGCTATGTAAATTTATGAACAATATTCCACCAATAATCCCCATGTAGAAAAATAATTATATGCATATTCTCATCAGAAATGGTATTAATATGTTGCTATGTATATTTATAAGCAATATTCCACCAATAATCCCCATGTAGAATTATAATTATATGCATATTCTCATCAGAAATGGGTTTAATATGTTGCTATGTATATTTATAAACAATATTCCACCAATAATCCCCATGTAGAAAAATCATTATATGCATATTCTCTTTAGAAATGGGTTTAATATGTTGCTATGTATATTTATAAACAATATTCCACCAATAATCCCCATGTAGAAATATAATTTTATGCATATTCTCATTGGAAACTGGTTTAATATGTTGCTATGTATATTTTTAAACAATATTCCACCAATAATCCCCATGTAGAAAAATAATTGTATGCATATTCTCATCAGAAATGGTTTTAATATGTTGCTATGTATATTTATAAACAATATTCCACCAATAATCCCCATGTAGAAAAATAATTACATGCATATTCATATCATAAATGTGTTTAATATGTAGCTATGTATATTTATAAACAATATTCCACCAATAATCCCCATGCAGAAAAATAATTATATGCATATTCTCAATGGAAATGGGTTTAATATGTTGCTATGTATATTTATAAACAATATTCCACCAATAATCCCCATGTAGAAAAATCATTATATGCATATTCCCTTTAGAAATGGGTTTAATATGTTGCTATGTATATTTATAAACTATATACCACCAATAATCCACATGTAGAAATATAATTATATGCATATTCTCATTGGAAACTGGTTTAATATGTTGCTATGAATATTTTTAAACAATATTCCACCAATAATCCCCATGTAGAAAAATAATTGTATGCATATTCTCATCAGAAATGGGTTTAATATGTTGCTATGTATATTTATAAACAATATTCCACCAATAATCCCCATGTAGAAAAATAATTACATGCATATTCATATCATAAATGTGTTTAATATGTAGCTATGTATATTTATAAACAATATTCCACCAATAATCCCCATGTAGAAATATGATTATATGCATATTCTCATTAGAAATGGGTTTAATATGTTGCTATGTATATTTATAAACAATATTCCACCAATAATCCCCATGTAGAAAAATAATTACATGCATCTTCATATCATAAATGGGTTTAATATGTTGCTATGTATATTTATAAACAATATTCCACCAATAATCTCCATGTTGAAAAATAATTATATGCATTTTCTCATCAGAAATGGGTTTAATATGTTGCTATGTAAATTTATGAACAATATTCCACCAATAATCCCCATGTAGAAAAATAATTATATGCATATTCTCATCAGAAATGGTATTAATATGTTGCTATGTATATTTATAAGCAATATTCCACCAATAATCCCCATGTAGAATTATAATTATATGCATATTCTCATCAGAAATGGGTTTAATATGTTGCTATGTATATTTATAAACAATATTCCACCAATAATCCCCATGTAGAAAAATCATTATATGCATATTCTCTTTAGAAATGGGTTTAATATGTTGCTATGTATATTTATAATCAATATTCCACCAATAATCCCCATGTAGAAATATAATTATATGCATATTCTCATTGGAAATGGGTTTAATATGTTGCTATGTATATTTTTAAACAATATTCCACCAATAATCCCCATGTAGAAAAATAATTACATGCATATTTATATCATAAATGTGTTTAATATGTTGCTATGTATATTTATAAACAATATTCCACCAATAATCTCCATGTTGAAAAATAATTATATGCATTTTCTCATCAGAAATGGGTTTAATATGTTGCTATGTAAATTTATGAACAATATTCCACCAATAATCCCCATGTAGAAAAATAATTATATGCATATTCTCATCAGAAATGGTATTAATATGTTGCTATGTATATTTATAAGCAATATTCCACCAATAATCCCCATGTAGAATTATAATTATATGCATATTCTCATCAGAAATGGGTTTAATATGTTGCTATGTATATTTATAAACAATATTCCACCAATAATCCCCATGTAGAAAAATCATTATATGCATATTCTCTTTAGAAATGGGTTTAATATGTTGCTATGTATATTTATAATCAATATTCCACCAATAATCCCCATGTAGAAATATAATTATATGCATATTGTCATTGGAAATGGGTTTAATATGTTGCTATGTATATTTTTAAACAATATTCCACCAATAATCCCCATGTAGAAAAATAATTATATGCATATTCTCATCAGAAATGGGTTTAATATGTTGCTATGTATATTTATAAACAATATTCCACCAATAATCCCCATGCAGAAAAATAATTACATGCATCTTCATATCATAAATGGGTTAAAAATGTTGCTATGTATATTTATAAGCAATATTCCACCAATAATCCCCATGTAGAATTATAATTATATGCATATTCTCATTAGAAATGGGTTTAATATGTTGCTATGTATATTTTTAAACAATATTCCACCAATAATCCCCATGTAGAAAAATAATGATATGCATATTCTCTTTAGAAATGGGTTTAATATGTTGCTATGTATATTTATAAACAATATTCCACCAATAATCCCCATGTAGAAAAATCGTTATATGCATATTCTCTTTAGAAATTGGTTTAATATGTTGCTATGTATATTTATAAACAATATTCCCCCAATAATCCACATGTAGAAATATAATTATATGCATATTCTCATTGGAAATGGGTTTAATATGTTGCTATGTATATTTTTAAACAATATTCCACCAATAATCCCCATGTAGAAAAATAATTACATGCATATTCATATCATAAATGTGTTTAATATGTTGCTATGTATATTTATAAACAATATTCTACCAATAATCTCCATGTTGAAAAATAATTATATGCATTTTCTCATCAGAAATGGGTTTAATATGTTGCTATGTAAATTTATGAACAATATTCCACCAATAATCCCCATGTAGAAAAATAATTATATGCATATTCTCATCAGAAATGGTATTAATATGTTGCTATGTATATTTATAAGCAATATTCCACCAATAATCCCCATGTAGAATTATAATTATATGCATATTCTCATCAGAAATGGGTTTAATATGTTGCTATGTATATTTATAAACAATATTCCACCAATAATCCCCATGTAGAAAAATCATTATATGCATATTCTCTTTAGAAATGGGTTTAATATGTTGCTATGTATATTTATAAACAATATTCCATCAATAATCCCCATGTAGAAATATAATTTTATGCATATTCTCATTGGAAACTGGTTTAATATGTTGCTATGTATATTTTTAAACAATATTCCACCAATAATCCCCATGTAGAAAAATAATTGTATGCATATTCTCATCAGAAATGGTTTTAATATGTTGCTATGTATATTTATAAACAATATTCCACCAATAATCCCCATGTAGAAAAATAATTACATGCATATTCATATCATAAATGTGTTTAATATGTAGCTATGTATATTTATAAACAATATTCCACCAATAATCCCCATGTAGAAATATGATTATATGCATATTCTCATTGGAAATGGGTTTAATATGTTGCTATGTATATTTTTAAACAATATTCCACCAATAATCCCCATGTAGAAAAATAATTATATGCATATTCTCATCAGAAATGGGTTTAATATGTTGCTATGTATATTTATAAACAATATTCCACCAATAATCCCCATGTAGAAAAATAATTACATGCATCTTCATATCATAAATGGGTTAAATATGTTACTATGTATATTTATAAGCAATATTCCACCAATAATCCCCATGTAGACTTATAATTATATGCATATTCTCATTAGAAATGGGTTTAATATGTTGCTATGTATATTTTTAAACAATATTCCACCAATAATCCCCATGTAGAAAAATAATGATATGCATATTCTCTTTAGAAATGGGTTTAATATGTTGCTATGTATATTTATAAACAATATTCCACCAATAATCCCCATGTAGAAAAATCATTATATGCATATTCTCTTTAGAAATTGGTTTAATATGTTGCTATGTATATTTATAAACAATATTCCCACAATAATCCACATGTAGAAAAATAATTATATGCATATTCTCATCAGAAATGGGTTTAATATGTTGCTATGTATATTTATAAACAATATTCCACCAATAATCCCCATGTAGAAAAATAATTACATGCATATTCATATCATAAATGGGTTTAATATGTTGCTATTTATATTTATAAACAATATTCCACCAATAATCCCCATGTGGAAATATAATTATATGCATATTCTCATTAGAAATGGGTTTAATATGTTGCTATGTATATTTTTAAACAACATTCCACCAATAATCCCCATGTAGAAAAATAATTACATGCGTATTCATATCATAAATGTGTTTAATATGTTGCTATGTATATTTATAAACAATATTCCACCAATAATCCCCATGTAGAAATATAATTATATGCATATCCTCATTAGAAATGGGTTTAATATGTTGCTATGTATATTTATATACAATATTCCACCAATAATCCCCATGTAGAAAAATAATTACATGCATCTTCATATCATAAATGGGTTTAATATGTTGCTATGTATATTTATAAACAATATTCCACCAATAATCCCCATGTTGAAAAATAATTATATGCATTTTCTCATCAGAAATGGGTTGAATATGTTGCTATGTAAATGTATGAACAATATTCCACCAATAATCCCCATGTAGAAAAATAATTATATGCATATTCTCATCAGAAATGGTATTAATATGTTGCTATGTATATTTATAAGCAATATTCCACCAATAATCCCCATGTAGAATTATAATTATATGCATATTCTCATCAGAAATGGGTTTAATATGTTGCTATGTATATTTATAAACAATATTCCACCAATAATCCCCATGTAGAAAAATAATGATATGCATATTCTCTTTAGAAATGGGTTTAATATGTTGCTATGTATATTTATAAACAATATTCCACCAATAATCCCCATGTAGAAAAATCATTATATGCATATTCTCTTTAGAAATTGGTTTAATATGTTGCTATGTATATTTATAAACAATATTCCCCCAATAATCCACATGTAGAAAAATAATTATATGCATATTCTCATCAGAAATGGGTTTAATATGTTGCTATGTATATTTATAAACAATATTCCACCAATAATCCCCATGTAGAAAAATAATTACATGCATATTCATATCATAAATGGGTTTAATATGTTGCTATTTATATTTATAAACAATATTCCACCAATAATCCCCATGTAGAAATATAATTATATGCATATTCTCATTAGAAATGGGTTTAATATGTTGCTATGTATATTTTTCAACAATATTCCACCAATAATCCCCATGTAGAAAAATAATTACATGCGTATTCATATCATAAATGTGTTTAATATGTTGCTATGTATATTTATAAACAATATTCCACCAATAATCCCCATGTAGAAATATAATTATATGCATATTCTCATTAGAAATGGGTTTAATATGTTGCTATGTATATTTATAAACAATATTCCACCAATAATCCCCATGTAGAAAAATAATTACATGCATCTTCATATCATAAATGGTTTTAATATGTTGCTATGTATATTTATAAACAATATTCCACCAATAATCCCCATGTTGAAAAATAATTATATGCATTTTCTCATCAGAAATGGGTTTAATATGTTGCTATGTAAATTTATGAACAATATTCCACCAATAATCCCCATGTAGAAAAATAATTATATGCATATTCTCATCAGAAATGGTATTAATATGTTGCTATGTATATTTATAAGCAATATTCCACAAATAATCCCCATGTAGAATTATAATTATATGCATATTCTCATCAGAAATGGGTTTAATATGTTGCTATGTATATTTATAAACAATATTCCACCAATAATCCACATGTAGAAATATAATTATATGCATATTCTCAATGGAAATGGGTTTAATATGTTGCTATGTATATTTATAAACAATATTCCACCAATAATCCCCATGTAGAAAAATCATTATATGCATATTCCCTTTAGAAATGGGTTTAATATGTTGCTATGTATATTTATAAACTATATACCACCAATAATCCACATGTAGAAATATAATTATATGCATATTCTCATTGGAAACTGGTTTAATATGTTGCTATGAATATTTTTAAACAATATTCCACCAATAATCCCCATGTAGAAAAATAATTGTATGCATATTCTCATCATAAATGGGTTTAATATGTTGCTATGTATATTTATAAACAATATTCCACCAATAATCCCCATGTAGAAAAATAATTACATGCATATTCATATCATAAATGTGTTTAATATGTAGCTATGTATATTTATAAACAATATTCCACCAATAATCCCCATGTAGAAATATAATTTTATGCATATTCTCATTAGAAATGGGTTTAATATGTTGCTATGTATATTTATAAACAATATTCCACCAATAATCCCCATGTAGAAAAATAATTACATGCATCTTCATATCATAAATGGGTTTAATATGTTGCTATGTATATTTATAAACAATATTCCACCAATAATCTCCATGTTGAAAAATAATTATATGCATTTTCTCATCAGAAATGGGTTTAATATGTTGCTATGTAAATTTATGAACAATATTCCACCAATAATCCCCATGTAGAAAAATAATTATATGCACATTCTCATCAGAAATGGTATTAATATGTTGCTATGTATATTTATAAGCAATATTCCACCAATATTCCCCATGTAGAATTATAATTATATGCATATTCTCATCAGAAATGGGTTTAATATGTTGCTATGTATATTTATAAACAATATTCCACCAATAATCCCCATGTAGAAAAATCATTATATGCATATTCTCTTTAGAAATGGGTTTAATATGTTGCTATGTATATTTATAATCAATATTCCACCAATAATCCCCATGTAGAAATATAATTATATGCATATTCTCATTGGAAATGGGTTTAATATGTTGCTATGTATATTTTTAAACAATATTCCACCAATAATCCCCATGTAGAAAAATAATTATATGCATATTCTCATCAGAAATGAGTTTAATATGTTGCTATGTATATTTATAAACAATATTCCACCAATAATCCCCATGTAGAAAAATAATTACATGCATCTTCATATCATAAATGGGTTAAAAATGTTGCTATGTATATTTATAAGCAATATTCCACCAATAATCCCCATGTAGAATTATAATTATATGCATATTCTCATTAGAAATGGGTTTAATATGTTGCTATGTATATTTTTAAACAATATTCCACCAATAATCCCCATGTAGAAAAATAATGATATGCATATTCTCTTTAGAAATGGGTTTGATATGTTGCTATGTATATTTATAAAGAATATTCCACCAATAATCCCCATGTAGAAAAATCGTTATATGCATATTCTCTTTAGAAATTGGTTTAATATGTTGCTATGTATATTTATAAACAATATTCCCCCAATAATCCACATGTAGAAATATAATTATATGCATATTCTCATTGGAAATGGGTTTAATATGTTGCTATGTATATTTTTAAACAATATTCCACCAATAATCCCCATGTAGAAAAATAATTACATGCATATTTATATCATAAATGTGTTTAATATGTTGCT
Organism: Aquarana catesbeiana; assembly: GCF_042186555.1. Lineage (NCBI taxonomy): Eukaryota > Metazoa > Chordata > Amphibia > Anura > Ranidae > Aquarana > Aquarana catesbeiana. Next base: position 211,258,645 of record NC_133334.1, on the reverse strand, counting down.
ATGTATATTTATAAACAATATTCCACCAATAATCTCCATGTTGAAAAATAATTATATGCATTTTCTCATCAGAAATGGGTTTAATATGTTGCTATGTAAATTTATGAACAATATTCCACCAATAATCCCCATGTAGAAAAATAATTATATGCATATTCTCATCAGAAATGGTATTAATATGTTGCTATGTATATTTATAAGCAATATTCCACCAATAATCCCCATGTAGAATTATAATTATATGCATATTCTCATCAGAAATGGGTTTAATATGTTGCTATGTATATTTATAAACAATATTCCACCAATAATCCCCATGTAGAAAAATCATTATATGCATATTCTCTTTAGAAATGGGTTTAATATGTTGCTATGTATATTTATAAACAATATTCCACCAATAATCCCCATGTAGAAATATAATTTTATGCATATTCTCATTGGAAACTGGTTTAATATGTTGCTATGTATATTTTTAAACAATATTCCACCAATAATCCCCATGTAGAAAAATAATTGTATGCATATTCTCATCAGAAATGGTTTTAATATGTTGCTATGTATATTTATAAACAATATTCCACCAATAATCCCCATGTAGAAAAATAATTACATGCATATTCATATCATAAATGTGTTTAATATGTAGCTATGTATATTTATAAACAATATTCCACCAATAATCCCCATGCAGAAAAATAATTATATGCATATTCTCAATGGAAATGGGTTTAATATGTTGCTATGTATATTTATAAACAATATTCCACCAATAATCCCCATGTAGAAAAATCATTATATGCATATTCCCTTTAGAAATGGGTTTAATATGTTGCTATGTATATTTATAAACTATATACCACCAATAATCCACATGTAGAAATATAATTATATGCATATTCTCATTGGAAACTGGTTTAATATGTTGCTATGAATATTTTTAAACAATATTCCACCAATAATCCCCATGTAGAAAAATAATTGTATGCATATTCTCATCAGAAATGGGTTTAATATGTTGCTATGTATATTTATAAACAATATTCCACCAATAATCCCCATGTAGAAAAATAATTACATGCATATTCATATCATAAATGTGTTTAATATGTAGCTATGTATATTTATAAACAATATTCCACCAATAATCCCCATGTAGAAATATGATTATATGCATATTCTCATTAGAAATGGGTTTAATATGTTGCTATGTATATTTATAAACAATATTCCACCAATAATCCCCATGTAGAAAAATAATTACATGCATCTTCATATCATAAATGGGTTTAATATGTTGCTATGTATATTTATAAACAATATTCCACCAATAATCTCCATGTTGAAAAATAATTATATGCATTTTCTCATCAGAAATGGGTTTAATATGTTGCTATGTAAATTTATGAACAATATTCCACAAATAATCCCCATGTAGAAAAATAATTATATGCATATTCTCATCAGAAATGGTATTAATATGTTGCTATGTATATTTATAAGCAATATTCCACCAATAATCCCCATGTAGAATTATAATTATATGCATATTCTCATCAGAAATGGGTTTAATATGTTGCTATGTATATTTATAAACAATATTCCACCAATAATCCCCATGTAGAAAAATCATTATATGCATATTCTCTTTAGAAATGGGTTTAATATGTTGCTATGTATATTTATAATCAATATTCCACCAATAATCCCCATGTAGAAATATAATTATATGCATATTCTCATTGGAAATGGGTTTAATATGTTGCTATGTATATTTTTAAACAATATTCCACCAATAATCCCCATGTAGAAAAATAATTACATGCATATTTATATCATAAATGTGTTTAATATGTTGCTATGTATATTTATAAACAATATTCCACCAATAATCTCCATGTTGAAAAATAATTATATGCATTTTCTCATCAGAAATGGGTTTAATATGTTGCTATGTAAATTTATGAACAATATTCCACCAATAATCCCCATGTAGAAAAATAATTATATGCATATTCTCATCAGAAATGGTATTAATATGTTGCTATGTATATTTATAAGCAATATTCCACCAATAATCCCCATGTAGAATTATAATTATATGCATATTCTCATCAGAAATGGGTTTAATATGTTGCTATGTATATTTATAAACAATATTCCACCAATAATCCCCATGTAGAAAAATCATTATATGCATATTCTCTTTAGAAATGGGTTTAATATGTTGCTATGTATATTTATAATCAATATTCCACCAATAATCCCCATGTAGAAATATAATTATATGCATATTGTCATTGGAAATGGGTTTAATATGTTGCTATGTATATTTTTAAACAATATTCCACCAATAATCCCCATGTAGAAAAATAATTATATGCATATTCTCATCAGAAATGGGTTTAATATGTTGCTATGTATATTTATAAACAATATTCCACCAATAATCCCCATGCAGAAAAATAATTACATGCATCTTCATATCATAAATGGGTTAAAAATGTTGCTATGTATATTTATAAGCAATATTCCACCAATAATCCCCATGTAGAATTATAATTATATGCATATTCTCATTAGAAATGGGTTTAATATGTTGCTATGTATATTTTTAAACAATATTCCACCAATAATCCCCATGTAGAAAAATAATGATATGCATATTCTCTTTAGAAATGGGTTTAATATGTTGCTATGTATATTTATAAACAATATTCCACCAATAATCCCCATGTAGAAAAATCGTTATATGCATATTCTCTTTAGAAATTGGTTTAATATGTTGCTATGTATATTTATAAACAATATTCCCCCAATAATCCACATGTAGAAATATAATTATATGCATATTCTCATTGGAAATGGGTTTAATATGTTGCTATGTATATTTTTAAACAATATTCCACCAATAATCCCCATGTAGAAAAATAATTACATGCATATTCATATCATAAATGTGTTTAATATGTTGCTATGTATATTTATAAACAATATTCTACCAATAATCTCCATGTTGAAAAATAATTATATGCATTTTCTCATCAGAAATGGGTTTAATATGTTGCTATGTAAATTTATGAACAATATTCCACCAATAATCCCCATGTAGAAAAATAATTATATGCATATTCTCATCAGAAATGGTATTAATATGTTGCTATGTATATTTATAAGCAATATTCCACCAATAATCCCCATGTAGAATTATAATTATATGCATATTCTCATCAGAAATGGGTTTAATATGTTGCTATGTATATTTATAAACAATATTCCACCAATAATCCCCATGTAGAAAAATCATTATATGCATATTCTCTTTAGAAATGGGTTTAATATGTTGCTATGTATATTTATAAACAATATTCCACCAATAATCCCCATGTAGAAATATAATTTTATGCATATTCTCATTGGAAACTGGTTTAATATGTTGCTATGTATATTTTTAAACAATATTCCACCAATAATCCCCATGTAGAAAAATAATTGTATGCATATTCTCATCAGAAATGGTTTTAATATGTTGCTATGTATATTTATAAACAATATTCCACCAATAATCCCCATGTAGAAAAATAATTACATGCATCTTCATATCATAAATGGGTTAAAAATGTTGCTATGTATATTTATAAGCAATATTCCACCAATAATCCCCATGTAGAATTATAATTATATGCATATTCTCATTAGAAATGGGTTTAATATGTTGCTATGTATATTTTTAAACAATATTCCACCAATAATCCCCATGTAGAAAAATAATGATATGCATATTCTCTTTAGAAATGGGTTTAATATGTTGCTATGTATATTTATAAACAATATTCCACCAATAATCCCCATGTAGAAAAATCGTTATATGCATATTCTCTTTAGAAATTGGTTTAATATGTTGCTATGTATATTTATAAACAATATTCCCCCAATAATCCACATGTAGAAATATAATTATATGCATATTCTCATTGGAAATGGGTTTAATATGTTGCTATGTATATTTTTAAACAATATTCCACCAATAATCCCCATGTAGAAAAATAATTACATGCATATTCATATCATAAATGTGTTTAATATGTTGCTATGTATATTTATAAACAATATTCTACCAATAATCTCCATGTTGAAAAATAATTATATGCATTTTCTCATCAGAAATGGGTTTAATATGTTGCTATGTAAATTTATGAACAATATTCCACCAATAATCCCCATGTAGAAAAATAATTATATGCATATTCTCATCAGAAATGGTATTAATATGTTGCTATGTATATTTATAAGCAATATTCCACCAATAATCCCCATGTAGAATTATAATTATATGCATATTCTCATCAGAAATGGGTTTAATATGTTGCTATGTATATTTATAAACAATATTCCACCAATAATCCCCATGTAGAAAAATCATTATATGCATATTCTCTTTAGAAATGGGTTTAATATGTTGCTATGTATATTTATAAACAATATTCCACCAATAATCCCCATGTAGAAATATAATTTTATGCATATTCTCATTGGAAACTGGTTTAATATGTTGCTATGTATATTTTTAAACAATATTCCACCAATAATCCCCATGTAGAAAAATAATTGTATGCATATTCTCATCAGAAATGGTTTTAATATGTTGCTATGTATATTTATAAACAATATTCCACCAATAATCCCCATGTAGAAAAATAATTACATGCATATTCATATCATAAATGTGTTTAATATGTAGCTATGTATATTTATAAACAATATTCCACCAATAATCCCCATGTAGAAATATGATTATATGCATATTCTCATTGGAAATGGGTTTAATATGTTGCTATGTATATTTTTAAACAATATTCCACCAATAATCCCCATGTAGAAAAATAATTATATGCATATTCTCATCAGAAATGGGTTTAATATGTTGCTATGTATATTTATAAACAATATTCCACCAATAATCCCCATGTAGAAAAATAATTACATGCATCTTCATATCATAAATGGGTTAAAAATGTTGCTATGTATATTTATAAGCAATATTCCACCAATAATCCCCATGTAGAATTATAATTATATCCATATTCTCATTAGAAATGGGTTTAATATGTTGCTATGTATATTTTTAAACAATATTCCACCAATAATCCCCATGTAGAAAAATAATGATATGCATATTCTCTTTAGAAATGGGTTTAATATGTTGCTATGTATATTTATAAACAATATTCCACCAATAATCCCCATGTAGAAAAATCGTTATATGCATATTCTCTTTAGAAATTGGTTTAATATGTTGCTATGTATATTTATAAACAATATTCCCCCAATAAACCACATGTAGAAATATAATTATATGCATATTCTCATTGGAAATGGGTTTAATATGTTGCTATGTATATTTTTAAACAATATTCCACCAATAATCCCCATGTAGAAAAATAATTACATGCATATTCATATCATAAATGTGTTTAATATGTTGCTATGTATATTTATAAACAATATTCTACCAATAATCTCCATGTTGAAAAATAATTAAATGCATTTTCTCATCAGAAATGGGTTTAATATGTTGCTATGTAAATTTATGAACAATATTCCACCAATAATCCCCATGTAGAAAAATAATTATATGCATATTCTCATCAGAAATGGTATTAATATGTTGCTATGTATATTTATAAGCAATATTCCACCAATAATCCCCATGTAGAATTATAATTATATGCATATTCTCATCAGAAATGGGTTTAATATGATGCTATGTATATTTATAAACAATATTCCACCAATAATCCCCATGTAGAAAAATCATTATATGCATATTCTCTTTAGAAATGGGTTTAATATGTTGCTATGTATATTTATAAACAATATTCCACCAATAATCCCCATGTAGAAATATAATTTTATGCATATTCTCATTGGAAACTGGTTTAATATGTTGCTATGTATATTTTTAAACAATATTCCACCAATAATCCCCATGTAGAAAAATAATTGTATGCATATTCTCATCAGAAATGGTTTTAATATGTTGCTATGTATATTTATAAACAATATTCCACCAATAATCCCCATGTAGAAAAATAATTACATGCATATTCATATCATAAATGTGTTTAATATGTAGCTATGTATATTTATAAACAATATTCCACCAATAATCCCCATGTAGAAATATGATTATATGCATATTCTCATTAGAAATGGGTTTAATATGTTGCTATGTATATTTATAAACAATATTCCACCAATAATCCCCATGTAGAAAAATAATTACATGCATCTTCATATCATAAATGGGTTTAATATGTTGCTATGTATATTTATAAACAATATTCCACCAATAATCTCCATGTTGAATAATAATTATATGCATTTTCTCATCAGAAATGGGTTTAATATGTTGCTATGTAAATTTATGAACAATATTCCACCAATAATCCCCATGTAGAAAAATAATTATATGCATATTCTCATCAGAAATGGTATTAATATGTTGCTATGTATATTTATAAGCAATATTCCACCAATAATCCCCATGTAGAAAAATAATTATATGCATATTCTCATCAGAAATGGTATTAATATGTTGCTATGTATATTTATAAGCAATATTCCACCAATAATCCCCATGTAGAATTATAATTATATGCATATTCTCATCAGAAATGGGTTTAATATGTTGCTATGTATATTTATAAACAATATTCCACCAATAATCCCCATGTAGAGAAATCATTATATGCATATTCTCTTTAGAAATGGGTTTAATATGTTGCTATGTATATTTATAAACAATATTCCACCAATAATCCCCATGTAGAAATATAATTATATGCATATTCTCATTGGAAATGGGTTTAATATGTTGCTATGTATATTTTTAAACAATATTCCACCAATAATCCCCATGTAGATATATAATTATATGCATATTCTCATCAGAAATGGGTTTAATATGTTGCTATGTATATTTATAAACAATATTCCAACAATAATCCCCATGTAGAAAAATAATTACATGCATCTTCATATCATAAATGGGTTAAAAATGTTGCTATGTATATTTATAAGCAATATTCCACCAATAATCCCCATGTAGAATTATAATTATATGCATATTCTCATTAGAAATGGGTTTAATATGTTGCTATGTATATTTTTAAACAATATTCCACCAATAATCCCCATGTAGAAAAATAATGATATGCATATTCTCTTTAGAAATTGGTTTAATATGTTGCTATGTATATTTATAAACAATATTCCACCAATAATCCCCATGTAGAAAAATAATTGTATGCATATTCTCATCAGAAATGGTTTTAATATGTTGCTATGTATATTTATAAACAATATTCCACCAATAATCCCCATGTAGAAAAATAATTACATGCATATTCATATCATAAATGTGTTTAATATGTTGCTATGTATATTTATAAACAATATTCCACCAATAATCCCCATGTAGAAATATGATTATATGCATATTCTCATTAGAAATGGGTTTAATATGTTGCTATGTATATTTATAAACAATATTCCACCAATAATCCCCATGTAGAAAAATAATTACATGCATCTTCATATCATAAATGGGTTTAATATGTTTCTATGTATATTTAGAAACAATATTCCACCAATAATCTCCATGTTGAATAATAATTATATGCATTTTCTCATCAGAAATGGGTTTAATATGTTGCTATGTAAATTTATGAACAATATTCCACCAATAATCCCCATGTAGAAAAATAATTATATGCATATTCTCATCAGAAATGGTATTAATATGTTTCTATGTATATTTATAAGCAATATTCCACCAATAATCCCCATGTAGAAAAATAATTATATGCATATTCTCATCAGAAATGGTATTAATATGTTGCTATGTATATTTATAAGCAATATTCCACCAATAATCCCCATGTAGAATTATAATTATATGCATATTCTCATCAGAAATGGGTTTAATATGTTGCTATGTATATTTATAAACAATATTCCACCAATAATCCCCATGTAGAAAAATCATTATATGCATATTCTCTTTAGAAATGGGTTTAATATGTTGCTATGTATATTTATAAACAATATTCCACCAATAATCCCCATGTAGAAATATAATTTTATGCATATTCTCATTGGAAATGGGTTTAATATGTTGCTATGTATATTTTTAAACAATATTCCACCAATAATCCCCATGTAGATATATAATTATATGCATATTCTCATCAGAAATGGGTTTAATATGTTGCTATGTATATTTATAAACAATATTCCAACAATTATCCCCATGTAGAAAAATAATTAGATGCATCTTCATATCATAAATGGGTTAAAAATGTTGCTATGTATATTTATAAGCAATATTCCACCAATAATCCCCATGTAGAAAAATAATGATATGCATATTCTCTTTAGAAATGGGTTTAATATGTTGCTATGTATATTTATAAACAATATTCCACCAATAATCCCCATGTAGAAAAATCGTTATATGCATATTCTCTTTAGAAATTGGTTTAATATGTTGCTATGTATATTTATAAACAATATTCCCCCAATAATCCACATGTAGAAATATAATTATATGCATATTCTCATTGGAAATGGGTTTAATATGTTGCTATGTATATTTTTAAACAATATTCCACCAATAATCCCCATGTAGAAAAATAATTACATGCATATTCATATCATAAATGTGTTTAATATGTTGCTATGTATATTTATAAACAATATTCCACCAATAATCCCCATGTAGAAATATAACTATATGCATATTCTTATCCGAAATGGGTTTAATATGTTGCTATGTATATTTATAAACAATATTCCACCAATAATCCTCATGTAGAAAAATAATTACATGTATCTTCATATCATAAATGGGTTTAATATGTTGCTATGTATATTTATAAACAATATTCCACCAATAATCCCCATGCAGAAAAATAATTATATGCATATTCTCTTTAGAAATGGGTTTAATATGTTGCTATGTATATTTATAAACAATATTCCACCAATAACCCCCAGGTAGAATTATAATTCTATGCATATTCTCATCAGAAATGGGTTTAATATGTTGCTATGTATATTTATAAACAATATTCCACCAATAATCCACATGTAGAAAAATCATTATATGCATATTCTCTTTAGAAATGGGTTAATATGTTGCTATGTATATTTATAAACAATATTCCACCAATAATCCCCATGTAGAAATATAATATGCATATTCTCATTGGAAATGGGTTTAATATGAACCCTCAGCTCTGTAACTCCCATGTATGTGTCAGCTCATCCACATCTTCCACCGTTAACTGAAACTGGGATCTGCCTGCTGTCTCTGTGTGTGTGTCTCTGGTATGTGTCAGCTCATCCACATCTTCCACCGTTAACTGAAACTGGGATCTGCCTGCTGTCTCTGTGTGTGTGTGTGTGTCTCTGGTATGTGTCAGCTCATCCACATCTTCCACCGTTAACTGAAACTGGGATCTGCCTGCTGTCTCTGTGTGTTTGTGTCTCTGGTATGTTTCAGCTCATCCACATCTTCCACCGTTAACTGAAACTGGGATCTGCCTGCTGTGTCTGTGTGTGTGTGTCTCTGGTATGTGTCAGCTCATCCACATCTTCCACCGTTAACTGAAACTGGGATCTGCCTGCTGTCTCTGTGTGTGTGTGTGTCTCTGGTATGTGTCCTTCTCTATCTGTTGCCCTGTGCGAGCAACCATGACATTATTTGTTTTTCTGGTCTGTCTTACCTAAGTTTTATGAGTTGATCTTGTCTTGGCCTCTTGCTATTCTGACTTTTGAAGCAAAAAGTTCACTTTGATTGCTAGGCATTCTTATATTCACTCATGATTAATTAACGAACTTCAACCCCACCCTTATAACAGTATAAATTTGAGCATCCTTAAGGGGTCAGCACATTGCTGGGGGAGCACATTGCAGTGGCTTCTATCATTAAGGCTTCTATCTCTAAGTGATTCTTTCTACAAGTGATATGCACTTCAATCTCTGCACTTCAGCGATTGCACGAAGCAAATAAATACAGCAATCTGCACTGGAAAGCAGCTAACAGACTGCAGGTGACCCTGTCTCTATTAAGCTCTCCTTCCACTCTGTAACATGCACTCTCTACCACTGCTTCTGACACTCCTCTCCTCTCTCCTCAAACTCTCTTACCTTCACCCCCCCTCTCCACCCGCCTGCTTATACATATCACCCTGCCTTCTGTCTTCCCCCTACTACTGCTCCTACCAACTCTCGCTCATTCTACATCCATACACTGATAAAACCTCCAGTACTCTGAGACATGCCCCTTCACATAAATCACAGTCGCACATTACCTCCCTCACCCTCCTGCTTCTCCTAATCTCTGGTGACATATCCCCAAACCCTGGGCCACCATCATCTGTCTTTGCCCAACGCTCCCATCCCCCTACACCCTCTGGCAGGAGCCGCAACCCACAGAACTTGGTCTCTATTCCTCTTTCCAAAACCAGCCCCCCCTTTTCCTGTGCCCTGTGGAATGCACGTTCTGTCTGCAACAAACTCACCGCCCTCCACGACCTCTTCATCACAAATTCCTTTAACCTACTTGCCATTACTGAAACCTGGCTTCATGAATCGGATACTATTTCTCCTGCTTCCCTCTCCCATGGGGGCCTTCTCTGGACTCACTCCCCCAGACCAAGTGGACGGAAGGGAGGTGGAGTGGGAATCCTTCTAGCCCCATGCAGCACCTATCAGGTTCTTCACCCACCGCCCTCTCTGACACTCTCCTCTTTTGAGGCACACTGCATTTGTCTTTTCTCTCCCATTTCTCTAAGAATTGCTGTCATCTACCGGCCCCCTGGGCCGGTATCAGCCTTTCTTGATGACTTCTCTGCCTGGCTACCCTACTTTCTCTCTTCTGAAATCCCCACAATTATTCTTGGGGACTTCAACATCCCTGTCAACACTAACACTACTATTACTTCTAAACTTCTCAGTCTAACCTCATCGCTTGACCTGAAGCAATGGATACAGGCTCCTACCCACTCCAATGGCAACACCCTTGACCTTGCCTTCTCCTATCTGTGCACTCCGTGCAACCTTTCCAGCAATCCACTCCCACTCTCTGATCACCACCTTATTACTTTTGCTCTCTCCTTGTCTTCCACCTCTTCTCCCTCCAACCGCCTAACAGTTACACGCAGAAACCTTCGCCACCTCAACCCTTCTCTTCTCTACTCTGCTACTGATCACCTCTATGACAAAATCTCCCCCCTGTCCTGCCCCAACCTAGCTACTTTCATCTACAACAGCTCACTGTCTTCCTCCCTAGACAAGCTGGCCCCCCTCACTACACGCAGAATTAGGCCCCGACTGCTACAACCCTGGCAAACAGATGACACCAGAAGTCTCAGAAAACGTAGCCGCGCTCTTGAGCGCCTGTGGCATAAGACTAAGAGCCAGGAAGACTTCACACAATATAAATCTGCCCTCCTAAAATACTACTCCTGCCTTCACACTGCCAAACAGACCTACTTTATCACACTCATCAACACCTTCTCATCCAGTCCACGTCAACTCTTCTCTACCTTCAACACTCTACTCTGTCCTCCACTGCCTCCACCCACCAACTCACTCACTGCCCAGGAGATTGCCAATCACTTCAAAACTAAGATTGATACAATTCACGAGGAGATCGCCAATGCGCAAAAACCTCCCCCATGCAACACCCCATGTCCACAGATACAATCATTACTTCCCTCATTCAACCCTGCTACTACTACTGAGGTTGCTAAACTTTTATCTAGCACTCATCTAACCACTTATCCCCTGGATCCTGTTCCCTTGCAAATGTTACGCTCACCCTCTGACTCGATTCTACGCTCTCTAACTCACATTTTCAACCTCCCCCTCTCTTGTGGCATCTTCCCAAACTCTCTAAAACATGCGCTAGTCACCCCCATACTAAAAAAGCCCTCACTGGATCCCACCAGTCTCAACAACTTACGTCCCATCTCCTTGCTCTCCTTCTCCTCCAAACTTCTTGAAAGACTGGTCTACAACCGAGTAAGCGACCATCTGACCATGAATAAACTTCTTGATCCCCTTCAGTCCGGTTTTCGCCCTCAACACTCCATGGAAACTGCTCTCCTTAAACTCTCAAATGACCTACTAATGGCTAAAGCCAATGGACACTATTCTGTACTACCTCTCCTGGATCTCTCTGCTGCCTTTGACACAGTGGACCACCCCCTCCTCCTCAAAAAACTCCACTCCTTTGGTCTCCGTGACTGTACTCTTCGCTGGTTCTCATCCTACCTATCCCACCGCTCCTTCAGTGTCACTTACAACTCTACTTCCTCCTCTCCTCTTCCTTTTTCCGTTGGGGTCCCCCAAGGTTCTGTTCTCGGACCTCTCCTTTTCTCAATCTACACCACCTCCTTGGGTCAGTTGATTGCCTCCCACGGCTTTAAATATCATCTCTACGCTGATGACACCCAAATCTATCTCTCCACCCCCCAGCTCTCTCCATCTGTCTCCTCACGCATTACCAACTTACTAGCAGACATATCAGCCTGGATGTCACATCACTTTCTCAAACTCAACCTATCCAAAACCGAGCTCATGATATTTCCTCCCTCAGGTGCCACTTCCCCTGATCTCCCTGTCAAGATCAACGGCTCAACTATCAACCCATCTCCCCACGCCAAGGTCCTAGGTGTAATCCTGGACTCTGAACTAACCTTTCGACCCCACATTCTATCACTATCCAAAGCTTGCCGCCTCTGTCTTCGCAACATCTCCAAGATACGCCCCTTCCTAACCAATGACACCACAAAGCTTCTAATCCACTCCCTGGTCATCTCCCGCCTTGACTACTGCAACTCCCTCCTCATTGGTTTACCTCTAAATAGGCTATCCCCACTTCAGTCCATCATGAACGCTGCGGCCAGGCTCATCCACCACACAAACCGCTCAGCGTCTGCTACACCCCTCTGCCAATCCCTCCATTGGCTGCCACTCAGTCACCGAATTAAATTCAAGATACTAACTATAACTTACAAAGCCATCCACAACCTGGCCCCTAGCTACATCTCTAACCTAGTCACAAAATACCAACCTAATCATTCTCTTCGCTCCTCCCAAGACCTCCTGCTCTCAAACTCCCTTGTCACCTCATCCCATGCTCGCCTCCAGGACTTCTCCAGAGCCTCCCCCATCCTCTGGAATGCTCTACCCCAATCCGTCCGATTTTCTCCTACTTTATCCACTTTCAGACGATCCCTGAAAACTCATCTCTTCAGAGAAGCCTATCTGGCCCCCACCTAACAACTGTACATTTATCTTCTCAATCAGCACATCACCCACAGTTATTACCTCTTGTATCTCTTGACCTTCCCTCTTAGATTGTAAGCTCTAAGGAGCAGGGCCCTCTGATTCCTACTGTATCAAATTGTATTGTATTTGTACTGTCTACCCTCAAGTTGTAAAGCGCTACGTAAACTGTTGGCGCTATATAAATATTGTATAATAATAATAATAATAATATGTTGCTATGTATATTTATAAACAATATTCCACCAATAATCCCCATGTAGAAAAATAATTATATGCATATTCTCATCAGAAATGGGTTTAATATGTTGCTATGTATATTTATAAACAATATTCCACCAATAATCCCCATGTAGAAAAATAATTACATGCATCTTCATATCATAAATGGGTTAAATATGTTGCTATGTATATTTATAAGCAATATTCCACCAATAATCCCCATGTAGAAAAATAATTATATGCATATTCTCATCAGAAATGGGTTTAATATGTTGCTATGTATATTTATAAACAATATTCCACCAATAATCCCCATGTAGAAAAATCATTATATGCATATTCTCTTTAGAAATGGGTTTAATATTTTGCTATGTATATTTATAAACAATATTCCACCAATAATCCCCATGTAGAAATATGATTATATGCATATTCTCATTAGAAATGGGTTTAATATGTTGCTATGTATATTTATAAACAATATTCCACCAATAATCCCCATGTAGAAAAATAATTACATGCATCTTCATATCATAAATGGGTTTAATATGTTGCTATGTATATTTATAAACAATATTCCACCAATAATCTCCATGTTGAAAAATAATTATATGCATTTTCTCATCAGAAATGGGTTTAATATGTTGCTATGTAAATTTATGAACAATATTCCACAAATAATCCCCATGTAGAAAAATAATTATATGCATATTCTCATCAGAAATGGTATTAATATGTTGCTATGTATATTTATAAGCAATATTCCACCAATAATCCCCATGTAGAATTATAATTATATGCATATTCTCATCAGAAATGGGTTTAATATGTTGCTATGTATATTTATAAACAATATTCCACCAATAATCCCCATGTAGAAAAATCATTATATGCATATTCTCTTTAGAAATGGGTTTAATATGTTGCTATGTATATTTATAATCAATATTCCACCAATAATCCCCATGTAGAAATATAATTATATGCATATTCTCATTGGAAATGGGTTTAATATGTTGCTATGTATATTTTTAAACAATATTCCACCAATAATCCCCATGTAGAAAAATAATTATATGCATATTCTCATCAGAAATGGGTTTAATATGTTGCTATGTATATTTATAAACAATATTCCACCAATAATCCCCATGCAGAAAAATAATTACATGCATCTTCATATCATAAATGGGTTAAAAATGTTGCTATGTATATTTATAAGCAATATTCCACCAATAATCCCCATGTAGATATATAATTTTATGCATATTCTCATCAGAAATGGGTTTAATATGTTGCTATGTATATTTATAAACAATATTCCAACAATAATCCCCATGTAGAAAAATAATTACATGCATCTTCATATCATAAATGGGTTAAAAATGTTGCTATGTATATTCATAAGCAATATTCCACCAATAATCCCCATGTAGAATTATAATTATATGCATATTCTCATTAGAAATGGGTTTAATATGTTGCTATGTATATTTTTAAACAATATTCCACCAATAATCCCCATGTAGAAAAATAATGATATGCATATTCTCTTTAGAAATTGGTTTAATATGTTGCTATGTATATTTATAAACAATATTCCACCAATAATCCCCATGTAGAAAAATCGTTATATGCATATTCTCTTTAGAAATTGGTTTAATATGTTGCTATGTATATTTATAAACAATATTCCCCCAATAATCCACATGTAGAAATATAATTATATGCATATTCTCATTGGAAATGGGTTTAATATGTTGCTATGTATATTTTTAAACAATATTCCACCAATAATCCCCATGTAGAAAAATAATTATATGCATATTCTCATCAGAAATGGGTTTAATATGTTGCTATGTATATTTATAAACAATATTCCACCAATAATCCCCATGTAGAAAAATAATTACATGCATCTTCATATCATAAATGGGTTAAATATGTTACTATGTATATTTATAAGCAATATTCCACCAATAATCCCCATGTAGACTTATAATTATATGCATATTCTCATTAGAAATGGGTTTAATATGTTGCTATGTATATTTTTAAACAATATTCCACCAATAATCCCCATGTAGAAAAATAATGATATGCATATTCTCTTTAGAAATGGGTTTAATATGTTGCTATGTATATTTATAAACAATATTCCACCAATAATCCCCATGTAGAAAAATCATTATATGCATATTCTCTTTAGAAATTGGTTTAATATGTTGCTATGTATATTTATAAACAATATTCCCACAATAATCCACATGTAGAAAAATAATTATATGCATATTCTCATCGGAAATGGGTTTAATATGTTTCTATGTATATTTATAAACAATATTCCACCAATAATCCCCATGTAGAAAAATAATTACATGCATATTCATATCATAAATGGGTTTAATATGTTGCTATTTATATTTATAAACAATATTCCACCAATAATCCCCATGTAAAAATATAATTATATGCATATTCTCATTAGAAATGGGTTTAATATGTTGCTATGTATATTTTTAAACAATATTCCACCAATAATCCCCATGTAGAAAAATAATTACATGCGTATTCATATCATAAATGTGTTTAATATGTTGCTATGTATATTTATAAACAATATTCCACCAATAATCCCCATGTAGAAATATAATTATATGCATATTCTCATTAGAAATGGGTTTAATATGTTGCTATGTATATTTATAAACAATATTCCACCAATAATCCCCATGTAGAAAAATAATTACATGCATCTTCATATCATAAATGGGTTTAATATGTTGCTATGTATATTTATAAACAATATTCCACCAATAATCCCCATGTTGAAAAATAATTATATGCATTTTCTCATCAGAAATGGGTTTAATATGTTGCTATGTAAATTTATGAACAATATTCCACCAATAATCCCCATGTAGAAAAATAATTATATGCATATTCTCATCAGAAATGGTATTAATATGTTGCTATGTATATTTATAAGCAATATTCCACCAATAATCCCCATGTAGAATTATAATTATATGCATATTCTCATCAGAAATGGGTTTAATATGTTGCTATGTATATTTATAAACAATATTCCACCAATAATCCCCATGTAGAAAAATAATTAGATGCATATTCTCTTTAGAAATGGGTTTAATATGTTGCTATGTATATTTATAAACAATATTCCACCAATAATCCACATGTAGAAATATAATTATATGCATATTCTCAATGGAAATGGGTTTAATATGTTGTTATGTATATTTATAAACAATATTCCACCAATAATCCCCATGTAGAAAAATCATTATATGCATATTCCCTTTAGAAATGGGTTTAATATGTTGCTATGTATATTTATAAACTATATACCACCAATAATCCACATGTAGAAATATAATTATATGCATATTCTCATTGGAAACTGGTTTAATATGTTGCTATGTATATTTTTAAACCATATTCCACCAATAATCCCCATGTAGAAAAATAATTGTATGCATATTCTCATCAGAAATGGGTTTAATATGTTGCTATGTATATTTATAAACAATATTCCACCAATAATCCCCATGTATAAAAATAATTACATGCATATTCATATCATAAATGTGTTTAATATGTAGCTATGTATATTTATAAACAATATTCCACCAATAATCCCCATGTAGAAATATAATTATATGCATATTCTCATTAGAAATGGGTTTAATATGTTGCTATGTATATTTATAAACAATATTCCACCAATAATCCCCATGTAGAAAAATAATTACATGCATCTTCATATCATAAATGGGTTTAATATGTTGCTATGTATATTTATAAACAATATTCCACCAATAATCTCCATGTTGAAAAATAATTATATGCATTTTCTCATCAGAAATGGGTTTAATATGTTGCTATGTAAATTTATGAACAATATTCCACCAATAATCCCCATGTAGAAAAATAATTATATGCATATTCTCATCAGAAATGGTATTAATATGTTGCTATGTATATTTATAAGCAATATTCCACCAATAATCCCCATGTAGAATTATAATTATATGCATATTCTCATCAGAAATGGGTTTAATATGTTGCTATGTATATTTATAAACAATATTCCACCAATAATCCCCATGTAGAAAAATCATTATATGCATATTCTCTTTAGAAATGGGTTTAATATGTTGCTATGTATATTTATAATCAATATTCCACCAATAATCACCATGTAGAAATATAATTATATGCATATTCTCATTGGAAATGGGTTTAATATGTTGCTATGTATATTTTTAAACAATATTCCACCAATAATCCCCATGTAGAAAAATAATTATATGCATATTCTCATCAGAAATGGGTTTAATATGTTGCTATGTATATTTATAAACAATATTCCACCAATAATCCCCATGTAGAAAAATAATTACATGCATCTTCATATCATAAATGGGTTAAAAATGTTGCTATGTATATTTATAAGTAATATTCCACCAATAATCCCCATGTAGAATTATAATTATATGCATATTCTCATTAGAAATGGGTTTAATATGTTGCTATGTATATTTATAAACAATATTCCACCAATAATCTCCATGTTGAAAAATAATTATATGCATTTTCTCATCAGAAATGGGTTTAATATGTTGCTATGTAAATTTATGAACAATATTCCACCAATAATCTCCATGTAGAAAAATAATTATATGCATATTCTCATCAGAAATGGTATTAATATGTTGCTATGTATATTTATAAGCAATATTCCACCAATAATCCCCATGTAGAATTATAATTATATGCATTTTCTCATCAGAAATGGGTTTAATATGTTGCTATGTATATTTATAAACAATATTCCACCAATAATCCCCATGTAGAAAAATCATTATATGCATATTCTCTTTAGAAATGGGTTTAATGTGTTGCTATGTATATTTATAAAGAATATTCCACCAATAATCCCCATGTAGAAATATAATTTTATGTATATTCTCATTGGAAACTGGTTTAATATGTTGCTATGTATATTTTTAAACAATATTCCACCAATAATCCCCATGTAGAAAAATAATTGTATGCATATTCTCATCAGAAATGGTTTTAATATGTTGCTATGTATATTTATAAACAATATTCCACCAATAATCCCCATGTAGAAAAATAATTACATGCATATTCATATCATAAATGTGTTTAATATGTAGCTATGTATATTTATAAACAATATTCCACCAATAATCCCCATGTAGAAATATGATTATATGCATATTCTCATTAGAAATGGGTTTAATATGTTGCTATGTATATTTATAAACAATATTCCACCAATAATCCCCATGTAGAAAAATAATTACATGCATCTTCATATCATAAATGGGTTTAATATGTTGCTATGTATATTTATAAACAATATTCCACCAATAATCTCCATGTTGAAAAATAATTATATGCATTTTCTCATCAGAAATGGGTTTAATATGTTGCTATGTAAATTTATGAACAATATTCCACCAATAATCCCCATGTAGAAAAATAATTATATGCATATTCTCATCAGAAATGGTATTAATATGTTGCTATGTATATTTATAAGCAATATTCCACCAATAATCCCCATGTAGAATTATAATTATATGCATATTCTCATCAGAAATGGGTTTAATATGTTGCTATGTATATTTATAAACAATATTCCACCAATAATCCCCATGTAGAAAAATCATTATATGCATATTCTCTTTAGAAATGGGTTTAATATGTTGCTATGTATATTTATAATCAATATTCCACCAATAATCCCCATATAGAAATATAATTATATGCATATTCTCATTGGAAATGGGTTTAATATGTTGCTATGTATATTTTTAAACAATATTCCACCAATAATCCCCATGTAGAAAAATAATTATATGCATATTCTCATCAGAAATGGGTTTAATATGTTGCTATGTATATTTATAAACAATATTCCACCAATAATCCCCATGTAGAAAAATAATTACATGCATCTTCATATCATAAATGGGTTAAAAATGTTGCTATGTATATTTATAAGCAATATTCCACCAATAATCCCCATGTAGAATTATAATTATATGCATATTCTCATTAGAAATGGGTTTAATATGTTGCTATGTATATTTTTAAGCAATATTCCACCAATAATCCCCATGTAGAAAAATAATGATATGCATATTCTCTTTAGAAATGGGTTTAATATGTTGCTATGTATATTTATAAACAATATTCCACCAATAATCCCCATGTAGAAAAATCGTTATATGCATATTCTCTTTAGAAATTGGTTTAATATGTTGCTATGTATATTTATAAACAATATTCCCCCAATAATCCACATGTAGAAATATAATTATATGCATATTCTCATTGGAAATGGGTTTAATATGTTGCTATGTATATTTTTAAACAATATTCCACCAATAATCCCCATGTAGAAAAATAATTACATGCATATTCATATCATAAATGTGTTTAATATGTTGCTATGTATATTTATAAACAATATTCCACCAATAATCTCCATGTTGAAAAATAATTATATGCATTTTCTCATCAGAAATGGGTTTAATATGTTGCTATGTAAATTTATGAACAATATTCCACCAATAATCCCCATGTAGAAAAATAATTATATGCATATTCTCATCAGAAATGGTATTAATATGTTGCTATGTATATTTATAAGCAATATTCCACCAATAATCCCCATGTAGAATTATAATTATATGCATATTCTCATCAGAAATGGGTTTAATATGTTGCTATGTATATTTATAAACAATATTCCACCAATAATCCCCATGTAGAAAAATCATTATATGCATATTCTCTTTAGAAATGGGTTTAATATGTTGCTATGTATATTTATAAACAATATTCCACCAATAATCCCCATGTAGAAATATAATTTTATGCATATTCTCATTGGAAACTGGTTTAATATGTTGCTATGTATATTTTTAAACAATATTCCACCAATAATCCCCATGTAGAAAAAAAATTGTATGTATATTCTCATCAGAAGTGGTTTTAATATGTTGCTATGTATATTTATAAACAATATTCCACCAATAATCCCCATGTAGAAAAATAATTACATGCATATTCATATCATAAATGTGTTTAATATGTAGCTATGTATATTTATAAACAATATTCCACCAATAATCCCCATGTAGAAATATGATTATATGCACATTCTCATTAGAAATGGGTTTAATATGTTGCTATGTATATTTATAAACAATATTCCACCAATAATCCCCATGTAGAAAAATAATTACATGCATCTTCATATCATAAATGGGTTTAATATGTTGCTATGTATATTTAGAAACAATATTCCACCAATAATCTCCAAGTTGAATAATAATTATATGCATTTTCTCATCAGAAATGGGTTTAATATGTTGCTATGTAAATTTATGAACAATATTCCACCAATAATCCCCATGTAGAAAAATAATTATATGCATATTCTCATCAGAAATGGTATTAATATGTTGCTATGTATATTTATAAGCAATATTCCACCAATAATCCCCATGTAGAAAAATAATTATATGCATATTCTCATCAGAAATGGTATTAATATGTTGCTATGTATATTTATAAGCAATATTCCACCAATAATCCCCATGTAGAATTATAATTATATGCATATTCTCATCAGAAATGGGTTTAATATGTTGCTATGTATATTTATAAACAATATTCCACCAATAATCCCCATGTAGAAAAATCATTATATGCATATTCTCTTTAGAAATGGGTTTAATATGTTGCTATGTATATTTATAATCAATATTCCACCAATAATCCCCATATAGAAATATAATTATATGCATATTCTCATTGGAAATGGGTTTAATATGTTGCTATGTATATTTTTAAACAATATTCCACCAATAATCCCCATGTAGAAAAATAATTATATGCATATTCTCATCAGAAATGGGTTTAATATGTTGCTATGTATATTTATAAACAATATTCCACCAATAATCCCCATGTAGAAAAATAATTACATGCATCTTCATATCATAAATGGGTTAAAAATGTTGCTATGTATATTTATAAGCAATATTCCACCAATAATCCCCATGTAGAATTATAATTATATGCATATTCTCATTAGAAATGGGTTTAATATGTTGCTATGTATATTTTTAAGCAATATTCCACCAATAATCCCCATGTAGAAAAATAATGATATGCATATTCTCTTTAGAAATGGGTTTAATATGTTGCTATGTATATTTATAAACAATATTCCACCAATAATCCCCATGTAGAAAAATCGTTATATGCATATTCTCTTTAGAAATTGGTTTAATATGTTGCTATGTATATTTATAAACAATATTCCCCCAATAATCCACATGTAGAAATATAATTATATGCATATTCTCATTGGAAATGGGTTTAATATGTTGCTATGTATATTTTTAAAACAATATTCCACCAATAATCCCCATGTAGAAAAATAATTACATGCATATTCATATCATAAATGTGTTTAATATGTTGCTATGTATATTTATAAACAATATTCCACCAATAATCTCCATGTTGAAAAATAATTATATGCATTTTCTCATCAGAAATGGGTTTAATATGTTGCTATGTAAATTTATGAACAATATTCCACCAATAATCTCCATGTAGAAAAATAATTATATGCATATTCTCATCAGAAATGGTATTAATATGTTGCTATGTATATTTATAAGCAATATTCCTCCAATAATCCCCATGTAGAATTATAATTATATGCATATTCTCATCAGAAATGGGTTTAATATGTTGTTATGTATATTTATAAACAATATTCCACCAATAATCCCCATGTAGAAAAATCATTATATGCATATTCTCTTTAGAAATGGGTTTAATATGTTGCTATGTATATTTATAAACAATATTCCACCAATAATCCCCATGTAGAAATATAATTTTATGCATATTCTCATTGGAAACTGGTTTAATATGTTGCTATGTATATTTTTAAACAATATTCCACCAATAATCCCCATGTAGAAAAATAATTGTATGCATATTCTCATCAGAAATGGTTTTAATATGTTGCTATGTATATTTATAAACAATATTCCACCAATAATCCCCATGTAGAAAAATAATTACATGCATATTCATATCATAAATGTGTTTAATATGTAGCTATGTATATTTATAAACAATATTCCTCCAATAATCCCCATGTAGAAATATGATTATATGCACATTCTCATTAGAAATGGGTTTAATATGTTGCTATGTATATTTATAAACAATATTCCACCAATAATCCCCATGTAGAAAAATAATTACATGCATCTTCATTTCATAAATGGGTTTAATATGTTGCTATGTATATTTAGAAACAATATTCCACCAATAATCTCCATGTTGAATAATAATTATATGCATTTTCTCATCAGAAATGGGTTTAATATGTTGCTATGTAAATTTATGAACAATATTCCACCAATAATCCCCATGTAGAAAAATAATTATATGCATATTCTCATCAGAAATGGTATTAATATGTTGCTATGTATATTTATAAGCAATATTCCACCAATAATCCCCATGTAGAAAAATAATTATATGCATATTCTCATCAGAAATGGTATTAATATGTTGCTATGTATATTTATAAGCAATATTCCACCAATAATCCCCATGTAGAATTATAATTATATGCATATTCTCATGAGAAATGGGTTTAATATGTTGCTATGTATATTTATAAACAATATTCCACCAATAATCCCCATGTAGAAAAATAATTATATGCATATTCTCTTTAGAAATGGGTTTAATATGTTGCTATGTATATTTTTAAACAATATTCCACCAATAATCCCCATGTAGATATATAATTTTATGCATATTCTCATCAGAAATGGGTTTAATATGTTGCTATGTATATTTATAAACAATATTCCAACAATAATCCCCATGTAGAAAAATAATTACATGCATCTTCATATCATAAATGGGTTAAAAATGTTGCTATGTATATTCATAAGCAATATTCCACCAATAATCCCCATGTAGAATTATAATTATATGCATATTCTCATTAGAAATGGGTTTAATATGTTGCTATGTATATTTTTAAACAATATTCCACCAATAATCCCCATGTAGAAAAATAATGATATGCATATTCTCTTTAGAAATTGGTTTAATATGTTGCTATGTATATTTATAAACAATATTCCACCAATAATCCCCATGTAGAAAAATCGTTATATGCATATTCTCTTTAGAAATTGGTTTAATATGTTGCTATGTATATTTATAAACAATATTCCCCCAATAATCCACATGTAGAAATATAATTATATGAATATTCTCATTGGAAATGGGTTTAATATGTTGCTATGTATATTTTTAAACAATATTCCACCAATAATCCCCATGTAGAAAAATAATTATATGCATATTCTCATCAGAAATGGGTTTAATATGTTGCTATGTATATTTATAAACAATATTCCACCAATAATCCCCATGTAGAAAAATAATTACATGCATCTTCATATCATAAATGGGTTAAAAATGTTGCTATGTATATTTATAAGCAATATTCCACCAATAATCCCCATGTAGAATTATAATTATATGCATATTCTCATTAGAAATGGGTTTAATATGTTGCTATGTATATTTTTAAGCAATATTCCACCAATAATCCCCATGTAGAAAAATAATGATATGCATATTCTCTTTAGAAATGGGTTTAATATGTTGCTATGTATATTTATAAACAATATTCCACCAATAATCCCCATGTAGAAAAATCGTTATATGCATATTCTCTTTAGAAATTGGTTTAATATGTTGCTATGTATATTTATAAACAATATTCCCCCAATAATCCACATGTAGAAATATAATTATATGCATATTCTCATTGGAAATGGGTTTAATATGTTGCTATGTATATTTTTAAAACAATATTCCACCAATAATCCCCATGTAGAAAAATAATTACATGCATATTCATATCATAAATGTGTTTAATATGTTGCTATGTATATTTATAAACAATATTCCACCAATAATCTCCATGTTGAAAAATAATTATATGCATTTTCTCATCAGAAATGGGTTTAATATGTTGCTATGTAAATTTATGAACAATATTCCACCAATAATCTCCATGTAGAAAAATAATTATATGCATATTCTCATCAGAAATGGTATTAATATGTTGCTATGTATATTTATAAGCAATATTCCTCCAATAATCCCCATGTAGAATTATAATTATATGCATATTCTCATCAGAAATGGGTTTAATATGTTGTTATGTATATTTATAAACAATATTCCACCAATAATCCCCATGTAGAAAAATCATTATATGCATATTCTCTTTAGAAATGGGTTTAATATGTTGCTATGTATATTTATAAACAATATTCCACCAATAATCCCCATGTAGAAATATAATTTTATGCATATTCTCATTGGAAACTGGTTTAATATGTTGCTATGTATATTTTTAAACAATATTCCACCAATAATCCCCATGTAGAAAAATAATTGTATGCATATTCTCATCAGAAATGGTTTTAATATGTTGCTATGTATATTTATAAACAATATTCCACCAATAATCCCCATGTAGAAAAATAATTACATGCATATTCATATCATAAATGTGTTTAATATGTAGCTATGTATATTTATAAACAATATTCCTCCAATAATCCCCATGTAGAAATATGATTATATGCACATTCTCATTAGAAATGGGTTTAATATGTTGCTATGTATATTTATAAACAATATTCCACCAATAATCCCCATGTAGAAAAATAATTACATGCATCTTCATTTCATAAATGGGTTTAATATGTTGCTATGTATATTTAGAAACAATATTCCACCAATAATCTCCATGTTGAATAATAATTATATGCATTTTCTCATCAGAAATGGGTTTAATATGTTGCTATGTAAATTTATGAACAATATTCCACCAATAATCCCCATGTAGAAAAATAATTATATGCATATTCTCATCAGAAATGGTATTAATATGTTGCTATGTATATTTATAAGCAATATTCCACCAATAATCCCCATGTAGAAAAATAATTATATGCATATTCTCATCAGAAATGGTATTAATATGTTGCTATGTATATTTATAAGCAATATTCCACCAATAATCCCCATGTAGAATTATAATTATATGCATATTCTCATGAGAAATGGGTTTAATATGTTGCTATGTATATTTATAAACAATATTCCACCAATAATCCCCATGTAGAAAAATCATTATATGCATATTCTCTTTAGAAATGGGTTTAATATGTTGCTATGTATATTTTTAAACAATATTCCACCAATAATCCCCATGTAGATATATAATTTTATGCATATTCTCATCAGAAATGGGTTTAATATGTTGCTATGTATATTTATAAACAATATTCCAACAATAATCCCCATGTAGAAAAATAATTACATGCATCTTCATATCATAAATGGGTTAAAAATGTTGCTATGTATATTCATAAGCAATATTCCACCAATAATCCCCATGTAGAATTATAATTATATGCATATTCTCATTAGAAATGGGTTTAATATGTTGCTATGTATATTTTTAAACAATATTCCACCAATAATCCCCATGTAGAAAAATAATGATATGCATATTCTCTTTAGAAATTGGTTTAATATGTTGCTATGTATATTTATAAACAATATTCCACCAATAATCCCCATGTAGAAAAATCGTTATATGCATATTCTCTTTAGAAATTGGTTTAATATGTTGCTATGTATATTTATAAACAATATTCCCCCAATAATCCACATGTAGAAATATAATTATATGAATATTCTCATTGGAAATGGGTTTAATATGTTGCTATGTATATTTTTAAACAATATTCCACCAATAATCCCCATGTAGAAAAATAATTATATGCATATTCTCATCAGAAATGGGTTTAATATGTTGCTATGTATATTTATAAACAATATTCCACCAATAATCCCCATGTAGAAAAATAATTACATGCATCTTCATATCATAAATGGGTTAAATATGTTACTATGTATATTTATAAGCAATATTCCACCAATAATCCCCATGTAGACTTATAATTATATGCATATTCTCATTAGAAATGGGTTTAATATGTTGCTATGTATATTTTTAAACAATATTCCACCAATAATCCCCATGTAGAAAAATAATGATATGCATATTCTCTTTAGAAATGGGTTTAATATGTTGCTATGTATATTTATAAACAATATTCCACCAATAATCCCCATGTAGAAAAATCATTATATGCATATTCTCTTTAGAAATTGGTTTAATATGTTGCTATGTATATTTATAAACAATATTCCCACAATAATCCACATGTAGAAAAATAATTATATGCATATTCTCATCGGAAATGGGTTTAATATGTTGCTATGTATATTTATAAACAATATTCCACCAATAATCCCCATGTAGAAAAATAATTACATGCATATTCATATCATAAATGGGTTTAATATGTTGCTATTTATATTTATAAACAATATTCCACCAATAATCCCCATGTAAAAATATAATTATATGCATATTCTCATTAGAAATGGGTTTAATATGTTGCTATGTATATTTTTAAACAATATTCCACCAATAATCCCCATGTAGAAAAATAATTACATGCGTATTCATATCATAAATGTGTTTAATATGTTGCTATGTATATTTATAAACAATATTCCACCAATAATCCCCATGTAGAAATATAATTATATGCATATTCTCATTAGAAATGGGTTTAATATGTTGCTATGTATATTTATAAACAATATTCCACCAATAATCCCCATGTAGAAAAATAATTACATGCATCTTCATATCATAAATGGGTTTAATATGTTGCTATGTATATTTATAAACAATATTCCACCAATAATCCCCATGTTGAAAATTAATTATATGCATTTTCTCATCAGAAATGGGTTTAATATGTTGCTATGTAAATTTATGAACAATATTCCACCAATAATCCCCATGTAGAAAAATAATTATATGCATATTCTCATCAGAAATGGTATTAATATGTTGCTATGTATATTTATAAGCAATATTCCACCAATAATCCCCATGTAGAATTATAATTATATGCATATTCTCATCAGAAATGGGTTTAATATGTTGCTATGTATATTTATAAACAATATTCCACCAATAATCCCCATGTAGAAAAATAATTAGATGCATATTCTCTTTAGAAATGGGTTTAATATGTTGCTATGTATATTTATAAACAATATTCCACCAATAATCCACATGTAGAAATATAATTATATGCATATTCTCAATGGAAATGGGTTTAATATGTTGTTATGTATATTTATAAACAATATTCCACCAATAATCCCCATGTAGAAAAATCATTATATGCATATTCCCTTTAGAAATGGGTTTAATATGTTGCTATGTATATTTATAAACTATATACCACCAATAATCCACATGTAGAAATATAATTATATGCATATTCTCATTGGAAACTGGTTTAATATGTTGCTATGTATATTTTTAAACCATATTCCACCAATAATCCCCATGTAGAAAAATAATTGTATGCATATTCTCATCAGAAATGGGTTTAATATGTTGCTATGTATATTTATAAACAATATTCCACCAATAATCCCCATGTATAAAAATAATTAGATGCATATTCATATCATAAATGTGTTTAATATGTAGCTATGTATATTTATAAACAATATTCCACCAATAATCCCCATGTAGAAATATAATTATATGCATATTCTCATTAGAAATGGGTTTAATATGTTGCTATGTATATTTATAAACAATATTCCACCAATAATCCCCATGTAGAAA
The DNA here is from genome assembly GCF_042186555.1 of Aquarana catesbeiana. NCBI lineage: Eukaryota > Metazoa > Chordata > Amphibia > Anura > Ranidae > Aquarana > Aquarana catesbeiana. Next base: position 211,230,135 of record NC_133334.1, on the reverse strand, counting down.
AATAATTACATGCATCTTCATATCATAAATGGGTTTAATATGTTGCTATGTATATTTATAAAAAATATTCCACCAATAATCTCCATGTTGAAAAATAATTATATGCATTTTCTCATCAGAAATGGGTTTAATATGTTGCTATGTAAATTTATGAACAATATTCCACCAATAATCCCCATGTAGAAAAATAATTATATGCATATTCTCATCAGAAATGGTATTAATATGTTGCTATGTATATTTATAAGCAATATTCCACCAATAATCCCCATGTAGAATTATAATTATATGCATATTCTCATCAGAAATGGGTTTAATATGTTGCTATGTATATTTATAAACAATATTCCACCAATAATCCCCATGTAGAAAAATCATTATATGCATATTCTCTTTAGAAATGGGTTTAATATGTTGCTATGTATATTTATAATCAATATTCCACCAATAATCACCATGTAGAAATATAATTATATGCATATTCTCATTGGAAATGGGTTTAATATGTTGCTATGTATATTTTTAAACAATATTCCACCAATAATCCCCATGTAGAAAAATAATTATATGCATATTCTCATCAGAAATGGGTTTAATATGTTGCTATGTATATTTATAAACAATATTCCACCAATAATCCCCATGTAGAAAAATAATTACATGCATCTTCATATCATAAATGGGTTAAAAATGTTGCTATGTATATTTATAAGTAATATTCCACCAATAATCCCCATGTAGAATTATAATTATATGCATATTCTCATTAGAAATGGGTTTAATATGTTGCTATGTATATTTATAAACAATATTCCACCAATAATCTCCATGTTGAAAAATAATTATATGCATTTTCTCATCAGAAATGGGTTTAATATGTTGCTATGTAAATTTATGAACAATATTCCACCAATAATCTCCATGTAGAAAAATAATTATATGCATATTCTCATCAGAAATGGTATTAATATGTTGCTATGTATATTTATAAGCAATATTCCACCAATAATCCCCATGTAGAATTATAATTATATGCATATTCTCATCAGAAATGGGTTTAATATGTTGCTATGTATATTTATAAACAATATTCCACCAATAATCCCCATGTAGAAAAATCATTATATGCATATTCTCTTTAGAAATGGGTTTAATGTGTTGCTATGTATATTTATAAAGAATATTCCACCAATAATCCCCATGTAGAAATATAATTTTATGTATATTCTCATTGGAAACTGGTTTAATATGTTGCTATGTATATTTTTAAACAATATTCCACCAATAATCCCCATGTAGAAAAATAATTGTATGCATATTCTCATCAGAAATGGTTTTAATATGTTGCTATGTATATTTATAAACAATATTCCACCAATAATCCCCATGTAGAAAAATAATTACATGCATATTCATATCATAAATGTGTTTAATATGTAGCTATGTATATTTATAAACAATATTCCACCAATAATCCCCATGTAGAAATATGATTATATGCATATTCTCATTAGAAATGGGTTTAATATGTTGCTATGTATATTTATAAACAATATTCCACCAATAATCCCCATGTAGAAAAATAATTACATGCATCTTCATATCATAAATGGGTTTAATATGTTGCTATGTATATTTATAAACAATATTCCACCAATAATCTCCATGTTGAAAAATAATTATATGCATTTTCTCATCAGAAATGGGTTTAATATGTTGCTATGTAAATTTATGAACAATATTCCACCAATAATCCCCATGTAGAAAAATAATTATATGCATATTCTCATCAGAAATGGTATTAATATGTTGCTATGTATATTTATAAGCAATATTCCACCAATAATCCCCATGTAGAATTATAATTATATGCATATTCTCATCAGAAATGGGTTTAATATGTTGCTATGTATATTTATAAACAATATTCCACCAATAATCCCCATGTAGAAAAATCATTATATGCATATTCTCTTTAGAAATGGGTTTAATATGTTGCTATGTATATTTATAATCAATATTCCACCAATAATCCCCATATAGAAATATAATTATATGCATATTCTCATTGGAAATGGGTTTAATATGTTGCTATGTATATTTTTAAACAATATTCCACCAATAATCCCCATGTAGAAAAATAATTATATGCATATTCTCATCAGAAATGGGTTTAATATGTTGCTATGTATATTTATAAACAATATTCCACCAATAATCCCCATGTAGAAAAATAATTACATGCATCTTCATATCATAAATGGGTTAAAAATGTTGCTATGTATATTTATAAGCAATATTCCACCAATAATCCCCATGTAGAATTATAATTATATGCATATTCTCATTAGAAATGGGTTTAATATGTTGCTATGTATATTTTTAAGCAATATTCCACCAATAATCCCCATGTAGAAAAATAATGATATGCATATTCTCTTTAGAAATGGGTTTAATATGTTGCTATGTATATTTATAAACAATATTCCACCAATAATCCCCATGTAGAAAAATCGTTATATGCATATTCTCTTTAGAAATTGGTTTAATATGTTGCTATGTATATTTATAAACAATATTCCCCCAATAATCCACATGTAGAAATATAATTATATGCATATTCTCATTGGAAATGGGTTTAATATGTTGCTATGTATATTTTTAAACAATATTCCACCAATAATCCCCATGTAGAAAAATAATTACATGCATATTCATATCATAAATGTGTTTAATATGTTGCTATGTATATTTATAAACAATATTCCACCAATAATCTCCATGTTGAAAAATAATTATATGCATTTTCTCATCAGAAATGGGTTTAATATGTTGCTATGTAAATTTATGAACAATATTCCACCAATAATCTCCATGTAGAAAAATAATTATATGCATATTCTCATCAGAAATGGTATTAATATGTTGCTATGTATATTTATAAGCAATATTCCTCCAATAATCCCCATGTAGAATTATAATTATATGCATATTCTCATCAGAAATGGGTTTAATATGTTGCTATGTATATTTATAAACAATATTCCACCAATAATCCCCATGTAGAAAAATCATTATATGCATATTCTCTTTAGAAATGGGTTTAATATGTTGCTATGTATATTTAAAAACAATATTCCACCAATAATCCCCATGTAGAAATATAATTTTATGCATATTCTCATTGGAAACTGGTTTAATATGTTGCTATGTATATTTTTAAACAATATTCCACCAATAATCCCCATGTAGAAAAATAATTGTATGCATATTCTCATCAGAAATGGTTTTAATATGTTGCTATGTATATTTATAAACAATATTCCACCAATAATCCCCATGTAGAAAAATAATTACATGCATATTCATATCATAAATGTGTTTAATATGTAGCTATGTATATTTATAAACAATATTCCTCCAATAATCCCCATGTAGAAATATGATTATATGCACATTCTCATTAGAAATGGGTTTAATATGTTGCTATGTATATTTATAAACAATATTCCACCAATAACCCCCATGTAGAAAAATAATTACATGCATCTTCATTTCATAAATGGGTTTAATATGTTGCTATGTATATTTAGAAACAATATTCCACCAATAATCTCCATGTTGAATAATAATTATATGCATTTTCTCATCAGAAATGGGTTTAATATGTTGCTATGTAAATTTATGAACAATATTCCACCAATAATTCCCATGTAGAAAAATAATTATATGCATATTCTCATCAGAAATGGTATTAATATGTTGCTATGTATATTTATAAGCAATATTCCACCAATAATCCCCATGTAGAAAAATAATTATATGCATATTCTCATCAGAAATGGTATTAATATGTTGCTATGTATATTTATAAGCAATATTCCACCAATAATCCCCATGTAGAATTATAATTATATGCATATTCTCATGAGAAATGGGTTTAATATGTTGCTATGTATATTTATAAACAATATTCCACCAATAATCCCCATGTAGAAAAATCATTATATGCATATTATCTTTAGAAATGGGTTTAATATGTTGCTATGTATATTTTTAAACAATATTCCACCAATAATCCCCATGTAGATATATAATTTTATGCATATTCTCATCAGAAATGGGTTTAATATGTTGCTATGTATATTTATAAACAATATTCCAACAATAATCCCCATGTAGAAAAATAATTACATGCATCTTCATATCATAAATGGGTTAAAAATGTTGCTATGTATATTCATAAGCAATATTCCACCAATAATCCCCATGTAGAATTATAATTATATGCATATTCTCATTAGAAATGGGTTTAATATGTTGCTATGTATATTTTTAAACAATATTCCACCAATAATCCCCATGTAGAAAAATAATGATATGCATATTCTCTTTAGAAATTGGTTTAATATGTTGCTATGTATATTTATAAACAATATTCCACCAATAATCCCCATGTAGAAAAATCGTTATATGCATATTCTCTTTAGAAATTGGTTTAATATGTTGCTATGTATATTTATAAACAATATTCCCCCAATAATCCACATGTAGAAATATAATTATATGCATATTCTCATTGGAAATGGGTTTAATATGTTGCTATGTATATTTTTAAACAATATTCCACCAATAATCCCCATGTAGAAAAATAATTATATGCATATTCTCATCAGAAATGGGTTTAATATGTTGCTATGTATATTTATAAACAATATTCCACCAATAATCCCCATGTAGAAAAATAATTACATGCATCTTCATATCATAAATGGGTTAAATATGTTACTATGTATATTTATAAGCAATATTCCACCAATAATCCCCATGTAGACTTATAATTATATGCATATTCTCATTAGAAATGGGTTTAATATGTTGCTATGTATATTTTTAAACAATATTCCACCAATAATCCCCATGTAGAAAAATAATGATATACATATTCTCTTTAGAAATGGGTTTAATATGTTGCTATGTATATTTATAAACAATATTCCACCAATAATCCCCATGTAGAAAAATCATTATATGCATATTCTCTTTAGAAATTGGTTTAATATGTTGCTATGTATATTTATAAAAAATATTCCCACAATAATCCACATGTAGAAAAATAATTATATGCATATTCTCATCGGAAATGGGTTTAATATGTTGCTATGTATATTTATAAACAATATTCCACCAATAATCCCCATGTAGAAAAATAATTACATGCATATTCATATCATAAATGGGTTTAATATGTTGCTATTTATATTTATAAACAATATTCCACCAATAATCCCCATGTAAAAATATAATTATATGCATATTCTCATTAGAAATGGGTTTAATATGTTGCTATGTATATTTTTAAACAATATTCCACCAATAATCCCCATGTAGAAAAATAATTACATGCGTATTCATATCATAAATGTGTTTAATATGTTGCTATGTATATTTATAAACAATATTCCACCAATAATCCCCATGTAGAAATATAATTATATGCATATTCTCATTAGAAATGGGTTTAATATGTTGCTATGTATATTTATAAACAATATTCCACCAATAATCCCCATGTAGAAAAATAATTACATGCATCTTCATATCATAAATGGGTTTAATATGTTGCTATGTATATTTATAAACAATATTCCACCAATAATCCCCATGTTGAAAAATAATTATATGCATTTTCTCATCAGAAATGGGTTTAATATGTTGCTATGTAAATTTATGAACAATATTCCACCAATAATTCCCATGTAGAAAAATAATTATATGCATATTCTCATCAGAAATGGTATTAATATGTTGCTATGTATATTTATAAGCAATATTCCACCAATAATCCCCATGTAGAATTATAATTATATGCATATTCTCATCAGAAATGGGTTTAATATGTTGCTATGTATATTTATAAACAATATTCCACCAATAATCCCCATGTAGAAAAATAATTAGATGCATATTCTCTTTAGAAATGGGTTTAATATGTTGCTATGTATATTTATAAACAATATTCCACCAATAATCCACATGTAGAAATATAATTATATGCATATTCTCAATGGAAATGGGTTTAATATGTTGTTATGTATATTTATAAACAATATTCCACCAATAATCCCCATGTAGAAAAATCATTATATGCATATTCCCTTTAGAAATGGGTTTAATATGTTGCTATGTATATTTATAAACTATATACCACCAATAATCCACATGTAGAAATATAATTATATGCATATTCTCATTGGAAACTGGTTTAATATGTTGCTATGTATATTTTTAAACCATATTCCACCAATAATCCCCATGTAGAAAAATAATTGAATGCATATTCTCATCAGAAATGGGTTTAATATGTTGCTATGTATATTTATAAACAATATTCCACCAATAATCCCCATGTATAAAAATAATTACATGCATATTCATATCATAAATGTGTTTAATATGTAGCTATGTATATTTATAAACAATATTCCACCAATAATCCCCATGTAGAAATATAATTATATGCATATTCTCATTAGAAATGGGTTTAATATGTTGCTATGTATATTTATAAACAATATTCCACCAATAATCCCCATGTAGAAAAATAATTACATGCATCTTCATATCATAAATGGGTTTAATATGTTGCTATGTATATTTATAAACAATATTCCACCAATAATCTCCATGTTGAAAAATAATTATATGCATTTTCTCATCAGAAATGGGTTTAATATGTTGCTATGTAAATTTATGAACAATATTCCACCAATAATCCCCATGTAGAAAAATAATTATATGCATATTCTCATCAGAAATGGTATTAATATGTTGCTATGTATATTTATAAGCAATATTCCACCAATAATCCCCATGTAGAATTATAATTATATGCATATTCTCATCAGAAATGGGTTTAATATGTTGCTATGTATATTTATAAACAATATTCCACCAATAATCCCCATGTAGAAAAATCATTATATGCATATTCTCTTTAGAAATGGGTTTAATATGTTGCTATGTATATTTATAATCAATATTCCACCAATAATCACCATGTAGAAATATAATTATATGCATATTCTCATTGGAAATGTGTTTAATATGTTGCTATGTATATTTTTAAACAATATTCCACCAATAATCCCCATGTAGAAAAATAATTATATGCATATTCTCATCAGAAATGGGTTTAATATGTTGCTATGTATATTTATAAACAATATTCCACCAATAATCCCCATGTAGAAAAATAATTACATGCATCTTCATATCATAAATGGGTTAAAAATGTTGCTATGTATATTTATAAGTAATATTCCACCAATAATCCCCATGTAGAATTATAATTATATGCATATTCTCATTAGAAATGGGTTTAATATGTTGCTATGTATATTTATAAACAATATTCCACCAATAATCTCCATGTTGAAAAATAATTATATGCATTTTCTCATCAGAAATGGGTTTAATATGTTGCTATGTAAATTTATGAACAATATTCCACCAATAATCTCCATGTAGAAAAATAATTATATGCATATTCTCATCAGAAATGGTATTAATATGTTGCTATGTATATTTATAAGCAATATTCCACCAATAATCCCCATGTAGAATTATAATTATATGCATATTCTCATCAGAAATGGGTTTAATATGTTGCTATGTATATTTATAAACAATATTCCACCAATAATCCCCATGTAGAAAAATCATTATATGCATATTCTCTTTAGAAATGGGTTTAATGTGTTGCTATGTATATTTATAAAGAATATTCCACCAATAATCCCCATGTAGAAATATAATTTTATGTATATTCTCATTGGAAACTGGTTTAATATGTTGCTATGTATATTTTTAAACAATATTCCACCAATAATCCCCATGTAGAAAAATAATTGTATGCATATTCTCATCAGAAATGGTTTTAATATGTTGCTATGTATATTTATAAACAATATTCCACCAATAATCCCCATGTAGAAAAATAATTACATGCATATTCATATCATAAATGTGTTTAATATGTAGCTATGTATATTTATAAACAATATTCCACCAATAATCCCCATGTAGAAATATGATTATATGCATATTCTCATTAGAAATGGGTTTAATATGTTGCTATGTATATTTATAAACAATATTCCACCAATAATCCCCATGTAGAAAAATAATTACATGCATCTTCATATCATAAATGGGTTTAATATGTTGCTATGTATATTTATAAACAATATTCCACCAATAATCTCCATGTTGAAAAATAATTATATGCATTTTCTCATCAGAAATGGGTTTAATATGTTGCTATGTAAATTTATGAACAATATTCCACCAATAATCCCCATGTAGAAAAATAATTATATGCATATTCTCATCAGAAATGGTATTAATATGTTGCTATGTATATTTATAAGCAATATTCCACCAATAATCCCCATGTAGAATTATAATTGTATGCATATTCTCATCAGAAATGGGTTTAATATGTTGCTATGTATATTTATAAACAATATTCCACCAATAATCCCCATGTAGAAAAATCATTATATGCATATTCTCTTTAGAAATGGGTTTAATATGTTGCTATGTATATTTATAATCAATATTCCACCAATAATCCCCATGTAGAAATATAATTATATGCATATTCTCATTGGAAATGGGTTTAATATGTTGCTATGTATATTTTTAAACAATATTCCACCAATAATCCCCATGTAGAAAAATAATTATATGCATATTCTAATCAGAAATTGGTTTAATATGTTGCTATGTATATTTATAAACAATATTCCACCAATAATCCCCATGTAGAAAAATAATTACATGCATCTTCATATCATAAATGGGTTAAAAATCTTGCTATGTATATTTGTAAGCAATATTCCACCAATAATCCCCATGTAGAATTATAATTATATGCATATTCTCATTAGAAATGGGTTTAATATGTTGCTATGTATATTTTTAAACAATATTCCACCAATAATCCCCATGTAGAAAAATAATGATATGCATATTCTCTTTAGAAATGGGTTTAATATGTTGCTATGTATATTTATAAACAATATTCCACCAATAATCCCCATGTAGAAAAATCGTTATATGCATATTCTCTTTAGAAATTGGTTTAATATGTTGCTATGTATATTTATAAACAATATTCCCCCAATAATCCACATGTAGAAATATAATTATATGCATATTCTCATTGGAAATGGGTTTAATATGTTGCTATGTATATTTTTAAACAATATTCCACCAATAATCCCCACGTAGAAAAATAATTACATGCATATTCATATCATAAATGTGTTTAATATGTTGCTATGTATATTTATAAACAATATTCCACCAATAATCTCCATGTTGAAAAATAATTATATGCATTTTCTCATCAGAAATGGGTTTAATATGTTGCTATGTAAATTTATGAACAATATTCCACCAATAATCCCCATGTAGAATTATAATTATATGCATATTCTCATCAGAAATGGGTTTAATATGTTGCTATGTATATTTATAAACAATATTCCACCAATAATCCCCATGTAGAAAAATCATTATATGCATATTCTCTTTAGAAATGGGTTTAATATGTTGCTATGTATATTTATAAACAATATTCCACCAATAATCCCCATGTAGAAAAATCGTTATATGCATATTCTCTTTAGAAATTGGTTTAATATGTTGCTATGTATATTTATAAACAATATTCCCCCAATAATCCACATGTAGAAATATAATTATATGCATATTCTCATTGGAAATGGGTTTAATATGTTGCTATGTATATTTTTAAACAATATTCCACCAATAATCCCCACGTAGAAAAATAATTACATGCATATTCATATCATAAATGTGTTTAATATGTAGCTATGTATATTTATAAACAATATTCCACCAATAATCCCCATGTAGAAATATGATTATATGCACATTCTCATTAGAAATGGGTTTAATATGTTGCTATGTATATTTATAAACAATATTCCACCAATAATCCCCATGTAGAAAAATAATTACATGCATCTTCATATCATAAATGGGTTTAATATGTTGCTATGTATATTTTTAAGCAATATTCCACCAATAATCCCCATGTAGAAAAATAATGATATGCATATTCTCTTTAGAAATGGGTTTAATATGTTGCTATGTAAATTTATGAACAATATTCCACCAATAATCCCCATGTAGAAAAATAATTATATGCATATTCTCATCAGAAATGGTATTAATATGTTGCTATGTATATTTATAAGCAATATTCCACCAATAATCCCCATGTAGAAAAATAATTATATGCATATTCTCATCAGAAATGGTATTAATATGTTGCTATGTATATTTATAAGCAATATTCCACCAATAATCCCCATGTAGAATTGTAATTATATGCATATTCTCATCAGAAATGGGTTTAATATGTTGCTATGTATATTTATAAACAATATTCCACCAATAATCCCCATGTAGAAAAATCATTATATGCATATTCTCTTTAGAAATGGGTTTAATATGTTGCTATGTATATTTATAATCAATATTCCACCAATAATCCCCATATAGAAATATAATTATATGCATATTCTCATTGGAAATGGGTTTAATATGTTGCTATGTATATTTTTAAACAATATTCCACCAATAATCCCCATGTAGAAAAATAATTATATGCATATTCTCATCAGAAATGGGTTTAATATGTTGCTATGTATATTTATAAACAATATTCCACCAATAATCCCCATGTAGAAAAATAATTACATGCATCTTCATATCATAAATGGGTTAAAAATGTTGCTATGTATATTTATAAGCAATATTCCACCAATAATCCCCATGTAGAATTATAATTATATGCATATTCTCATTAGAAATGGGTTTAATATGTTGCTATGTATATTTTTAAGCAATATTCCACCAATAATCCCCATGTAGAAAAATAATGATATGCATATTCTCTTTAGAAATGGGTTTAATATGTTGCTATGTATATTTATAAACAATATTCCACCAATAATCCCCATGTAGAAAAATCGTTATATGCATATTCTCTTTAGAAATTGGTTTAATATGTTGCTATGTATATTTATAAACAATATTCCCCCAATAATCCACATGTAGAAATATAATTATATGCATATTCTCATTGGAAATGGGTTTAATATGTTGCTATGTATATTTTTAAACAATATTCCACCAATAATCCCCATGTAGAAAAATAATTACATGCATATTCATATCATAAATGTGTTTAATATGTTGCTATGTATATTTATAAACAATATTCCACCAATAATCTCCATGTTGAAAAATAATTATATGCATTTTCTCATCAGAAATGGGTTTAATATGTTGCTATGTAAATTTATGAACAATATTCCACCAATAATCTCCATGTAGAAAAATAATTATATGCATATTCTCATCAGAAATGGTATTAATATGTTGCTATGTATATTTATAAGCAATATTCCTCCAATAATCCCCATGTAGAATTATAATTATATGCATATTCTCATCAGAAATGGGTTTAATATGTTGCTATGTATATTTATAAACAATATTCCACCAATAATCCCCATGTAGAAAAATCATTATATGCATATTCTCTTTAGAAATGGGTTTAATATGTTGCTATGTATATTTATAAACAATATTCCACCAATAATCCCCATGTAGAAATATAATTTTATGCATATTCTCATTGGAAACTGGTTTAATATGTTGCTATGTATATTTTTAAACAATATTCCACCAATAATCCCCATGTAGAAAAATAATTGTATGCATATTCTCATCAGAAATGGTTTTAATATGTTGCTATGTATATTTATAAACAATATTCCACCAATAATCCCCATGTAGAAAAATAATTACATGCATATTCATATCATAAATGTGTTTAATATGTAGCTATGTATATTTATAAACAATATTCCTCCAATAATCCCCATGTAGAAATATGATTATATGCACATTCTCATTAGAAATGGGTTTAATATGTTGCTATGTATATTTATAAACAATATTCCACCAATAATCCCCATGTAGAAAAATAATTACATGCATCTTCATATCATAAATGGGTTTAATATGTTGCTATGTATATTTAGAAACAATATTCCACCAATAATCTCCATGTTGAATAATAATTATATGCATTTTCTCATCAGAAATGGGTTTAATATGTTGCTATGTAAATTTATGAACAATATCCCACCAATAATCCCCATGTAGAAAAATAATTATATGCATATTCTCATCAGAAATGGTATTAATATGTTGCTATGTATATTTATAAGCAATATTCCACCAATAATCCCCATGTAGAAAAATAATTATATGCATATTCTCATCAGAAATGGTATTAATATGTTGCTATGTATATTTATAAGCAATATTCCACCAATAATCCCCATGTAGAATTATAATTATATGCATATTCTCATGAGAAATGGGTTTAATATGTTGCTATGTATATTTATAAACAATATTCCACCAATAATCCCCATGTAGAAAAATCATTATATGCATATTCTCTTTAGAAATGGGTTTAATATGTTGCTATGTATATTTTTAAACAATATTCCACCAATAATCCCCATGTAGATATATAATTTTATGCATATTCTCATCAGAAATGGGTTTAATATGTTGCTATGTATATTTATAAACAATATTCCAACAATAATCCCCATGTAGAAAAATAATTACATGCATCTTCATATCATAAATGGGTTAAAAATGTTGCTATGTATATTCATAAGCAATATTCCACCAATAATCCCCATGTAGAATTATAATTATATGCATATTCTCATTAGAAATGGGTTTAATATGTTGCTATGTATATTTTTAAACAATATTCCACCAATAATCCCCATGTAGAAAAATAATGATATGCATATTCTCTTTAGAAATTGGCTTAATATGTTGCTATGTATATTAATAAACAATATTCCACCAATAATCCCCATGTAGAAAAATCGTTATATGCATATTCTCTTTAGAAATTGGTTTAATATGTTGCTATGTATATTTATAAACAATATTCCCCCAATAATCCACATGTAGAAATATAATTATATGCATATTCTCATTGGAAATGGGTTTAATATGTTGCTATGTATATTTTTAAACAATATTCCACCAATAATCCCCATGCAGAAAAATAATTACATGCATATTCATATCATAAATGTGTTTAATATGTTGCTATGTATATTTATAAACAATATTCCCCCAATAATCCACATGTAGAAATATAATTATATGCATATTCTCATTGGAAATGGGTTTAATATGTTGCTATGTATATTTTTAAACAATATTCCACCAATAATCCCCATGCAGAAAAATAATTACATGCATATTCATATCATAAATGTGTTTAATATGTTGCTATGTATATTTATAAACAATATTCCACCAATAATCCCCATGCAGAAAAATAATTATATGCATATTCTCTTTAGAAATGGGTTTAATATGTTGCTATGTATATTTATAAACAATATTCCACCAATAACCCCCAGGTAGAATTATAATTCTATGCATATTCTCATCAGAAATGGGTTTAATATGTTGCTATGTATATTTATAAACAATATTCCACCAATAATCCACATGTAGAAAAATCATTATATGCATATTCTCTGTAGAAATGGGTTAATATGTTGCTATGTATATTTATAAACAATATTCCACCAATAATCCCCATGTAGAAATATAATATGCATATTCTCATTGGAAATGGGTTTAATATGAACCCTCAGCTCTGTAACTCCCATGTATGTGTCAGCTCATCCACATCTTCCACCGTTAACTGAAACTGGGATCTGCCTGCTGTCTCTGTGTGTGTGTCTCTGGTATGTGTCAGCTCATCCACATCTTCCACCGTTAACTGAAACTGGGATCTGCCTGCTGTCTCTGTGTGTGTGTGTGTGTCTCTGGTATGTGTCAGCTCATCCACATCTTCCACCGTTAACTGAAACTGGGATCTGCCTGCTGTCTCTGTGTGTGTGTGTCTCTGGTATGTGTCAGCTCATCCACATCTTCCACATCTTTAATGTCTTAATTTGCAGCTCAGGCGGGAGGAGAGGCGGGACCGGAAGTGAATGTCGGAGTGAGATGGTGAGGTGAGGTGAGGAGTGTGTCTGTCCACCCCGCTCCCACCGCAGAATGAAGGAATGCCTTCCTCTGTGTAAATGAGAGATGCAAGCCGTGTAGAAGCCTGAATCCGTGCAGCCCCTGTGTTTACCTGCCGCCCGTGCGCCGCACTCTGGGACTCTCCCCCGGCCTCCGTTTGTGGGAGCCGAGGCTGCACCGTGCGCCGTGCCCTTCCTTGTCCAGCGGGAGCTTCCGGGTGTCCTCGGTGCTACGAGGCTGAGCGGCGATGAGACAGTGACAAGCGGAGCAAGCAAGCAACGAGATAAGTTAAGATCTCGCGAGAACACACGGGAACACGCTTGAGTAGAGCTGTATCACTGGATCTAAACGCTAAACACCGACGCCGACAACAAGTGGAGAACCCAGTGTGGAAACCTGCAGAAAAAGGTCAGGGGAGTGGAGGCACTACACCCCCCCCCTGTAACAACGACCCAGCGGGAGATAAAGGACTCTTGGGTGAGTGTACAGGTTCATATATGTACCTTGCCGTGTGCCTTGATGAACTGCTTAAAATGTTCCCGTGTGCTGTAATGAACTGCTTAGCATGTTCCCGATGAAAGTATATTGAAAGTGTACTGACCAAAGCCTCCAAAATCTATATATAGCTTCTATATATAGCCTCTGCTGCTGGAAGAAGTTTAAGTACGTCAGTTTATATATATGAGATACATTTGGGATTCACTGGGACTCACTGGTGTATTCAAAGTATATTGACCAAAGCTCTCCAAACCTACATATAGCCCCTATATATAGCCTCTACTGCTGGAAGAAGTTTAAGTACGTCAGTTTATATACGAGATACATTTGGGACTCACTGGGACTCACTGGTGTTATATGAAAATATAGCGGTACATTACAACATTTTGGCTTGCTATACGGCAGAGACTAATATTAGATTAAACATTAGGGCTCTAATTGCCGATACGGTGAATCCTACCAAGAGTGTTCTGGCGCACTGGTCACTTCCCATTATTTATGCTAACTGAGGACTAGGGTCTCCTTTTGTTTGGCTTCTAGCCTTCTTATGGTGAGATTATAGCAGTATAAATAATATTATTCGGTAGAGGCTAGAGCAACTAGGCATGTCTACAAGAAGGAAGGGTGACGAGCATGCAAATGTGGAACCAATGGGCTCCCAGTCTTTGCGTTCAGCCAAAGAAAAAGACAAGGAAAAAGGTGGAGGGTCCTCGGTAGCAGGGGCAACGGCAGCCGCGGTTGCGGCAACCGCAAAACTGGAGAGACTGGTGAATATAACAGACCATACACCAACGAAAGGTGGGCAGCAGACACAAAACAAAACAACAGCAGATAGGAAGAGTCTGGGCCAGATGAATACGCTCCCAAATAATACTACAATAAAGAATCCTTCAAATAAAGGTGCGAGCATGGCGGGGAGAATAACCGAAATAAACAGCACCCAGAAACAAACAATGGAGGATGAGCCATCTCTTAAGGAAATCCTTACAGCAGTCAACTCCTGCAAACATTCCTTGAGTAATATGGAGGAGCAGATGAAAGTTTTGAGAGAAGAACTATCCCATGTAAGCCAAGATCTCAAGAAAATGGCAGAAAGAGTGACAGAAGCAGAAGGAAGAATAAGCCTGCTGGAAGATGATTTAAAGCCAATGAAACAAGAGTTAAAAGTACAGAAAGATCAGATAAAAAGATTAATGGAAAAATTTGATGAAATGGAAAATAGACTCAGGAGAGACAATGTGAGGATAGTTGGGTTCCCAGAGAAGAGCGAGGGACTAGACCCGGCCGGCTTTGTAGAAAAATGGTTAATTGAGACGTTTGGGGTAGAAACATTTTCACAGCAGTTCTCCGTTGAGAGAGCACATAGGGTTCCATTTAGATCCCCTGCCCAGGGTAGCCCCCCAAGAGCCCTGTTATTGAAGTTCTTAAATTATAAGGACAAGGTGACCCTTCTGCGAAGGGCTAGGGAAAAGGGGAACATATATTATAATGGAGCCAAGATATCAATGTACCCAGACTTCTCACCCGAATTGCAGAAGCGTAGGATGGAATTTCTGGGCATCAAACGCAGCCTCCAAATGTATGACATCACTTACGCTCTCCTTTACCCTGCTAGGCTTCGGGTTAATGCATTGGGGGGCAGTCAGATATTTGAATCCCCAGAGAGAGCGCGGGCATGGTTGGAAGAAAAGAAAGGGCAGCTTTTACTGAAATAAAAAGGAGCCACAAATGTATAAATATAAATATAAATATAAATGAGGAAGAAAGAATATAGTAGATATAATTTATAAGAGTGGGGTGGGGGGACTCACAGGGTTGTGAATAAATAGGATAGGTTTTTGTATGGGTGTGGGATGGAGGGTGGGGAGAGGGGGTGGGGGGAGGGAGGGAGGACAGGGGGTAAGAGGGGTAGGGGTAGGGGAATGGGTGACGGTCATTAAAAAAGCCTACAAGGGGGACCCAGAGTGGTGGGGGGGGGGAGGGGAGGGATGGGGGAGGAAGGTAGTGGAGGGTAACGATTATAATAAGGAAACACAAAAAGGTCACGTTTGCACTTTAAAAAGAAAAAGAATTATATTTTTTCCTAAAGCCACACTGAATGCACTTGCAATTATGAATAGTTATGGTAAATATGTATAGTATGTGTAGTATGTATAAGTTTTCAAAACTTGAAGTCACTAAAATAAAAAGGCGGTGGGATGGGGGAAAGCCCCCCTTTTCAGTAGAAATAAGCACTTTAGGTAGTTGGGAAGGTAATGCGTTAGAGATAGGATTCGGTGGAGGGGAGGTAGGTCTCCTTGTTCTTTTCTTTTCTTTCAGTACTTTTTTTTTCCCCTCCTTTCTGCCAGCGGCTGTCCCGCCCGCTTTTACTACAGTCTTTTCCTTTCCACTAAATTCTCCTGCCCACAAATACAAGTAATAAATTATGGTCCTGAATATTAGTTCATGGAATGTTAGAGGGTTGGGTTCCCCTATTAAACGAGCAGCAGTAAAGGACGGTTTAGATACACTCAAAGTCGAAATTGCCTGCCTGCAAGAGACACACCTGACAAAAGATTCCAAAAATAACTTATGGAAAAAGAGATACCAACATCAATTCCACTCTACATATACCTCCTATTCCAGAGGAGCTTCAATTTTGATTGGTAGTGGGGTAGCGTTCACTTGCAGACAGTGCAAGATAGACGATGAGGGACGATACGTGTTTCTACATTGTGTAATAGAGAATCTGGAATGTATACTGGTCAATTTATATATCCCACCCCCGTTTAAATTAGATACTATGTATAATTTGATGGAATTTATAACTGAAAAGGCTGAATTACCTGTTTTAGTTGTCGGGGATTTCAACATGGTTCTGGATAATAAAATAGATAGATTCCCCGGGGGGAAACAGCGCCAGAGAAGGCAGGAAAACCGTTTGAAACATTTTCTACAAGAAGCAGGGTTACTTGATATGTGGAGAATAAGGAACCCGAAGGTACAGCAGTTTTCGTGCTACTCGAGCTCCAGTGCTTCACTGTCAAGGATAGACTTAGCTCTAGGTAATGGTCTGGCATTGCAAGCAATAAATGATATAACCTATCACCCTAGAGGGGTATCGGACCATTCCCCACTCACAATCTCGATAAATCCGAGTAATAAGAAAGCTAATAGAATATGGAAGTTGAATCCAGCATGGTTGGAAATAATAGAGAACCAGGAAGGGGTGATAGCAGAACTGAAAGAATTTATAAAGCTTAACTCGGGTACTACATCGAGAGGGGTGGTGTGGGACACACTGAAGGCATATTTAAGGGGTTTACTTATACAGAAAGTGTCAAAAATTAAAAAAACGTCCCGGGACTGGGAGGAGCGGTTTAAGAGGGAATTAATTGTTGCGGAAAAAGAATATATAAACGAACCTTCCCTTGAAAAACAGAGAGTGTGGGAAAATAAACAAAAAAGATACCAAGACATAATAATTAGGAAAGTAGAAAATAAAAGGATATTCCAGAACCAAGTCATGCATGGGGAAGGGGAAAAAGTAGGGAAGATTCTGGCCCGTATAGTTAGGTCCGGCTCCCCCCCATCCGTGGTCCCGGTTATTAAGACCTTGACAGGTGAGACAACATCTCGGTTGGAAACGATTACGGAGACGTTTGAAGAATATTATAAGAGGTTATATAAATCTAGTGGGACCAGGGATGGGGGGGAAATGGACAAATTTTTTCAAAATATTGAGATACCAACACTGGGAGAGGTGGATGTTGAGGAATTAGAAAGACCAATCACTATAGAAGAGATTAAAACAGCAGTGTCAGAAATGGCTAACCATAAATCACCAGGTCCCGACGGCCTCCCAGTTGAGATTTATAAACAGTATGGGGAGGTACTATTTCAGGAACTGTTGGAAGTCTTCAACTGGGCAAAAGAGCAAGGGAGGTTACCCACTTCAATGACAGAAGCCACAATAATAGTGTTACACAAAGAGGGGAAAGATCCCCTGGACCCTGGGTCATATAGACCTATATCATTGCTCTGTGCAGACGTCAAAATCTTAGCAAAAATTTTGGCCACTAGAGTTAAGAAAGTGATCCATAAAATAGTCCACCCAGACCAGACAGGATTTATACCCCATCGAACAACTAGCATGAACATTAGGAGAGTTTTTCTAAACTTACAGATCCCCACGGAAAACAGAGGCTCGAGAGCAATGCTTCTGTTAGATGTGGTAAAAGCATTCGACAGCGTAGAATGGGAATATGTCTGGAGAGCACTAAAGGAATGTGGGTTTGGTTCCTCATTCATAAATTGGGTTAAAGTATTGTATAATGAACCGAGCGCAAAAGTCAAAGTCAATAACAATTATTCAACTGGGTTTAAGTTAGAGAGGGGATCAAGGCAGGGGTGCCCCCTGTCCCCCATGATTTTCGCCCTAGCCATGGAGCCATTAGCTATAACAGTAAGGCAGGATAGGAAGATAGTGGGGTTTCAGAGGGAGGATGGTGAAGAGCGGATCGCACTGTACGCGGACGATGTCCTCATATTTATGGGAGACACAGAGGGATCTCTGAATCAAGTAATGGACATATTCTCAAGATTTGGGAAGATCTCGGGATTGTCCATAAATTGGGGAAAATCAGTTCTATTACCATTGGATTCAGATAGTACAGATGCCCCCTCAAATGACAACAGGTTAGGAACAACAACACTAACAAAATATCTAGGTATCAAGATCACCAAGGACCCAGAGAGCTACTTAGATAATAATCTAGCCCCGCTATTAAAGAAATTTAAAGATAAGGTCGAAATATGGAAGGATCTCCCGCTATCAGTAGCGGGGAGGTGCAATTTAATTAAAATGTTATGGCTTCCCCAATTGTTGTACATAATGCAGAACTCCCCAGTATGGATAAGCAGGAGATGGTTTGATAAAATAGAAACAATATTTAGAGCCCTTATATGGAAAGGAGGAACCCCTAGGATAAGATTGCAGACCCTTCAATTACCCACACGGGAAGGGGGAATGGCAGTTCCACATCTACGCAGCTATTTCTTGGCAGCCCAGATGCAGTATATGGGAGGAGATAGCAAGGAGAAGTTGATTATTAAGGGAGCCCCCCATAAGACCGTAATAGAAACTCTGGAAGCAGACTCCTTTATATACAATACCCCTACGGTCAAATTAATAAAAAAAGTTTGGAGAACCGTTAAAACGCTGTTGAGAATAAATGATTGGATTAAACACACCCCCCTGTGGAACAATAAGAATCTACAAGAACTGCAAGAAATAGGAACAATTAAAATCTGGGAAAAGAGAGGTATTGAGAAACTAGCTCAGCTATACAACCAGTCTATACTAAAATCCTTCGCTACTTTAAAAGAAGAATTTGGTATACCAGATAGCTCATTATATAATTACATACAAGTTAAACATGCCCTTAAGGCACAGTTTGGGGACCGGGGTCCCTCCTGGAACGAGTCTGCCGTGCTTCAGAAACTGGGAAACCAAGAGGGCCATGGGGGGACCATAACTGAAATATACCCACACATATGTAAAAACAGCATAGAGGCCCCAGAAAAACTTAAAAGTAGAGGAAAATGGGAGAGGGAGTTGGGCGCATTTTCAGATGGGCAGTGGAGGGAGATATTAGCAGGAGGGCATCGGGTATCGATCTCCCCAGCCCAAAGGATCTCACATCTAATGGTACTCCATAGGACATATTATACTCCCAAAAGGTTATTTGAGGTTGGGAGGAGAACGGATGCCAACTGCCCTAGATGCCAGCACGAAGGGGACTTGCTGCATATGTTATGGAAATGCCCGAAATTATTCAGGTACTGGTCAGAGATTATAGAAACTCTTAATAAAGTTCTCTCCCTAGAACTTAAAATGGATCCGAAACTATGTATTTTGGGGGTAGGAGAGGATTTGGTCATTGGAACCTATAAAATCACAATAGTCCAGAGATGCCTTTTTCAGGCGAGGAAGTTAATAGCTCAAAGATGGCAGGCAAAAACTCCCCCACAGAAAAACGACTGGTGTAAAACAGTGACTGAAACAATGTGGAAGGAAAAGGCAGTGTATATAAAAAGGGGGAACTTAAAAACATTTAAAAAACTTTGGAGTCCATGGCTGGAGGAAGTGGGATATTTGCTATAGTAGAACAAGGAGTTAATTCCCGTATGATATAGGAATGCAAAACGTGTTGTAAGATGAGGGGGGGAGGGCGGAGGGGGGGGGGAGTAAGGGAAGGGGGTAAGGTTATATGGAATAATAAAGCGCGTTCTGGTACGGGATCCTTTTTAATATACACTCAAGAGTAGAGGTTTGAAATAGGAATGTATTATTGTATTAATATATGTACTGAGTTGTATTTTGTATAAGCATAAATAAAAATGATTGAATTTAAAAAAAAGAAATGGGTTTAATATTTTGCTATGTATATTTATAAACAATATTCCACATGTAGAAATATAATTATATGCATATTCTCATTAGAAATAGGTTTAATATGTTTCTATGTATATTTTTAAACAATATTCCACCAATAATCCCCATGTAGAAAAATAATTATATGCATTTTCTCATCAGAAATGAGTTTAATATGTTGCTATGTATATTTTTAAACAATATTCCACAAATAATCCCCATGTAGAAAAATAATTATATGCATTTTCTCATCAGAAATGGGTTTAATATGTTGCTATGTATATTTTTAAACAATATTCCACAAATAATCCCCATGTAGAAAAATAATTATATGCATTTTCTCATCAGAAATGGGTTTAATATGTTGCTATGTATATTTATAAACAATATTCCACCAATAATCCACATGTGGAAATATAATTATATGCATATTCTCATTAGAAATGGGTTTAATATGTTGCTATATATATTTTTACACAATATTCCACCAATAATTCCCATGTAGAAAAATAATTATATGCATATTCTCATCAGAAATGGGTTTAATATGCTGCTATGTATATTCATAAACAATATTCCACCAATAATCCCCATGTAGAAAAATAATTATATACATATTTATATCAGAAATAGGTTTAATATATTCCTATGTATGTGTAACTACAATATTCCACCCATAATCCCTATGTAGAAAAAGTATATGCATATTATTATTGTTAATTAAATATGTTCATTGTTGGGTGTTAACATGATATTCCTCCAATAATCCCCATGAGCAATAATAATTCTTCCCATATTCCCATCAAAAACAGGTAAAATGTAATTTTTATATTACTTCTGTATCCTGTTGTACAGCTGCATATATATCAGCAACTGCTGTACAGCTGCATATATATCAGCAAGTGAAGAGTTAAACATTAGCAACTGCTTCTTGCAACATTGTATCAAGCACTGCAGTAAAGAATAACATATTTTGAGAAACAACAGAGTCATTACCATATATATGTGTATATGGTACACTGACATCTAGTGAGAGTTCTCAGTATTGCAGCCAATAATCCAATCATCCCATCATCCCAATATGCAGTTTAGTACGTCCCGTGCTTGATACAATGTTGCAAGAAGCAGTTGCTAATGTTTAACTCTTCACTTGCTGATATATATGCAGCTGTACAACAGTTGCTGATATATATGCAGCTGTACAAAAGGATACAGAAGTAATTTAAAAATTACATTTGACCTATTTTTAATGGGAATATGGGTAGAATTATTATTGCTCATGGGGATTATTGGAGGAATATCATGTTAACACCCGACAATGAACATATTTAATTAACAATAATAATATGCATATACTTTTTCTACATAGGGATTATGGGTGGAATATTGTAGTTACACATACATAGGAATATATTAAACCTATTTCTGATATAAATATGTATATAATTATTTTTCTACATGGGGATTATTGGTGGAATATTGTTTATAAATATACATAGCAGCATATTAAACCCATTTCTGATGAGAATATGCATATCATTATTTTTCTACATTGGGATTATTGGTGGAATATTGTTTATAAATATACATAGCAACATATTAAACCCATTTCTGATGAGAAAATGCATATCATTATTTTTCTACATGGGGATTATTGGTGGAATATTGTTTAAAAATATACATAGCAACATATTAAACCCATTTCCAATGAGAATATGCATATAATTATATTTCTACATATGGATTATTGGTGGAATATTGTTTATAAATATACATAGCAAAATATTAAACCCATTTCTGATGAGAATATGCATATAATGATTTTTCTACATGGGGATTATTGGTGGAATATTGCTTATAAATATACATAGCAACATATTTAACCCATTTATGATATGAAGATGCATGTAATTATTTTTCTACATGGGGATTATTGGTGGAATATTGTTTATAAATATACATAGCAACATATTAAACCCATTTCTGATGAGAATATACATATAATTATTTTTCTACATGGGGATTATTGGTGGAATATTGTTTATAAATATACATAGCAACATATTATTATTATTATTATTATACAATATTTATATAGCGCCAACAGTTTACGTAGCGCTTTACAACTTGAGGGTAGACAGTACAAATACAATACAATTTGATACAGTAGGAATCAGAGGGCCCTGCTCCTTAGAGCTTACAATCTAAGAGGGAAGGTCAAGAGATACAAGAGGTAATAACTGTGGGTGATGTGCTGATTGAGAAGATAAATGTACAGTTGTTAGGTGGGGGCCAGATAGGCTTCTCTGAAGAGATGAGTTTTCAGGGATCGTCTGAAAGTGGATAAAGTAGGAGAAAATCGGACGGATTGGGGTAGAGCATTCCAGAGGATGGGGGAGGCTCTGGAGAAGTCCTGGAGGCGAGCATGGGATGAGGTGACAAGGGAGTTTGAGAGCAGGAGGTCTTGGGAGGAGCGAAGAGAACGATTAGGTTGGTATTTTGTGACTAGGTTAGAGATGTAGCTAGGGGCCAGGTTGTGGATGGCTTTGTAAGTTATAGTTAGTATCTTGAATTTAATTCGGTGACTGAGTGGCAGCCAATGGAGGGATTGGCAGAGGGGTGTAGCAGACGCTGAGCGGTTTGTGTGGTGGATGAGCCTGGCCGCAGCGTTCATGATGGACTGAAGTGGGGATAGCCTATTTAGAGGTAAACCAATGAGGAGGGAGTTGCAGTAGTCAAGGCGGGAGATGACCAGGGAGTGGATTAGAAGCTTTGTGGTGTCATTGGTTAGGAAGGGGCGTATCTTGGAGATGTTGCGAAGACAGAGGCGGCAAGCTTTGGATAGTGATAGAATGTGGGGTCGAAAGGTTAGTTCAGAGTCCAGGATTACACCTAGGACCTTGGCGTGGGGAGATGGGTTGATAGTTGAGCCGTTGATCTTGACAGGGAGATCAGGGGAAGTGGCACCTGAGGGAGGAAATATCATGAGCTCGGTTTTGGATAGGTTGAGTTTGAGAAAGTGATGTGACATCCAGGCTGATATGTCTGCTAGTAAGTTGGTAATGCGTGAGGAGACAGATGGAGAGAGCTGGGGGGTGGAGAGATAGATTTGGGTGTCATCAGCGTAGAGATGATATTTAAAGCCGTGGGAGGCAATCAACTGACCCAAGGAGGTGGTGTAGATTGAGAAAAGGAGAGGTCCGAGAACAGAACCTTGGGGGACCCCAACGGAAAAAGGAAGAGGAGAGGAGGAAGTAGAGTTGTAAGTGACACTGAAGGAGCGGTGGGATAGGTAGGATGAGAACCAGCGAAGAGTACAGTCACGGAGACCAAAGGAGTGGAGTTTTTTGAGGAGGAGGGGGTGGTCCACTGTGTCAAAGGCAGCAGAGAGATCCAGGAGAAGTAGTACAGAATAGTGTCCATTGGCTTTAGCCATTAGTAGGTCATTTGAGAGTTTAAGGAGAGCAGTTTCCGTGGAGTGTTGAGGGCGAAAACCGGACTGAAGGGGATCAAGAAGTTTATTCATGGTCAGATGGTCGCTTAGTCGGTTGTAGACCAGTCTTTCAAGAAGTTTGGAGGAGAAGGAGAGTAAGGAGATGGGACGTAAGTTGTTGAGACTGGTGGGATCCAGTGAGGGCTTTTTTAGTATGGGGGTGACTAGCGCATGTTTTAGAGAGTTTGGGAAGATGCCACAAGAGAGGGGGAGGTTGAAAATGTGAGTTAGAGAGCGTAGAATCGAGTCAGAGGGTGAGCGTAGCATTTGAGAGGGAACAGGATCCAGGGGATAAGTGGTTAGATGAGTGCTAGATAAAAGTTTAGCAACCTCAGTAGTAGTAGCAGGGTTGAATGAGGGAAGTAATGATTGTATCTGTGGACATGGGGTGTTGCATGGGGGAGGTTTTTGCGCATTGGCGATCTCCTCGTGAATTGTATCAATCTTAGTTTTGAAGTGATTGGCAATCTCCTGGGCAGTGAGTGAGTTGGTGGGTGGAGGCAGTGGAGGACAGAGTAGAGTGTTGAAGGTAGAGAAGAGTTGACGTGGACTGGATGAGAAGGTGTTGATGAGTGTGATAAAGTAGGTCTGTTTGGCAGTGTGAAGGCAGGAGTAGTATTTTAGGAGGGCAGATTTATATTGTGTGAAGTCTTCCTGGCTCTTAGTCTTATGCCACAGGCGCTCAAGAGCGCGGCTACGTTTTCTGAGACTTCTGGTGTCATCTGTTTGCCAGGGTTGTAGCAGTCGGGGCCTAATTCTGCGTGTAGTGAGGGGGGCCAGCTTGTCTAGGGAGGAAGACAGTGAGCTGTTGTAGATGAAAGTAGCTAGGTTGGGGCAGGACAGGGGGGAGATTTTGTCATAGAGGTGATCAGTAGCAGAGTAGAGAAGAGAAGGGTTGAGGTGGCGAAGGTTTCTGCGTGTAACTGTTAGGCGGTTGGAGGGAGAAGAGGTGGAAGACAAGGAGAGAGCAAAAGTAATAAGGTGGTGATCAGAGAGTGGGAGTGGATTGCTGGAAAGGTTGCACGGAGTGCACAGATAGGAGAAGGCAAGGTCAAGGGTGTTGCCATTGGAGTGGGTAGGAGCCTGTATCCATTGCTTCAGGTCAAGCGATGAGGTTAGACTGAGAAGTTTAGAAGTAATAGTAGTGTTAGTGTTGACAGGGATGTTGAAGTCCCCAAGAATAATTGTGGGGATTTCAGAAGAGAGAAAGTAGGGTAGCCAGGCAGAGAAGTCATCAAGAAAGGCTGATACCGGCCCAGGGGGCCGGTAGATGACAGCAATTCTTAGAGAAATGGGAGAGAAAAGACAAATGCAGTGTGCCTCAAAAGAGGAGAGTGTCAGAGAGGGCGGTGGGTGAAGAACCTGATAGGTGCTGCATGGGGCTAGAAGGATTCCCACTCCACCTCCCTTCCGTCCACTTGGTCTGGGGGAGTGAGTCCAGAGAAGGCCCCCATGGGAGAGGGAAGCAGGAGAAATAGTATCCGATTCATGAAGCCAGGTTTCAGTAATGGCAAGTAGGTTAAAGGAATTTGTGATGAAGAGGTCGTGGAGGGCGGTGAGTTTGTTGCAGACAGAACATGCATTCCACAAGGCACAGGAAAAGGGGGGGCTGGTTTTGGAAAGAGGAATAGAGACCAAGTTCTGTGGGTTGCGGCTCCTGCCAGAGGGTGTAGGGGGATGGGAGCGTTGGGCAAAGACAGATGATGGTGGCCCAGGGTTTGGGGATATGTCACCAGAGATTAGGAGAAGCAGGAGGGTGAGGGAGGTAATGTGCGACTGTGATTTATGTGAAGGGGCATGTCTCAGAGTACTGGAGGTTTTATCAGTGTATGGATGTAGAATGAGCGAGAGTTGGTAGGAGCAGTAGTAGGGGGAAGACAGAAGGCAGGGTGATATGTATAAGCAGGCGGGTGGAGAGGGGGGGTGAAGGTAAGAGAGTTTGAGGAGAGAGGAGAGGAGTGTCAGAAGCAGTGGTAGAGAGTGCATGTTACAGAGTGGAAGGAGAGCTTAATAGAGACAGGGTCACCTGCAGTCTGTTAGCTGCTTTCCAGTGCAGATTGCTGTATTTATTTGCTTCGTGCAATCGCTGAAGTGCAGAGATTGAAGTGCATATCACTTGTAGAAAGAATCACTTAGAGATAGAAGCCTTAATGATAGAAGCCACTGCAATGTGCTCCCCCAGCAATGTGCTGACCCCTTAAGGATGCTCAAATTTATACTGTTATAAGGGTGGGGTTGAAGTTCGCTAATTAATCATGAGTGAATATAAGAATGCCAAGACAAGATCAACTCATAAAACTTAGGTAAGACAGACCAGAAAAACAAATAATGTCATGGTTGCTCGCACAGGGCAACAGATAGAGAAGGACACATACCAGAGACACACACACACACAGAGACAGCAGGCAGATCCCAGTTTCAGTTAACGGTGGAAGATGTGGATGAGCTGACACATACCAGAGACACACACACACAGAGACAGCAGGCAGATCCCAGTTTCAGTTAACGGTGGAAGATGTGGATGAGCTGACACATACCAGAGACACACACACACAGAGACAGCAGGCAGATCCCAGTTTCAGTTAACGGTGGAAGATGTGGATGAGCTGACACATACCAGAGACACACACACACACACAGAGACAGCAGGCAGATCCCAGTTTCAGTTAACGGTGGAAGATGTGGATGAGCTGACACATACCAGAGACACACACACAGAGACAGCAGGCAGATCCCAGTTTCAGTTAACGGTGGAAGATGTGGATGAGCTGACACATACATGGGAGTTACAGAGCTGAGGGTTCATATTAAACCCATTTCCAATGAGAATATGCATATTATATTTCTACATGGGGATTATTGGTGGAATATTGTTTATAAATATACATAGCAACATATTAACCCATTTCTACAGAGAATATGCATATAATGATTTTTCTACATGTGGATTATTGGTGGAATATTGTTTATAAATATACATAGCAACATATTAAACCCATTTCTGATGAGAATATGCATAGAATTATAATTCTACCTGGGGGTTATTGGTGGAATATTGTTTATAAATATACATAGCAACATATTAAACCCATTTCTAAAGAGAATATGCATATAATTATTTTTCTGCATGGGGATTATTGGTGGAATATTGTTTATAAATATACATAGCAACATATTAAACCCATTTATGATATGAAGATACATGTAATTATTTTTCTACATGAGGATTATTGCTGGAATATTGTTTATAAATATACATAGCAACATATTAAACCCATTTCGGATAAGAATATGCATATAGTTATATTTCTACATGGGGATTATTGGTGGAATATTGTTTATAAATATACATAGCAACATATTAAACACATTTATGATATGAATATGCATGTAATTATTTTTCTGCATGGGGATTATTGGTGGAATATTGTTTAAAAATATACATAGCAACATATTAAACCCATTTCCAATGAGAATATGCATATAATTATATTTCTACATGTGGATTATTGGGGGAATATTGTTTATAAATATACATAGCAACATATTAAACCAATTTCTAAAGAGAATATGCATATAACGATTTTTCTACATGGGGATTATTGGTGGAATATTGTTTATTAATATACATAGCAACATATTAAGCCAATTTCTAAAGAGAATATGCATATCATTATTTTTCTACATGGGGATTATTGGTGGAATATTGTTTAAAAATATACATAGCAACATATTAAACCCATTTCTAATGAGAATATGCATATAATTATAATTCTACATGGGGATTATTGGTGGAATATTGCTTATGAATATACATAGCAACATTTTTAACCCATTTATGATATGAAGATGCATGTAATTATTTTTCTACATGGGGATTATTGTTGGAATATTGTTTATAAATATACATAGCAACATATTAAACCCATTTCTGATGAGAATATGCATAAAATTATATATCTACATGGGGATTATTGGTGGAATATTGTTTAAAAATATACATAGCAACATATTAAACCCATTTCTAAAGAGAATATGCATATAATGATTTTTCTACATGGGGATTATTGGTGGAATATTGTTTATAAATATACATAGCAACATATTAAACCCATTTCTCATGAGAATATGCATATAATTATAATTCTACATGGGGATTATTGGTGGAATATTGCTTATAAATATACATAGCAACATATTAATACCATTTCTGATGAGAATATGCATATAATTATTTTTCTACATGGGGATTATTGGTGGAATATTGCTTATAAATATACATAGCAACATATTAATACCATTTCTGATGAGAATATGCATATAATTATTTTTCTACATGGGGATTATTGGTGGGATATTGTTCATAAATTTACATAGCAACATATTAAACCCATTTCTGATGAGAAAATGCATATAATTATTATTCAACATGGAGATTATTGGTGGAATATTGTTTCTAAATATACATAGCAACATATTAAACCCATTTATGATATGAAGATGCATGTAATTATTTTTCTACATGGGGATTATTGGTGGAATATTGTTTATAAATATACATAGCAACATATTAAACCCATTTCTAATGAGAATGTGCATATAATCATATTTCTACATGGGGATTATTGGAGGAATATTGTTTATAAATATACATAGCTACATATTAAACACATTTATGATATGAATATGCATGTAATTATTTTTCTACATGGGGATTATTGGTGGAATATTGTTTATAAATATACATAGCAACATATTAAAACCATTTCTGATGAGAATATGCATACAATTATTTTTCTACATGGGGATTATTGGTGGAATATTGTTTAAAAATATACATAGCAACATATTAAACCAGTTTCCAATGAGAATATGCATAAAATTATATTTCTACATGGGGATTATTGGTGGAATATTGTTTATAAATATACATAGCAACATATTAAACCCATTTCTAAAGAGAATATGCATATAATGATTTTTCTACATGGGGATTATTGGTGGAATATTGTTTATAAATATACATAGCAACATATTAAACCCATTTCTGATGAGAATATGCATATAATTATAATTCTACATGGGGATTATTGGAGGAATATTGCTTATAAATATACATAGCAACATATTAATACCATTTCTGATGAGAATATGCATATAATTATTTTTCTACATGGAGATTATTGGTGGAATATTGTTCATAAATTTACATAGCAACATATTAAACCCATTTCTGATGAGAAAATGCATATAATTATTTTTCAACATGGAGATTATTGGTGGAATATTGTTTATAAATATACATAGCAACATATTAAACACATTTATGATATGAATATGCATGTAATTATTTTTCTACATGGGGATTATTGGTGGAATATTGTTTAAAAATATACATAGCAACATATTAAACCCATTTCCAATGAGAATATGCATATAATTATATTTCTACATGTGGATTATTGGGGGAATATTGTTTATAAATATACATAGCAACATATTAAACCAATTTCTAAAGAGAATATGCATATAACGATTTTTCTACATGGGGATTATTGGTGGAATATTGTTTATAAATATACATAGCAACATATTAAACCCATTTCTAAAGAGAATATGCATATCATTATTTTTCTACATGGGGATTATTGGTGGAATATTGCTTAAAAATATACATAGCAACATATTAAACCCATTTCTAATGAGAATATGCATATAATTATAATTCTACATGGGGATTATTGGTGGAATATTGCTTATAAATATACATAGCAACATTTTTAACCCATTTATGATATGAAGATGCATGTAATTATTTTTCTACATGGGGATTATTGGTGGAATATTGTTTATAAATATACATAGCAACATATTAAACCCATTTCTGATGAGAATATGCATATAATTATTTTTCTACATGGGGATTATTGGTGGAATATTGTTTAAAAATATACATAGCAACATATTAAACCCATTTCCAATGAGAATATGCATATAATTATATTTCTATATGGGGATTATTGGTGGAATATTGATTATAAATATACATAGCAACATATTAAACCCATTTCTAAAGAGAATATGCATATAATGATTTTTCTACATGGGGATTATTGGTGGAATATTGTTTATAAATATACATAGCAACATATTAAACCCATTTCTGATGAGAATATGCATATAATTACAATTCTACATGGGGATTATTGGTGGAATATTGCTTATAAATATACATAGCAACATATTAATACCATTTCTGATGAGAATATGCATATAATTATTTTTCTACATGGGGATTATTGGTGGAATATTGCTTATAAATATACATAGCAACATATTAATACCATTTCTGATGAGAATATGCATATAATTATTTTTCTACATGGGGATTATTGGTGGAATATTGTTCATAAATTTACATAGCAACATATTAAACCCATTTCTAAAGAGAATATGCATATCATTATTTTTCTACATGGGGATTATTGGTGGAATATTGCTTAAAAATATACATAGCAACATATTAAACCCATTTATGATATGAAGATGCATGTAATTATTTTTCTACATGGGGATTATTGGTGGAATATTGTTTATAAATATACATAGCAACATATTAAACCCATTTCTAATGAGAATGTGCATATAATCATATTTCTACATGGGGATTATTGGTGGAATATTGTTTATAAATATACATAGCTACATATTAAACACATTTATGATATGAATATGCATGTAATTATTTTTCTACGTGGGGATTATTGGTGGAATATTGTTTAAAAATATACATAGCAACATATTAAACCCATTTCCAATGAGAATATGCATATAATTATATTTCTACATGTGGATTATTGGGGGAATATTGTTTATAAATATACATAGCAACATATTAAACCAATTTCTAAAGAGAATATGCATATAACGATTTTTCTACATGGGGATTATTGGTGGAATATTGTTTATAAATATACATAGCAACATATTAAACCCATTTCTAAAGAGAATATACATATAATGATTTTTCTACATGGGGATTATTGGTGGAATATTGTTTATAAATATACATAGCAACATATTAAACCCATTTCTGATGAGAATATGCATATAATTATAATTCTACATGGGGATTATTGGTGGAATATTGTTCATAAATTTACATAGCAACATATTAAACCCATTTCTGATGAGAAAATGCATATAATTATTTTTCAACATGGAGATTATTGGTGGAATATTGTTTATAAATATACATAGCAACATATTAAACACATTTATGATATGAATATGCATGTAATTATTTTTCTACGTGGGGATTATTGGTGGAATATTGTTTAAAAATATACATAGCAACATATTAAACCCATTTCCAATGAGAATATGCATATAATTATATTTCTACATGTGGATTATTGGGGGAATATTGTTTATAAATATACATAGCAACATATTAAACCAATTTCTAAAGAGAATATGCATATAACGATTTTTCTACATGGGGATTATTGGTGGAATATTGTTTATAAATATACATAGCAACATATTAAACCCATTTCTAAAGAGAATATGCATATCATTATTTTTCTACATGGGGATTATTGGTGGAATATTGTTTAAAAATATACATAGCAACATATTAAACCCATTTCTAATGAGAATATGCATATAATTATAATTCTACATGGGGATTATTGGTGGAATATTGCTTACAAATATACATAGCAAGATTTTTAACCCATTTATGATATGAAGATGCATGTAATTATTTTTCTACATGGGGATTATTGGTGGAATATTGTTTATAAATATACATAGCAACATATTAAACCAATTTCTGATTAGAATATGCATATAATTATTTTTCTACATGGGGATTATTGGTGGAATATTGTTTAAAAATATACATAGCAACATATTAAACCCATTTCCAATGAGAATATGCATATAATTATATTTCTACATGGGGATTATTGGTGGAATATTGATTATAAATATACATAGCAACATATTAAACCCATTTCTAAAGAGAATATGCATATAATGATTTTTCTACATGGGGATTATTGGTGGAATATTGTTTATAAATATACATAGCAACATATTAAACCCATTTCTGATGAGAATATGCATACAATTATAATTCTACATGGGGATTATTGGTGGAATATTGCTTATAAATATACATAGCAACATATTAATACCATTTCTGATGAGAATATGCATATAATTATTTTTCTACATGGGGATTATTGGTGGAATATTGTTCATAAATTTACATAGCAACATATTAAACCCATTTCTGATGAGAAAATGCATATAATTATTTTTCAACATGGAGATTATTGGTGGAATATTGTTTATAAATATACATAGCAACATATTAAACCCATTTATGATATGAAGATGCATGTAATTATTTTTCTACATGGGGATTATTGGTGGAATATTGTTTATAAATATACATAGCAACATATTAAACCCATTTCTAATGAGAATATGCATATAATCATATTTCTACATGGGGATTATTGGTGGAATATTGTTTATAAATATACATAGCTACATATTAAACACATTTATGATATGAATATGCATGTAATTATTTTTCTACATGGGGATTATTGGTGGAATATTGTTTATAAATATACATAGCAACATATTAAAACCATTTCTGATGAGAATATGCATACAATTATTTTTCTACATGGGGATTATTGGTGGAATATTGTTTAAAAATATACATAGCAACATATTAAACCAGTTTCCAATGAGAATATACATAAAATTATATTTCTACATGGGGATTATTGGTGGAATATTCTTTATAAATATACATAGCAACACATTAAACCCATTTCTAAAGAGAATATGCATATAATGATTTTTCTACATGGGGATTATTGGTGGAATATTGTTTATAAATATACATAGCAACATATTAAACCCATTTCTGATGAGAATATGCATATAATTATAATTCTACATGGGGATTATTGGTGGAATATTGCTTATAAATATACATAGCAACATATTAATACCATTTCTGATGAGAATATGCATATAATTATTTTTCTACATGGAGATTATTGGTGGAATATTGTTCATAAATTTACATAGCAACATATTAAACCCATTTCTGATGAGAAAATGCATATAATTATTTTTCAACATGGAGATTATTGGTGGAATATTGTTTATAAATATACATAGCAACATATTAAACCCATTTCTAATGAGAATATGCATATAATTATAATTCTACATGGGGATTATTGGTGGAATATTACTTATAAATATACATAGCAACATTTTTAACCCATTTATGATATGAAGATGCATGTAATTATTTTTCTACATGGGGATTATTGGTGGAATATTGTTTATAAATATACATAGCAACATATTAAACCCATTTCTGATGAGAATATGCATATAATTATTTTTCTACATGGGGATTATTGGTGGAATATTGTTTAAAAATATACATAGCAACATATTAAACACATTTCCAATGAGAATATGCATATAATTATATTTCTACATGGTGATTATTGGTGGAATATTGATTATAAATATACATAGCAACATATTAAACCCATTTCTAAAGAGAATATGCATATAATGATTTTTCTACATGGGGATTATTGGTGGAATATTGTTTATAAATATACATAGCAACATATTAAACCCATTTCTGATGAGAATATGCATATAATTATAATTCTACATGGGGATTATTGGTGGAATATTGCTTATAAATATACATAGCAACATATTAATACCATTTCTGATGAGAATATGCATATAATTATTTTTCTACATGGGGATTATTGGTGGAATATTGTTCATAAATTTACATAGCAACATATTAAACCCATTTCTGATGAGAAAATGCATATAATTATTTTTCAACATGGAGATTATTGGTGGAATATTGTTTATAAATATACATAGCAACATATTAAACCCATTTATGATATGAAGATGCATGTAATTATTTTTCTACATGGGGATTATTGGTGGAATATTGTTTATAAATATACATAGCAACATATTAAACCCATTTCTAATGAGAATATGCATATAATTATATTTCTACATGGGGATTATTGGTGGAATATTGTTTATAAATATACATAGCTACATATTAAACACATTTATGATATGAATATGCATGTAATTATTTTTATACATGGGGATTATTGGTGGAATATTGTTTATAAATATACATAGCAACATATTAAACCCATTTCTGATGAGAATATGCATTCAATTATTTTTCTACATGGGGATTATTGGTGGAATATGGTTTAAAAATATACATAGCAACATATTAAACCAGTTTCCAATGAGAATATGCATATAATTATATTTCTACATGTGGATTATTGGTGGTATATAGTTTATAAATATACATAGCAACATATTAAACCCATTTCTAAAGGGAATATGCATATAATGATTTTTCTACATGGGGATTATTGGTGGAATATTGTTTATAAATATACATAACAACATATTAAACCCATTTCCATTGAGAATATGCATATAATTATATTTCTACATGTGGATTATTGGTGGAATATTGTTTATAAATATACATAGCAACATATTAAACCCATTTCTAAAGAGAATATGCATCTAATTATTTTTCTACATGGGGATTATTGGTGGAATATTGTTTATAAATATACATAGCAACATATTAAACCCATTTCTGATGAGAATATGCATATAATTATAATTCTACATGGGGATTATTGGTGGAATATTGCTTATAAATATACATAGCAACATATTAATACCATTTCTGATGAGAATATGCATATAATTATTTTTCTACATGGGAATTATTGGTGGAATATTGTTCATAAATTTACATAGCAACATATTAAACCCATTTCTGATGAGAAAATGCATATAATTATTTTTCAACATGGGGATTATTGGTGGAATATTGTTTATAAATATACATAGCAACATATTAAACCCATTTATGATATGAAGATGCATGTAATTATTTTTCTACATGGGGATTATTGGTGGAATATTGTTTATAAATATACATAGCAACATATTAAACCCATTTCTAATGAGAATATGCATATAATTATATTTCTACATGGGGATTATTGGTGGAATATTGTTTATAAATATACATAGCAACATATTAAACACATTTATGATATGAATACGCATGTAATTATTTTTCTACATGGGGATTATTGGTGGAATATTGTTTAAAAATATACATAGCAACATATTAAACCCATTTCTAATGAGAATATGCATATAATTATATTTTTACATGGGGATTATTGGTGGAATATTGTTTATAAATATAAATAGCAACATATTAAACCCATTTATGATATGAATATGCATGTAATTATTTTTCTACATGGGGATTATTGGTGGAATATTGTTTATAAATATACATAGCAACATATTAAACCCATTTCCGATGAGAATATGCATATAATTATTTTTCTACATGTGGATTATTGTGGGAATATTTTTTATAAATATACATAGCAACATATTAAACCAATTTCTAAAGAGAATATGCATATAATGATTTTTCTACATGGGGATTATTGGTGGAATATTGTTTATAAATATACATAGCAACATATTAAACCCATTTCTAAAGAGAATATGTATATCATTATTTTTCTACATGGGGATTATTGGTGGAATATTGTTTAAAAATATACATAGCAACATATTAAACCCATTTCTAATGAGAATATGCATATAATTATAAGTCTACATGGGGATTATTGGTGGAATATTGCTTATAAATATACATAGTAACATATTTAACCCATTTATGATATGAAGATGCATGTAATTATTTTTCTACATGGGGATTATTGGTGGAATATTGTTTATAAATATACATAGCAACATATTAAACCCATTTCTGATGAGAATATGCATATAATTATTTTTCTACATGGGGATTATTGGTGGAATATTGTTTAAAAATATACATAGCAACATATTAAACCCATTTCCAATGAGAATATGCATATAATTATATTTCTACATGTGGATTATTGGGGGAATATTGTTTATAAATATACATAGCAACATATTAAACCAATTTCTAAAGAGAATATGCATATAACGATTTTTCTACATGGGGATTATTGGTGGAATATTGTTTATAAATATACATAGCAACATATTAAACCAATTTCTAAAGAGAATATGCATATCATTATTTTTCTACATGGGGATTATTGGTGGAATATTGTTTAAAAATATACATAGCAACATATTAAACCCATTTCTAATGAGAATATGCATATAATTATAATTCTACATGGGGATTATTGGTGGAATATTGCTTATGAATATACATAGCAACATTTTTAACCCATTTATGATATGAAGATGCATGTAATTATTTTTCTACATGGGGATTATTGTTGGAATATTGTTTATAAATATACATAGCAACATATTAAACCCATTTCTGATGAGAATATGCATAAAATTATATATCTACATGGGGATTATTGGTGGAATATTGTTTAAAAATATACATAGCAACATATTAAACCCATTTCTAAAGATAATATGCATATAATGATTTTTCTACATGGGGATTATTGGTGGAATATTGTTTATAAATATACATAGCAACATATTAAACCCATTTCTCATGAGAATATGCATATAATTATAATTCTACATGGGGATTATTGGTGGAATATTGCTTATAAATATACATAGCAACATATTAATACCATTTCTGATGAGAATATGCATATAATTATTTTTCTACATGGGGATTATTGGTGGAATATTGCTTATAAATATACATAGCAACATATTAATACCATTTCTGATGAGAATATGCATATAATTATTTTTCTACATGGGGATTATTGGTGGAATATTGTTCATAAATTTACATAGCAACATATTAAACCCATTTCTGATGAGAAAATGCATATAATTATTATTCAACATGGAGATTATTGGTGGAATATTGTTTCTAAATATACATAGCAACATATTAAACCCATTTATGAAATGAAGATGCATGTAATTATTTTTCTACATGGGGGTTATTGGTGGAATATTGTTTATAAATATACATAGCAACATATTAAACCCATTTCTAATGAGAATGTGCATATAATCATATTTCTACATGGGGATTATTGGAGGAATATTGTTTATAAATATACATAGCTACATATTAAACACATTTATGATATGAATATGCATGTAATTATTTTTCTACATGGGGATTATTGGTGGAATATTGTTTATAAATATACATAGCAACATATTAAAACCATTTCTGATGAGAATATGCATACAATTATTTTTCTACATGGGGATTATTGGTGGAATATTGTTTAAAAATATACATAGCAACATATTAAACCAGTTTCCAATGAGAATATGCATAAAATTATATTTCTACATGGGGATTATTGGTGGAATATTGTTTATAAATATACATAGCAACATATTAAACCCATTTCTAAAGAGAATATGCATATAATGATTTTTCTACATGGGGATTATTGGTGGAATATTGTTTATAAATATACATAGCAACATATTAAACCCATTTCTGATGAGAATATGCATATAATTATAATTCTACATGGGGATTATTGGAGGAATATTGCTTATAAATATACATAGCAACATATTAATACCATTTCTGATGAGAATATGCATATAATTATTTTTCTACATGGAGATTATTGGTGGAATATTGTTCATAAATTTACATAGCAACATATTAAACCCATTTCTGATGAGAAAATGCATATAATTATTTTTCAACATGGAGATTATTGGTGGAATATTGTTTATAAATATACATAGCAACATATTAAACACATTTATGATATGAATATGCATGTAATTATTTTTCTACATGGGGATTATTGGTGGAATATTGTTTAAAAATATACATAGCAACATATTAAACCCATTTCCAATGAGAATATGCATATAATTATATTTCTACATGTGGATTATTGGGGGAATATTGTTTATAAATATACATAGCAACATATTAAACCAATTTCTAAAGAGAATATGCATATAACGATTTTTCTACATGGGGATTATTGGTGGAATATTGTTTATAAATATACATAGCAACATATTAAACCCATTTCTAAAGAGAATATGCATATCATTATTTTTCTACATGGGGATTATTGGTGGAATATTGCTTAAAAATATACATAGCAACATATTAAACCCATTTCTAATGAGAATATGCATATAATTATAATTCTACATGGGGATTATTGGTGGAATATTGCTTATAAATATACATAGCAACATTTTTAACCCATTTATGATATGAAGATGCATGTAATTATTTTTCTACATGGGGATTATTGGTGGAATATTGTTTATAAATATACATAGCAACATATTAAACCCATTTCTGATGAGAATATGCATATAATTATTTTTCTACATGGGGATTATTGGTGGAATATTGTTTAAAAATATACATAGCAACATATTAAACCCATTTCCAATGAGAATATGCATATAATTATATTTCTATATGGGGATTATTGGTGGAATATTGATTATAAATATACATAGCAACATATTAAACCCATTTCTAAAGAGAATATGCATATAATGATTTTTCTACATGGGGATTATTGGTGGAATATTGTTTATAAATATACATAGCAACATATTAAACCCATTTCTGATGAGAATATGCATATAATTATAATTCTACATGGGGATTATTGGTGGAATATTGCTTATAAATATACATAGCAACATATTAATACCATTTCTGATGAGAATATGCATATAATTATTTTTCTACATGGGGATTATTGGTGGAATATTGTTCATAAATTTACATAGCAACATATTAAACCCATTTCTGATGAGAAAATGCATATAATTATTTTTCAACATGGAGATTATTGGTGGAATATTGTTTATAAATATACATAGCAACATATTAAACCCATTTATGATATGAAGATGCATGTAATTATTTTTCTACATGGGGATTATTGGTGGAATATTGTTTATAAATATACATAGCAACATATTAAACCCATTTCTAATGAGAATATGCATATAATCATATTTCTACATGGGGATTATTGGTGGAATATTGTTTATAAATATACATAGCTACATATTAAACACATTTATGATATGAATATGCATGTAATTATTTTTCTACATGGGGATTATTGGTGGAATATTGTTTATAAATATACATAGCAACATATTAAAACCATTTCTGATGAGAATATGCATACAATTATTTTTCTACATGGGGATTATTGGTGGAATATTGTTTAAAAATATACATAGCAACATATTAAACCAGTTTCCAATGAGAATATACATAAAATTATATTTCTACATGGGGATTATTGGTGGAATATTCTTTATAAATATACATAGCAACACATTAAACCCATTTCTAAAGAGAATATGCATATAATGATTTTTCTACATGGGGATTATTGGTGGAATATTGTTTATAAATATACATAGCAACATATTAAACCCATTTCTGATGAGAATATGCATATAATTATAATTCTACATGGGGATTATTGGTGGAATATTGCTTATAAATATACATAGCAACATATTAATACCATTTCTGATGAGAATATGCATATAATTATTTTTCTACATGGAGATTATTGGTGGAATATTGTTCATAAATTTACATAGCAACATATTAAACCCATTTCTGATGAGAAAATGCATATAATTATTTTTCAACATGGAGATTATTGGTGGAATATTGTTTATAAATATACATAGCAACATATTAAACCCATTTCTAATGAGAATATGCATATAATTATAATTCTACATGGGGATTATTGGTGGAATATTACTTATAAATATACATAGCAACATTTTTAACCCATTTATGATATGAAGATGCATGTAATTATTTTTCTACATGGGGATTATTGGTGGAATATTGTTTATAAATATACATAGCAACATATTAAACCCATTTCTGATGAGAATATGCATATAATTATTTTTCTACATGGGGATTATTGGTGGAATATTGTTTAAAAATATACATAGCAACATATTAAACCCATTTCCAATGAGAATATGCATATAATTATATTTCTACATGGTGATTATTGGTGGAATATTGATTATAAATATACATAGCAACATATTAAACCCATTTCTAAAGAGAATATGCATATAATGATTTTTCTACATGGGGATTATTGGTGGAATATTGTTTATAAATATACATAGCAACATATTAAACCCATTTCTGATGAGAATATGCATATAATTATAATTCTACATGGGGATTATTGGTGGAATATTGCTTATAAATATACATAGCAACATATTAATACCATTTCTGATGAGAATATGCATATAATTATTTTTCTACATGGGGATTATTGGTGGAATATTGTTCATAAATTTACATAGCAACATATTAAACCCATTTCTGATGAGAAAATGCATATAATTATTTTTCAACATGGAGATTATTGGTGGAATATTTTTTATAAATATACATAGCAACATATTAAACCCATTTATGATATGAAGATGCATGTAATTATTTTTCTACATGGGGATTATTGGTGGAATATTGTTTATAAATATACATAGCAACATATTAAACCCATTTCTAATGAGAATATGCATATAATTATATTTCTACATGGGGATTATTGGTGGAATATTGTTTATAAATATACATAGCTACATATTAAACACATTTATGATATGAATATGCATCTAATTATTTTTATACATGGGGATTATTGGTGGAATATTGTTTATAAATATACATAGCAACATATTAAACCCATTTCTGATGAGAATATGCATACAATTATTTTTCTACATGGGGATTATTGGTGGAATATGGTTTAAAAATATACATAGCAACATATTAAACCAGTTTCCAATGAGAATATGCATATAATTATATTTCTACATGTGGATTATTGGTGGTATATAGTTTATAAATATACATAGCAACATATTAAACCCATTTCTAAAGGGAATATGCATATAATGATTTTTCTACATGGGGATTATTGGTGGAATATTGTTTATAAATATACATAACAACATATTAAACCCATTTCCATTGAGAATATGCATATAATTATATTTCTACATGTGGATTATTGGTGGAATATTGTTTATAAATATACATAGCAACATATTAAACCCATTTCTAAA
The DNA here is from genome assembly GCF_042186555.1 of Aquarana catesbeiana. Taxonomy (NCBI): domain Eukaryota; kingdom Metazoa; phylum Chordata; class Amphibia; order Anura; family Ranidae; genus Aquarana; species Aquarana catesbeiana. Next base: position 211,188,310 of record NC_133334.1, on the reverse strand, counting down.
GAGAATATGCATCTAATTATTTTTCTACATGGGGATTATTGGTGGAATATTGTTTATAAATATACATAGCAACATATTAAACCCATTTCTAAAGAGAATATGCATATCATTATTTTTCTACATGGGGATTATTGGTGGAATATTGCTTAAAAATATACATAGCAACATATTAAACCCATTTCTAATGAGAATATGCATATAATTATAATTCTACATGGGGATTATTGGTGGAATATTGCTTATAAATATACATAGCAACATTTTTAACCCATTTATGATATGAAGATGCATGTAATTATTTTTCTACATGGGGATTATTGGTGGAATATTGTTTATAAATATACATAGCAACATATTAAACCCATTTCTGATGAGAATATGCATATAATTATTTTTCTACATGGGGATTATTGGTGGAATATTGTTTAAAAATATACATAGCAACATATTAAACCCATTTCCAATGAGAATATTCATATAATTATATTTCTACATGTGGATTATTGGGGGAATATTGTTTATAAATATACATAGCAACATATTAAACCAATTTCTAAAGAGAATATGCATATAACGATTTTTCTACATGGGGATTATTGGTGGAATATTGTTTATAAATATACATAGCAACATATTAAACCAATTTCTAAAGAGAATATGCATATCATTATTTTTCTACATGGGGATTATTGGTGGAATATTGTTTAAAAATATACATAGCAACATATTAAACCCATTTCTAATGAGAATATGCATATAATTATAATTCTACATGGGGATTATTGGTGGAATATTGCTTATGAATATACATAGCAACATTTTTAACCCATTTATGATATGAAGATGCATGTAATTATTTTTCTACATGGGGATTATTGTTGGAATATTGTTTATAAATATACATAGCAACATATTAAACCCATTTCTGATGAGAATATGCATAAAATTATATATCTACATGGGGATTATTGGTGGAATATTGTTTAAAAATATACATAGCAACATATTAAACCCATTTCTAAAGAGAATATGCATATAATGATTTTTCTACATGGGGATTATTGGTGGAATATTGTTTATAAATATACATAGCAACATATTAAACCCATTTCTCATGAGAATATGCATATAATTATAATTCTACATGGGGATTATTGGTGGAATATTGCTTATAAATATACATAGCAACATATTAATACCATTTCTGATGAGAATATGCATATAATTATTTTTCTACATGGGGATTATTGGTGGAATATTGCTTATAAATATACATAGCAACATATTAATACCATTTCTGATGAGAATATGCATATAATTATTTTTCTACATGGGGATTATTGGTGGAATATTGTTCATAAATTTACATAGCAACATATTAAACCCATTTCTGATGAGAAAATGCATATAATTATTATTCAACATGGAGATTATTGGTGGAATATTGTTTCTAAATATACATAGCAACATATTAAACCCATTTATGAAATGAAGATGCATGTAATTATTTTTCTACATGGGGATTATTGGTGGAATATTGTTTATAAATATACATAGCAACATATTAAACCCATTTCTAATGAGAATGTGCATATAATCATATTTCTACATGGGGATTATTGGAGGAATATTGTTTATAAATATACATAGCTACATATTAAACACATTTATGATATGAATATGCATGTAATTATTTTTCTACATGGGGATTATTGGTGGAATATTGTTTATAAATATACATAGCAACATATTAAAACCATTTCTGATGAGAATATGCATACAATTATTTTTCTACATGGGGATTATTGGTGGAATATTGTTTAAAAATATACATAGCAACATATTAAACCAGTTTCCAATGAGAATATGCATAAAATTATATTTCTACATGGGGATTATTGGTGGAATATTGTTTATAAATATACATAGCAACATATTAAACCCATTTCTAAAGAGAATATGCATATAATGATTTTTCTACATGGGGATTATTGGTGGAATATTGTTTATAAATATACATAACAACATATTAAACCCATTTCTGATGAGAATATGCATATAATTATAATTCTACATGGGGATTATTGGAGGAATATTGCTTATAAATATACATAGCAACATATTAATACCATTTCTGATGAGAATATGCATATAATTATTTTTCTACATGGAGATTATTGGTGGAATATTGTTCATAAATTTACATAGCAACATATTAAACCCATTTCTGATGAGAAAATGCATATAATTATTTTTCAACATGGAGATTATTGGTGGAATATTGTTTATAAATATACATAGCAACATATTAAACACATTTATGATATGAATATGCATGTAATTATTTTTCTACATGGGGATTATTGGTGGAATATTGTTTTAAAAATATACATAGCAACATATTAAACCCATTTCCAATGAGAATATGCATATAATTATATTTCTACATGTGGATTATTGGGGGAATATTGTTTATAAATATACATAGCAACATATTAAACCAATTTCTAAAGAGAATATGCATATAACGATTTTTCTACATGGGGATTATTGGTGGAATATTGTTTATAAATATACATAGCAACATATTAAACCCATTTCTAAAGAGAATATGCATATCATTATTTTTCTACATGGGGATTATTGGTGGAATATTGCTTAAAAATATACATAGCAACATATTAAACCCATTTCTAATGAGAATATGCATATAATTATAATTCTACATGGGGATTATTGGTGGAATATTGCTTATAAATATACATAGCAACATTTTTAACCCATTTATGATATGAAGATGCATGTAATTATTTTTCTACATGGGGATTATTGGTGGAATATTGTTTATAAATATACATAGCAACATATTAAACCCATTTCTGATGAGAATATGCATATAATTATTTTTCTACATGGGGATTATTGGTGGAATATTGTTTAAAAATATACATAGCAACATATTAAACCCATTTCCAATGAGAATATGCATATAATTATATTTCTATATGGGGATTATTGGTGGAATATTGATTATAAATATACATAGCAACATATTAAACCCATTTCTAAAGAGAATATGCATATAATGATTTTTCTACATGGGGATTATTGGTGGAATATTGTTTATAAATATACATAGCAACATATTAAACCCATTTCTGATGAGAATATGCATATAATTATAATTCTACATGGGGATTATTGGTGGAATATTGCTTATAAATATACATAGCAACATATTAATACCATTTCTGATGAGAATATGCATATAATTATTTTTCTACATGGGGATTATTGGTGGAATATTGCTTATAAATATACATAGCAACATATTAATACCATTTCTGATGAGAATATGCATATAATTATTTTTCTACATGGGGATTATTGGTGGAATATTGTTCATAAATTTACATAGCAACATATTAAACCCATTTCTGATGAGAAAATGCATATAATTATTATTCAACTTGGAGATTATTGGTGGAATATTGTTTCTAAATATACATAGCAACATATTAAACCCATTTATGATATGAAGATGCATGTAATTATTTTTCTACATGGGGATTATTGGTGGAATATTGTTTATAAATATACATAGCAACATATTAAACCCATTTCTAATGAGAATGTGCATATAATCATATTTCTACATGGGGATTATTGGTGGAATATTGTTTATAAATATACATAGCTACATATTAAACACATTTATGATATGAATATGCATGTAATTATTTTTCTACATGGGGATTATTGGTGGAATATTGTTTATAAATATACATAGCAACATATTAAAACCACTTCTGATGAGAATATACATACAATTATTTTTCTACATGGGGATTATTGGTGGAATATTGTTTAAAAATATACATAGCAACATATTAAACCAGTTTCCAATGAGAATATGCATAAAATTATATTTCTACATGGGGATTATTGGTGGAATATTGTTTATAAATATACATAGCAACATATTAAACCCATTTCTAAAGAGAATATGCATATAATGATTTTTCTACATGGGGATTATTGGTGGAATATTGTTTATAAATATACATAGCAACATATTAAACCCATTTCTGATGAGAATATGCATATAATTATAATTCTACATGGGGATTATTGGTGGAATATTGCTTATAAATATACATAGCAACATATTAATACCATTTCTGATGAGAATATGCATATAATTATTTTTCTACATGGGGATTATTGGTGGAATATTGTTCATAAATTTACATAGCAACATATTAAACCCATTTCTGATGAGAAAATGCATATAATTATTTTTCAACATGGAGATTATTGGTGGAATATTGTTTATAAATATACATAGCAACATATTAAACACATTTATGATATGAATATGCATGTAATTATTTTTCTACATGGGGATTATTGGTGGAATATTGTTTAAAAATATACATAGCAACATATTAAACCCATTTCCAATGAGAATATGCATATAATTATATTTCTACATGTGGATTATTGGGGGAATATTGTTTATAAATATACATAGCAACATATTAAACCAATTTCTAAAGAGAATATGCATATAACGATTTTTCTACATGGGGATTATTGGTGGAATATTGTTTATAAATATACATAGCAACATATTAAACCCATTTCTAAAGAGAATATGCATATCATTATTTTTCTACATGGGGATTATTGGTGGAATATTGCTTAAAAATATACATAGCAACATATTAAACCCATTTCTAATGAGAATATGCATATAATTATAATTCTACATGGGGATTATTGGTGGAATATTGCTTATAAATATACATAGCAACATTTTTAACCCATTTATGATATGAAGATGCATGTAATTATTTTTCTACATGGGGATTATTGGTGGAATATTGTTTATAAATATACATAGCAACATATTAAACCCATTTCTGATGAGAATATGCATATAATTATTTTTCTACATGGGGATTATTGGTGGAATATTGTTTAAAAATATACATAGCAACATATTAAACCCATTTCCAATGAGAATATGCATATAATTATATTTCTATATGGGGATTATTGGTGGAATATTGATTATAAATATACATAGCAACATATTAAACCCATTTCTAAAGAGAATATGCATATAATGATTTTTCTACATGGGGATTATTGGTGGAATATTGTTTATAGATATACATAGCAACATATTAAACCCATTTCTGATGAGAATATGCATATAATTATAATTCTACATGGGGATTATTGGTGGAATATTGCTTATAAATATACATAGCAACATATTAATACCATTTCTGATGAGAATATGCATATAATTATTTTTCTACATGGGGATTATTGGTGGAATATTGTTCATAAATTTACATAGCAACATATTAAACCCATTTCTGATGAGAAAATGCATATAATTATTTTTCAACATGGAGATTATTGGTGGAATATTGTTTATAAATATACATAGCAACATATTAAACCCATTTATGATATGAAGATGCATGTAATTATTTTTCTACATGGGGATTATTGGTGGAATATTGTTTATAAATATACATAGCAACATATTAAACCCATTTCTAATGAGAATATGCATATAATCATATTTCTACAAGGGGATTATTGGTGGAATATTGTTTATAAATATACATAACTACATATTAAACACATTTATGATATGAATATGCATGTAATTATTTTTCTACATGGGGATTATTGGTGGAATATTGTTTATAAATATACATAGCAACATATTAAAACCATTTCTGATGAGAATATGCATACAATTATTTTTCTACATGGGGATTATTGGTGGAATATTGTTTAAAAATATACATAGCAACATATTAAACCAGTTTCCAATGAGAATATACATAAAATTATATTTCTACATGGGGATTATTGGTGGAATATTCTTTATAAATATACATAGCAACACATTAAACCCATTTCTAAAGAGAATATGCATATAATGATTTTTCTACATGGGGATTATTGGTGGAATATTGTTTATAAATATACATAGCAACATATTAAACCCATTTCTGATGAGAATATGCATATAATTATAATTCTACATGGGGATTATTGGTGGAATATTGCTTATAAATATACATAGCAACATATTAATACCATTTCTGATGAGAATATGCATATAATTATTTTTCTACATGGAGATTATTGGTGGAATATTGTTCATAAATTTACATAGCAACATATTAAACCCATTTCTGATGAGAAAATGCATATAATTATTTTTCAACATGGAGATTATTGGTGGAATATTGTTTATAAATATACATAGCAACATATTAAACCCATTTCTAATGAGAATATGCATATAATTATAATTCTACATGGGGATTATTGGTGGAATATTACTTATAAATATACATAGCAACATTTTTAACCCATTTATGATATGAAGATGCATGTAATTATTTTTCTACATGGGGATTATTGGTGGAATATTGTTTATAAATATACATAGCAACATATTAAACCCATTTCTGATGAGAATATGCATATAATTATTTTTCTACATGGGGATTATTGGTGGAATATTGTTTAAAAATATACATAGCAACATATTAAACCCATTTCCAATGAGAATATGCATATAATTATATTTCTACATGGTGATTATTGGTGGAATATTGATTATAAATATACATAGCAACATATTAAACCCATTTCTAAAGAGAATATGCATATAATGATTTTTCTACATGGGGATTATTGGTGGAATATTGTTTATAAATATACATAGCAACATATTAAACCCATTTCTGATGAGAATATGCATATAATTATAATTCTACATGGGGATTATTGGTGGAATATTGCTTATAAATATACATAGCAACATATTAATACCATTTCTGATGAGAATATGCATATAATTATTTTTCTACATGGGGATTATTGGTGGAATATTGTTCATAAATTTACATAGCAACATATTAAACCCATTTCTGATGAGAAAATGCATATAATTATTTTTCAACATGGAGATTATTGGTGGAATATTTTTTATAAATATACATAGCAACATATTAAACCCATTTATGATATGAAGATGCATGTAATTATTTTTCTACATGGGGATTATTGGTGGAATATTGTTTATAAATATACATAGCAACATATTAAACCCATTTCTAATGAGAATATGCATATAATTATATTTCTACATGGGGATTATTGGTGGAATATTGTTTATAAATATACATAGCTACATATTAAACACATTTATGATATGAATATGCATGTAATTATTTTTATACATGGGGATTATTGGTGGAATATTGTTTATAAATATACATAGCAACATATTAAACCCATTTCTGATGAGAATATGCATACAATTATTTTTCTACATGGGGATTATTGGTGGAATATGGTTTAAAAATATACATAGCAACATATTAAACCAGTTTCCAATGAGAATATGCATATAATTATATTTCTACATGTGGATTATTGGTGGTATATAGTTTATAAATATACATAGCAACATATTAAACCCATTTCTAAAGGGAATATGCATATAATGATTTTTCTACATGGGGATTATTGGTGGAATATTGTTTATAAATATACATAACAACATATTAAACCCATTTCCATTGAGAATATGCATATAATTATATTTCTACATGTGGATTATTGGTGGAATATTGTTTATAAATATACATAGCAACATATTAAACCCATTTCTAAAGAGAATATGCATCTAATTATTTTTCTACATGGGGATTATTGGTGGAATATTGTTTATAAATATACATAGCAACATATTAAACCCATTTCTGATGAGAATATGCATATAATTATAATTCTACATGGGGATTATTGGTGGAATATTGCTTATAAATATACATAGCAACATATTAATACCATTTCTGATGAGAATATGCATATAATTATTTTTCTACATGGGGATTATTGGTGGAATATTGTTCATAAATTTACATAGCAACATATTAAACCCATTTCTGATGAGAAAATGCATATAATTATTTTTCAACATGGGGATTATTGGTGGAATATTGTTTATAAATATACATAGCAACATATTAAACCCATTTATGATATGAAGATGCATGTAATTATTTTTCTACATGGGGATTATTGGTGGAATATTGTTTATAAATATACATAGCAACATATTAAACCCATTTCTAATGAGAATATGCATATAATTATATTTCTACATGGGGATTATTGGTGGAATATTGTTTATAAATATACATAGCAACATATTAAACACATTTATGATATGAATACGCATGTAATTATTTTTCTACATGTGGATTATTGGTGGAATATTGTTTAAAAATATACATAGCAACATATTAAACCCATTTCTAATGAGAATATGCATATAATTATATTTTTACATGGGGATTATTGGTGGAATATTGTTTATAAATATAAATAGCAACATATTAAACCCATTTATGATATGAATATGCATGTAATTATTTTTCTACATGGGGATTATTGGTGGAATATTGTTTATAAATATACATAGCAACATATTAAACCCATTTCCGATGAGAATATGCATATAATTATTTTTCTACATGTGGATTATTGTGGGAATATTGTTTATAAATATACATAGCAACATATTAAACCAATTTCTAAAGAGAATATGCATATAATGATTTTTCTACATGGGGATTATTGGTGGAATATTGTTTATAAATATACATAGCAACATATTAAACCCATTTCTAAAGAGAATATGCATATCATTATTTTTCTACATGGGGATTATTGGTGGAATATTGTTTAAAAATATACATAGCAACATATTAAACCCATTTCTAATGAGAATATGCATATAATTATAAGTCTACATGGGGATTATTGGTGGAATATTGCTTATAAATATACATAGTAACATATTTAACCCATTTATGATATGAAGATGCATGTAATTATTTTTCTACATGGGGATTATTGGTGGAATATTGTTTATAAATATACATAGCAACATATTAAACCCATTTCTGATGAGAATATGCATATAATTATTTTTCTACATGGGGATTATTGGTGGAATATTGTTTAAAAATATACATAGCAACATATTAAACCCATTTCCAATGAGAATATGCATATAATTATATTTCTACATGTGGATTATTGGGGGAATATTGTTTATAAATATACATAGCAACATATTAAACCAATTTCTAAAGAGAATATGCATATAACGATTTTTCTACATGGGGATTATTGGTGGAATATTGTTTATAAATATACATAGCAACATATTAAACCCATTTCTAAAGAGAATATGCATATCATTATTTTTCTACATGGGGATTATTGGTGGAATATTGCTTAAAAATATACATAGCAACATATTAAACCCATTTCTAATGAGAATATGCATATAATTATAATTCTACATGGGGATTATTGGTGGAATATTGCTTATAAATATACATAGCAACATTTTTAACCCATTTATGATATGAAGATGCATGTAATTATTTTTCTACATGGGGATTATTGGTGGAATATTGTTTATAAATATACATAGCAACATATTAAACCCATTTCTGATGAGAATATGCATATAATTATTTTTCTACATGGGGATTATTGGTGGAATATTGTTTAAAAATATACATAGCAACATATTAAACCCATTTCCAATGAGAATATGCATATAATTATATTTCTATATGGGGATTATTGGTGGAATATTGATTATAAATATACATAGCAACATATTAAACCCATTTCTAAAGAGAATATGCATATAATGATTTTTCTACATGGGGATTATTGGTGGAATATTGTTTATAAATATACATAGCAACATATTAAACCCATTTCTGATGAGAATATGCATATAATTATAATTCTACATGGGGATTATTGGTGGAATATTGCTTATAAATATACATAGCAACATATTAATACCATTTCTGATGAGAATATGCATATAATTATTTTTCTACATGGGGATTATTGGTGGAATATTGTTCATAAATTTACATAGCAACATATTAAACCCATTTCTGATGAGAAAATGCATATAATTATTTTTCAACATGGAGATTATTGGTGGAATATTGTTTATAAATATACATAGCAACATATTAAACCCATTTATGATATGAAGATGCATGTAATTATTTTTCTACATGGGGATTATTGGTGGAATATTGTTTATAAATATACATAGCAACATATTAAACCCATTTCTAATGAGAATATGCATATAATCATATTTCTACATGGGGATTATTGGTGGAATATTGTTTATAAATATACATAGCTACATATTAAACACATTTATGATATGAATATGCATGTAATTATTTTTCTACATGGGGATTATTGGTGGAATATTGTTTATAAATATACATAGCAACATATTAAAACCATTTCTGATGAGAATATGCATACAATTATTTTTCTACATGGGGATTATTGGTGGAATATTGTTTAAAAATATACATAGCAACATATTAAACCAGTTTCCAATGAGAATATACATAAAATTATATTTCTACATGGGGATTATTGGTGGAATATTCTTTATAAATATACATAGCAACACATTAAACCCATTTCTAAAGAGAATATGCATATAATGATTTTTCTACATGGGGATTATTGGTGGAATATTGTTTATAAATATACATAGCAACATATTAAACCCATTTCTGATGAGAATATGCATATAATTATAATTCTACATGGGGATTATTGGTGGAATATTGCTTATAAATATACATAGCAACATATTAATACCATTTCTGATGAGAATATGCATATAATTATTTTTCTACATGGAGATTATTGGTGGAATATTGTTCATAAATTTACATAGCAACATATTAAACCCATTTCTGATGAGAAAATGCATATAATTATTTTTCAACATGGAGATTATTGGTGGAATATTGTTTATAAATATACATAGCAACATATTAAACCCATTTCTAATGAGAATATGCATATAATTATAATTCTACATGGGGATTATTGGTGGAATATTACTTATAAATATACATAGCAACATTTTTAACCCATTTATGATATGAAGATGCATGTAATTATTTTTCTACATGGGGATTATTGGTGGAATATTGTTTATAAATATACATAGCAACATATTAAACCCATTTCTGATGAGAATATGCATATAATTATTTTTCTACATGGGGATTATTGGTGGAATATTGTTTAAAAATATACATAGCAACATATTAAACCCATTTCCAATGAGAATATGCATATAATTATATTTCTACATGGTGATTATTGGTGGAATATTGATTATAAATATACATAGCAACATATTAAACCCATTTCTAAAGAGAATATGCATATAATGATTTTTCTACATGGGGATTATTGGTGGAATATTGTTTATAAATATACATAGCAACATATTAAACCCATTTCTGATGAGAATATGCATATAATTATAATTCTACATGGGGATTATTGGTGGAATATTGCTTATAAATATACATAGCAACATATTAATACCATTTCTGATGAGAATATGCATATAATTATTTTTCTACATGGGGATTATTGGTGGAATATTGTTCATAAATTTACATAGCAACATATTAAACCCATTTCTGATGAGAAAATGCATATAATTATTTTTCAACATGGAGATTATTGGTGGAATATTGTTTATAAATATACATAGCAACATATTAAACCCATTTATGATATGAAGATGCATGTAATTATTTTTCTACATGGGGATTATTGGTGGAATATTGTTTATAAATATACATAGCAACATATTAAACCCATTTCTAATGAGAATATGCATATAATTATATTTCTACATGGGGATTATTGGTGGAATATTGTTTATAAATATACATAGCTACATATTAAACACATTTATGATATGAATATGCATGTAATTATTTTTATACATGGGGATTATTGGTGGAATATTGTTTATAAATATACATAGCAACATATTAAACCCATTTCTGATGAGAATATGCATACAATTATTTTTCTACATGGGGATTATTGGTGGAATATGGTTTAAAAATATACATAGCAACATATTAAACCAGTTTCCAATGAGAATATGCATATAATTATATTTCTACATGTGGATTATTGGTGGTATATAGTTTATAAATATACATAGCAACATATTAAACCCATTTCTAAAGGGAATATGCATATAATGATTTTTCTACATGGGGATTATTGGTGGAATATTGTTTATAAATATACATAACAACATATTAAACCCATTTCCATTGAGAATATGCATATAATTATATTTCTACATGTGGATTATTGGTGGAATATTGTTTATAAATATACATAGCAACATATTAAACCCATTTCTAAAGAGAATATGCATCTAATTATTTTTCTACATGGGGATTATTGGTGGAATATTGTTTATAAATATACATAGCAACATATTAAACCCATTTCTGATGAGAATATGCATATAATTATAATTCTACATGGGGATTATTGGTGGAATATTGCTTATAAATATACATAGCAACATATTAATACCATTTCTGATGAGAATATGCATATAATTATTTTTCTACATGGGGATTATTGGTGGAATATTGTTCATAAATTTACATAGCAACATATTAAACCCATTTCTGATGAGAAAATGCATATAATTATTTTTCAACATGGGGATTATTGGTGGAATATTGTTTATAAATATACATAGCAACATATTAAACCCATTTATGATATGAAGATGCATGTAATTATTTTTCTACATGGGGATTATTGGTGGAATATTGTTTATAAATATACATAGCAACATATTAAACCCATTTCTAATGAGAATATGCATATAATTATATTTCTACATGGGGATTATTGGTGGAATATTGTTTATAAATATACATAGCAACATATTAAACACATTTATGATATGAATACGCATGTAATTATTTTTCTACATGGGGATTATTGGTGGAATATTGTTTAAAAATATACATAGCAACATATTAAACCCATTTCTAATGAGAATATGCATATAATTATATTTTTACATGGGGATTATTGGTGGAATATTGTTTATAAATATAAATAGCAACATATTAAACCCATTTATGATATGAATATGCATGTAATTATTTTTCTACATGGGGATTATTGGTGGAATATTGTTTATAAATATACATAGCAACATATTAAACCCATTTCCGATGAGAATATGCATATAATTATTTTTCTACATGTGGATTATTGTGGGAATATTGTTTATAAATATACATAGCAACATATTAAACCAATTTCTAAAGAGAATATGCATATAATGATTTTTCTACATGGGGATTATTGGTGGAATATTGTTTATAAATATACATAGCAACATATTAAACCCATTTCTAAAGAGAATATGCATATCATTATTTTTCTACATGGGGATTATTGGTGGAATATTGTTTAAAAATATACATAGCAACATATTAAACCCATTTCTAATGAGAATATGCATATAATTATAAGTCTACATGGGGATTATTGGTGGAATATTGCTTATAAATATACATAGTAACATATTTAACCCATTTATGATATGAAGATGCATGTAATTATTTTTCTACATGGGGATTATTGGTGGAATATTGTTTATAAATATACATAGCAACATATTAAACCCATTTCTGATGAGAATATGCATATAATTATTTTTCTACATGGGGATTATTGGTGGAATATTGTTTAAAAATATACATAGCAACATATTAAACCCATTTCCAATGAGAATATGCATATAATTATATTTCTACATGTGGATTATTGGGGGAATATTGTTTATAAATATACATAGCAACATATTAAACCAATTTCTAAAGAGAATATGCATATAACGATTTTTCTACATGGGGATTATTGGTGGAATATTGTTTATAAATATACATAGCAACATATTAAACCAATTTCTAAAGAGAATATGCATATCATTATTTTTCTACATGGGGATTATTGGTGGAATATTGTTTAAAAATATACATAGCAACATATTAAACCCATTTCTAATGAGAATATGCATATAATTATAATTCTACATGGGGATTATTGGTGGAATATTGCTTATGAATATACATAGCAACATTTTTAACCCATTTATGATATGAAGATGCATGTAATTATTTTTCTACATGGGGATTATTGTTGGAATATTGTTTATAAATATACATAGCAACATATTAAACCCATTTCTGATGAGAATATGCATAAAATTATATATCTACATGGGGATTATTGGTGGAATATTGTTTAAAAATATACATAGCAACATATTAAACCCATTTCTAAAGAGAATATGCATATAATGATTTTTCTACATGGGGATTATTGGTGGAATATTGTTTATAAATATACATAGCAACATATTAAACCCATTTCTCATGAGAATATGCATATAATTATAATTCTACATGGGGATTATTGGTGGAATATTGCTTATAAATATACATAGCAACATATTAATACCATTTCTGATGAGAATATGCATATAATTATTTTTCTACATGGGGATTATTGGTGGAATATTGCTTATAAATATACATAGCAACATATTAATACCATTTCTGATGAGAATATGCATATAATTATTTTTCTACATGGGGATTATTGGTGGAATATTGTTCATAAATTTACATAGCAACATATTAAACCCATTTCTGATGAGAAAATGCATATAATTATTATTCAACATGGAGATTATTGGTGGAATATTGTTTCTAAATATACATAGCAACATATTAAACCCATTTATGAAATGAAGATGCATGTAATTATTTTTCTACATGGGGATTATTGGTGGAATATTGTTTATAAATATACATAGCAACATATTAAACCCATTTCTAATGAGAATGTGCATGTAATCATATTTCTACATGGGGATTATTGGAGGAATATTGTTTATAAATATACATAGCTACATAGTAAACACATTTATGATATGAATATGCATGTAATTATTTTTCTACATGGGGATTATTGGTGGAATATTGTTTATAAATATACATAGCAACATATTAAAACCATTTCTGATGAGAATATGCATACAATTATTTTTCTACATGGGGATTATTGGTGGAATATTGTTTAAAAATATACATAGCAACATATTAAACCAGTTTCCAATGAGAATATGCATAAAATTATATTTCTACATGGGGATTATTGGTGGAATATTGTTTATAAATATACATAGCAACATATTAAACCCATTTCTAAAGAGAATATGCATATAATGATTTTTCTACATGGGGATTATTGGTGGAATATTGTTTATAAATATACATAGCAACATATTAAACCCATTTCTGATGAGAATATGCATATAATTATAATTCTACATGGGGATTATTGGAGGAATATTGCTTATAAATATACATAGCAACATATTAATACCATTTCTGATGAGAATATGCATATAATTATTTTTCTACATGGAGATTATTGGTGGAATATTGTTCATAAATTTACATAGCAACATATTAAACCCATTTCTGATGAGAAAATGCATATAATTATTTTTCAACATGGAGATTATTGGTGGAATATTGTTTATAAATATACATAGCAACATATTAAACACATTTATGATATGAATATGCATGTAATTATTTTTCTACATGGGGATTATTGGTGGAATATTGTTTTAAAAATATACATAGCAACATATTAAACCCATTTCCAATGAGAATATGCATATAATTATATTTCTACATGTGGATTATTGGGGGAATATTGTTTATAAATATACATAGCAACATATTAAACCAATTTCTAAAGAGAATATGCATATAACGATTTTTCTACATGGGGATTATTGGTGGAATATTGTTTATAAATATACATAGCAACATATTAAACCCATTTCTAAAGAGAATATGCATATCATTATTTTTCTACATGGGGATTATTGGTGGAATATTGCTTAAAAATATACATAGCAACATATTAAACCCATTTCTAATGAGAATATGCATATAATTATAATTCTACATGGGGATTATTGGTGGAATATTGCTTATAAATATACATAGCAACATTTTTAACCCATTTATGATATGAAGATGCATGTAATTATTTTTCTACATGGGGATTATTGGTGGAATATTGTTTATAAATATACATAGCAACATATTAAACCCATTTCTGATGAGAATATGCATATAATTATTTTTCTACATGGGGATTATTGGTGGAATATTGTTTAAAAATATACATAGCAACATATTAAACCCATTTCCAATGAGAATATGCATATAATTATATTTCTATATGGGGATTATTGGTGGAATATTGATTATAAATATACATAGCAACATATTAAACCCATTTCTAAAGAGAATATGCATATAATGATTTTTCTACATGGGGATTATTGGTGGAATATTGTTTATAAATATACATAGCAACATATTAAACCCATTTCTGATGAGAATATGCATATAATTATAATTCTACATGGGGATTATTGGTGGAATATTGCTTATAAATATACATAGCAACATATTAATACCATTTCTGATGAGAATATGCATATAATTATTTTTCTACATGGGGATTATTGGTGGAATATTGCTTATAAATATACATAGCAACATATTAATACCATTTCTGATGAGAATATGCATATAATTATTTTTCTACATGGGGATTATTGGTGGAATATTGTTCATAAATTTACATAGCAACATATTAAACCCATTTCTGATGAGAAAATGCATATAATTATTATTCAACTTGGAGATTATTGGTGGAATATTGTTTCTAAATATACATAGCAACATATTAAACCCATTTATGATATGAAGATGCATGTAATTATTTTTCTACATGGGGATTATTGGTGGAATATTGTTTATAAATATACATAGCAACATATTAAACCCATTTCTAATGAGAATGTGCATATAATCATATTTCTACATGGGGATTATTGGTGGAATATTGTTTATAAATATACATAGCTACATATTAAACACATTTATGATATGAATATGCATGTAATTATTTTTCTACATGGGGATTATTGGTGGAATATTGTTTATAAATATACATAGCAACATATTAAAACCACTTCTGATGAGAATATACATACAATTATTTTTCTACATGGGGATTATTGGTGGAATATTGTTTAAAAATATACATAGCAACATATTAAACCAGTTTCCAATGAGAATATGCATAAAATTATATTTCTACATGGGGATTATTGGTGGAATATTGTTTATAAATATACATAGCAACATATTAAACCCATTTCTAAAGAGAATATGCATATAATGATTTTTCTACATGGGGATTATTGGTGGAATATTGTTTATAAATATACATAGCAACATATTAAACCCATTTCTGATGAGAATATGCATATAATTATAATTCTACATGGGGATTATTGGTGGAATATTGCTTATAAATATACATAGCAACATATTAATACCATTTCTGATGAGAATATGCATATAATTATTTTTCTACATGGGGATTATTGGTGGAATATTGTTCATAAATTTACATAGCAACATATTAAACCCATTTCTGATGAGAAAATGCATATAATTATTTTTCAACATGGAGATTATTGGTGGAATATTGTTTATAAATATACATAGCAACATATTAAACACATTTATGATATGAATATGCATGTAATTATTTTTCTACATGGGGATTATTGGTGGAATATTGTTTAAAAATATACATAGCAACATATTAAACCCATTTCCAATGAGAATATGCATATAATTATATTTCTACATGTGGATTATTGGGGGAATATTGTTTATAAATATACATAGCAACATATTAAACCAATTTCTAAAGAGAATATGCATATAACGATTTTTCTACATGGGGATTATTGGTGGAATATTGTTTATAAATATACATAGCAACATATTAAACCCATTTCTAAAGAGAATATGCATATCATTATTTTTCTACATGGGGATTATTGGTGGAATATTGCTTAAAAATATACATAGCAACATATTAAACCCATTTCTAATGAGAATATGCATATAATTATAATTCTACATGGGGATTATTGGTGGAATATTGCTTATAAATATACATAGCAACATTTTTAACCCATTTATGATATGAAGATGCATGTAATTATTTTTCTACATGGGGATTATTGGTGGAATATTGTTTATAAATATACATAGCAACATATTAAACCCATTTCTGATGAGAATATGCATATAATTATTTTTCTACATGGGGATTATTGGTGGAATATTGTTTAAAAATATACATAGCAACATATTAAACCCATTTCCAATGAGAATATGCATATAATTATATTTCTATATGGGGATTATTGGTGGAATATTGATTATAAATATACATAGCAACATATTAAACCCATTTCTAAAGAGAATATGCATATAATGATTTTTCTACATGGGGATTATTGGTGGAATATTGTTTATAGATATACATAGCAACATATTAAACCCATTTCTGATGAGAATATGCATATAATTATAATTCTACATGGGGATTATTGGTGGAATATTGCTTATAAATATACATAGCAACATATTAATACCATTTCTGATGAGAATATGCATATAATTATTTTTCTACATGGGGATTATTGGTGGAATATTGTTCATAAATTTACATAGCAACATATTAAACCCATTTCTGATGAGAAAATGCATATAATTATTTTTCAACATGGAGATTATTGGTGGAATATTGTTTATAAATATACATAGCAACATATTAAACCCATTTATGATATGAAGATGCATGTAATTATTTTTCTACATGGGGATTATTGGTGGAATATTGTTTATAAATATACATAGCAACATATTAAACCCATTTCTAATGAGAATATGCATATAATCATATTTCTACAAGGGGATTATTGGTGGAATATTGTTTATAAATATACATAGCTACATATTAAACACATTTATGATATGAATATGCATGTAATTATTTTTCTACATGGGGATTATTGGTGGAATATTGTTTATAAATATACATAGCAACATATTAAAACCATTTCTGATGAGAATATGCATACAATTATTTTTCTACATGGGGATTATTGGTGGAATATTGTTTAAAAATATACATAGCAACATATTAAACCAGTTTCCAATGAGAATATACATAAAATTATATTTCTACATGGGGATTATTGGTGGAATATTCTTTATAAATATACATAGCAACACATTAAACCCATTTCTAAAGAGAATATGCATATAATGATTTTTCTACATGGGGATTATTGGTGGAATATTGTTTATAAATATACATAGCAACATATTAAACCCATTTCTGATGAGAATATGCATATAATTATAATTCTACATGGGGATTATTGGTGGAATATTGCTTATAAATATACATAGCAACATATTAATACCATTTCTGATGAGAATATGCATATAATTATTTTTCTACATGGAGATTATTGGTGGAATATTGTTCATAAATTTACATAGCAACATATTAAACCCATTTCTGATGAGAAAATGCATATAATTATTTTTCAACATGGAGATTATTGGTGGAATATTGTTTATAAATATACATAGCAACATATTAAACCCATTTCTAATGAGAATATGCATATAATTATAATTCTACATGGGGATTATTGGTGGAATATTACTTATAAATATACATAGCAACATTTTTAACCCATTTATGATATGAAGATGCATGTAATTATTTTTCTACATGGGGATTATTGGTGGAATATTGTTTATAAATATACATAGCAACATATTAAACCCATTTCTGATGAGAATATGCATATAATTATTTTTCTACATGGGGATTATTGGTGGAATATTGTTTAAAAATATACATAGCAACATATTAAACCCATTTCCAATGAGAATATGCATATAATTATATTTCTACATGGTGATTATTGGTGGAATATTGATTATAAATATACATAGCAACATATTAAACCCATTTCTAAAGAGAATATGCATATAATGATTTTTCTACATGGGGATTATTGGTGGAATATTGTTTATAAATATACATAGCAACATATTAAACCCATTTCTGATGAGAATATGCATATAATTATAATTCTACATGGGGATTATTGGTGGAATATTGCTTATAAATATACATAGCAACATATTAATACCATTTCTGATGAGAATATGCATATAATTATTTTTCTACATGGGGATTATTGGTGGAATATTGTTCATAAATTTACATAGCAACATATTAAACCCATTTCTGATGAGAAAATGCATATAATTATTTTTCAACATGGAGATTATTGGTGGAATATTGTTTATAAATATACATAGCAACATATTAAACCCATTTATGATATGAAGATGCATGTAATTATTTTTCTACATGGGGATTATTGGTGGAATATTGTTTATAAATATACATAGCAACATATTAAACCCATTTCTAATGAGAATATGCATATAATTATATTTCTACATGGGGATTATTGGTGGAATATTGTTTATAAATATACATAGCTACATATTAAACACATTTATGATATGAATATGCATGTAATTATTTTTATACATGGGGATTATTGGTGGAATATTGTTTATAAATATACATAGCAACATATTAAACCCATTTCTGATGAGAATATGCATACAATTATTTTTCTACATGGGGATTATTGGTGGAATATGGTTTAAAAATATACATAGCAACATATTAAACCAGTTTCCAATGAGAATATGCATATAATTATATTTCTACATGTGGATTATTGGTGGTATATAGTTTATAAATATACATAGCAACATATTAAACCCATTTCTAAAGGGAATATGCATATAATGATTTTTCTACATGGGGATTATTGGTGGAATATTGTTTATAAATATACATAACAACATATTAAACCCATTTCCATTGAGAATATGCATATAATTATATTTCTACATGTGGATTATTGGTGGAATATTGTTTATAAATATACATAGCAACATATTAAACCCATTTCTAAAGAGAATATGCATCTAATTATTTTTCTACATGGGGATTATTGGTGGAATATTGTTTATAAATATACATAGCAACATATTAAACCCATTTCTGATGAGAATATGCATATAATTATAATTCTACATGGGGATTATTGGTGGAATATTGCTTATAAATATACATAGCAACATATTAATACCATTTCTGATGAGAATATGCATATAATTATTTTTCTACATGGGGATTATTGGTGGAATATTGTTCATAAATTTACATAGCAACATATTAAACCCATTTCTGATGAGAAAATGCATATAATTATTTTTCAACATGGGGATTATTGGTGGAATATTGTTTATAAATATACATAGCAACATATTAAACCCATTTATGATATGAAGATGCATGTAATTATTTTTCTACATGGGGATTATTGGTGGAATATTGTTTATAAATATACATAGCAACATATTAAACCCATTTCTAATGAGAATATGCATATAATTATATTTCTACATGGGGATTATTGGTGGAATATTGTTTATAAATATACATAGCAACATATTAAACACATTTATGATATGAATACGCATGTAATTATTTTTCTACATGGGGATTATTGGTGGAATATTGTTTAAAAATATACATAGCAACATATTAAACCCATTTCTAATGAGAATATGCATATAATTATATTTTTACATGGGGATTATTGGTGGAATATTGTTTATAAATATAAATAGCAACATATTAAACCCATTTATGATATGAATATGCATGTAATTATTTTTCTACATGGGGATTATTGGTGGAATATTGTTTATAAATATACATAGCAACATATTAAACCCATTTCTAATGAGAATATGCATATAATTATAATTCTACATGGGGATTATTGGTGGAATATTACTTATAAATATACATAGCAACATTTTTAACCCATTTATGATATGAAGATGCATGTAATTATTTTTCTACATGGGGATTATTGGTGGAATATTGTTTATAAATATACATAGCAACATATTAAACCCATTTCTGATGAGAATATGCATATAATTATTTTTCTACATGGGGATTATTGGTGGAATATTGTTTAAAAATATACATAGCAACATATTAAACCCATTTCCAATGAGAATATGCATATAATTATATTTCTACATGGTGATTATTGGTGGAATATTGATTATAAATATACATAGCAACATATTAAACCCATTTCTAAAGAGAATATGCATATCATTATTTTTCTACATGGGGATTATTGGTGGAATATTGTTTAAAAATATACATAGCAACATATTAAACCCATTTCTAATGAGAATATGCATATAATTATAAGTCTACATGGGGATTATTGGTGGAATATTGCTTATAAATATACATAGTAACATATTTAACCCATTTATGATATGAAGATGCATGTAATTATTTTTCTACATGGGGATTATTGGTGGAATATTGTTTATAAATATACATAGCAACATATTAAACCCATTTGTGATGAGAATATGCATATAATTATTTTTCTACATGGGGATTATTGGTGGAATATTGTTTAAAAATATACATAGCAACATATTAAACCCATTTCCAATGAGAATATGCATATAATTATATTTCTACATGTGGATTATTGGGGGAATATTGTTTATAAATATACATAGCAACATATTAAACCAATTTCTAAAGAGAATATGCATATAACGATTTTTCTACATGGGGATTATTGGTGGAATATTGTTTATAAATATACATAGCAACATATTAAACCAATTTCTAAAGAGAATATGCATATCATTATTTTTCTACATGGGGATTATTGGTGGAATATTGTTTAAAAATATACATAGCAACATATTAAACCCATTTCTAATGAGAATATGCATATAATTATAATTCTACATGGGGATTATTGGTGGAATATTGCTTATGAATATACATAGCAACATTTTTAACCCATTTATGATATGAAGATGCATGTAATTATTTTTCTACATGGGGATTATTGTTGGAATATTGTTTATAAATATACATAGCAACATATTAAACCCATTTCTGATGAGAATATGCATAAAATTATATATCTACATGGGGATTATTGGTGGAATATTGTTTAAAAATATACATAGCAACATATTAAACCCATTTCTAAAGAGAATATGCATATAATGATTTTTCTACATGGGGATTATTGGTGGAATATTGTTTATAAATATACATAGCAACATATTAAACCCATTTCTCATGAGAATATGCATATAATTATAATTCTACATGGGGATTATTGGTGGAATATTGCTTATAAATATACATAGCAACATATTAATACCATTTCTGATGAGACTATGCATATAATTATTTTTCTACATGGGGATTATTGGTGGAATATTGCTTATAAATATACATAGCAACATATTAATACCATTTCTGATGAGAATATGCATATAATTATTTTTCTACATGGGGATTATTGGTGGAATATTGTTCATAAATTTACATAGCAACATATTAAACCCATTTCTGATGAGAAAATGCATATAATTATTATTCAACATGGAGATTATTGGTGGAATATTGTTTCTAAATATACATAGCAACATATTAAACCCATTTATGAAATGAAGATGCATGTAATTATTTTTCTACATGGGGATTATTGGTGGAATATTGTTTATAAATATACATAGCAACATATTAAACCCATTTCTAATGAGAATGTGCATGTAATCATATTTCTACATGGGGATTATTGGAGGAATATTGTTTATAAATATACATAGCTACATATTAAACACATTTATGATATGAATATGCATGTAATTATTTTTCTACATGGGGATTATTGGTGGAATATTGTTTATAAATATACATAGCAACATATTAAAACCATTTCTGATGAGAATATGCATACAATTATTTTTCTACATGGGGATTATTGGTGGAATATTGTTTAAAAATATACATAGCAACATATTAAACCAGTTTCCAATGAGAATATGCATAAAATTATATTTCTACATGGGGATTATTGGTGGAATATTGTTTATAAATATACATAGCAACATATTAAACCCATTTCTAAAGAGAATATGCATATAATGATTTTTCTACATGGGGATTATTGGTGGAATATTGTTTATAAATATACATAGCAACATATTAAACCCATTTCTGATGAGAATATGCATATAATTATAATTCTACATGGGGATTATTGGAGGAATATTGCTTATAAATATACATAGCAACATATTAATACCATTTCTGATGAGAATATGCATATAATTATTTTTCTACATGGAGATTATTGGTGGAATATTGTTCATAAATTTACATAGCAACATATTAAACCCATTTCTGATGAGAAAATGCATATAATTATTTTTCAACATGGAGATTATTGGTGGAATATTGTTTATAAATATACATAGCAACATATTAAACACATTTATGATATGAATATGCATGTAATTATTTTTCTACATGGGGATTATTGGTGGAATATTGTTTTAAAAATATACATAGCAACATATTAAACCCATTTCCAATGAGAATATGCATATAATTATATTTCTACATGTGGATTATTGGGGGAATATTGTTTATAAATATACATAGCAACATATTAAACCAATTTCTAAAGAGAATATGCATATAACGATTTTTCTACATGGGGATTATTGGTGGAATATTGTTTATAAATATACATAGCAACATATTAAACCCATTTCTAAAGAGAATATGCATATCATTATTTTTCTACATGGGGATTATTGGTGGAATATTGCTTAAAAATATACATAGCAACATATTAAACCCATTTCTAATGAGAATATGCATATAATTATAATTCTACATGGGGATTATTGGTGGAATATTGCTTATAAATATACATAGCAACATTTTTAACCCATTTATGATATGAAGATGCATGTAATTATTTTTCTACATGGGGATTATTGGTGGAATATTGTTTATAAATATACATAGCAACATATTAAACCCATTTCTGATGAGAATATGCATATAATTATTTTTCTACATGGGGATTATTGGTGGAATATTGTTTAAAAATATACATAGCAACATATTAAACCCATTTCCAATGAGAATATGCATATAATTATATTTCTATATGGGGATTATTGGTGGAATATTGATTATAAATATACATAGCAACATATTAAACCCATTTCTAAAGAGAATATGCATATAATGATTTTTCTACATGGGGATTATTGGTGGAATATTGTTTATAAATATACATAGCAACATATTAAACCCATTTCTGATGAGAATATGCATATAATTATAATTCTACATGGGGATTATTGGTGGAATATTGCTTATAAATATACATAGCAACATATTAATACCATTTCTGATGAGAATATGCATATAATTATTTTTCTACATGGGGATTATTGGTGGAATATTGCTTATAAATATACATAGCAACATATTAATACCATTTCTGATGAGAATATGCATATAATTATTTTTCTACATGGGGATTATTGGTGGAATATTGTTCATAAATTTACATAGCAACATATTAAACCCATTTCTGATGAGAAAATGCATATAATTATTATTCAACTTGGAGATTATTGGTGGAATATTGTTTCTAAATATACATAGCAACATATTAAACCCATTTATGATATGAAGATGCATGTAATTATTTTTCTACATGGGGATTATTGGTGGAATATTGTTTATAAATATACATAGCAACATATTAAACCCATTTCTAATGAGAATGTGCATATAATCATATTTCTACATGGGGATTATTGGTGGAATATTGTTTATAAATATACATAGCTACATATTAAACAGATTTATGATATGAATATGCATGTAATTATTTTTCTACATGGGGATTATTGGTGGAATATTGTTTATAAATATACATAGCAACATATTAAAACCACTTCTGATGAGAATATGCATACAATTATTTTTCTACATGGGGATTATTGGTGGAATATTGTTTAAAAATATACATAGCAACATATTAAACCAGTTTCCAATGAGAATATGCATAAAATTATATTTCTACATGGGGATTATTGGTGGAATATTGTTTATAAATATACATAGCAACATATTAAACCCATTTCTAAAGAGAATATGCATATAATGATTTTTCTACATGGGGATTATTGGTGGAATATTGTTTATAAATATACATAGCAACATATTAAACCCATTTCTGATGAGAATATGCATATAGTTATAATTCTACATGGGGATTATTGGTGGAATATTGCTTATAAATATACATAGCAACATATTAATACCATTTCTGATGAGAATATGCATATAATTATTTTTCTACATGGGGATTATTGGTGGAATATTGTTCATAAATTTACATAGCAACATATTAAACCCATTTCTGATGAGAAAATGCATATAATTATTTTTCAACATGGAGATTATTGGTGGAATATTGTTTATAAATATACATAGCAACATATTAAACACATTTATGATATGAATATGCATGTAATTATTTTTCTACATGGGGATTATTGGTGGAATATTGTTTAAAAATATACATAGCAACATATTAAACCCATTTCCAATGAGAATATGCATATAATTATATTTCTACATGTGGATTATTGGGGGAATATTGTTTATAAATATACATAGCAACATATTAAACCAATTTCTAAAGAGAATATGCATATAACGATTTTTCTACATGGGGATTATTGGTGGAATATTGTTTATAAATATACATAGCAACATATTAAACCCATTTCTAAAGAGAATATGCATATCATTATTTTTCTACATGGGGATTATTGGTGGAATATTGTTTAAAAATATACATAGCAACATATTAAACCCATTTCTAATGAGAATATGCATATAATTATAATTCTACATGGGGATTATTGGTGGAATATTGCTTACAAATATACATAGCAACATTTTTAACCCATTTATGATATGAAGATGCATGTAATTATTTTTCTACATGGGGATTATTGGTGGAATATTGTTTATAAATATACATAGCAACATATTAAACCCATTTCTGATTAGAATATGCATATAATTATTTTTCTACATGGGGATTATTGGTGGAATATTGTTTAAAAATATACATAGCAACATATTAAACCCATTTCTAATGAGAATATGCATATAATTATATTTCTACATGGGGATTATTGGTGGAATATTGATTATAAATATACATAGCAACATATTAAACCCATTTCTAAAGAGAATATGCATATAATGATTTTTCTACATGGGGATTATTGGTGGAATATTGTTTATAAATATACATAGCAACATATTAAACCCATTTCTGATGAGAATATGCATATAATTATAATTCTACATGGGGATTATTGGTGGAATATTGCTTATAAATATACATAGCAACATATTAATACCATTTCTGATGAGAATATGCATATAATTATTTTTCTACATGGGGATTATTGGTGGAATATTGTTCATAAATTTACATAGCAACATATTAAACCCATTTCTGATGAGAAAATGCATATAATTATTTTTCAACATGGAGATTATTGGTGGAATATTGTTTATAAATATACATAGCAACATATTAAACCCATTTATGATATGAAGATGCATGTAATTATTTTTCTACATGGGGATTATTGGTGGAATATTGTTTATAAATATACATAGCAACATATTAAACCCATTTCTAATGAGAATATGCATATAATCATATTTCTACATGGGGATTATTGGTGGAATATTGTTTATAAATATACATAGCTACATATTAAACACATTTATGATATGAATATGCATGTAATTATTTTTCTACATGGGGATTATTGGTGGAATATTGTTTATAAATATACATAGCAACATATTAAAACCATTTCTGATGAGAATATGCATACAATTATTTTTCTACATGGGGATTATTGGTGGAATATTATTTAAAAATATACATAGCAACATATTAAACCAGTTTCCAATGAGAATATACATAAAATTATATTTCTACATGGGGATTATTGGTGGAATATTCTTTATAAATATACATAGCAACACATTAAACCCATTTCTAAAGAGAATATGCATATAATGATTTTTCTACATGGGGATTATTGGTGGAATATTGTTTATAAATATACATAGCAACATATTAAACCCATTTCTGATGAGAATATGCATATAATTATAATTCTACATGGGGATTATTGGTGGAATATTGCTTATAAATATACATAGCAACATATTAATACCATTTCTGATGAGAATATGCATATAATTATTTTTCTACATGGAGATTATTGGTGGAATATTGTTCATAAATTTACATAGCAACATATTAAACCCATTTCTAATGAGAATATGCATATAATTATAATTCTACATGGGGATTATTGGTGGAATATTGATTATAAATATACATAGCAACATATTAAACCCATTTCTAAAGAGAATATGCATATAATGATTTTTCTACATGGGGATTATTGGTGGAATATTGTTTATAAATATACATAGCAACATATTAAACCCATTTCTGATGAGAATATGCATATAATTATAATTCTACATGGGGATTATTGGTGGAATATTGCTTATAAATATACATAGCAACATATTAATACCATTTCTGATGAGAATATGCATATAATTATTTTTCTACATGGGGATTATTGGTGGAATATTGTTCATAAATTTACATAGCAACATATTAAACCCATTTCTGATGAGAAAATGCATATAATTATTTTTCAACATGGAGATTATTGGTGGAATATTGTTTATAAATATACATAGCAACATATTAAACCCATTTATGATATGAAGATGCATGTAATTATTTTTCTACATGGGGATTATTGGTGGAATATTGTTTATAAATATACATAGCAACATATTAAACCCATTTCTAATGAGAATATGCATATAATTATATTTCTACATGGGGATTATTGGTGGAATATTGTTTATAAATATACATAGCTACATATTAAACACATTTATGATATGAATATGCATGTAATTATTTTTATACATGGGGATTATTGGTGGAATATTGTTTATAAATATACATAGCAACATATTAAACCCATTTCTGATGAGAATATGCATACAATTATTTTTCTACATGGGGATTATTGGTGGAATATGGTTTAAAAATATACATAGCAACATATTAAACCAGTTTCCAATGAGAATATGCATATAATTATTTTTCTACATGTGGATTATTG
This sequence comes from Aquarana catesbeiana, assembly GCF_042186555.1. Taxonomy (NCBI): domain Eukaryota; kingdom Metazoa; phylum Chordata; class Amphibia; order Anura; family Ranidae; genus Aquarana; species Aquarana catesbeiana. The sequence goes on along the minus strand of NC_133334.1, from coordinate 211,159,064 downwards.
GTGGAATATTGTTCATAAATTTACATAGCAACATATTAAACCCATTTCTGATGAGAAAATGCATATAATTATTTTTCAACATGGAGATTATTGGTGGAATATTGTTTATAAATATACATAGCAACATATTAAACCCATTTCTAATGAGAATATGCATATAATTATAATTCTACATGGGGATTATTGGTGGAATATTACTTATAAATATACATAGCAACATTTTTAACCCATTTATGATATGAAGATGCATGTAATTATTTTTCTACATGGGGATTATTGGTGGAATATTGTTTATAAATATACATAGCAACATATTAAACCCATTTCTGATGAGAATATGCATATAATTATTTTTCTACATGGGGATTATTGGTGGAATATTGTTTAAAAATTTACATAGCAACATATTAAACCCATTTCCAATGAGAATATGCATATAATTATATTTCTACATGGTGATTATTGGTGGAATATTGATTATAAATATACATAGCAACATATTAAACCCATTTCTAAAGAGAATATGCATATAATGATTTTTCTACATGGGGATTATTGGTGGAATATTGTTTATAAATATACATAGCAACATATTAAACCCATTTCTGATGAGAATATGCATATAATTATAATTCTACATGGGGATTATTGGTGGAATATTGCTTATAAATATACATAGCAACATATTAATACCATTTCTGATGAGAATATGCATATAATTATTTTTCTACATGGGGATTATTGGTGGAATATTGTTCATAAATTTACATAGCAACATATTAAACCCATTTCTGATGAGAAAATGCATATAATTATTTTTCAACATGGAGATTATTGGTGGAATATTGTTTATAAATATACATAGCAACATATTAAACCCATTTATGATATGAAGATGCATGTAATTATTTTTCTACATGGGGATTATTGGTGGAATATTGTTTATAAATATACATAGCAACATATTAAACCCATTTCTAATGAGAATATGCATATAATTATATTTCTACATGGGGATTATTGGTGGAATATTGTTTATAAATATACATAGCTACATATTAAACACATTTATGATATGAATATGCATGTAATTATTTTTATACATGGGGATTATTGGTGGAATATTGTTTATAAATATACATAGCAACATATTAAACCCATTTCTGATGAGAGTATGCATACAATTATTTTTCTACATGGGGATTATTGGTGGAATATGGTTTAAAAATATACATAGCAACATATTAAACCAGTTTCCAATGAGAATATGCATATAATTATATTTCTACATGTGGATTATTGGTGGTATATAGTTTATAAATATACATAGCAACATATTAAACCCATTTCTAAAGGGAATATGCATATAATGATTTTTCTACATGGGGATTATTGGTGGAATATTGTTTATAAATATACATAACAACATATTAAACCCATTTCCATTGAGAATATGCATATAATTATATTTCTACATGTGGATTATTGGTGGAATATTGTTTATAAATATACATAGCAACATATTAAACCCATTTCTAAAGAGAATATGCATCTAATTATTTTTCTACATGGGGATTATTGGTGGAATATTGTTTATAAATATACATAGCAACATATTAAACCCATTTCTGATGAGAATATGCATATAATTATAATTCTACATGGGGATTATTGGTGGAATATTGCTTATAAATATACATAGCAACATATTAATACCATTTCTGATGAGAATATGCATATAATTATTTTTCTACATGGGGATTATTGGTGGAATATTGTTCATAAATTTACATAGCAACATATTAAACCCATTTCTGATGAGAAAATGCATATAATTATTTTTCAACATGGGGATTATTGGTGGAATATTGTTTATAAATATACATAGCAACATATTAAACCCATTTATGATATGAAGATGCATGTAATTATTTTTCTACATGGGGATTATTGGTGGAATATTGTTTATAAATATACATAGCAACATATTAAACCCATTTCTAATGAGAATATGCATATAATTATATTTCTACATGGGGATTATTGGTGGAATATTGTTTATAAATATACATAGCAACATATTAAACACATTTATGATATGAATACGCATGTAATTATTTTTCTACATGGGGATTATTGGTGGAATATTGTTTAAAAATATACATAGCAACATATTAAACCCATTTCTAATGAGAATATGCATATAATTATATTTTTACATGGGGATTATTGGTGGAATATTGTTTATAAATATAAATAGCAACATATTAAACCCATTTATGATATGAATATGCATGTAATTATTTTTCTACATGGGGATTATTGGTGGAATATTGTTTATAAATATACATAGCAACATATTAAACCCATTTCTGATGAGAATATGCATATAATTATTTTTCTACATGTGGATTATTGTGGGAATATTGTTTATAAATATACATAGCAACATATTAAACCAATTTCTAAAGAGAATATGCATATAATGATTTTTCTACATGGGGATTATTGGTGGAATATTGTTTATAAATATACATAGCAACATATTAAACCCATTTCTAAAGAGAATATGCATATCATTATTTTTCTACATGGGGATTATTGGTGGAATATTGTTTAAAAATATACATAGCAACATATTAAACCCATTTCTAATGAGAATATGAATATAATTATAAGTCTACATGGGGATTATTGGTGGAATATTGCTTATAAATATACATAGTAACATATTTAACCCATTTATGATATGAAGATGCATGTAATTATTTTTCTACATGGGGATTATTGGTGGAATATTGTTTATAAATATACATAGCAACATATTAAACCCATTTCTGATGAGAATATGCATATAATTATTTTTCTACATATGGATTATTGGTGGAATATTGTTTAAAAATATACATAGCAACATATTAAACCCATTTCCAATGAGAATATGCATATAATTATATTTCTATATGGGGATTATTGGTGGAATATTGTTTATAAATATACATAGCAACATATTAAACCCATTTCTAAAGAGAATATGCATATAATGATTTTTCTACATGGGGATTATTGGTGGAATATTGTTTATAAATATACATAGCAACATATTAAACCCATTTCTGATGAGAATATGCATATAATTATAATTCTACATGGGGATTATTGGTGGAATGTTGCTTATAAATATACATAGCAACATATTAATACCATTTCTGATGAGAATATGCATATAATTATTTTTCTACATGGGGATTATTGGTGGAATATTGTTCATAAATTTACATAGCAACATATTAAACCCATTTCTGATGAGAAAATGCATACAATTATTTTTCTACATGGGGATTATTGGTGGAATATTGTTTATAAATATACATAGCAACATATTAAACCCATTTATGATATGAAGATGCATGTAATTATTTTTCTACATGGGGATTATTGGTGGAATATTGTTTATAAATATACATAGCAACACATTAAACCAATTTCTAATGAGAATATGCATATAATTATATTTCTACATGGGGATTATTGGTGGAATATTGTTTATAAATATACATAGCAACATATTAAACACATTTATGATATGAATATGCATGTAATTATTTTTCTACATGGGGATTATTGGTGGAATATTGTTTATAAATTTACATAGCAACATATTAAACCCATTTCTGATGAGAAAATGCATATAATTATTTTTCAACATGGAGATTATTGGTGGAATATTGTTTATAAATATACATAGCAACATATTTAACCCATTTATGATATGAATATGCATGTAATTATTTTTCTACATGGGGATTATTGGTGGAATATTGTTTATAAATATACATAGCAACATAGTAAACCCATTTCTGATAAGAATATGCATATAATTATATTTCTACATGGGGATTATTGGTGGAACATTGCTTATAAATATACATAGCAACATATTAAACCCATTTCTGATGAGAATATGCATATAATTATAATTCTACATGGGGATTATTGGTGGAATATTGCTTATAAATATACATAGCAACATATTAATACCATTTCTGATGAGAATATGCATATAATTATTTTTCTACATGGGGATTATTGGTGGAATATTGTTCATAAATTTACATAGCAACATATTAAACCCATTTCTGATGAGAAAATGCATATAATTATTTTTCTACATGGAGATTATTGGTGGAATATTGTTTATAAATATACATAGCAACATATTAAACCCATTTATGATATGAAGATACATGTAATTATTTTTCTACACGGGGATTATTGCTGGAATATTGTTTATAAATATACATAGCAACACATTAAACCCATTTCTAATGAGAATATGCATATAATTATATTTCTACATGGGGATTATTGGTGCAATATTGTTTATAAATATACATAGCAACATATTAAACACATTTATGATATGAATATGCATGTAATTATTTTTCTACATGGGGATTATTGGTGGAATATTGTTTATAAATTTACATAGCAACATATTAAACCCATTTCTGATGAGAAAATGCATATAATTATTTTTCAACATGGAGATTATTGGTGGAATATTGTTTATAAATATACATAGCAACATATTTAACCCATTTATGATATGAATATGCATGTAATTATTTTTCTACATGGGGATTATTGGTGGAATATTGTTTATAAATATACATAGCAACATAGTAAACCCATTTCTGATAAGAATGTGCAAATAATTATATTTCTACATGGGGATCATTGGTGGAATATTGCTTATAAATATACATAGCAACATATTAAACCCATTTCTGATGAGAATATGCATATAATTATAATTCTACATGGGGATTATTGGTGGAATATTGCTTATAAATATACATAGCAACATATTAATACCATTTCTGATGAGAATATGCATATAATTATTTTTCTACATGGGGATTATTGGTGGAATATTGTTCATAAATTTACATAGCAATATATTAAACCCATTTCTGATGAGAAAATGCATATAATTATTTTTCAACATGGAGATTATTGGTGGAATATTGTTTATAAATATACATAGCAACATATTAAACACATTTATGATATGAATATGCATGTAATTATTTTTCTACATGGGGATTATTGGTGGAATATTGTTTAAAAATATACATAGCAACATATTAAACCCATTTCCAATGAGAATATGCATATAATTATATTTCTACATGTGGATTATTGGGGGAATATTGTTTATAAATATACATAGCAACATATTAAACCAATTTCTAAAGAGAATATGCATATAACGATTTTTCTACATGGGAATTATTGGTGGAATATTGTTTATAAATATACATAGCAACATATTAAACCCATTTCTAAAGAGAATATGCATATCATTATTTTTCTACATGGGGATTATTGGTGGAATATTGTTTAAAAATATACATAGCAACATATTAAACCCATTTCTAATGAGAATATGCATATAATTATAATTCTACATGGGGATTATTGGTGGAATATTGCTTATAAATATACATAGCAACATTTTTAACCCATTTATGATATGAAGATGCATGTAATTATTTTTCTACATGGGGATTATATGTGGAATATTGTTTATAAATATACATAGCAACATATTAAACCCATTTCTGATGAGAATATGCATATAATTATTTTTCTACATGGGGATTATTGGTGGAATATTGTTTAAAAATATACATAGCAACATATTAAACCCATTTCCAATGAGAATATGCATATAATTATATTTCTACATGGGGATTATTGGTGGAATATTGATTATAAATATACATAGCAACATATTAAACCCATTTCTAAAGAGAATATGCATATAATGATTTTTCTACATGGGGATTATTGGTGGAATATTGTTTATAAATATACATAGCAACATATTAAACCCATTTCTGATGAGAATATGCATATAATTATAATTCTACATGGGGATTATTGGTGGAATATTGCTTATAAATATACATAGCAACATATTAATACCATTTCTGATGAGAATATGCATATAATTATTTTTCTACATGGGGATTATTGGTGGAATATTGTTCATAAATTTACATAGCAACATATTAAACCCATTTCTGATGAGAAAATGCATATAATTATTTTTCAACATGGAGATTATTGGTGGAATATTGTTTATAAATATACATAGCAACATATTAAACCCATTTATGATATGAAGATGCATGTAATTATTTTTCTACATGGGGATTATTGGTGGAATATTGTTTATAAATATACATAGCAACATATTAAACCCATTTCTAATGAGAATATGCATATAATCATATTTCTACATGGGGATTATTGGTGGAATATTGTTTATAAATATACATAGCTACATATTAAACACATTTATGATATGAATATGCATGTAATTATTTTTCTACATGGGGATTATTGGTGGAATATTGTTTATAAATATACATAGCAACATATTAAAACCATTTCTGATGAGAATATGCATACAATTATTTTTCTACATGGGGATTATTGGTGGAATATTATTTAAAAATATACATAGCAACATATTAAACCAGTTTCCAATGAGAATATACATAAAATTATATTTCTACATGGGGATTATTGGTGGAATATTCTTTATAAATATACATAGCAACACATTAAACCCATTTCTAAAGAGAATATGCATATAATGATTTTTCTACATGGGGATTATTGGTGGAATATTGTTTATAAATATACATAGCAACATATTAAACCCATTTCTGATGAGAATATGCATATAATTATAATTCTACATGGGGATTATTGGTGGAATATTGCTTATAAATATACATAGCAACATATTAATACCATTTCTGATGAGAATATGCATATAATTATTTTTCTACATGGAGATTATTGGTGGAATATTGTTCATAAATTTACATAGCAACATATTAAACCCATTTCTAATGAGAATATGCATATAATTATAATTCTACATGGGGATTATTGGTGGAATATTGATTATAAATATACATAGCAACATATTAAACCCATTTCTAAAGAGAATATGCATATAATGATTTTTCTACATGGGGATTATTGGTGGAATATTGTTTATAAATATACATAGCAACATATTAAACCCATTTCTGATGAGAATATGCATATAATTATAATTCTACATGGGGATTATTGGTGGAATATTGCTTATAAATATACATAGCAACATATTAATACCATTTCTGATGAGAATATGCATATAATTATTTTTCTACATGGGGATTATTGGTGGAATATTGTTCATAAATTTACATAGCAACATATTAAACCCATTTCTGATGAGAAAATGCATATAATTATTTTTCAACATGGAGATTATTGGTGGAATATTGTTTATAAATATACATAGCAACATATTAAACCCATTTATGATATGAAGATGCATGTAATTATTTTTCTACATGGGGATTATTGGTGGAATATTGTTTATAAATATACATAGCAACATATTAAACCCATTTCTAATGAGAATATGCATATAATTATATTTCTACATGGGGATTATTGGTGGAATATTGTTTATAAATATACATAGCTACATATTAAACACATTTATGATATGAATATGCATGTAATTATTTTTATACATGGGGATTATTGGTGGAATATTGTTTATAAATATACATAGCAACATATTAAACCCATTTCTGATGAGAATATGCATACAATTATTTTTCTACATGGGGATTATTGGTGGAATATGGTTTAAAAATATACATAGCAACATATTAAACCAGTTTCCAATGAGAATATGCATATAATTATTTTTCTACATGTGGATTATTGGTGGAATATTGTTCATAAATTTACATAGCAACATATTAAACCCATTTCTGATGAGAAAATGCATATAATTATTTTTCAACATGGAGATTATTGGTGGAATATTGTTTATAAATATACATAGCAACATATTAAACCCATTTCTAATGAGAATATGCATATAATTATAATTCTACATGGGGATTATTGGTGGAATATTACTTATAAATATACATAGCAACATTTTTAACCCATTTATGATATGAAGATGCATGTAATTATTTTTCTACATGGGGATTATTGGTGGAATATTGTTTATAAATATACATAGCAACATATTAAACCCATTTCTGATGAGAATATGCATATAATTATTTTTCTACATGGGGATTATTGGTGGAATATTGTTTAAAAATTTACATAGCAACATATTAAACCCATTTCCAATGAGAATATGCATATAATTATATTTCTACATGGTGATTATTGGTGGAATATTGATTATAAATATACATAGCAACATATTAAACCCATTTCTAAAGAGAATATGCATATAATGATTTTTCTACATGGGGATTATTGGTGGAATATTGTTTATAAATATACATAGCAACATATTAAACCCATTTCTGATGAGAATATGCATATAATTATAATTCTACATGGGGATTATTGGTGGAATATTGCTTATAAATATACATAGCAACATATTAATACCATTTCTGATGAGAATATGCATATAATTATTTTTCTACATGGGGATTATTGGTGGAATATTGTTCATAAATTTACATAGCAACATATTAAACCCATTTCTGATGAGAAAATGCATATAATTATTTTTCAACATGGAGATTATTGGTGGAATATTGTTTATAAATATACATAGCAACATATTAAACCCATTTATGATATGAAGATGCATGTAATTATTTTTCTACATGGGGATTATTGGTGGAATATTGTTTATAAATATACATAGCAACATATTAAACCCATTTCTAATGAGAATATGCATATAATTATATTTCTACATGGGGATTATTGGTGGAATATTGTTTATAAATATACATAGCTACATATTAAACACATTTATGATATGAATATGCATGTAATTATTTTTATACATGGGGATTATTGGTGGAATATTGTTTATAAATATACATAGCAACATATTAAACCCATTTCTGATGAGAGTATGCATACAATTATTTTTCTACATGGGGATTATTGGTGGAATATGGTTTAAAAATATACATAGCAACATATTAAACCAGTTTCCAATGAGAATATGCATATAATTATATTTCTACATGTGGATTATTGGTGGTATATAGTTTATAAATATACATAGCAACATATTAAACCCATTTCTAAAGGGAATATGCATATAATGATTTTTCTACATGGGGATTATTGGTGGAATATTGTTTATAAATATACATAACAACATATTAAACCCATTTCCATTGAGAATATGCATATAATTATATTTCTACATGTGGATTATTGGTGGAATATTGTTTATAAATATACATAGCAACATATTAAACCCATTTCTAAAGAGAATATGCATCTAATTATTTTTCTACATGGGGATTATTGGTGGAATATTGTTTATAAATATACATAGCAACATATTAAACCCATTTCTGATGAGAATATGCATATAATTATAATTCTACATGGGGATTATTGGTGGAATATTGCTTATAAATATACATAGCAACATATTAATACCATTTCTGATGAGAATATGCATATAATTATTTTTCTACATGGGGATTATTGGTGGAATATTGTTCATAAATTTACATAGCAACATATTAAACCCATTTCTGATGAGAAAATGCATATAATTATTTTTCAACATGGGGATTATTGGTGGAATATTGTTTATAAATATACATAGCAACATATTAAACCCATTTATGATATGAAGATGCATGTAATTATTTTTCTACATGGGGATTATTGGTGGAATATTGTTTATAAATATACATAGCAACATATTAAACCCATTTCTAATGAGAATATGCATATAATTATATTTCTACATGGGGATTATTGGTGGAATATTGTTTATAAATATACATAGCAACATATTAAACACATTTATGATATGAATACGCATGTAATTATTTTTCTACATGGGGATTATTGGTGGAATATTGTTTAAAAATATACATAGCAACATATTAAACCCATTTCTAATGAGAATATGCATATAATTATATTTTTACATGGGGATTATTGGTGGAATATTGTTTATAAATATAAATAGCAACATATTAAACCCATTTATGATATGAATATGCATGTAATTATTTTTCTACATGGGGATTATTGGTGGAATTTTGTTTATAAATATACATAGCAACATATTAAACCCATTTCTGATGAGAATATGCATATAATTATTTTTCTACATGTGGATTATTGTGGGAATATTGTTTATAAATATACATAGCAACATATTAAACCAATTTCTAAAGAGAATATGCATATAATGATTTTTCTACATGGGGATTATTGGTGGAATATTGTTTATAAATATACATAGCAACATATTAAACCCATTTCTAAAGAGAATATGCATATCATTATTTTTCTACATGGGGATTATTGGTGGAATATTGTTTAAAAATATACATAGCAACATATTAAACCCATTTCTAATGAGAATATGAATATAATTATAAGTCTACATGGGGATTATTGGTGGAATATTGCTTATAAATATACATAGTAACATATTTAACCCATTTATGATATGAAGATGCATGTAATTATTTTTCTACATGGGGATTATTGGTGGAATATTGTTTATAAATATACATAGCAACATATTAAACCCATTTCTGATGAGAATATGCATATAATTATTTTTCTACATATGGATTATTGGTGGAATATTGTTTAAAAATATACATAGCAACATATTAAACCCATTTCCAATGAGAATATGCATATAATTATATTTCTATATGGGGATTATTGGTGGAATATTGTTTATAAATATACATAGCAACATATTAAACCCATTTCTAAAGAGAATATGCATATAATGATTTTTCTACATGGGGATTATTGGTGGAATATTGTTTATAAATATACATAGCAACATATTAAACCCATTTCTGATGAGAATATGCATATAATTATAATTCTACATGGGGATTATTGGTGGAATGTTGCTTATAAATATACATAGCAACATATTAATACCATTTCTGATGAGAATATGCATATAATTATTTTTCTACATGGGGATTATTGGTGGAATATTGTTCATAAATTTACATAGCAACATATTAAACCCATTTCTGATGAGAAAATGCATACAATTATTTTTCTACATGGGGATTATTGGTGGAATATTGTTTATAAATATACATAGCAACATATTAAACCCATTTATGATATGAAGATGCATGTAATTATTTTTCTACATGGGGATTATTGGTGGAATATTGTTTATAAATATACATAGCAACACATTAAACCAATTTCTAATGAGAATATGCATATAATTATATTTCTACATGGGGATTATTGGTGGAATATTGTTTATAAATATACATAGCAACATATTAAACACATTTATGATATGAATATGCATGTAATTATTTTTCTACATGGGGATTATTGGTGGAATATTGTTTATAAATTTACATAGCAACATATTAAACCCATTTCTGATGAGAAAATGCATATAATTATTTTTCAACATGGAGATTATTGGTGGAATATTGTTTATAAATATACATAGCAACATATTTAACCCATTTATGATATGAATATGCATGTAATTATTTTTCTACATGGGGATTATTGGTGGAATATTGTTTATAAATATACATAGCAACATAGTAAACCCATTTCTGATAAGAATATGCATATAATTATATTTCTACATGGGGATTATTGGTGGAACATTGCTTATAAATATACATAGCAACATATTAAACCCATTTCTGATGAGAATATGCATATAATTATAATTCTACATGGGGATTATTGGTGGAATATTGCTTATAAATATACATAGCAACATATTAATACCATTTCTGATGAGAATATGCATATAATTATTTTTCTACATGGGGATTATTGGTGGAATATTGTTCATAAATTTACATAGCAACATATTAAACCCATTTCTGATGAGAAAATGCATATAATTATTTTTCTACATGGAGATTATTGGTGGAATATTGTTTATAAATATACATAGCAACATATTAAACCCATTTATGATATGAAGATACATGTAATTATTTTTCTACACGGGGATTATTGCTGGAATATTGTTTATAAATATACATAGCAACACATTAAACCCATTTCTAATGAGAATATGCATATAATTATATTTCTACATGGGGATTATTGGTGCAATATTGTTTATAAATATACATAGCAACATATTAAACACATTTATGATATGAATATGCATGTAATTATTTTTCTACATGGGGATTATTGGTGGAATATTGTTTATAAATTTACATAGCAACATATTAAACCCATTTCTGATGAGAAAATGCATATAATTATTTTTCAACATGGAGATTATTGGTGGAATATTGTTTATAAATATACATAGCAACATATTTAACCCATTTATGATATGAATATGCATGTAATTATTTTTCTACATGGGGATTATTGGTGGAATATTGTTTATAAATATACATAGCAACATAGTAAACCCATTTCTGATAAGAATGTGCAAATAATTATATTTCTACATGGGGATCATTGGTGGAATATTGCTTATAAATATACATAGCAACATATTAAACCCATTTCTGATGAGAATATGCATATAATTATAATTCTACATGGGGATTATTGGTGGAATATTGCTTATAAATATACATAGCAACATATTAATACCATTTCTGATGAGAATATGCATATAATTATTTTTCTACATGGGGATTATTGGTGGAATATTGTTCATAAATTTACATAGCAATATATTAAACCCATTTCTGATGAGAAAATGCATATAATTATTTTTCAACATGGAGATTATTGGTGGAATATTGTTTATAAATATACATAGCAACATATTAAACACATTTATGATATGAATATGCATGTAATTATTTTTCTACATGGGGATTATTGGTGGAATATTGTTTAAAAATATACATAGCAACATATTAAACCCATTTCCAATGAGAATATGCATATAATTATATTTCTACATGTGGATTATTGGGGGAATATTGTTTATAAATATACATAGCAACATATTAAACCAATTTCTAAAGAGAATATGCATATAACGATTTTTCTACATGGGAATTATTGGTGGAATATTGTTTATAAATATACATAGCAACATATTAAACCCATTTCTAAAGAGAATATGCATATCATTATTTTTCTACATGGGGATTATTGGTGGAATATTGTTTAAAAATATACATAGCAACATATTAAACCCATTTCTAATGAGAATATGCATATAATTATAATTCTACATGGGGATTATTGGTGGAATATTGCTTATAAATATACATAGCAACATTTTTAACCCATTTATGATATGAAGATGCATGTAATTATTTTTCTACATGGGGATTATATGTGGAATATTGTTTATAAATATACATAGCAACATATTAAACCCATTTCTGATGAGAATATGCATATAATTATTTTTCTACATGGGGATTATTGGTGGAATATTGTTTAAAAATATACATAGCAACATATTAAACCCATTTCCAATGAGAATATGCATATAATTATATTTCTACATGGGGATTATTGGTGGAATATTGATTATAAATATACATAGCAACATATTAAACCCATTTCTAAAGAGAATATGCATATAATGATTTTTCTACATGGGGATTATTGGTGGAATATTGTTTATAAATATACATAGCAACATATTAAACCCATTTCTGATGAGAATATGCATATAATTATAATTCTACATGGGGATTATTGGTGGAATATTGCTTATAAATATACATAGCAACATATTAATACCATTTCTGATGAGAATATGCATATAATTATTTTTCTACATGGGGATTATTGGTGGAATATTGTTCATAAATTTACATAGCAACATATTAAACCCATTTCTGATGAGAAAATGCATATAATTATTTTTCAACATGGAGATTATTGGTGGAATATTGTTTATAAATATACATAGCAACATATTAAACCCATTTATGATATGAAGATGCATGTAATTATTTTTCTACATGGGGATTATTGGTGGAATATTGTTTATAAATATACATAGCAACATATTAAACCCATTTCTAATGAGAATATGCATATAATCATATTTCTACATGGGGATTATTGGTGGAATATTGTTTATAAATATACATAGCTACATATTAAACACATTTATGATATGAATATGCATGTAATTATTTTTCTACATGGTGATTATTGGTGGAATATTGTTTATAAATATACATAGCAACATATTAAAACCATTTCTGATGAGAATATGCATACAATTATTTTTCTACATGGGGATTATTTGTGGAATATTGTTTAAAAATATACATAGCAACATATTAAACCAGTTTCCAATGAGAATATGCATAAAATTATATTTCTACATGGGGATTATTGGTGGAATATTGTTTATAAATATACATAGCAACATATTAAACCCATTTCTAAAGAGAATATGCATATAATGATTTTTCTACATGGGGATTATTGGTGGAATATTGTTTATAAATATACATAGCAACATATTAAACCCATTTCTGATGAGAATATGCATATAATTATAATTCTACATGGGGATTATTGGTGGAATATTGCTTATAAATATACATAGCAACATATTAATACCATTTCTGATGAGAATATGCATATAATTATTTTTCTACATGGGGATTATTGGTGGAATATTGTTCATAAATTTACATAGCAACATATTAAACCCATTTCTGATGAGAAAATGCATATAATTATTTTTCAACATGGAGATTATTGGTGGAATATTGTTTATAAATATACATAGCAACATATTAAACACATTTATGATATGAATATGCATGTAATTATTTTTCTACATGGGGATTATTGGTGGAATATTGTTTAAAAATATACATAGCAACATATTAAACCCATTTCCAATGAGAATATGCATATAATTATATTTCTACATGTGGATTATTGGGGGAATATTGTTTATAAATATACATAGCAACATATTAAACCAATTTCTAAAGAGAATATGCATATAACGATTTTTCTACATGGGGATTATTGGTGGAATATTGTTTATAAATATACATAGCAACATATAAAACCCATTTCTAAAGAGAATATGCATATCATTATTTTTCTACATGGGGATTATTGGTGGAATATTGTTTAAAAATATACATAGCAACATATTAAACCCATTTCTAATGAGAATATGCATATAATTATAATTCTACATGGGGATTATTGGTGGAATATTACTTATAAATATACATAGCAACATTTTTAACCCATTTATGATATGAAGATGCATGTAATTATTTTTCTACATGGGGATTATTGGTGGAATATTGTTTATAAATATACATAGCAACATATTAAACCCATTTCTGATGAGAATATGCATATAATTATTTTTCTACATGGGGATTATTGGTGGAATATTGTTTAAAAATATACATAGCAACATATTAAACCCATTTCCAATGAGAATATGCATATAATTATATTTCTACATGGGGATTATTGGTGGAATATTGATTATAAATATACATAGCAACATATTAAACCCATTTCTAAAGAGAATATGCATATAATGATTTTTCTACATGGGGATTATTGGTGGAATATTGTTTATAAATATACATAGCAACATATTAAACCCATTTCTGATGAGAATATGCATATAAATATAATTCTACATGGGGATTATTGGTGGAATATTGCTTATAAATATACATAGCAACATATTAATACCATTTCTGATGAGAATATGCATATAATTATTTTTCTACATGGGGATTATTGCTGGAATATTGTTCATAAATTTACATAGCAACATATTAAACCCATTTCTGATGAGAAAATGCATATAATTATTTTTCAACATGGAGATTATTGGTGGAATATTGTTTATAAATATACATAGCAACATATTAAACCCATTTATGATATGAAGATGCATGTAATTATTTTTCTACATGGGGATTATTGGTGGAATATTGTTTATAAATATACATAGCAACATATTAAACCCATTTCTAATGAGAATATGCATATAATTATATTTCTACATGGGGATTATTGGTGGAATATTGTTTATAAATATACATAGCTACATATTAAACACATTTATGATATGAATATGCATGTAATTATTTTTCTACATGGGGATAATTGGTGGAATATTGTTTATAAATATACTTAGCAACATATTAAACCCATTTCTGATGAGAATATGCATACAATTATTTTTCTACATGGGGATTATTGGTGGAATATTGTTTAAAAATATACATAGCAACATATTAAACCAGTTTCCAATGAGAATATGCATATAATTATATTTCTACATGTGGATTATTGGGGGAATATTGTTTATAAATATACATAGCAACATATTAAACCAATTTCTAAAGAGAATATGCATATAACGATTTTTCTACATGGGGATTATTGGTGGAATATTGTTTATAAATATACATAGCAACATATTAAACCCATTTCTAAAGAGAATATGCATATCATTATTTTTCTACATGGGGATTATTGGTGGAATATTGTTTAAAAATATACATAGCAACATATTAAACCCATTTCTAATGAGAATATGCATATAATTATAATTCTACATGGGGATTATTGGTGGAATATTACTTATAAATATACATAGCAACATTTTTAACCCATTTATGATATGAAGATGCATGTAATTATTTTTCTACATGGGGATTATTGGTGGAATATTGTTTATAAATATACATAGCAACATATTAAACCCATTTCTGATGAGAATATGCATATAATTATTTTTCTACATGGGGATTATTGGTGGAATATTGTTTAAAAATATACATAGCAACATATTAAACCCATTTCCAATGAGAATATGCATATAATTATATTTCTACATGGGGATTATTGGTGGAATATTGATTATAAATATACATAGCAACATATTAAACCCATTTCTAAAGAGAATATGCATATAATGATTTTTCTACATGGGGATTATTGGTGGAATATTGTTTATAAATATACATAGCAACATATTAAACCCATTTCTGATGAGAATATGCATATAATTATAATTCTACATGGGGATTATTGGTGGAATATTGCTTATAAATATACATAGCAACATATTAATACCATTTCTGATGAGAATATGCATATAATTATTTTTCTACATGGGGATTATTGGTGGAATATTGTTCATAAATTTACATAGCAACATATTAAACCCATTTCTGATGAGAAAATGCATATAATTATTTTTCAACATGGAGATTATTGGTGGAATATTGTTTATAAATATACATAGCAACATATTAAACCCATTTATGATATGAAAATGCATGTAATTATTTTTCTACATGGGGATTATTGGTGGAATATTGTTTATAAATATACATAGCAACATATTAAACCCATTTCTAATGAGAATATGCATATAATTATATTTCTACATGGGGATTATTGGTGGAATATTGTTTATAAATATACATAGCTACATATTAAACACATTTATGATATGAATATGCATGTAATTATTTTTCTACATGGGGATTATTGGTGGAATATTGTTTACAAATATACATAGCAACATATTAAACCCATTTCTGATGAGAATATGCATACAATTATTTTTCTACATGGGGATTATTGGTGGAATATTGTTTAAAAATATACATAGCAACATATTAAACCAGTTTCCAATGAGAATATGCATATAATTATATTTCTACATGTGGATTATTGGTGGTATATAGTTTATAAATATACATAGCAACATATTAAACCCATTTCTAAAGGGAATATGCATATAATGATTTTTCTACATGGGGATTATTGGTGGAATATTGTTTATAAATATACATAGCAACATATTAAATCCATTTCCATTGAGAATATGCATATAATTATATTTCTACATGTGGATTATTGGTGGAATATTGTTTATAAATATACATAGCAACATATTCAACCCATTTCTAAAGAGAATATGCATCTAATTATTTTTCTACATGGGGATTATTGGTGGAATATTGTTTATAAATATACATAGCAACATATTAAACCCATTTCTGATGAGAATATGCATATAATTATAATTCTACATGGGGATTATTGGTGGAATATTGCTTATAAATATACATAGCAACATATTAATACCATTTCTGATGAGAATATGCATATAATTATTTTTCTACATGGTGATTATTGGTGGAATATTGTTCATAAATTTACATAGCAACATATTAAACCCATTTCTGATGAGAAAATGCATATAATTATTTTTCAACATGGGGATTATTGGTGGAATATTGTTTATAAATATACATAGCAACATATTAAACCCATTTATGATATGAAGATGCATGTAATTATTTTTCTACATGGGGATTATTGGTGGAATATTGTTTATAAATATACATAGCAACATATTAAACCCATTTCTAATGAGAATATGCATATAATTATATTTCTACATGGGGATTATTGGTGGAATATTGTTTATAAATATACATAGCAACATATTAAACACATTTATGATATGAATACGCATGTAATTATTTTTCTACATGGGGATTATTGGTGGAATATTGTTTAAAAATATACATAGCAACATATTAAACCCATTTCTAATGAGAATATGCATATAATTATATTTCTACATGGGGATTATTGGTGGAATATTGTTTATAAATATAAATAGCAACATATTAAACCCATTTATGATATGAATATGCATGTAATTATTTTTCTACATGGGGATTATTGGTGGAATATTGTTTATAAATATACATAGCAACATATTAAACCCATTTCTGATGAGAATATGCATATAATTATTTTTCTACATGTGGATTATTGGGGGAATATTGTTTATAAATATACATAGCAACATATTAAACCAATTTCTAAAGAGAATATGCATATAATGATTTTTCTACATGGGGATTATTGGTGGAATATTGTTTATAAATATACATAGCAACATATTAAACCCATTTCTAAAGAGAATATGCATATCATTATTTTTCTACATGGGGATTATTGGTGGAATATTGTTTATAAATATACATAGCAACATATTAAACCCATTTCTGATGAGAATATGCATATAATTATAATTCTACATGGGGGTTATTGGTGGAATATTGCTTATAAATATACATACCAACATATTAATACCATTTCTGATGAGAATATGCATATAATTATTTTTCTACATGGGGATCATTGGTGGAATATTGTTCATAAATTTACATAGCAACATATTCAACCCATTTCTGATGAGAAAATGCATATAATTATTTTTCAACATGGGGATTATTGGTGGAATATTGTTTATAAATATACATAGCAACATATTAAACCCATTTATGATATGAAGATGCATGTAATTATTTTTCTACATGGGGATTATTGGTGGAATATTGTTTATAAATATACATAGCAACACATTAAACCAATTTCTAATGAGAATATGCATATAATTATAAGTCTCCATGGGGATTATTGGTGGAATATTGCTTATAAATATACATAGTAACATATTTAACCCATTTATGATATGAAGATGCATGTAATTATTTTTCTACATGGGGATTATTGGTGGAATATTGTTTATAAATATACATAGCAACATATTAAACCCATTTCTGATGAGAATATGCATATAATTATTTTTCTACATGGGGATTATTGGTGGAATATTGTTTAAAAATATACATAGCAACATATTAAACCCATTTCCAATGAGAATATGCATATAATTATATTTCTACATGGGGATTATTGGTGGAATATTGTTTATAAATATACATAGCAACATATTAAACCCATTTATGATATGAAGATGCATGTAATTATTTTTCTACATGGGGATTATTGGTGGAATATTGTTTATAAATATACATAGCAACACATTAAACCAATTTCTAATGAGAATATGCATATAATTATAAGTCTACATGGGGATTATTGGTGGAATATTGCTTATAAATATACATAGTAACATATTTAACCCATTTATGATATGAAGATGCATGTAATTATTTTTCTACATGGGGATTATTGGTGGAATATTGTTTATAAATATACATAGCAACACATTAAACCAATTTCTAATGAGAATATGCATATAATTATATTTCTACATGGGGATTATTGGTGCAATATTGTTTATAAATATACATAGCAACAGATTAAACACATTTATGATATGAATATGCATGTAATTATTTTTCTACATGGGGATTATTGGTGGAATATTGTTTATAAATTTACATAGCAACATATTAAACCCATTTCTGATGAGAAAATGCATATAATTATTTTTCAACATGGAGATTATTGGTGGAATATTGTTTATAAATATACATAGCAACATAGTAAACCCATTTCTGATAAGAATATGCAAACAATTATATTTCTACATGGGGATTATTGGTGGAATATTGCTTATAAATATACATAGCAACATATTAAACCCATTTCTGATGAGAATATGCATATAATTATAATTCTACATGGGGATTATTGGTGGAATATTGCTTATAAATATACATAGCAACATATTAATACCATTTCTGATGAGAATATGCATATAATTATTTTTCTACATGGGGATTATTGGTGGAATATTGTTCATAAATTTACATAGCAACACATTAAACCCATTTCTAATGAGAATATGCATATAATTATATTTCTACATGGGGATTATTGGTGGAATATTGTTTATAAATATACATAGCAACATATTAAACACATTTATGATATGAATATGCATGTAATTATTTTTCTACATGGGGATTATTGGTGGAATATCGTTTATAAATATACATAGCAACACATTAAACCCATTTCTAATGAGAATATGCATATAATTATATTTCTACATGGGGATTATTGGTGGAATATTGTTTATAAATATACATAGCAACATATTAAACACATTTATGATATGAATATGCATGTAATTATTTTTCTACATGGGGATAATTGGTGGAATATTGTTTATAAATTTACATAGCAACATATTAAACCCATTTCTGATGAGAAAATGCATATAATTATATTTCTACATGGGGATTATTGGTAGAATATTGTTTATAAATATACATAGCAACATATTAAGCCTATTTCTGATATGAAAATGCATGTAATTATTTTTCTACATGTAGAATATTGGTGGAATATTGTTTATAAATATACATAACAACATATTAAACCCATTTCTGATGAGACTATGCATATAATTACATTTCTACATGGGGATTATTGGTGGAATATTTTTTATAAATATACATAGCAACATATATGCATATTCTCATCAGAAATGAGTTTAATATGTTGCTATGTATATTTATAAACAATATTCCACCAATAATCCCCATGTAGAAATATTATTATATGCATATTCTTATCAGAAATGGGTTTAAAATGTTGCTATGTATATTTATAAGCAATATTCCACCAATAATCCCCACGTAGAATTATAATTATATAGATATTCTCATCAGAAATGGGTTTAATATGTTGCTATGTATATTTATAAAAAATATTCCACCAATAATCCCCATGTAAAAAAATAATTACATGCATCTTCATATCATAAATGGGTTTAATATGTTGCTATGTATATTTTTAAACAATATTCCACCAATAATCCCCATGTAGAAAAATAATTATATGCATATTCTCATCAGAAATGGGTTTAATATGTTGCTATGTATATTTATAAACAATATTCCACCAATAATCCCCATGTAGAAAAATAATTATATGCATTTTCTCATCAGAAATGGGTTTAATATGTTGCTATGTATATTTATAAACAATATTCCACCAATAATCCCCATGTAGAAAAATAATTACATGCATCTTCATATCATAAATGGGTTAAATATGTTGCTATGTATATTTATAAGCAATATTCCACCAATAATCCCCATGTAGAAAAATAATTATATGCATATTCTCTTTGGAAATGGGCTTAATATGTTGCTATGTATATTTATAAACAATATTCCACCAATAATCCACATGTAGAAATATAATTATATGCATATTCTCATTAGAAATGGGTTTAATATGTTGCTATGTATATTTTAAACAATATTCCACCAATAATCCCCATGTAGAATTATAAGTATATGCATATTCTCATCAGAAATGGGTTTAATATGTTGCTATGTATATTTATAAGCAATATTCCACCAATAATCCCCATGTAGAATTATAATTATATGCATATTCTCATCAGAAATGGGTTTAATATGTTGCTATGTATATTTATAAAAAATATTCCACCAATAATCCCCACGTAGAAAAATAATTACATGCATCTTCATATCATAAATGGGTTTAATATGTTGCTATGTATATTTTTAAACAATATTCCACCAATAATCCCCATGTAGAAAAATAATTATATGCATATTCTCATCAGAAATGGGTTTAATATGTTGCTATATATATTTATAAACAATATTCCACCAATAATCCCCATGTAGAAAAATAATTATATGCATTTTCTCATCAGAAATGGGTTTAATATGTTGCTATGTATATTTATAAACAATATTCCACCAATAATCCCCATGTAGAAAAATAATTACATGCATTTTCATATCATAAATGGGTTAAATATGTTGCTATGTATATTTATTAGCAATATTCCACCAATAATCCCCATGTAGAAAAATAATTATACGCATATTCTCTTTGGAAATGGGTTTAATATGTTGCTATGTATATTTTTAAACAATATTCCACCAATAATCCCCATGTAGAAAAATAATTATATGCATATTCTCTTTAGAAATGGGTTTAATATGTTGCTATGTATATTTATAAACAATATTCCACCAATAATCCACATGTAGAAATATAATTATATGCATATTCTCATTGGAAATGGGTTTAATATGTTGCTATGTATATTTTTAAACAATATTCCACCAATAATCCCCATGTAGAAAAATAATTATATGCATATTCTCATCAGAAATGGGTTTAATATGTTGCTATGTATATTTATAAACAATATTCCACCAATAATCCACATGTAGAAATATAATTATATGCATATTCTCATTAGAAATGGGTTTAATATGTTGCTATGTATATTTTAAACAATATTCCACCAATAATCCCCATGTAAAAAAATAATGATATGCATTTTCTCATCAGAAATGGGTTTAATATGTTGCTATGTATATTTATAAACAATATTCCACCAATAATCCCCATGTAGAAAAATAATTATATGCATTTTCTCATCAGAAATGGGTTTAATATGTTGCTATATATATTTATAAACAATATTCCACCAATAATCCCCATGTAGAAAAATAATTATATGCATACTCTCTTTAGAAATGAGTTTAATATGTTGCTATGTATATTTATAAACAATATTCCACCAATAATCCACATGTAGAAATATAATTATATGCATATTCTCATTAAAAATAGGTTTAATATGTTGTTATGTATATTTTTAAACAATATTCCACCAATAATCCCCATGTAGAAAAATAATTATATGCATTTTCTCATCAGAAATGGGTTTAATATGTTGCTATGTATATTTATAAACAATATTCCACCAATAATCCACATGTAGAAATATAATTATATGCATATTCTCATTAGAAATGGGTTTAATATGTTGCTATGTATATTTTTAAACAATATTCCACGAATAATCCCCATGTAGAAAAATAATTATATGCATTTTCTCATCAGAAATGGGTTTAATATTTTGCTATGTATATTTATAAACAATATTCCACATGTAGAAATATAATTATATGCATATTCTCATTAGAAATAGGTTTAATATGTTTCTATGTATATTTTTAAACAATATTCCACCAATAATCCCCATGTAGAAAAATAATTATATGCATTTTCTCATCAGAAATTAGTTTAATATGTTGCTATGTATATTTTTAAACAATATTCCACAAATAATCCCCATGTAGAAAAATAATTATATGCATTTTCTCATCAGAAATGGGTTTAATATGTTGCTATGTATATTTTTAAACAATATTCCACAAATAATCCCCATGTAGAAAAATAATTTATGCATTTTCTCATCAGAAATGGGTTTAATATGTTGCTATGTATATTTATAAACAATATTCCACCAATAATCCACATGTGGAAATATAATTATATGCATATTCTCATTAGAAATGGGTTTAATATGTTGCTATATATATTTTTACACAATATTCCACCAATAATTCCCATGTAGAAAAATAATTATATGCATATTCTCATCAGAAATGGGTTTAATATGCTGCTATGTATATTTATAAACAATATTCCACCAATAATCCCCATGTAGAAAAATAATTATATACATATTTATATCAGAAATAGGTTTAATATATTCCTATGTATGTGTAACTACAATATTCCACCCATAATCCCTATGTAGAAAAAGTATATGCATATTATTATTGTTAATTAAATATGTTCATTGTCGGTTGTTAACATGATATTCCTCCAATAATCCCCATGAGCAATAATAATTCTTCCCATATTCCCATCAAAAACAGGTAAAATGTAATTTTTATATTACTTCTGTATCCTGTTGTACAGCTGCATATATATCAGCAACTGCTGTACAGCTGCATATATATCAGCAAGTGAAGAGTTAAACATTAGCAACTGCTTCTTGCAACATTGTATCAAGCACTGCAGTAAAGAATAACATATTTTGAGAAACAACAGAGTCATTACCATATATATGTGTATATGTTACACTGACATCTAGTGAGAGTTCTCAGTATTGCAGCCAATAATCCAATCATCCCATCATCCCAATATGCAGTTTAGTACGTCCCTGCTGACCATACACACTTTGAATCTTTGCCTCCATTCAGCTGTTGTCACACATTAATCTGTTTACCTCAATTTATAGTTTGTTAGGCAGAAGTATACCAAACTTTTCCTTCAATTTTATAGCACAAAAACTTCACAAGGGAAGATCCATAGGACATGCAAAAGACACAATGGCCAAGGTGCAAGATCAGTAAATTGTAAACACTATTTATTAAGAAAACATATCCAAGCTTACACTGGGTTATGAGGAGGGCAGCTCCCGGAACAGGGTGAACTCCGCTAGATCAACATTGAGCCTACTGATCGCTGCGGTTGGTTTGCAGCACGGAGAGACGGAGGGAGCTCACTTAGAAGCCAAGAGTGGCATGGGGCATTGTTGCTAGGCTCGTTTCCACCCAGCTCAGTGATTACCAGCAACTCATGGCTCACTGCTGATCTAATAGCGTTCACCCCATCCTGGGAGCTGCCTTCCTCAAACACGGCTTGCTCCAGCCATTCCACAAAGCCTTTGGTACTTGTCACTTACAGGTTCCAAAGGCTTTGAGGAATGGCTGGAGCAAGCCCTGGATGAATGGGACCTTCCTGAGGCCCATAAAAAAAAAAGAATCATGGAAAGCCTAAAGTGTTACTAAACCCAGGGCCCTGCATTCACTATATCTGGTCTCCCACAGTACACAGAACATGGAAATTATTTTAGTAAATATAAACTGCTAAATAACTTTTCTTATTAGCAGTATATGACAGTATTGTAAATTTCTATCAGTGCCTGGTGAAGCTTGTAGGGGGAGTTTTCATACTGCACTATGAGGCTGCAGGGCTCCTGACCCTGAACAGTACTGATTGGCCCTGTGCAAATAACATGCACTCTCCCAAGAAAAAAAAACCTCTAGCCATACACACCAAACTGTGTAAGTAGGCCTGAGGTAAGGCCTACTCAAAAGAAAGAAAAAGTTCTGATGTGCGTTGTTGGGATAGAAGAGCATCTCCCTGACAACAAGTCAGCCCTTGAGTCAGATGTCAAACTGTTGAGGTAGACCACATGTCAGGTGTTGTCTGATCCTGGGATGCAGAATTTCCTGGCTCAAGTGCTTCAGGCCCTATTCCAGAAAGAGATGTTAAAGCTGTGAAGAGGCTTGACACTTTAAGGCACAATACCCAGGGAAGAGATTTCCACCAGATGCTGCAGAAGAAGTCCTAAAGGCATTACAGAAGCTATTGCCTGCAAAGCCAGTGGAAAACTTCAGGGGGCCCTTGTGAAGGAGCTGACTGGGTGCCCACCTACAACAGCCATTTCTAGTTCTAAAGAAGCAAAGATGAGGCAGCAGAGGCTTGAAACCCCATATAGGCCCAATCCTGCTGCTTTTGAGAGACCAGAAAAGAGAGACCATATACATCAATTTCATAAAATGTAAAAATAGTTGAGAGTTTGACGAAGACATAATCAAACTAAGAATGGAGTTCAAGCACATACTGCTGAATCTGTGGAAATAAAATGCACTCACAATGATGACTGAAGCAATCAGATGGTTAAAAAGTGTGTATATGCCTTTCATTCTCAATATAGAGTGGGCTAAGACTGATATCCTCTGGTGGCTGTCTCTGGGCCCTGGCCAGGACAACAAGATGTAAAGGCACAAAGACTGCTGTGGAATCAGTATGGGAAGAGCCCCAATTCAGGGAGTCAGGTCATTGCACACAGTCCTGTGGAAACCACCCTCTGTCTGACATCACTCCACCATGGTCTGAGGAGCCATTTCTCTTCATCAGCCTACCTATGGACTACTGGTATTAATATAAATACCTGTGATGAGTAAAACACTTGCACCGAGAGTAAATCTTAAAAAAATATCTAAAAATGTTACGTGCAGCAACAGTTTCAAATCGTGTGATTAGTGATAAATGATCATGTCACAAGAATCTAAATTCACATGAACAAACAGCGCTTGCTAATTACAAGTGATATCGAACCTCACATAAAATGTGCAAACACAATATACAACATATAAATTAATAATAAACATATGTGTACAATAATTCATAAGTCCATGAACAGTGATGTAAAATCCAATTTTTTTGCCAAAAGAAAAAATGTGTGCTCTCTGGTAAAATCCCACACAATAGTGATTTACAGTTGAAAGTGCTCCCAAAATGACTCGTAGAAATAAGGAGAAGATCCATACTCACCAAATGTAGTTGACCCTCAATGTCGTACGACAAGAGAGGTCAAACGAGTTTTGCTATCTCAGTGACCAGAACATCCACAAACCAGCTTCAATTCTTCTCTTCTCACTGCAGTCTGTAATCCAAAGGATTAACCTCATGGCAATCAAAAAGAAAACAGCTCCACATAGCGTAAAAATGTTTTTGCTCTTTATTTTAAAAACTTTTTAAAAACAGGTACAGTTTCCAACCAGGATTAGTGTAACATTTCCCGTACTGGCATCCGTAGCATAAAAATAAACTATACAAAGGCTAAGAAGGCTCAGTTCTATTGGCATATTGCGTTCCACCTAGAGGCCTACACAACGCACCGTGCGTCCTAAGTTGACGCGTTTCGTAATAAAAAATGAACCATTTGTGTACTTCTTCTGAAGAAATAAATAAAGCTTTCTATTTATCTTACACACCCCTTACCTCAGTGTCCGGCTGTATAAAGAAAAAAACGTCTCCATTACTTCCAGGACAGACATTGGGACATGACACAGGAAGGAGTTCACCAGCTGACCTCATTAGCACACACCCTGCATCATCTGCCCTCCTACTTCAGCAGATCACTATCACCCACCTCACCAGGTGCACATTTTTCCTATGCAATTAGTGAATATCGTTCTCACTAAATACACAGCCATAGATCCTTCATTTGGCAAAGTGTGAAGCTGCTGAGGAATCAGATAACAGCCTATGTGAAAAGAACTAGAATATTGAAAACAGGGGAAGTCCTGGGTTCTGTAAAGCTCACCATACACTATACAATTGAATTGTACAATCTCCTTTAGCTCTACATTCCTAATATACAGTTTTGGTAAATCTAAAAGAGATCGTACAGAGATTGTACATTCAGATTGTATAGTGTATGGCCACCTTTATACACCTATAATTAACTAATTGCACTTTTGGTGCCATTATTGTTAACAGCACAGCAAACACACATTTTGTCAAGTGAAAAAAAAACAAAAACGCACAGCAAAAGATGTGCAAAAGTTGTGCAACCCGTAACATGCCAAAATGTCCCATGAGCTACTTTGCCACGTATAGGGCAGCCCACTGAACTCAACGTGCTGCTTTATGCATGCCACAAACATGCACCTCCACTGAAAAAAATCATTAATAAACATAGACACACAATTTCAATCGAATTTTTTAAAAAAATGATGTGTTTTATACTGCCCCAGGTTGCTAGGCCGGAAGCCTGAGGTCTATTCCGGGGGCATCTGGCTGCTAGGCTGTCTGAGGGCCTATTCAGAAGCAGGAGAGCAGTTTAGGGTTAGGACTGCGGGCTTGTAGTCCAACCAGAAGTAGCAGTTCTGCCAGTCGGGGAACCAGCTGCGGTCGAAGGTAGAGGGGAAGCTGAGGGACCATCCACCTTGTTACCGGAGACCATTGTAAGTAAGCTGAGGATAGTACCAGAGCAGACTTCTCATCAGCCGGGGACGGTGAAGAAGTGGGAAAACCTCAGCAAGTGCCAAGTCAGGGACCCAGCGAGACAGCAGAGGTGACGCTTGAGGAGCATCAGTGAGTGCCAAGCCAGGGACCCAGAGTGTTAGCAGGGGTGATGCTTAAAGAGTATCTGTGAGTGCCAAGCCAGGGACCCAGCAGGGAAGTGGGGGTGACGCTTGAGGAAGATACTGAGTGCTAACAGTGGAAGAGCTCAGGGGATTCAGTGGCTATTGGATCTGAAGTCTAGTGAGAGAGACTGGGAGCTCATTGAGTGAAGAACCACAGTGAGTGATTGTGGGGTAAGCGGAGAACTGTTCATGTTGTAAATAGTTGGATACAATTACAGTTAGTAACTTCTACAAGATTGTTACCATAGGAGACAGCGGTCCTACCTATACAGAAGTGTTATCTGATTGGAGGCCTTCACCTGTATAGCTGTCTGCCTATAGAATTCTCGGAGTCTGCAAATTAACATTGCATCTACCTAAGGGTGTCCTGGCCCTAACCCTCTCTCCCAAAGTTCTGTTCAAGAGACAATAAATCTCCTTTTGCACTCTAAAAGTGTCTGGCGCCCACCCTTTCATCATTCATTACACCCACCATGCCTTGTAACCCACTCTACACAAAAGGATGTCAGCTGTCCCTGACTCTGGAGGTCACCATTAGGCCTAAAGGGGCCCGGGACTTTGCTACATAAGCTTTGGCTAAGAGATTATACAGGACAAAATCTGGTTACTTTAGTTGACTCATTCACCATTATCACCAGGGATGATTTGTCCTCAGCTCTAGCCAGGTTAGAGGACAGGATTACTGGCATGATTGCCTCCATCGCACAGGGTGGCAAGAAGGGAAGCGTGACAGATCCCTCTCCCCTGATCCTCCTAACCTGGAGCAGGGATGGGTTGATGAAGGGGAAGAGCTAAATGCTAAGAATTTTGTGGAAGGCCGGGCAGATGAGCCTGCTTCTGAGGAATCTGGACCAGAAGATGTGCAGTTAGTATCAGCCTCTCAGTCGCACAGAATCTTACTGAGATGGTTTGTTCAGCCTTTAAGTTACCTCTGCTGAGGTTTCTGAGCCTCCCTGGTCCTCCTTGGGGTCCCTGAAGCCTCCTCAGGTGGCCCAGGCTTTCCCCCCTTGCACCCACTGTTGGAACAGGCAGTGTATGCTGATTGGGAACATCCTGACAGGATTTTTGATTCCTCCTAAGAGGTTTTCCCTTTTGTATCGCATGGAGGAAAAGTTTGTTAAGAAGTGGAGCATGCCAGCCGTAGATGCAGCAGTCTCTTCCTTAAACAAGAACTTAACTTGTCTGGTGGATAACGCACAGGGCTTGAAGGACCCTGTTGACAAGAAACTGGAGTCACTATTAAGGGCTTCCTTTTCTTTGGCCAGTTCAGCTATTTAGCCAGCTGTCGCAGCAATTGGAGTCTGCTGGTACTTAAAGGATCAGGTCAGACGGCCTGACAGGCCTAACCAGGAGGAGGAAAACGGGGCAGATATACCTCGAGCACTGTGTTTTGCTGTAGATGCCTTGAAGGATTCTATACACATGTCTGTACACATGCGCAGACATCTGTGGCTTAAGAACTGGTCAGCTGAACTTCCTTGTAAGAAGTTATTGGCAGGGTTTCCCTTCCATGGGGAACGTTTGTTTGGTGATGACTTTGACAAATATATCCAAAAGATTTCTAGAGGGAAGAGCTCTCTACTTCCTGTGAAGAGAAGGACCAGGAGTCCCTTGTTTAAAACCTCAGGGACCGCTTCCTCAGGTGTCTCAGCACTAAGGCAGTTCTATCACCAACAGGGCACAAGAGCCAGGGGATAGCCGTAGGGCCAGAAGAAACCCTGGGTCCAAAACTCTTCCAAGCCCAGCACCAAGCCCTCCTAACCTGTTCACGATTTGTGGTTTGAGGCTATAGTGAACTTTAATGGTACCATAACACTTGGGATACACAGATAGATAAAACAAATTAGATTTTATTAAAATATACATAGAATATGTTTTAATACGATGTTGTAAATTTAATGAAATCTAACCTGTTCACAGTTCAAAAACCAAATGGGGACACAAGGCCCATCTTGGATCTAAGATCCCTGAACCAGCATCTATTAATCCTGAGTCTGTCCACTCAGTAGTAGCCTCGCTTCAGATGGGAGCCTGCATTGATTTTAAGGACACGTATTTAGACGTACCTATCTTTCAACCTCATCAGAGGTTCCTGTGATTTGCAGTAGAGGAACGTAATTTTCAGTTTGTGGCGCTGACCTTTGGGCTTGCCACACCACCCGGGTGTTTACAAAGGTCCTAGCACCAGTACTGGGTCTGTTAAGGGTCCAGGGAATCTTGATGCTCAGATACTTGGATGACCTTCTGCTCGGAGATCACTCACTACAGACCCTAGAACAGAGCGTAGCCTACACAGTGCGGTATTTCGAAAACCTGGGCTGGGTCACAAATACCGAAAAGTCAGCCTTGAGACCAGCTCAGAGTCTGAAGTATTTAGGTTTGATCCTAGATACAGTCCAGGCAAGGGTATTCTTGCCACCCATAAAGATCTGTGCCCTGAAGGATCAGGTGCGTCAGGTAAGGGGCACCAGGCAACGCTCTATTCGGCTCTGTATGAGTCTTCTGGAAAGGATGGTGTCCTCCTTTAAGGCAGTTTCCTATGCCCAGTTCCATTCTAGGCCTATACAACAAGACATCTTGTCGACTTGGAACAGGAGAGAGCAAGCCCTGGTTTACCCCATTTCCTTATCTCCTCGGGCGCGCTTAAGCCTAAGCTGGTGGTTGCAGGATCAGAATCTGTGAAAGGGAAGCTCCTTTCTCTTGGTATCTTGGAGAATACTGACCACAGACGCCAGTCTCTCGGGCTGGGGAGCTGGTCAAAGGCAGAGCAGAGCCTGCACTTCAACATCCTGGCGTTGCGGGCAGTACATCTGGCCCTACGGTCCTGGACGGTGGCCTATCAGAGTTCAGTCCAACAATGCCACTGTGGCCTATATAAACCACCAGGGTGGTACCAGGAGTCGTTCAGCTCAGGAAGAGGTGGACCACATATTAGCCTGGGCAGAGGGACATGTGTCGATTCTATCGGCGGTTCATATCCCAGGGGTAGAGAACTGAAGGGCAGATTATCTCAGCCACCAACAGATCTGCCCAGGGGAATGGTCCCTACACCCGAACCTTTTTTCGGGAAATCTGCCAGCGATGGGGATGATCAGATGTCGATCTGTTGGCATCCAGGTACAACAACAAGCTACATCAGTTTGTGTCTTGAACAAGGGATCCCCTGGCAAGCGGAGCAGATGCTTTGGTAGTTCTATGGAGCCAGTACTCCCTGGTTTATGCTTTCCCACCGATCCCTCTGCTTCCACATTTGTTGCTCAGCATTTGTAGAGGGGGTTCCAGTTATTGTGTGGCACCAGTCTGGCCCAGAAGGCCCTGGCTCCTGGAGA
Organism: Aquarana catesbeiana; assembly: GCF_042186555.1. Classification (NCBI taxonomy): domain Eukaryota; kingdom Metazoa; phylum Chordata; class Amphibia; order Anura; family Ranidae; genus Aquarana; species Aquarana catesbeiana. The sequence continues at coordinate 211,127,074 of NC_133334.1, read as the reverse complement.
TTGTGAGATTGGCAATAGATGGGCCATGGAAGCTTCCACACCGCCCCAATATACTGTCTCAAGGTCCTATACTCCACCCCAATTTACAGTCTCTAAATTTGACGGCATGGCTATTGAAGCCAGGGTGCTGAAGGATCGTGGCATCTCAGAACCAGTGGTGTCTACCCTAGTGAATTCTAGGAAAGCGGTCACTAGGAAGATCTATCATATGGTCTGGAAGACTTATATTGCTTGGTGTGAAGCCAAAAAATGGTCTCCTCGGAAATACATGACAGGGAGAATACTCTCTTTTTTATACAGTCGGCTGTGGAAATCAGATTGGCTTTGAGTACAAACAGAGGTCTGATTTCGGCCCTGTCGGTATTCTTCTAAAGGCCTTTAACCTCCCATTCACTGGTCCGAACCTTTATGCAGGGGGCATATGTCCTTGGGACTTAAATTTGGTGCTGTCTTTGTTACAGAAACAACCATTTGAGCCTATTAAAAATTCCATTAGTCTTGGTGTCACGCAAGCTAGCCTTCCTGATGGCCATCACCTCGGCTAGAAGGGTGTCAGAATTGGCAGCCCTTTCATATAGGAAACCATACATAATCCTTCACCACGACAAGGTGATGTTGCATCCTATTTCATCCTTTTGCCAAAGGTGGTGTCGGCCTTTCATTTAAATCTTTTTTCTCTCAGCCTAGTTTGGCGGAAGAGAGACAACTGCATTCCTTGGACGTCGTCTGGGCAGTCTGAGTTTATTTGTCTAGATCTGCAGAGATCTGAGGATCAGACTCAATTTTTGTTTTACCTGAAGGACCTTAGAAGGGGCAGGCAGCTTCCAAAGCTTCCATTGCCAATTGGGTCTGCTAGTTGGTCATTCAGGCCTATTGTCTGAAATGTAGGGCTCCCCCCTTCAGGGTGAGATCTCATTCTACCAGGGGTGTGGGAACCTCCTGGGCTTTTCGCCATCAGGTATCTGTGGCTCAGATTCTTAAAGCTGCTACCTAGTCTTCAGTGCATACGTTCACAAGGATTTGGCTTTTGGCCGTAGTGTACTACAGGCTGCCATATAAAGTCTGATTCTTGATTTGATTTTTTGGCAGGGCGTCTCCCTCCCCTCAAGGCTATTGCTCTGGAACATTCCAGTAAGTAATGAATATTAACCTAACTCTGTGTGCCGTGATGTATGATAAAGAAAATTGAATTTTTTTTGTCATACTTACCTATAAAATCCTTTTCTTTGAATACATCATGGGACGCAGAGGTCCCTCCTCTCTTTTAAGGATTTGGTGCTTGCTATAAAACTGAAGTACTTCCTGTACGGGAGGGGTTATAAAGGGTGCGGACTTTCTGTCTAAGACTTTGTCTACCAGTGTCCATTCACCTAGAGATGGTGTATAACCCAGTAAGTAACGAATAATAGCCAAAACTCTGTGTCCAGTGATGTATTCAAAGAAAAGGATTTTACAGGTAAGTATGACGAAAAAAATCTAATTCTTAATTTTATCTATATCAGACCCTCATCTAAGACAAGATTCTGGTATTAATGGATGGTGTACCTAGCCAGTTGTTTGCAAACATAAGTAAAGTGACTGAAGATGTAATTTGCTGGCAATTTAATCTGCACTCTTTTATTTCTTTGTAAATGTCAGTTTTGCTGCAGTGGGTTGTATACATCATACAGATATAACAAGTCACAGGCCATGATGTTTAACCACTTAAGGACCTGAAGGATTTGCCCCCACTACGTCGCTTTAACTGACAATTGCGCGGTCGTGCAATGTTGTACCCAAACAAGATTTATGTATTTTTTTCCCACAAATAGAGCTTTCTTTTGGTGGTATTTGATCACCTCTCTGCTTTTTTTGTGCTATAAACAAAAAAGAGTGACAATTTTGAAAAAAACAAAAACAAAAAAAAAAAAACAGTATTTTTTACTTATGGCTATAATAAATATGCAAAAAAAATTGTCTTCATCAGTTTAGGCCAATATGTATTCTTCTACATATTTTTGGCAAAAAAAACGCAATAAGCGTATATTGATTGGTTTGCGCAAAAGTTATAGCGTCTACAAAATAGGGGATAGATTTTTGGCATTTTTATTATTTATTTATATTTTACTAGTAATGCCAGCGATCTGCAATTTTTAGCAGGACTGCGACATTGCGATGGATAGATCTGAGACTTTTGACACTTTTTTGGGACCAGTTACATTTATACAGCGATCAGAGCTAAAAATAGCCACTGATTACTATATAAATGTCACTGGCAGGGAAGGGATTAACACTAGGGGGCGATCAAGGGGTTAAGTGTTGCCTAGGGAGGTGTTTCTAATTGTGGGGGCAGTGTACTGACGGGAAGAGGAGAGAGATCGTTGTTCCTGATCGCTAGGAACAGCAGATCTCTCTCTACTCCCCTGTCAGAAAGGGGATCTGTCTGTTTACATTGACAGATCCCTATTCTGGCTCTCTAAGGAATAATCGCATGTGGCCGGCGGGCATCACAGCTGCCGGCTACGTGCATCGGCTCGGGCGTCACGCCTCCCTATCGCTTTGAAAGTGGCTGACGTACACATTCGGCGATTCCCGCAGCTGTGCCAACCTGCTGCAGTATAATAACGGTAGCTGGTCGGCAAGCGGTTAAAGGATTTTTGCATTTTTTGACCTTAAAACATCATTAAAATTGCTGCTCCTTGTCAGACTGAATTTTTATAAAAAAAAATGTTATTTTTTGCTTTGATGCATTTCATTTAGGGAAGTGCGTAGCTAGCCACGCCAATTTTTTTACAATCCTTTGCCTAATATCATTATTGTTTTTACATTTGGCCCCCTTTGATTTCAATGAGGTTTGAATTTGCCATCTGAACTTTAGTCTTGTTCTGCAAGCCCGCCACAAACTGAACCCCAGCTCTTCCCTTCACACTACTCTCCTACCTGCTAAGAAATGTCTTTATCATTGATGGTTAAATCCATAACCTTTCCTCTTCTGGAATATTATGGGCGGTAAGTGTAATGTAGTTTAAAGTGTAACTAAAGGCAAAACTTTTTTTCTCTTTTAGTTTTGGATAGAGTAAGGAGGGAGTAAGAACACCTGTGAGTTTTTATTGCTGTCTGTGCCCCCCGTTAGGAAGCTTCACCCTCTCTATTTGTTCTTTTTTTTTTTTTTTTGTTTTTTTTTTTTTTTTTTTTTTTTTTTTGCCACTCAGCTTACTTTAATTAGTGAGACAACCATCAACTTTTCCATTCATGTACGTCTCTCTTTTCCTTCACATCACTGTGGCTAATTTTCATCAACTATAAAATTTGAATTAAACTAGGAAGGGGTAGGAACGATACAGATCTCCTATAATGTAGCATTCTTCCTGTCTCAATATAGGCCCCTCCCTTCTTTCTCTTTACCCTCCCTTGTATATAAAGACCAAGAGAAAGGAAAGAAAGAGATAAATTAGAAACAAAAAAAAGAAAAGCTATACAAAAAAACAAAAACAACCTTTGTTCTATTATCTCAATAACTCTTTTCCCTTAATAGTATACACCATTTCATCTCCCCCCCCCCCGTCCCCCCTCCCCCCTCCCTTATTCCCCTGGTGTACATCCTCTTCCCATATATAACTCTACTGATACCTAATTTTCTCAGCGTAACTCCATGTTTTTTTAAACTCTCTCCAACTCTTCCATTTATCTTTCCTTCCCCCACCCCCTTCTTCCTTGCTACCATAAAACCTCTCCATGGTGTAGGTTTCCTCCACGGCATTAATCCACTCCCAAATCTGTGGGGATTCTTTTTCTCTCCAATTTTTGGGTATTAGTTTTTTTGCTGCATTAATTAAATGAGGCACCAACGAGGCTTTATATTGTTTCTCACTTTCCTTAATGCCGTGGAAGAGCACCGACCATGGTTCTTTTTTCACCTCCTTGCCCGTAATTTTTTGGACCATACTCAAAACTTTTTCCCAATATTTTTGAATCTTCGGACATTTCCACCATATGTGTGCCATAGTACCTATTTCCCCACATCCTCTCCAGCATTCTGCCGATGATTCTTTTTGGAATTTACTGGCCCTCTCTGGTGTTATATACCACCTCACTAAACACTTATAATTCATTTCGGTTGTTTTAACATCTATCGCCGAGCTGTGGGTAAGGTTCATAATCTTTTTTATCGTGTTAAGTTCAACCAGTGTCCCCAAATCCTTTTCCCATTGTTTGATATAACTGGGCTTCTCTATTTCGTCTTCATCTATTAATAATTTATATAATTTTGATATGGTGTTTTTTGTGTTTTCTAACGTGCATAGTTTTTCCAATCCTGTCAACTCTTCTCCTGATCTTATAGGTTGTGGTAGTTTTCTAATAAATCTTTCTAACTGTGCATACCGCCATCCATTCATCACCCATGTTTCTGTATCCTGTTGTAACTCGTGCATTGTTTTAATTTTCCCCTTTTTCATTATCTCTCTTAATTCCACCTTATCTTTCTTTATCCATTTCCCCCCTATACTTACTTTCCCCGATGCAAAAAACTCATTATCGTTTACTCTTATAAGTGGTGAGTTATAAATCTTATTTAACTGTTTGTAAGTTCTATCCCACATCTTAATTACCACCCGTGTTAACCCATGTGTATTTTCATCTATCGTTCTGTGTTGGGGGGGATTCCAAATAATTGCTCCTAGCTGTGCCTTACTATAAAATTTTTCCAGATTTACCCATCTTTTTTCTTGATTATCCCTTACCCATTCTATCGCTCGTGACAAGATTATTGCGTTATAATATGTTACAATATCCGGAGCCGCCAAACCCCCATTCTTTTTTCCTTTTCTTAGCGTCTTTAAAGATACCCTCGGTTTTTTATTTTTCCAGATTACATTTGTTAGTATTGTTTTTAGTTTTCTGAGGTAATATATTGGTAGGTCTATAGGTAACATTTGGAATTTATAAGTAATTTTTGGAAGCAGGGTCATTTTTATGGCGTTTATCCGGCCTATCCAAGAAATTGGTCTAATTTGTATTTTTTTACCCTCTTTTCTGATTTCATCCAGTAGGGGGATGTAGTTCCCTTTATAGATTTTATCCAGGGAGTTAGCTAGTTTTACGCCCAAGTATTTTATTTCTTTTTTCCATATAAATTGAAATTTCTTCCTCAAATTTTCCTCATCTGCTTTTCTTAGGTTTATGTTTAGGATTTCAGATTTTCCCATATTTATCTTAAAATTTGAGAGCTCTCCATATTGTTCTATCGTTCCAATTAATTTTGGCAGGGTACTTTCTGGTTTAATTATATAGAAGAGCACATCATCGGCAAATGCCGATACCTTGTGCTCTTCATTGCCCACTTTTGGTCCTTTAATATCGGGGTCATTTCTTAATGTTGCAAGAAGGGGCTCTAATGAAAGGATGAAAAGAAGTGGAGACAGGGGGCACCCTTGTCTTGTCCCTCTCCTCATTACAAAAGTTTCTGAGAGTACCCCGTTGATGCTGATTGCTGCTCTCGGTTGTCTATACAATATTTTTATTCTTTCCAACATCCTTGGGCCTACTCCCATTTTTTCTAATGTTTGGAACATGAACCCCCAGTCTACTCTGTCAAACGCCTTTTCAGCGTCGCAGGACAAGAGTAGACCGGGGGCCCCGTCCTCTTTTATTTTTTGTAGAAGGAGTAGTGTTCGCACCCCATGGTCCTTTCCCTCTCTTCCAGCCACAAACCCTGTTTGGTCAGGATGGACCAATGAATTCATTAGCCCCTTCATCCTTTTTGCCAATATTTTTGCATAGATCTTTGTATCTGTATTTAATAGTGATATGGGTCTGTAGCTGGAGCAGAGGGTCGTATCTTTTCCTTCTTTTGGGATCACCGTGATCAGGGCCGTTTGTGCCTCTCTACTCAGTTTACAATCTTTTCCTAACACATTCATATACTGACACATCTTCGGTATTAAGATATCCTTAAATTTTTTGTAGTAGATTGCAGTAAATCCGTCTGGCCCTGGACTTTTTCCTTGTGCTGCCTCTAGTATTGCTTCCTTTACTTCTTCTTCCGAAATTGCTTCCTCCAGGGCTTCTCTATCTCTCTCCTGAATCTCGGGTATCCCTGCACTCTTTAAAAATTCCCTTATCTTTTTTTTTTTCTTTGACCTTTCTTGCTCCCCCTTATGTTCTCCTGCATACAACTCTTTGTAATAGTTTCTAAATACCTCTCCTATTTCTTTTGTTTCATAAACCATTGAGCCCTGCTTAGTCTGTATCCTGCCTATGAAATTACGAGTTTTTTTTTTCTTTAGCATTCTGGCCAGATGTTTCCCTGTTTTATCCCCCCACTGATATCTCTCTTTCTCAATTAGAAAGTATTTTTCTTTTGTTTTCTGATCTACCAGTCTTTTCAATTCATCTCTTTTATCTATCAACTTTTGATATATTTCTTTATGGAGTCCTCTCATTTTTTTGTGTTCTTGTTCGATGTTAAATATTTCAGTCGTAAGATTACCCATTCTGTTGTTCCTTTCTTTTTTTTTTCTGGCTCCCTCTTTTATTAGTATTCCCCTTATGTACACTTTATGGGCCTCCCAGACCACTGCCCCCGAGACGTCTCCAGTTTCATTTATCCTAAAGTACTGTTTGAGTTCCTCTTCCACCCTTTGAATCACCCCCTCATCTGACAGCAGATCCTCATTTATTCTCCATAGGGGGGTTTTTCTCTGCGTTTGGGAGATGCGCAATTCCATTACTACAGGGGCGTGGTCCGACAGTGTGACGACTCCTATTTTTGCTTCAGTGGCCCTCTCTAGCCACCTGTGTTCCAGTAGTATGTAATCCAGTCTGGAATACGTCCGGTGTACAGGGGAGTAAAACGTATAGTCTCTTGTTCTACCATTCAAAATTCGCCATATATCCACCAGTTGGTTCTCGTGTAGTTTCTGTCTCAACCTTCTAAGTTGCACGTTATTCGTCCCCTGCACACCGGACGCACTATCCCACGTTGGTTCTAGACACACATTTAGATCCCCCATCACTATCAGACCCCCTTTCCTAAAATTTGTTAGTTTCTCCAGTGTACTTATCAGGAATTTTACTGTGTTTTTATTAGGGGCATAAATACTTGCAATAGTGCAATCCAACTCTCCTAAAGATCCCTTTATAAAAAGGAATCTTCCTTCCGTATCCTGCATTCTTCCATCTAATTTAAATTGTACTTCTTTTGCCATTCCTATTGCCACTCCTCTTGCTCTATTAGATATTGTATCTCCATAGTACCATGTCGGGAAATTTTTAGACCATAATCTGCTGTTCGATTCATATGTCAGATGAGTTTCTTGCAATGACACTATTCCTGCTCCCTGCTCTTTCAGTTCTCTTAATAAGTTGTATCTTTTAGAGGGTGAATTCAGGCCTTTAACGTTATATGTCAAAAATTTAAGAGTTGTCATGTTTGTCCCCTACCTGATAGCTACGCTTCTCTGGCTTAATTTGAGTTATATATGTTTTTTCCCTTTGCACCTTGTGTTCCCCCCCCTCCTTCCCACCCCTCACCTCTCCCCCCCCCTCCCGCCCCCCCCAATTCCCTCCCCCCCCACCCCCCAATTGGCCCCTCTTGGCCCCTAAAGTCATCCAGGATCTCCATCTGAGCCCTTTCTGAACCCCTTAATCAAAAGGTGGAGCTCCAGGTATTCAGCTTCTTCCCACTCCTTAGATTAGCTATTGGAGTGGGGTGGCCTGCCTATTCCATTCTTATCTTGACTTGATTTTCTTCTCTATTATTATCCCATCCCCCCCCCCTCTCCCCCCGGCTGGGGACTTAGTAAGTCCCCTAATCTTCTGGTGTCCAGCCTGGTAATTCCGGAATCTGAATGTCCAGCTTTTTACAAAATTCTTCTAATTCCTCCGGGAATCGTAATTTAGCAGACCTCCCTTCCTTATATCCTTTCAGACAGGCCGGGAATCCCCATGTATATTTGATGTTTTGTACTTTCATTAATTCCAATAGGGGTTTCAGCAATCTTCTTCTTATTAGGGTTTCTTGCGCGAGGTCTGCGTAGAACTGGATTTCTACTCCCTCGACCCTAATTGGTGGTTTTCCTTTCAGATTCCTCCAAATTTCCCATTTGTCTTCATAGAACCTGAATCTAACGATGATATCCCTTGGTCTTTCTGTCCTTGCTTCCCTGGCGTAACCCACTCGGTGTATCCTTTCTATCTTTAGACAGTCCTCCCCTTCTCTATTAATCAAGGGCCGGAGAATTGTAGTGATCCATTTCTTCAGATCTTCATCCTCTTTTTCTGGGACTGAGCGAATCCTGATGTTCTTCCGTCTATTTCTGTTCTCCTGGTCTTCCAGCTTATATAGTAGCATCTTTTGATTTTTCTGTGTTTCTTTCATTTGCTGTCTTAAACTTTCAATTTCTTGCTTTTGTTTATCAGTAGTTTTTTCCATATACTCCACTCTTTCTAATAAGTGACCCAGATCTCCTCTCAGATTTTGGATCTCCGTTTTTATCGAGTTTTCCATTTTCCAGAGCAGGTCGCTCATCTCTCCCTTGGTTAGTGTGGAGGTCCCTCCTGCTTCCCCATCAATCCCACTTACGTCCTGGTCCCCGTCTGTTGATAGATCATCTCTGGAGTGTTCTGGGGTGTCTCCTGTTTTTTTATCAGATCCCTTTTTTTTTCTATTTTGTTTTGGCTTTGTCTACCCAACTCCATACTCCTAGGGCTTGCTCCTTGTGTCATATATTGTTTTAAGGTACTGACTGTTGGTTTATCTTTATCTTTTGGGGATTTGGGGGCATTCCCCCTAGTTACTTTCGTTGTGTTTTTATTCATTTTATCTCCCTTTTTTGGCCCCCTAGTTCGCTTCCCCAGCCTGGTTTTCTTAATTTCCCTCCACTTCCGTGAAGGGAAGCCCTAGGACTTAAAAAGTCTATTTAGAGGGGTTTTTGCAGGTAGTGGGGTAGGAAACGGACAAAAAACATGGGGGGAGGGGCAAGGAGCGGGGGAGTGGCTTGGGGGTTCCACGACTTAATTGGTTAACTCTCTCCCTTCTGGCTTTCTCCCTACCAGCATCCCCCCTTCCCCTTCCCCTTTGGGGGACTTGTATGGTATATGAAGTAGTGTCCTTGTTACTGTTATTACTAATTGTTCCTCTATTTATGCCCCTTGGTTTAAATTCTAGTGATGGGGGGTTTTACCAAGTTACCGTCCTTTTCCCGCTCCGGCTTGTCCACTTGAGTTAATCCACCCCGTTTAATTGTGGGCTATTTTTTCCTCACACATACTTGGTATATATAGGGGGTAACCCCACAATCAGAAAGAAACCTTTAATAGTCCGTGTAGTTGGTTGCACGTCTCCCTTATTATTTGCACGAACCTCCTTTTCTAGTAACATTCAAATGTTCAAACAATGATCAAAAAGCATTACCAACCGTTCAGAGCACCATTAAGGACACCAACCAATAGACAGTTGTATACTTCACTCCATTATTGTTACCTTATTTCTGCTCTTCCTTGGAATATTTCTTCCCCTCTCATAGGGTAGCAATACTTACAGTCTTTTTAGGGTTATTTCATTCATCCGGGTGGGGGGGCATGTTGTATTCCCGGAAGGCCGGGGGGTGGAGGGTTCAGTATCTCGCCGTGCCAAAGGTCAGTCCTACGTGCGCTGTCCCCGCTGTATCAGATGATCTCCAGCATGTCTCCCGTTCCGTCTAATCGCGCAACGGCGGCTGCTATCTCTCCTCCTGCGGGGGGACGCTGCCTCTCATCACGCCGCCTGTATACCGGCTTCAGCATCTCTGCGTCCTTCTCTGATCTCGGCGGCCAGCTGACATTCCGGAGCTCCTCCCTCCGTGACGGACGTTACGTCCTCACGTCTTCTCCTCCCATCCCCCTAGCCTCTATTTGTTCTTTTAACTGTTATCATCTAAAGTAAAAGGAAAAGAAAATCCCAAATTTTGTGTTGACACCAGAACAGTAATAGAAGGTAAATCTTCCAATGGGGACACTAGTTCTGCACACCCCTAACCTAAAAGAGGCAGGATAACATACATATACGTGATCCTGCCTGCCCGTGCTACCCTGCCGCAGTAAATGTACTGTGGCCAGGCGGCAAGCGCTTAAACTTTTGCATAACTAGTGACCTAAAGGTTTCTATAAAAGGAAACCTAGAATATATAGGATTGAATATAGACATAGGTTTCAAATCAGTGGCTTATGCCGTGTACACACGACCGGACTCTCGGTCAGAATAGACTCCGATGGTCTTTCCGACGGAGTTCCGACGGAGTTCCGCTGAAACGGACTTGCCTACACACGATCACACCAAAGTCTGTTTGTTTAGAACGCGATGACGTACGACAGGACTAGAAAAAGGAAGTTCAATAGCCAGTAGCCAATAGCTGCCCTTGCGCCGTTTTTGGTCCGCCGGACTAGCATACAGACGAACGGTTTTCCCGACAGGAGTTGAGTCTGTCGGAAAGATTTGAAACATGTTCTATTTCTAGGTCCATCAGAATTTTCGAAATGAAAAGTCTGATGAAGCCCACACACGATCGGAATGTCCAACGGAATGATTCCGTCAGACCTTTTTTGCTGGAAAGTCCGGTCGTGTGTAAGCGGCATAAGGCTCCATTTACACCTGAGCCCTTTGGAATTGCATGATTCTGCCCACGATTCCAGAATCGCAGCAAAACGCGGGACATGTTTGCAATGCATACTAGCTCATTATGAAATACTTACCTTAGAACGAAGCCTAGGGTTGCCACCTTTTCTGAAAGTCAAACCCGAACACTTTAGCGGCACACAGTAATTTTTTTAATAATACAAACTATACATACATTTTGTGTTTTAATCATATGAAGTTAATCACAAGAGTCCCCCTTTACATCAGAGTTCACAGAGTTCCCATTTTACATCTGAACTCGCAGAGTTCCCTTACACTGTAAGGGGGGACTCTGCAGACTCTGGTGTAAGGGAGAAATCTGGGGACTCTGACATAAGGGATGCTCTGGGAACCCTGATTTAAAGTGGGAGTCCGGCGACGAATCTTTTTTTTTTTTTTTTTTAGGTCATTGAGACACTTTGCTAATCCCAAAATAATACTCACAGTTTGGGTGTAATATTTCCGCCTCTGTCTGTTTTCGTACTGAAGAATAACTTTAAAAATGTGATGCTGGCTGTTTCCATCTTACTTGTGGGCATGTGAAGCCCACAAGCATTGATTTCCTGGATGCGGTGAATGCTGTTCATTCACAGCTTGTTCACACGCATGATCATTGTTTCCACACTGAATGTTGGGAAGCCTGACACTAGGCTCCCAGGAGACAGTGCGGCGCCGGGGAAAGGCAATAAACACGCCTACTCCCATGGTAGGAGAGACAGGAAGTGCCACAATAAAGTACAATATAAAGGTAATTACAGCGATAAAAAAAATTTTCGCGCGGCATTTGAACATCTATGCAATTAAATGAAGGGGGTAAGATTAAGTTAAAAATTTGAGTGGAACCCCGCTTTAAGGGGGAACACTGAGAATTCCGATGTATGGAGAGGACTCTAATAAAAGGGGGAACACTTCGGCCTCTGATGTAAAGGGGAACTGATTTACCTTAGTGTACTCACCTAGAGGCCGGAGAGAGGGGGGGGGGAGACTTCAGTCACAGACAGGGATGAATGGTGAGCTCACTCACCCCTTGGCAATCAGCACCTCTCATCCAGATGTATATGTGGGTGCTGGGCTTCAAATTTCCCAACACCTCACGTGTATGTGTGTGTGTGTGTGTGTGTGTGTGTGTGTGTGTGTGTGTGTGTGTGTGTGTGTGACTGTTAGTGCTGGCTTTGGGCAGTGTGAAAGAGAGTTTAACAGACACTCTTGGCTTAGACAACTGCAGCCAGCAACCCTGTTGGGAAGCCATAGTCAGGTCTAAATAATGTGTCCAAGTTTCAGGCAGTCTGAAACCTGGACGCATGATTCAAAACCTGAACTGTCCGGGTGAATCCCGGACAGGTAGCAACCCTAACAAATCTCCCATACCACCTCCCGGTTACCGCTGGGGGAGCTGACATGTTCCCTCTGCATTACTTCCGGGTTTGCGGCTCTGGCGCTGTGAGCTGCGATGACGTCACTCCTACGCATGTTCTCCATTCCGGCAAGGAGCTCTGATTTTCCGGCAGCATCCGCCGGACCTTCAGAGCGCATGCACCGCTGACCTTAGTGGCTGCATGCAAGGTGAATATCTCCTAAACCGTACAGGTTTAGAAGATATTCATTTTACCTAGAGGTAAGCCTGTAGGTAAAAATCACAAAGCGGGACATACAACCACTTTAAAGAGGTTGTAAACCCTGGGGAAACAAAAACAAACAAAAGAAAAACTAGCTCATTATGAAATACCTTGGAACCGACACACCGCTGAGACGGCTGACATTTTTCCCGGAGTTTCTTCTGGGATCGCGGGCTCTGGCGCTGTGAGTGGTTGGAGCCGCGATGACGTCATTACCACCCATGCGCGTGGGAGCCACCAGTCACGGCACAGGGCTCTGAAGTAACGGCAAATATCTCCTAAATGGTGCAAGTTTAGGAGACATTTACACCAAACTACATCAAAGAGGCCAGCAGACTGTTAGCTGACACTGATACATATCTGAAACTACAGTCTGATCCTCTTCCAGAATTCCAACTAGAATTAAAGTCGCTTGTCCAAGAAGCGTGGCATAATGGAGTACTTACCAATAAAGAAAGACAATTCTTATTACCATCTGAATGCAGTACCCCCTACTTCTACCATCTCCCAAAGGTCCACAAATCCTTGGTGGACCCCCCTGGCAGACCAATTGTAGCTAGTACAAATAGCTTCAGTAATGGTTTGTCAATGTACATCGACTATTGTCTCCAACCCCTTGTGTGCCAGCTACCGTCCTATATTAAAGACTCTAATGATGTAATCACTGCCCTTCAGAACTATTCATGGGAAGAGGGCTACTGGTGGGCATCTCTCGATGTGTCCTCTCTATATACCTCAATACCCCATGATATAGGTTTGAGAGCCGTTCAACATTTCTTGACCAAGAGTGGCGATTTCAATTCGTTACAGTCACAATTCCTGGTACAAGCCACCGAGTTTTGCCTAAGACGTAATTACTTTACGTTTGGAGAACAATTCTATCTGCAGCGTACAGGTACCGCCATGGGAGCGAATTTTGCTCCGGTTTACGCGAATCTCACTATGGGCTACTGGGAGGAACATAACATCTGGGCTAACAATCCTTTTGCTGAACACATTGTCTTTTTTGGGCGCTACATTGATGACATTGTGGTCATTTGGAGTGGGAGCCCAGAGTTGTTTTCCTCCTTCGTGGCCCATTGTAACTCCAATACACTTGGTCTGGCTTTCACCCATGTTATAGATTCTCAGGAGCTTGTATTCCTAGATTTGGTCCTATTCCATGACCAACAGAGGATTCTCACTAGAAATCATGTTAAGCCAACAAGTGGCAACTCCTATCTTCATTTTAGAAGTTGCCACCACCCAGTATGGAAACGCAATATCCCTAGTGGCCAATTTTATAGACTTAGACGAAATTGCTCGAAATTGGAAGACTATGTTGAACAGGGAACAGTGATGACTAAGAAATTCCAAGAGAAAGGTTATCCACCTGATCTTATTAATGACGCTTTCCTGTCTCATCTGAATCCCCCTATTAGAGACAAGCATTCGAGTGACAATTTAAGAACCAATCAGACAGTCAGATTTATTTAGACTTTTAATGAGAATTACAAATCCATCTCTAATATAGTTAGAAAACACTTTGGTATTCTTCATCTGGACCAACGCCTTGCCCCGGTGCTACCCGAGATCCCACAAGTGATGTTCCGTAAAGCACGCACCATAAAAAACTTGCTAGCACCCAGTAAAATAACAAATAAACCGTCCAAATCTTTCCTTGATATCAGGTCCTATTTTCATGACAGAAAGGGCATATTCCAGTGCAAAAAGAAGGGGTGCCTTACTTGCCAATTTATCACTCATGGCACTAATATCATCACAACCAATACAGGCAAAAAATATGAGATTAGACAATTCATTACCTGTTCTACAGATTTTGTTGTATATGTTTTGCGTTGCCCTTGTGGGTTGGTCTACGTTGGCCGGACTATTCGTGCCTTACGGGCTAGAGTAGGTGACCACCGCAGACTAATTTCGAAGGGGTGCGATGAACATAGTGTACCCCGTCATTTCTTGTGTTTCCATGACAAGGACATCAGGTTCTTGGAGGTCTTTGTTATCGAAACTATCCTCAAAGGCACGCTAACCAATAATGAAAGATTCTCCCTGTTGTGCAAGCGTGAGGTCTTTTGGATCTACATGTTTGACTCGCTTGCCCCCAAGGGGTTGAACGAAGAACTAGAAACATGTAGTTTTGTGTAATTTTAATGAGAGTCTATATATATACCTTTTAGATCATCTCTGGGTTAATATTGATTTTAATAGGTTTTTAATATGTTTGATTATGTTTTTTATAGAAAAATGTTAAGTTTTTATGTTGAAGTATAAACTATGTGTTCCTTGGTTATATATTGTGTTTATTTTCATACTTTTATGTGAAGTAAGGCACGTATACCCATTGGTAAATTGCTTGGAGCTGAGGGGGTTAAGAAAGTGTTTCCACCGCTCAGGCTGACACTGACCCAGGTGTAAGTAGAAGTTTCAGAGCAGAAGAGCTCCAGGTGCTGGCTGAATGCTAGGCAAAGCAGGCTTGAATGGAGGAGAAGATTCGGATGCCGCACACCGGATGTAGTCAAAAAATTTTTTCACTTTATTGAAAAAATGGGATCATCAAAATAACAAGACTGTCATGCAGAAAGTACAGATAAGCTGACGCGTTTCGCACTCAGGACTGAGTGCTTACTCATAGCTAGCAAATATTAAAAAGACAAACTTTTATATAGCTCAATGGGGTATCACATGATTGCCCAATTAGATGGTCATTGAGTCTCAGCTGGAAGCCGATTTAATGAGGTCTTGGCATCTGCTGGCTATTTGGTGTGTTGACTGATTGAGAAATGTTTTCAAAACCGTGACATGTAAATAGATGACAAAGAAGGTGAAAAAAGATGTGTATATGCACATGTGTAGGCAAAAAATATATATGTGTGTATATATATATGGTGAATCCTATCAATAAACGTGTATATAATAATGAATATACTTCTATAACGTGTACATATAAAAGGTGATAAGTATCAAAAAAAGGGAATTACTATTAGGTGAAAGGAAAAAATGTGTAAAAAAATATTTCTCATTAAAAAAGAGAAAATATATTAATAAAAATATTCAGACAACGTGCAAAGTAAATGTGAAGAATGAATGTAATAAAACTATATGTGAACAAAATATATAAATATGATGAAGCTCTCTGTAATATGCCGGTGAAGTGGATGAAACTCTCTATAATAAGCCAGAATAATACAGGTGAAATATAGAGCAATGTGACCTGAAATAATGCGTGATATGCCCGCGGTTGATAACAAGGTACATATAGGGCCCTATAATATTAGAAATAAACTGTGGGATTCAAAGACATAAAATCACGCTGATAAGGGTTGCCCTGATCTGGTCAAATGGCAGTGATATATGCAGGGTCCCAGTAGACTGACTTGTAACGTAGTGATTCTAAATGATGAGCCTGGCCGAGAGCAGGGTGTGTGTGGAATTTCAGGAATGAAGCAGCTGTGTTCAAGGTAATAGAACGCCGCTAATCTGTATCACACTAAATGTCTAGATGGAATTATAATGATGGTAATAAAGTTGGTAGAGGTCTCGGCCAGTCACCTAAGTTTAAGGGGTCACAAAAAGGGACAAATGAAAAACAAATAAGGTACTATAGGCTGGGATACGAAGGCATAAAATCACGCTGATCAGGGTTGCCCTGATCTGGTCAAATGGCAGTGATATATGCAGGGTCCCAGTAGACTGACTTATAGCGTAGTGATTCTAAATGATGAACCTGGCCATGAGCAGGGTGTGTGTGGAATTTCAGGAGTGAAGCAGCGGTTTTTCAAAATAATAGAGCGCCGCTAATCTATGTCACACTAAATGTCTAGATGGAATTATAATGATGGTAATAAAGTTGGGGGTGGTCTCGGCCAGTCACTCGAGTTTAAGGGGTCACAAAAAAGGAAAAATGAAAAACAAGTAAGATACTCCAGGCTGGACGAAAATGTTACCAGACTGAGATCGTAAAAATTATCCGGACAGACAATTAAGTTAAAAATATGTTAGTATGTGATCCATCTCGGGTGGCTCATATAAAAGCATGTCTCAGTATATGTGTGTCAGCAAATGCCAAGACCTCCAAAGAAAACATATTAGAATGATACATCTTATGAGTCCACTAATACAATGCTCATATATTAACACCGGCAAGTGAAACAGATGAAAACAGGCATATAATGATCGGCGTGGATCCAATCTATAGAGACTATGAGAAGAAATGTTATAATGCTGCATTCTAAAGAGAAACAACTACATATTCATATTGCAACATTACACTCGCAAAATAAGCACTGAACACAAACGATACAATGTATGTCAGCTTATGTACATATAAATAAATGGAAAAAGGTCCCCCGAGCGGGGTTTTTAGGCAGCTAACCATAGATATGAACAAGGCATTAAATAAAATATTAAAGTGCTTTATTGAAGGGTAATGAATGAATGTAACAACATATAAATATAAATTGGGAGCTCCAGTGGGGAAATACCCATACCAAATATATATAATAGCAAACATAGGTTATACACAGCATATGATAAGGCTATTGCATAACAATCCTGACGCGTTTCGACCCATGAATTTTGGGGTCTCTTCAGAGGATGAGTTTGCTACAAAAAAAAAGGAAAAATTTATAACAGTATGTCCAGCTTATTTAAAAGAATTACAGCATAGGCAAGTTTGTTTAGCAACACTTTGCACATAATTACCACTGAGTTTGGATGTACCCCTCGATCAGAGCCTCCCCACACAGCAGCCAGACCATCCAGTGTGCCCGCACGTAGCAGCACCCCAGGAAGAAGGGGGAACAGGAATCCACTTGATATGGCTTGCAAGGAGTCACACGTATAATTGCCCCCTCACCAACACACCACTGGGGGGTGGGGCCGGAACCTACGAAAATTGTCAGAGCGTTAGCTGCTGAATATACCCATATAGGTTAGTAGTTAGATTTAACTATTGGGCGGTCAGAAAGTGTTGTAATAATCTATTGCAACTTGAATTGATCATGTGAAGGATAATAGAATGAGTAAAGTGACTATATTGGTATAACCAATATAGAATATGTCAGGGATGACCTTGTCCTTAAATGCTGACAATGGCAGTGATAGGAAGAGAAGTGAAGGATGTGCACAGTGAATGTGATGTGTGAATTTGAGGAAAAAGTGCATGATATTGCCAAGTATCTAAGTCTACGGCATCCAGAGCTAGTGTGCACATAAATCAAAATTAAATATAAGTAAAATATTATTCTATGGGGTCTGACAAAGCATTGATAATCAGAGGTATCATAAGTTCTTACTCACTCCTACTGTTGAGGAAAAGAGTCTGGCCGTCCAAGGAGGAAGTGGAGGGATCACACCCAAATCCACCCTCATTAAATAGTGTCCTTAATTAGTACTGAAATTAACAACAGGTATCGTTTCTTCCGCCCCTTAACCCCGGAGTGTAGAGGGAGACTATGGCCGCCATTGGCAGGCCTCGTGTGGCTCCCTCGGCATCCATCAAGGCGAAGCCCCGACATCTGTCGTCACCTTCGCCGTAAAATACGTGACATCATGAGGCCGCACGCACATGCGAACCGCACATGCGCGCACACCGCACGCAATGTCCGAAGGTGATGAGGGATGCCGCCGGCAGGGTAATCACACCCGTGGGCGGCCGACCCGGGAATCCGGCCATCCAAGGGGAGAGACAAGGGGAGCGCAGGTGACTGAGCTCCCCACCCTGCCGGGAAGACACATCAGGGAACATGATCCCCGACCCAGGGAGCATGCGACAGTGCAGGCATCACAGGGGCCCCGATGGCGCAAGCTGCAAGCGGGGAGGCGCCGATCGAGAGGCACACAAACGAGCTCACATATGCGATTTGTGAAAAACAACAAATGACAAAAGTTTTCTACATGATTACTTATTAATAATACAAGGTAAACATTAGAAACTGTGCACTGACAATTCTAACAATATTCCCAAAAGTATGTAAGAACCACAGCCACCCAGAAATGGCAACAAAATTTCAACGTTTAAATAGATTTGTTTGAAAGGACATAACTCTCAAATACACAAAAATATCTCCCAGATACACAAAAAAAGCTGGACATACTGTTATAAATTTTTCCTTTTTTTTGTAGCAAACTCATCCTCTGAAGAGACCCCAAAATTCATGGGTTGAAACGCGTCAGGATTGTTATGCAATAGCCTTATCATATGCTGTGTATAACCTATGTTTGCTATTATATGTATTTGGTATGGGTATTTCCCCACTGGAGCTCCCAATTTATATTTATATGTTGTTACATTCATTCATTACCCTTCAATAAAGCACTTTAATATTTTATTTAATGCCTTGTTCATATCTATGGTTAGCTGCCTAAAAACCCCGCTCGGGGGACCTTTTTCCATTTTTTTGTCCATATTGGGGTGAGCAGCATTGACTCCTTAATGTGTCTTCCCTCTTTGCTATACAAATTTGGGTGGTTAAACACCCCTTCCCCCATTTGACACATGGGAGTTAGACATGAGCTGTGCACTGTCTGTTCTCCTGTATATATCCCTCTGTGTTAATCCTAGACACCACATTAGATTATATCCATATATTTTCCAAAAATGTGTTAAATCGCATGTTAAATCGCACATTAGGATTTTAAGTAGACTCTCAATAAGAGGACTAAATTGGAATTATATTTCTTCCCTTGAGCTCACTAAATCAGTTACGCTCTTGTATTGTGAGTCTGTATTATTATTATACTTAATCGAGTCTATAATCCATAGCCTTGTTCGTGGTTACGAATAGAGTAAAATCGCATCGCAACCGTGAGCAATGAGGGATCCACTGGATCCGATGCAAATTTCCTTATCTGGGTTGTTATACACTTACTATTTTGTGTATCTGGGAGATATTTTTGTGTATTTGAGAGTTATGTCCTTTCAAACAAATCTATTTAAACGTTGAAATTATGTTGCCATTTCTGGGTGGCTGTGGTTCTTACATACTTTTGGGAATATTGTTAGAATTGTCAGTGTGCAGTTTCTAATGTTTACCTTGTATTATTAATAAGTAATCATGTAGAAAACTTTTGTCATTTGTTGTTTTTCACAAATCGCATATGTGAGCTCGTTTGTGTGCCTCTTGATCGGCGCCTCCCCGCTTGCAGCTTGCGCCATCGGGGCCCCTGTGATGCCTGCACTGTCACATGCTCCCTGGGTCGGGGATCATGTTCCCTGATGTGTCTTCCCGGCAGGGTGGGGAGCTCAGTCACCTGCGCTCCCCTTGTCTCTCCCCTTGGATGGCCGGATTCCCGGGTCGGCCGCCCACGGGTGTGATTACCCTGCCGGCGGCATCCCTCATCACCTTCGGACATTGCGTGCGGTGTGCGCGCATGTGCGGTTCGCATGTGCGTGCGGCCTCATGATGTCACGTATTTTACGGCGAAGGTGACGACAGATGTCGGGGCTTCGCCTTGATGGATGCCGAGGGAGCCACACGAGGCCTGCCAATGGCGGCCATAGTCTCCCTCTACACTCCGGGGTTAAGGGGCGGAAGAAACGATACCTGTTGTTAATTTCAGTACTAATTAAGGACACTATTTAATGAGGGTGGATTTGGGTGTGATCCCTCCACTTCCTCCTTGGACGGCCAGACTCTTTTCCTCAACAGTAGGAGTGAGTAAGAACTTATGATACCTCTGATTATCAATGCTTTGTCAGACCCCATAGAATAATATTTTACTTATATTTAATTTTGATTTATGTGCACACTAGCTCTGGATGCCGTAGACTTAGATACTTGGCAATATCATGCACTTTTTCCTCAAATTCACACATCAAATTCACTGTGCACATCCTTCACTTCTCTTCCTATCACTGCCATTGTCAGCATTTAAGGACAAGGTCATCCCTGACATATTCTATATTGGTTATACCAATATAGTCACTTTACTCATTCTATTATCCTTCACATGATCAATTCAAGTTGCAATAGATTATTACAACACTTTCTGACCGCCCAATAGTTAAATCTAACTACTAACCTATATGGGTATATTCAGGAGCTAACGCTCTGACAATTTTCGTAGGTTCCGGCCCCACCCCCCAGTGGTGTGTTGGTGGGGGGGCAATTATACGTGTGACTCCTTGCAAGCCATATCAAGTGGATTCCTGTTCCCCCTTCTTCCTGGGGTGCTGCTACGTGCGGGCACACTGGATGGTCTGGCTGCTGTGTGGGGAGGCTCTGATCGAGGGGTACATCCAAACTCAGTGGTAATTATGTGCAAAGTGTTGCTAAACAAACTTGCCTATGCTGTAATTCTTTTAAATAAGCTGGACATACTGTTATAAATTTTTCCTTTTTTTTTTTGTAGCAAACTCATCCTCTGAAGAGACCCCAAAATTCATGGGTCGAAACGCGTCAGGATTGTTATGCAATAGCCTTATCATATGCTGTGTATAACCTATGTTTGCTATTATATGTATTTGGTATGGGTATTTCCCCACTGGAGCTCCCAATTTATATTTATATGTTGTTACATTCATTCATTACCCTTCAATAAAGCACTTTAATATTTTATTTAATGCCTTGTTCATATCTATGGTTAGCTGCCTAAAAACCCCGCTCGGGGGACCTTTTTCCATTTATTTATATGTACATAAGCTGACATACATTGTATCGTTTGTGTTCAGTGCTTATTTTGCGAGTGTAATGTTGCAATATGAATATGTAGTTGTTTCTCTTTAGAATGCAGCATTATAACATTTCTTCTCATAGTCTCTATAGATTGGATCCACGCCGATCATTATATGCCTGTTTTCATCTGTTTCACTTGCCGGTGTTAATATATGAGCATTGTATTAGTGGACTCATAAGATGTATCATTCTAATATGTTTTGTTTGGAGGTCTTGGCATTTGCTGACACACATATACTGAGACATGCTTTTATATGAGCCACCCGAGATGGATCACATACTAACATATTTTTAACTTAATTGTCTGTCCGGATAATTTTTACGATCTCAGTCTGGTAACATTTTCGTCCAGCCTGGAGTATCTTACTTGTTTTTCATTTGTCCTTTTTTGTGACCCCTTAAACTCGGGTGACTGGCCGAGACCACCCCCAACTTTATTACCATCATTATAATTCCATCTAGACATTTAGTGTGACATAGATTAGCGGCGCTCTATTATTTTGAAAAACCGCTGCTTCACTCCTGAAATTCCACACACACCCTGCTCATGGCCAGGTTCATCATTTAGAATCACTACGCTATAAGTCAGTCTACTGGGACCCTGCATATATCACTGCCATTTGACCAGATCAGGGCAACCCTGATCAGCGTGTTTTTATGCCTTCGTATCCCAGCCTATAGTACCTTATTTGTTTTTCATTTTTCCCTTTTTGTGACCCCTTAAACTTAGGTGACTGGCCGAGACCTCTACCAACTTTATTACCATCATTATAATTCCATCTAGACATTTAGTGTGATACAGATTAGCGGCGTTCTATTACCTTGAACACAGCTGCTTCATTCCTGAAATTCCACACACACCCTGCTCTCGGCCAGGCTCATCATTTAGAATCACTACGTTACAAGTCAGTCTACTGGGACCCTGCATATATCACTGCCATTTGACCAGATCAGGGCAACCCTTATCAGCGTGATTTTATGTCTTTGAATCCCACAGTTTATTTCTAATATTATAGGGCCCTATATGTACCTTGTTATCAACCGCGGGCATATCACGCATTATTTCAGGTCACATTGCTCTATATTTCACCTGTATTATTCTGGCTTATTATAGAGAGTTTCATCCACTTCACCGGCATATTAAAGAGAGCTTCATCATATTTATATATTTTGTTCACATATAGTTTTATTACATTCATTCTTCACATTTACTTTGCACGTTGTCTGAATATTTTTATTAATATATTTTCTCTTTTTTAATGAGAAATATTTTTTTACACATTTTTTCCTTTCACCTAATAGTAATTCCCTTTTTTTGATACTTATCACCTTTTATATGTACACGTTATAGAAGTATATTCATTATTATATACACGTTTATTGATAGGATTCACCATATATATATACACACATATATATTTTTTGCCTACACATGTGCATATACACATCTTTTTTCACCTTCTTTGTCATCTATTTACATGTCACGGTTTTGAAAACATTTCTCAATCAGTCAACACACCAAATAGCCAGCAGATGCCAAGACCTCATTAAATCGGCTTCCAGCTGAGACTCAATGACCATCTAATTGGGCAATCATGTGATACCCCATTGAGCTATATAAAAGTTTGTCTTTTTAATATTTGCTAGCTATGAGTAAGCACTCAGTCCTGAGTGCGAAACGCGTCAGCTTATCTGTACTTTCTGCATGACAGTCTTGTTATTTTGATGATCCCATTTTTTCAATAAAGTGAAAAAAATTTTTGACTACAACCGGTATGCGGCATCCGAATCTTCTCCTCCATTCAAGCCAGCTGAGGGGGTTAACATTGGAGATCTTTGTTTCTTCCCTGTGCCTATTTCATTTTTTTTTTTTTTTTTGCCCATTAAGCCCCTCCCCTTTCCCCTCCCCTTAATCCCAACTTACCTATTTAAACCCTGCGAGTTGCCTATTTTCCTTGACTATGACAAAGCGCTCATGCGCGAAACGCGTCGTCAAGGCAACCTCTCTCCCCCCCCCTACATGGCAGAGGCCCCAGCTTGAGTTCTTCACTGCGATTTTTCATCCATTCACATTTTTTTTTTTTTTTTTTTTTTTTGTGAAGCCGCTTTTTTCACCAGCAAGCATTTCCTGCAAATTCACCATCTTCACTACCCCATCTGGGTGGGGCAGCTTCGCTTTTACATCCATTGATTCAATTATTTTATTTTTATTATATTTTTTTACCCATTGCAATATCCATTTTTTCATATGACTGTTGGCCATCTCCCCAGGCAGGTCAGGCTGATGTGAGCTCCATCAGCCTGCCGCCACCAATTCCCCCGTCAGAGGGCCTCTCAGTGTCAGTTCCGACCTCAGCGCAGTGTCACCAGGTCTCACTGATGAGACTTCACCTCTGTGGAGACACGTCCCAGCCTAGCAGCGGTTCCGTTTTACTTCTCAGACGCTACAGCGGCTCCCCTGTGCTGACGTCATCCTCCATTGACACACAGCTCCGGCCAGGCTGTTCTCCGCACGGCGGAGCTACACATCTCCACACGGCGGCCACTTCACTTCTACTTCAGCCCGGTTATTCCTCATGGCGCCAAGGTCTTCACCATATGAGGCAGCTCTGAGCCCTCTTACCTGCCTGTGAGTACTTTGACATATCTCCACCACCTTGCCTCCATTCACCTGCTTTGAGCCCATATGTTTGCTTTCACACTTTACACAGCAGTCTCCGTATACTTTCATTAGATGGATCTCCGGTGGTAACCTCCTGCTGTTTGATGCCTCTGTCACCTTTTTGATGTCTATTTGATCAATTACAACATCACCAAGAGTCTGTAATTTTTTAATAGTCTTTATCGTGTGCTTTTTTGTTTTTAAACAGAGCCTCTGAACCTGGTTTTTTTGCAGTAAATATTGTTACTTTGGACTATTGCTAACCACTGGCTCATTATTGGTTCATTAAAAACCATAAACTTTTATACTTGTTGTATTTTGTTTTCCAACAATAGCCTGAGCGCTGGACATTTTATATGTTGCTTCCTAGTATGATCTGTTTTCACCAATTACAGTTTGTCTAGCAGCACGGGATATTACTATTATGTTTATTGTAGTTTCTAGTTTCCTGTTTCATCCCTGTATATGCATTAATAATTTTTGAATGGATGGTACAGGCTATACATCTATTTTATATGTTTGTTACATTCTCTGGGTGACCTACCACTGGCGCTAGGTTACTCTTCTCTGTGTTTTTCCATGCACAACGCAAAGATGAGGCAAACTGCATGACTTTCAATAGGTGTCGCTCACATAAATGTGCTGCGTTGATGTGGGCTGTGGTAAAATGATGCAGGCCTCTTATCGCATCGCATCGTATATTACCGCACTGCAGTGCATAGACTTGACTGAAGTGCTATTTTGTGACACTTCAAATAAAGTTACAAAATAAAGAAAACAGCGCACTGTTCCACCCCACCAGTGTCTGTGTGTTGTATTCTGGAGCAGGTGTAAATTTAGATTCAATCCCAATGGAAAGTACAATTATAGACTGCTATAAAAAATTTTAATCTCAAAAACCATTAGCTGTTTAGCTCAAGGGTGGGAAAAAACTAAACGTAGTCGGCAGGATTCGAACCTGCGCGGGGAAACCCCAATGGATTTCAAGTCCATCGCCTTAACCACTCGGCCACGACTACAAGCTACTGTGATACTGTGATACTGTGATACTGTGATACTGTGATACTGTGATACTGTTTACATATTACTGATATACCGCATTCTGAACACATCTTCCCTCCTAGCTCTATGGGGTACTCTATAGACGGGAACGTTATAATAGTTTCCCGCGCTCGGACCATCTCTTATACAACATGCAGGTACGCAATATGCTAATTCCATGGTTGACACAACCAGATTTGCTGTATATGACAACATTGCCCTCTATTCTAAAGATCTAGCCTAAAATTGTGCGTCATAATATGTACTTTGACGCACACAACATTTAGCTCTATAATTAACATCTAAGGATCTTAAATTGGGTAGATTGTAGTTGCGTAAACTATCAGGATTTGACACACATGTTGGCATGGATAAATATGATTGTAGAAATACGGATCTTAGCAGAGAACAATAAATGAATGCGTACAACATAGCACATTTTGCACTTAACACCCGCAAGCAACGCAACTGGCGTGTAACTACTTACGTCATAATTACGTACATGGACCGGGCTGCCACCTAGTGGCTGTGTGTGCCATTATCCGCCACCTAGCGGTTTTTGCTTCATCATCTGCCACCTAGTGGCTGTGTGCCGTCCTGTGCTCCACTCCCGGTTCAGGGCTTGTTTTATTAGTGTGATGCTCGTATTGGCGCAGAGGACGCCAGAATTGTAGGATGATAATTCTAGGCTGTATCAGCTCCTTTTGCAATGCACAGTTCTATAGAACTCATCTATACTAATGCTGTTCTTTAAAGAGACAGTTTCAGCAACTAAGATGTTTATATATATATATATATATATTCTGTTTTACACAGATGTAAACTGTGTATTATTTTAATTAGAAAGATATAAACTCAATGTCAGGATGGCCGAGTGGTCTAAGGCGCCAGACTCAAGAGTAACATTCTTCCTAACAATGGGTGTTCTGGTCTCCGAATGGAGGCGTGGGTTCAAATCCCACTTCTGACATATTTACTCCTTTTTTCATCTGATTTATCACAGACTGAAAAAAAAAATGATTGCATAATCCATTAAAAATGAATTAACCGCTTCCGGATCATCCGCCGCAGTTTTACTGTGGCAGGTTGGCTGCCCTGCGCGAAATCACATTACTGTACGTGTATATGAGTGGGTGGTGCTGCGCTGATCCTTGGTGTGAAGACAGGTGAACATAAAATAATAAATGCGCTAGGTGAAAAAATGGTGAAATAACATAAAAGTGAAGGATATTGTGTATGACAAAGGTTAAAAAATTATAAATGTTCAATATCTTCAATAATGCATAGAGAATGGCATAAGTATATTAAAATAAAATATCACTTCAATCACGTAAAATAGAATCCACATAATTACAATACAAAAACGTGGTGGTGGGGCTGCCAAAGCACCAGTGACTAGCTCTGAGTTTAAGAAAGAATAAGGTGCATAATAAACGTACATCTATAATTAGACCAGCAAAGTGTATAGTGTGGACAAAAGGTGCTATGTGCAACTCAAGATTGGAGGAGTGGTAACTTACTATTTCTATATAAGGTGCATATTGTGCATGCTGACATCAAATAATGGAAGAAGGTAAGAAGTTTTTTTAAAAATGAGAAAAAAAATATATTATTTTGCATAAAAAGCATAAGAAGAAAGTCCTTTTAATAAAATGTGACAGCAACGTGCTAACATGCACACGTTGCAATTAAAGTGCTGAAAAACGCATCCATATGATGCACAGGAACAGTCCTTGTGTATGGTTGTGACAGCAACGTCCTGGCATGCACACGTTGTAATTAAAGTGCTGGGGTGAATCACATCAAGTGTTTTCTTCGTGTGCTAGACCACTTTGGTGGGTAATGGCCCCTTACCTTCAGGTAATAGGGCAAAAGCATGTAACAAGAGAGCTGTTTAGGACGTCCGCCTATGGGTTCCAGCGCGTCCCTCTCTATCCTGGATCCTGGGTTGGAGTTCCCTCAGGTGTGGTGCAGGGGGGTTGTATTCATAGGGGGTAATCGGCAGAAGAGAAGCCAATAGTGTAATCCAGTTTTGATTAAAAGTAACACTCTTTATTGTAAAATTACAGGTACTCACATAAAAATTGAGAAGCAGTGGTATCAATCCAACGAGCAGCGAGCTCGTGTGCCTCTGTTTGTGTTTGCAGCCTGTCTCGTCCCTACGCGTGACGTCACACCACGTGACTTCATCCTGGTGTGACGTCACGCGTAGGGACGAGACAGGCTGCAAACACAAACAGAGGCACACGAGCTCGCTGCTCGTTGGATTGATACCACTGCTTCTCAATTTTTATGTGAGTACCTGTAATTTTACAATAAAGAGTGTTACTTTTAATCAAAACTGGATTACACTATTGGCTTCTCTTCTGCCGATTACCCCCTATGAATACAACCCCCCTGCACCACACCTGAGGGAACTCCAACCCAGGATCCAGGATAGAGAGGGACGCGCTGGAACCCATAGGCGGACGTCCTAAACAGCTCTCTTGTTACATGCTTTTGCCCTATTACCTGAAGGTAAGGGGCCATTACCCACCAAAGTGGTCTAGCACACGAAGAAAACACTTGATGTGATTCACCCCAGCACTTTAATTGCAACGTGTGCATGCCAGGACGTTGCTGTCACAACCATACACAAGGACTGTTCCTGTGCATCATATGGATGCATTTTTCAGCACTTTAATTACAACGTGTGCATGTTAGCACGTTGCTGTCACATTTTATTAAAAGGACTTTCTTCTTATGCTTTTTATGCAAAATAATATATTTTTTTTCTCATTTTTAAAAAAACTTCTTACCTTCTTCCATTATTTGATGTCAGCATGCACAATATGCACCTTATATAGAAATAGTAAGTTACCACTCCTCCAATCTTGAGTTGCACATAGCACCTTTTGTCCGCACTATACACTTTGCTGGTCTAATTATAGATGTACGTTTATTATGCACCTTATTCTTTCTTAAACTCAGAGCTAGTCACTGGTGCTTTGGCAGCCCCACCACCACGTTTTTGTATTGTAATTATGTGGATTCTATTTTAGGTGATTGAAGTGATATTTTATTTTAATATACTTATGCCATTCTCTATGCATTATTGAAGATATTGAACATTTATAATTTTTTAACCTTTGTCATACACAATATCCTTCACTTTTATGTTATTTCACCATTTTTTCACCTAGCGCATTTATTATTTTATGTTCACCTGTCTTCACACCAAGGATCAGCGCAGCACCACCCACTCATATACATTTATCTAAATTCTAAAAGGTCAGGTGTTTACCTTATTGGTGTATGCGGCTTTTCCACCCCTAGCCTCTTCCATAACAGATAGCGCGGGAATAATTCCCCTTATTTATACATTACTGTACGTGATTGCGAAGGGTCCAGATAGCAGGTGCGCGTGCCCCCGCTGCACGGCGGGGGTGCCGATGCTCGTGGCGGACGGTCGCGATGACCGCCAGCCACGAGCGATCGTTACCAGGAGACACAGAACAGAAGTCCCTCCCCCTTCAGTTAGAATCACCTCCCAGGGAACACAGTTAACCCCTTCACCATCCCCTAGTGTTTAACCCCTTCACTGCCAGTGACATTTTTACAGTAATCAATGCATTTTTAATCGCACTGATTTATTAATGCAAATGGTTCCAAAAATGTGTTGTCCGATGTGTCCGCCATAATGTCGCAGTCACTATAAAAATCGCAGATCGCTGCCATTACTAGTAAAAAAAAAAAAAATTAAAAATAAAAATGCAATAAGTCTATACCCTATTTTGTAGACACTAAAACTTTTGCGCAAACCAATCAATATACACTTATTGCGATTTTTTTTTTTACCAAAAATATGTAGAATACGTATCGGCCTAAACTGAGGATTTTTTTTTTTTATATATATTTTTGGGGGATATTTATTATAGCAAAAAGTAAAAAAGAATGCGTTTTTTTTTCAAAATTGACGCTCTTTTTTTTTATAGCGCAAAAAATAAAAACAGCAGAGGCGATCAAATACCACCAAAAGAAAGCTCTATATGTGGGAAAAAAGGACGTCAATTTTGTTTGGGTACAACGTCGCACGATCGCACAATTGTCAGTTAAAGCAACGCAGTGCCAAAATGCAAAAAGTGCTCTGGTCAGGAAGGGAGTAAATCCTTCCGGGGCTGAAGTGGTTAGCCCCTTGTGGACCACAGAAACAACATGGCGGCGCAAAATCGATTCATGGAAGGGCATGATGAGAGGACCTCAGCGGGACAATGCTGGATTCAGTGGATGGGTGAGTAACTGAAAAGTGCAGATCCCACCTACAGGTAAGCGGGGGTAAAAGAAAACGGGGACAAAACACTGAGAAAATATAAGCAGGAATTTTTCTTTAAATTTATTGTGAGCACAACACTTCTTTCTGTTAATAATCCTACAGCTGCTCATCAAAATAGTACTAAATAGTAATCAAATGAACTACTTGGCACACTCATCCTTGTGCTTTGCTTTGGAACTGTAGAGGGGTGGATGGGAAGAGCCTGATCATTTCACTAATTAGTTTTCTTTGTTGAGTCAGCTAATTATGTTTGCCCACAATTGGCTCATTGTCTAATGTTTTTTTAAAGAGAGTTATTTTTTTCTGTGTAAATTTAACAATAAAAGGGTAATGGCATATACATACTGCGTTTCATAAAAAAAAATTGCGGTCTTTACATACATGAGGTTCCATGGTGTAATGGTTAGCACTCTGGACTCTGAATCCAGCGATCCGAGTTCAAATCTCGGTGGGACCTTAGTTTAGTTTTCATTCTGTTTTCTTCATCCAAGTATCTAAGTATATAGAAAAAATATAGATGTCTTGAATGCCATAGAAAACCCTAAGAAAGCTGAAAATATATTAAAGCAATTCACATTTGGATGGGTACAAATTAATTTCACGAATGTGCAAGAACAGCATTGCTTGAATTATACTGATATGCCTGTAAGATATAGTACACTGTAGTGGAAATAAAATAGTGTTAAATCTAAGCTCTAATATTATTAAAGTGATGTGAGAATTATTTTAATATCTATGAAATCTATCTATATCTATGAAAAAAAATTTGTACCTCCCCGTCGGGGAATCGAACCCCGGTCTCCCGCGTGACAGGCGGGGATACTTACCACTATACTAACGAGGAGTGGCTATAAATAACTTGCTGAGCTTTCTGGCTAAAACTGAGAACTGGCCAGCTTGCTACATGAAGTAAAGGTTAAAGTTGAATTTCAATTATTAAGGGAAAATGCACTTATACGCTCATTTATTGTGATACTCCCTTCTTGTTGTAAACATTTTTTTTTCCTGGGAGCAGGTACCTGTACCCCCCCAAAAAATAAAAAAGTGATCTGAGCTGAAGTTTGGTCTTCTCTCCCTGCCCGCAACCTTCTGGGACACGTCACGGGTTTCAGGAGGCTGCGGGACCATTCAGATAGTGCAGCTCATGCATGCGCAGTGGGGAGCCAGCTGCTAAACAAGGCCGGGTGAAGACAGTGCTAGATCCCTGGGCTGGTAAGAGTCTTATTATTAATCACTTGCCTACTGCAGATTTACTCTGGCAGAGTGGCCCCACTGCGCTGCGCATGTACACGATCCAGCACTTCCAGGTAGGCGGGCACATGCTCACGTGCCCACCGCCCCAGCTGTGCTGCTATTCACTGCAAGCTGATCAGTGGGTCCCTGCCAATAATTTGAGCACACATCTCAACCATGCGGATGCCTATATATATATATATATATAATGAGAGCCGTAAAGATTTTTTCTAAATATTTGTTTTTAGTATATTTGTCTCTGTCAGGTGTTTACTGCCATATTTACTATGTGTTTTTATATATATATATTTTTTCCCTTTGGACTTAGTTTAACCATTTGTATGATGCTGTATAGTTTTCTAGTAGCACATATTAAGCTTATCAAGCAGGGATCATTTGAGTTGATTGGGATTGGCTGGCGAGTGGGTGTGTTTTCACCTATTTCAACAACCGCCCTGGAACCAATCCCTTGTTATGATTAAGCACTAAAGCTGGCCATACATTATACAATTTTCCCTTAGATTTACCAAAAACCATATAATATGAGGAAAAACTTAAACATTTTCAATTTGTATGCAATTAGTAGGCAGGCCATTGCACTACATAGTTGAAGGTAAATCTAAAGAAAATTAAATAAAAAAATTGTATAATGTATGGCCAGCTTTAGATCTGTGAAACGCGTTAACTCTATCCGTGGACTCCTGTGATTTTATCTGTCCTTATACAAAGAAGTTTACTGCTGGTATCCTGTAATCCACTTATACCTCTTTCTTAAGAGTCTCTATTCTAGTATTTAAGACTCTGAGCCCTGGTTCACACTGATGCAATGTGGGAAATGCACAAGATTTGCTGCGTTTCCCTGCATTGCACTGCATAGCATAGCGTCCATGCGATCTGCTGCGGGTGTCAATGTTAGATCAATGACACCCCAAAACAGATTGCAAAACGCAGTTTGATTGCCAGAATCGCACTGTATGGGTGTGAACACCCATGCAATGCGTTTCAGGTGTGGCCCTGCATTATTTTTTGGCGCAGATGCAATGCAATTTGAGCCATACAAAATGTATGGCTCAAATCGCACCGCACAGACATCGCATGTGATGTGCACAGTCCCGCACAGCACAGGTGTGAACCCAGGCTCAATGTACAAATTTCTGCAGTAATGATGAACCTTTAGGACTTCCACATTATCCTAGTCCTGGTATAATGGGACAGTATTATACCATTGGTAATGTGCATCTCCCACCTCAATTTGACATGGATAGGCTGAATGTCTGCATGTGTAAAATTACTGAGATGGCACAGGGCTTGATAATCTTAGCACAGAATTTCAATACTGTATTAGAACCTACTTTGCACTGAAGGCCTAATCGCCTAGTTACAATTTAACAGAGAAATGGTGATGGAAACACCAGGACAGATGAGAATACTCATGTCATTCTCATTCATAAAATACACTAATAAAATCCAGATTAGATATACTCTTTGCGTCTTCATTGAGCCATCTTGAACCATGTTCTCTGGACCTCATCATTATCATACAGTCCTCAGAAGGTCTAAGACCGTGGAGGATGTTCCCCTATTGTCTAATATGGATGCATTTTAGATATCAATAATTTCTGGTGGGAGAAGGGGAGACTTCCAAAGACCCTCATTGGGAAGCTTCCAATACTACAATGCAAGGCTCCTTCATGTCCACTGTATGTGAAGTTAGAAAAGCCAGTTGGGGAAAGGTACATATATTAGGACAGGAAAGCCTAGATACGTAGTACAAAACATTTCTCCAGATACCTTCCAGGCGTAGATGGGTAGCCAACAAAATTACAAATTGTGCTTGCAGAGGGGACTCAGAAGTGTCTCCTTTACCAGGCACAACACATTTTTGAATCAAATTATAACAATCAGCGCCACAAGTAAGTAATATTGTGATGTTTAAATAAGATAACCTAATAATAAACGTGCACAGCTGCTAAACATTCCAAGTGGTACACCACACTAATTTCAAAATGGATAGTAAATAATAAATGTAGCGCTATGTGTAAAATTATAAATATAAAGTGCAAATCTCTAAAATAAATAAATCCTACATATAAATGAATAGTCCATAAAATGAAAAAAATGAAGAAATAAAACTCTTTTTGTGATCAGTGTATCCACACAATTCCTCCACAGTGATTGTTTGTCCTCAAAAGGAGTATAGAGACCATAGTGTTCTCCGTATACAAATTTATTCAAAGCCTCCAAATAGACAAGTTGCACTTACAA
The DNA here is from genome assembly GCF_042186555.1 of Aquarana catesbeiana. Lineage (NCBI taxonomy): Eukaryota > Metazoa > Chordata > Amphibia > Anura > Ranidae > Aquarana > Aquarana catesbeiana. The sequence continues at coordinate 211,094,637 of NC_133334.1, read as the reverse complement.
AATAAAAACTTTAAAATCACATAAAAACCTCCAGATTAGCACCACCGTGTCCACATACACAGTGCTTGGCTGGACGTGACTATCAGCTCCCCCCTTCTAGACGCGTATCGGCCAATCACAGGCCTTCCTCAGTAGATCAGTAGTAGATTCTACTGAGGAAGGCCTGTGATTGGCCGATACGTGTTTTTATTTTGTAAGTGCAACTTGTCTATTTGGGGGCTTTGAATAAATTTGTATACGGAGAACACTATTTATCTCTATACTTATTATTTACATGTCCTGAACTCATGGAATCTTGAGCCAAGCTGGGAGATGGTCCGCTTCTTTGGATATTAATGAGCTGAGTAACCATTAAGAAAAGAGCCATCTGGATTACCCACCATTGATTGGGAAGAGTAAGTGAAAGCAAAGAGCTCGTGGGGAGATCTGCATATGAGTTTTGACTCATCTGGGAGGTGAGCGCGCATTTTTACTGGTGGTGGTGTGCACTCCTTTTGAGGACGAACAATCACTGTGGTGGAATTGTGTGGATACACTGATCACAAGAAGAGTTTTTCATGTTTTATTTCTTCATTTTTTCATTTTATGGACTATTCATTTATATGTAGGATTTATTTATTTTAGAGATTTGCACTTTATATTTACATTTTTGAATCAGGCAACACAAATGGTCTCCTTGTTTTTTCTGCCCATAACAGAACAGATCCCAAAAACCATAAAGCCTGACTGAATACCTCCTAGGACAATTGTAAAAGACGCCTAGCTGTTACTGTTCACCCTCACCATCACACAAGCAAGTTCTTTGTTTGATTCAAACCCCCTCACATGCACCCCCCCCCCCCCAAAAGCAGGAGCTCCAGGATCAGCGTTTGAGAGCTCACTCCTGTGATGTTGAAGGTGAACAGTAACAGCTAGGTGTCTCTCAGCAACATCCTAGGAGTTTTCCACTCAGGCTTCATGAGGCACGTAAATGGCCTACACATATAGCTAGGGCATTATTAAACTTTGGTCAAAGTTGCCCTTTATCTGATTAGGCTGTTTTTGGTAAGGTAAACTAACCCTTTAAGTAAATACAACAAATGACCCGACCCTTACCAGAATTGCAAACAAGGTAGAGCAGTTAAGTCAGTTGTAGGCCTGATTGACAGTATGGGTTCCTTGACAAAGTGCAACTCGGGGATCCTGGAACCCACCAGGTCATACTATGCTAACCTCCTCGGTAGGAGAGACCTTGATCGGGCAGGCATGTCACGTTTTCTGGATTCTACTCAAGGACTGGGAAATGGCAGTTCTCTTGCGAGTTTGACAGAAGACATCACGGCAGATGAGGTGATTAAGGCTATTGATAAGCTTGCATTAAGAAGTTGCCTGGGCCAGATGGATTGACAGCCGAGTTTTAGAAGCACTTTAAATTTACTCTGACCCCATATTTGGTGGAGATTTTAATAGCTGTCTAAGAGAGGGTTCACTCTCTCCCTGCATGCAACAATCTGCAGTGATTCTTCTGTCAAAGGGTAAAGATTATTTGAGAATTGGCGGCCCACTAGCCTTCTCAATGTGGATAGGAAGATATTGGCAAAAATAATCTTCTGGCGTTTATTGTCCGTAGCAGGCAATTTACTTTCCTGTCGCATCATGGCAGCATACACGTTGGGTTGTGACTCCGCCTCCACAACCTGATAGGACCACATAGCTATAAATTAGAGAGTAGACACCTGCCCCAGTATTCTCTTATTTTTCCTCACCTGTCAGGACGCACGCATCAGCACCCCCTTACCGCTTCGCCCCAGCCAGGTTCTAGCCTCTCCTGGGTGGAAGTCCTTCTTGTACAGCCTCTAAACGAGCTAAATAGAAGGAGCCCCACTCTGGTGGTCTCAGGGGCACTCATCTCAACTCAAACTGTTTGCCAGAATAAAAGCCTTAAACAGGCTTCAAGTGCAACAGCCCACAAAAGCCTTAAACAGGCTTGCTGGAGGATTGGCCAGGGAACTCTTAGTATGGCCTCAGGAAATAAGCCTTAAACAGGCTTAATTGTGTGCAGCGGTCTCCATTTCCCCCTCTCCTTCCCCCCCCCTCCCCTCTCATACCGTTTTTGGGTTCTGCTGGGCTCTGTGGTTCACATAGTGCTGTGTGGGACCGCCGAACGTTCTCGGCGTCCTCGCGCATGCGCAGTACGGCTCTTTGGGCGCTTCTATGCTGTTTTCCAGCCTCCAAGATGGCGCCGGATGTTTCGCGGCGCTACTGTGCATGCGCGAGCGTCCGACGCCGATGGCGGCGGATTTAAAAACCCAGCATTAGCTGTAGATGCTGCTGATGGTTGCTGCATACTACAGATCACCTGTTACTGCAAACCATAGTGGAAAAACGCTCTACAAAGGTGGGTGTCCCTCCTCCTGTTCAGTTCTGTGTCAGGAACCCTGCTCTCTCTCTCTCTCTACATTGCTGCTTGTTTTTTCCTTGCAGGTTTCCAGCCCACTCACCATGGAGACCGCTGCCCCAGCAGATTACCGCCAGCCTGCTAGGTAAGGGGGGGGGGGAGACGAGGGTAAGTAGTGAAGATTGAAAAAGAGAGCACTTCTAACGCTGCCTAAATTGGTCAGCCCTACCAGGTCCTCAAGAACGTCTGCGTCAAGACAAAGAGAGTCCTCACGCAGGAGAAGTCGCTCCAGACATAGACGGAGCCGCTCCTACCATAGAAGAAGCCGCTCAAGAGGAAGCCGCAGAAGAAGCCGCTCCAGGTCGCATTCCCGACATGGTCGATCCCGCCACAGAAGGTCGTCCTCACGCAGGCACCGTTCCCCTGCACGCCATTCCCGTCCCGCCGGGAACGCATGCTGGATTTGTGGTGCAGCGGCTCTTCCGGATAAACTGGTTTGTCAAAAATGCCTGGAAGAGGCCACAAGAGAGAGAGCCTCGGAAGTTGGGGACTCAGCCCCTCAGGCCTCGATACCAGATGTGGATTTCTCCACCATTACCTCTCCAGCCCAGGCCAGCACCTCAAAGGAGCAAGACTCCCTGTCTGATAATGAGGGTCTGGAGGTGTCGGCCGGATTCGACTTCGGTCTGATAGAGCCGTTTGTTAAATCGGTTAAGGAGGCAATAGGATGGGAGGAACCCCAGGAAGTCCAGCCAAAGCAAAGGAAATATTTTCCTCAGCTTAAGAAGGAACCAGAAACTTTTCCGTTCATCGACGAACTGGAAGATTTAATCAAAGAAGAGTGGCAGAGACCAGAGAAAAAATCTAGTCTGAACAACAGACTCCAGAAGCTATACCCACTCAAGGAGCCTAAAGTGAACCCTCTGGTGTCCCCTCCGGTAGTGGACACATCTTTGATGCGCCTTGCCAGGCATGTTACCCTCCCGCTAGAAGATGCGGTAACGTTTAGAGACGTTCTCGACAGAAAGATCGACACGGATCTTAAGCGGGCTTACCTATCGGCTGGAGGCGCATGCAGGCCTGCGATAGCACTTGCGGCAGTAGGAAGGGCCATCTCGAGCTGGTCTTCAAGCACGGAGAAGCTGGTATTAGAGGGTGCAGACCAAGAGAAAATAGTGAAGGCATTACAAGAGTTAAGCTTGGTTGGTGATTTCCTGGCTGAAGCCTCAGTCGACACTATCAGGTCTGCATCAAAGTCTATGTTGGCCTCAGTGATGGCCAGAAGAGCTTTGTGGCTGAAGCCCTGGACGGCGGATCCGGCATCCAAGTCTAACTGGTGCCGTATTCCGTTCGACGGCGAACACCTCTTCGGAACAAAGTTAGATACGGCCATCTCCAAAGTAACCGGTGGAAAATCCGGGCTCATTCCCTCAGATAGGAGGCCTAAACAGAGACCTCCTCCTTTTAAGCGGAATCTCCCAGAAAGGTATAGGGACGCGAAAGCGTACAGACCAGGGAAGGAGTACCGAAGGAACTGGAAGAACCCTCAAACCTCTTTCATGAAATTCCAGAAGCCTAAGATTCCCGCTTCCAGTGACCAGAAGCCTTTTTGAAGGTGCGCCCGTCCGGCCAGCAGTAGTAGGAGCAAGACTTTCCAGTTTCAAGCTGGTCTGGGCGGGGACCATACACGATACCTGGACCCTGGCCACTGTCAATTTCGGCCACAGATGGGCCTTCAAAAATCGACCCCCAAGGGATCAATTCTGCCCAACCTGTATTCCTCCACCCGGGGAGAAAAGGTTGTCCCTTCTAAATTATGTCCTAGAACTTCTTCAAAAACGAGCGATAACAGAGGTTCCGCCAGCACAACGAGGCAGGGGATTCTATTCTCCACTATTCCTCGTCAAAAAGAAGTCAGGGGACTTTCGGCCGGTCCTAGACCTGAAGAATCTCAACAAGTCCATCAGAGTGGAGTCTTTCAGGATGGAAAGCCTGCAGTCTATCCTTCAGGCCATAAACTTAGGAGACTGGATGCTCTCCATAGATCTCCAGGATGCTTACCTACACATACCAATTCACGTGGCATTCCAAAAGTTCCTGCGATTCTCGGTGGGTCAGGAGCACTTCCAATTTTGAAGCCTCCCTTTCGGGATCTCTACGGCCCCCAGAACGTTTACGAAGGTTCTGCTTCCAGTGATAGCCTCTTTGAGGGAGAAGGGTCTGAGGGTCCACCATTACCTGGACGACATTCTTCTCCTCTCAAACAGCCAGGAATTACTCGTGCAACATCGCGAGGTCTTAGTTTCCACCCTAACGAGTCTGGGTTGGATAATCAACTGGCAGAAGAGCAACATTCAGCCTACTCAAAGGATGGTCTTCCTGGGAGCCGAACTAGACACCCGAGCCAACACGGTAGAACTGCCAAGGGAGAAGTTGTCCCTACTAATTCAGAAAGTGAAGGATGTGGTTCCAGCATCATGCCTACCGGCCAGAGCATACCTCAGCCTTCTGGGTTCCCTATCAGCAACCATTCCAATGGTCAGATGGGCGCAATGGAATACCAGACCTCTGCAAGCCTCCTTCCTGTGCCAGTGGGATGGATGGTCCATGTCCCAATCGATTCGCATCTCAGAGGAAGCCAGACTATCTCTACGGTGGTGGACTCACCCTGACAACCTCAGCAGATGCAAACAGATAGTCATCCTCCACCAGGAGGTGGTAACTTCGGACGCCAGTCTGGAGGGATGGGGGGCACACTACCTACATTATGCAGCTCAGGGCCGCTGGCACTTCAAAACCAGGGATGTAGTATCAAACGTCCTAGAGATGAAGGCAGCCTTCCAAGCCCTCTTGGCATTCAGCTCACTTCTGAGAGGGAAACAGGTCCTCATTCAAATGGACAACCGAGTGGCTGTAGCCTACATCAACAGGCAGGGGGGTACCAAGAGCATCTCCATGATGCAGGAAGTCGGTCCGGTGATGCGATGGGCTCAACTGAACCTGCGGGACCTGAAGGTGGCCTATATTCTGGGGGTTCAGAACCTACTGGCGGATTCTCTCAGCAGGACATTCGTTTCCAACAACGAGTGGTGTCTAAGCCCGCAGGCCTTTGCCCTCATATGCCAGACATGGGGTCATCCAGACATAGACCTCGCAGCAACACCAGAGAACAAGAAGTGTCAGAGGTTTCTGTCAAGGAACCCCTTCCCCTCAGCGGAGGGAACGGATTGTCTCCAGCACGCCTGGAACTTTCGCCTACGTTACATTTTCCCACCGACCCCACTGATAGCCAAGTTCCTTCTGAGGCTCAAACATTCAACAGCTCTAGTCCTGGCCGTGAATCCCTTTTGGCCACGGAGGCCTTGGTTCACCACCCTCCTGCAACTGAGCACAGCGGATCCACTTCCACTTCCGGTGACAACGGATCTACTAACCCAGGGCCAGCTACTACATCCGAATCCAGAGAGATTGCATCTAGCGGCCTGGAGACTGAAAGGTCTAGGTTCCTAGATCAAGGCTGTTCTCAGAAGGTAGTCGAGACCCTGCTTCAAGCCAGGAAATCCTCCACGAATAGCACCTACGAGAGAGTCTGGGGAAAGTTCTCTTCCTTTGCTCAGGAACAAGGTTGGGACCCTTCTTCCCCATCAGCAATACAAGTGCTTGAGTTCCTCCAGTCAGGTCTAGACAAAGGCCTTAGGTCCAGCACCCTGAAAGTCCAAGTCTCTGCCATCTCTGCTCTGACAGGGGTTAGGTGGGCACTTAACCCTCTCGTGGTTCAATTCCAAAAAGCATGCCTGAAGCTAAGGCCTCCCAGAAAGCCTTCATTTCCAACATGGGATCTATCAACTGTCCTAGAGATTCTATCCGGAGAACCATTCTCCCCACTTGAAGATACCTCCCTCTGGGACCTGACTCTAAAGGTATCATTCCTAATTGCCATCACTTCAGCGAAGAGGGTCTCAGAAATGCAAGCTTTGCTGATCAAAGAACCGTATCTGATGGTTTACCCAGACAGGCTAACCCTGAAGCCTTCAGACAGGTTTATCCCAAAAGTCTCCTCTTCATTCCACTTTAACCAGGAGATTGACCTCCCGGCTTTGATCACGGATCAGGGCGTTCCTCATCCCCTGGATGTAAAGGGCAACATTCTGCATTACCTCTTGGTAACCAAGTCATTCAGGAAATGCGAGAACCTTTTAGTCATCCCACATGGGTTCAGGAAGGGCCAGGCAGCTTCTGCCCGTACCATCGCCTCATGGCTCGTGAAAGCTATCAAGAAGGCCTACTCCTTAAGCACCTTGCAGATTCCGGAAGATCTTAGAGCGCATTCCACCAGGGCAATGGCTACTTCATGGGCAGCTTACTGTAAAGTTTCAGCGGAAACCATTTGTAGAGCGGCCACTTGGTCTTCGAGAAACACCTTCATTTCCCATTATAGAATAGACGCTGCACGCTTAGCAGCAGTTGAATTTGGGAGGGCCGTCATACAGGCCAATTCTTCTGTTTCTTGTCAATAAATTTGATTTTGCATTCCCACCCAGTTTGGCGAGTTACTCCCCAACGTGTATGCTGCCATGATGCGACAGGAAAACGGAAAATTGTATACTCACCTTTCCGTAATTTTCCTTTCCTGTCGCATCTTCATGGCAGCATACAATCACCCACCATCTGAGGTGACATGTGTATATATTTACAGAGAATACTGGGGCAGGTGTCTACTCTCTAATTTATAGCTATGTGGTCCTATCAGGTTGTGGAGGCGGAGTCACAACCCAACGTGTATGCTGCCATGAAGATGCGACAGGAAAGGAAAATTACGGAAAGGTGAGTATACAATTTTCCGTTTTCTCGCCACCAGAACTGTTGAGTCCAGAGTAGAAGCACTTTTTCAGCGTGTTAGCTGTCCAGGAGGCTCTGGAGCGGTGCAGGGCAGCAGGCTGGGGAAAGTTTGCGCTGGCATTGGTTAAGGCTAAAGCTTTTGATCGGGTCACTAATGAGTATGGCTGCTTCTCCGCAAATATGGCCTGGAGGGGGGCTTTATCGATTGGTTGAAGGTCTTATATAGGGGGGCTGAAATTAGGAGGTTAGAGAGTGGACCGTTATGCGGAGTGCCTTTGGGCATTCCTGGTGAACCTCCTCTGAGGGTCATGCCTATGACGATGTGTCTGTTTTCATTATGTTGCCCCATGCCTGAAAATGCTTCGGCAGTGGCGAGTTACGGTGGAGGAAATTCAATCTCTTCTTAGGAAGGCCCTGGAAAGGAGGATTGTTGAACCTGCCTTTAGTGAGCCACTGGCCTTGAGGGATTGCCCAGGCCCTGATATGAAGGAGGGTCTGCGTTTGATGAATCTGGAGAGAATCCCTTTAAAGTATCGGGATTTGGCCTGGTACTCGTTCCATGGCAGACTCTATGTGAAGGGTAACCTGAAGCATCGCTCTGTAGAGAACCGTTGTTTTCCAAGAGTGGAGTCTGGTGGGGTGGAAGAGACGATGGACCATTTCTTGCTTCACCCTGGGTTCACATTAGTGCGATGCAGGAACCAGCGCGATTCCACTCTGAGATCGCACTAGTGTGAACCCAGGCTCAATGCCCCTTCAATATAGAAGTATACAAGCGGTTGGATGGGGCTCTGGGTATCCCTTTCCTTTTCTACTTGAGTTACGTGGAGTGGTCATACAGGGCCTTTTAAACTCACTGGAATTTTGAGACACTTTCTAGTTAGCTTAGTAGTTTGTTACTACATGTGGAATGCATGGTGTCAGGATTCCACTCAGAAAAAAGTCCTTCCTGTCGAGGTGGTGGTGCACAACATTCTGGGTGGGTTGGGGAGATTCGGGGTCTTGAGAAGGACGGGTGGCGGTGGGGGACCTGGAGGAATAACAGGTCCCCCGTAGCTGCTGTCTGTCAGTCTCTGGGTATGTGGCTTTTCTTTCTGTCCTTTCATGTCCTGTAGATTTTTATAAGATGAGATTCTTGGAAAAAGGCTGCATGCATGGGATCAGTTTGTTTCTTTTTTTTTTTTTAATCAGCAAAATGTTTATTGTGCCAAAAGTCAGCAGAAATACAATACAATAAACCAAAAAAACAAAAATTTGGATATCGTACATTTCACATAGTGTAAACAGTATAAACAAATGAGATCACCAGAATATTATGTTAACCACATACCGACCGGGCCATAGCCAAAAGACGGCTACAGCGTGGTCGGCTTATTCTGGGTGGGCATCCGTGGGACGTCCTCACAGAATCGCGCTCCCGCGCGCCCCCTGGGACCCGGCGCATCACGGTAAATTGCCGCTGATAGCGGCCGTTTACCACGTGATCGCTCCGTCAAATGACGGAGCATCACTTGTAAACAAACCGCCGCCATGTCATGACGCCGGTTCCTCCCTCCCCTCTCTGTACCGATCGGTACAGTGTGAGAGGAGAGAGGGAGAGATAGTTTGCAGCGCTGTGGGCACTACAGATCCAGCCCACAGCTCAGTGCCCATACTATGGCAATACTCTGCAATACTATGGCAATACTATGGCAATACTCGCCAATACTCTGCAATAAATTTTAACAGAAACAAAGAATTTTTTTTTTACCGAATTTTCAGTCTTCTTTGATTTATAGTGCAAAAAATAAAAAAAAAAACAAAAGAAAGCTCTATTTGTATGAAAAAAGGACAAACATTTCAAATGGGTACAGTGTTGCATGACTGAGTAATTGTCATTCAAAGTGTGAGAGCACCGAAAGCTGAAAATTGGTCTGGTTAGGAAGGGGGTTTAGGTGCCCAGTGGTCAAGTGGTTAATCAGAGTATTCCAGGTACATGAGGTTCATCTTATGCATAACACACATATGAGGCACTTTGGCATATAAATAATACAGTAAACTAAAACCATAAAAAGGTATCTAAACAGGGGGTTCCCCTCCCGCTACAGAGAGAGGGTCAGCTATTTATAATGCATATTGTTGCTATTATTATTATTATTCACAATTTATATAGCGCCAACAGTTTACGCAGCGCTTTACAATGTGGAGGGGGGGACAGCACAATACACAGCTATCCCTTAAGAAAATTTGTATCAGAGATAGACTCCATTGGAAGGGACAAAGGACTTAGTTCTGAGATCCTCTTGTATTAAAGTGACAAGAGCCAGTAATTCCTCTACCTCCTGACCTGGATAAGGAGTTGGCAGAGACCCAAACATCTATGCCTGTAATAATCTGCCCATACCTAGTGGTGGAGCAAGACCTGCCATATAGAAGAGAACTTTCGGTTGGCATATTGAAAAGAACTTTTGGTTGGCATTTCTGTGTTGGTATGTTAATTGTTCCCTTATAAGTAAAGAATTAACCTGTTCTATCCAGATTTTCTTAGGGCATGAGGGGAAAGCCAAAACTGAACTATTTGCTTCCAAGCTATATATATAAAAGCCTAAGTACTGCTAAGTTAGCCAGGGGGAGGAAAGACCTCTTTGTCCACTGCACCTAGTAGGCAAACCAGGGGGTCCAGTGGGACCTTAATCATATATAAAGCAGAAATAGTATCCTTCACATCTTTCCAGTAACGGAATAATTTGGGGCATCGCCACATTAAATGAATTAAGAGTTCCCTCCTCAATGGAGCACTTAGGGCAAATAGGAGAATCCTCCTCCAACGGTAAAGCTGTGTTGTGGTGCAATAGGCTCTGTGTAGCAAAATGAATGGTGACAACTTGTGCGAAGGTGAGACAGACATAGCAGGCACATTTTGCATATAATCGTTTCTTAGCCTGAGGGTGTGTTTAGGTTGAGGTAGAGTTGTGTTTAGCACAATTTAGTGGTTTACTGATAATAAAATTATGTTTCCTTGTATATAGCTCTGTTTATCTTATTTTCTTATTTTCAGAAAAAAAGATGTTTTCTTTTCAGTTATTTGCTAATGTAAGCTTGTTTTTTTTTTTTTTTTTATGTATATATACACATTTTTATTTATTTTTTGGATGTATGTAAATATGTTTTTAATAAAAAGCTGAATGTTTGCAAGATTGTAAATAAACAAAAAAATTACATCAAATGATGTCTGTTAACCACTTCAGCCCCAGAAGGTTTTACCCCCTTAATAACCAGGCCATTTTTTGCGATGCGACACTGCCTTACTTTAACTGACAATTGCGTGGTCGTGCGACGTTGTACCCAAATAAAATTTGTATTTTTTTCCCCACAAATAGAGCTTTCTTTTGGTGGTATTTAATCACTTCTGCAGTTTTTATTTTTTGGACTATAAACAAAAAAAGAGCAACAATTTTGAGAAAAAAAAAAAACAATATTTTTTACTTTCTGCTATAAAATATACCCAATAAAAAATCAAATTTCTTCATCAATTTAGGCCAATTTGTATTCTGCTACATATTTTTGGTGAAAAAAAATCACAACTTAGCTTAGCTTGATTGGTGTGCGCAAAAGTTATCGCGCCTACAAACTATGGGATAGATTTAGGGACTTTTTGATTGGTAATTGCGGCGATCAGCGATTTTTAGCAGGACTGCGACATTGCGGCAGACAATTTGGACACTAGTGCCGTGTACACACGGTCGGACTTTCCGATGGGAAATGTTGGATGTGAGCTTGTTGTTGGAAAGTCTGACCGTGTGTATGCTCCATCAAACATTTGCTGTCGGGCTTTCTGCCAACAAATGTTTCAGAGCAGGTTCTCAAACTTTCAGCCAACTTAACTTTGTTGTCGGAAAGTCCGATCGTGTGTACACAAGTCCGTCGCACAAAAGTTCATGCATGCTCGGAATCAAGCCCAAGGAGCCGCACTGGCTATTGAACTTCCTTTTTCTTGGCTCGTCGTACATCTTGTACGTCACCGTGTTCTCACGTTCGGAATTTTTGGCCAACATTTGTGTGACCGTGTGTATGCAAGACAAGTTTGAGCCAACATCCTTCGAACAAAAATCCACGGTTTTGTTGGCGGAAAGTCCAATCGTGTGTATGCGGCATAATGACACTTTTTGCTGACCAATGACACCAATACAGTTATCAGTGCTAAAAAAAATGCACTGTCACAGTATAAATGACATCAGGGGCAATCAAAGTGTTAAATGTGTTCCCTATGTGTGCTTTCTAACTGTGTGGGGGATGCTGACACTAGACGAATAGAGAAAACTGTGTTCCTGATTAGTAGGAATCACAGATCTCTCTCTTTCTCTGTGACAGAACGACAGTCTGCCTTGTTTACATAGGCAGACCGCCGTTCTGTCATTCCCCTGAACGATCGCGGGAGGCTGGCGGCTGGTGACCTGTTGATTGGCTTCTGCTGTGTCCAATCACAGCGAGACCGGGTCGCTGGCAGGGCACGCCCCCAGACCAGGAAGCGCAAGCAACGTACAGGTACGTTGTTTCGCGCAGCCGTGCTGCCCTGCCGTAGTAATGTGCGGTGGGCGGTCTGGAACTGGTTAAGCAGGCTTATTGCCCTATCATAAAATAGTTTAGCCTACAGAAAACAATATACACTGCAGGCTGAATTTCTTTCCTCGTAAAGTCAACATGTAAAGCAGAACTAAGCCATCCTATCCTTTACAGCCAAGGGAGTTGCCATCTTAGCCTCTGTTTGTTCTACAGTTGTCATGGTGCTAGATGTGATGGCTTGATAACTTGATAGTTTGCTTGACAGCTGACACTGGCATACTATTAACTCTGACAGTTATCACCTGAGGTACAGTATGACTTGACTAGAACTGTTTTAGGAAATGGTTAAATCAGTGGGCTCTGCTCCATTTAAGTGTGAGTTAATAACATTACATCAAAAATAAGAACATATTCACATGTTTAATTTCTGTTAGTTTTAAGACCATTAATTTATGAGCTACAAGAGGCAGATCGGACATGTCACTCATGGTATCATTGAATCTACACATTATAGAGACCTAATGATTAGCATATCAATGCAGAATGTAATTGTGTGTAATAATATGTTGGTTGTCTTAATGTAAAAAATAGTTATCTGGAAATATGAATACAATTAGGAAATTGGCATTGTGGGAGGCTGTACTAGGGGTACAAATGGGGGTGGGGGGGGGGCGACAAACAAACCTAAGACATCTACCCCCCCACCAATCCCCCTGCCAGTCGATCGGCAAACAAACCTGAGATATCTACCCCCCCCCACCAACCCCCCCCTGCCAGTCGATCTGCACTTACCCCATCCAGTAAACACAAGGAAAAAAGATTGGGACTTTAAATGAGGGATGTCAATGCTGAAAACAATGCATAGGTGTCAATAGTTTATTGTTCAATCACATAATAACATGAATGATACAAAATATATAATATATATGTTCTATATAAAATTCAAGGCCATATGCAAAGACTGACAAATACGTTGCAAAGATATATACAGAAATAACATATTAAGAATAGTTAATGCATGAATAGGAAACATGAGCCAATTGAGCAAGAAGATTAATCAAAACCTGTCAGTGCACCCTATAAACTCTACGCGTTTCATGGCTTGGGACCAATTGTCAGGAGTTAGATGCACAGATAAGCTATAAAAAATATATCAAAAATTGTCTGTTATTAAATGTTACCCATGGGAGGGGAACTAATAGGGAGCAAAGGGTGGGCGTGATCACGTGATCATATATTTGTACATTTACCTTCTCATCATTTTTTCACATTTTAATTTTTTCATTTAGATTCATGTGGTTGTGGATTGTGGTGTGTCATTCTGACATATACCTGGCTGTTTCCTCGGTCTGGAGGCCCCCATGGCCCGCTTTCCCTTTCAACAGGCTGGACTTAGTTTCTGAGCCTTTCTGTAAGTAACAGACCCTTTGCCCCCTATTAGTTCCCCTCCCATGGGCAAGGTTTAATAACATACAATTTTTGAAATTTTTTATAGCCTATCTTTGCATCTAATTCCTTATGATTGGTCATGAGCCATGAAACGTGTAGAGTTTATAGGGTGCACAGACAAGTTTTGTTTCATCCTCTTGCTCAATTGGCTCATTTTTGCTATTCATGTATTAACTATTCTTAATATGGTATTTCTGTATATGTGTATCTTTGCAACTTAATTGTCAGCCTTTGCATATGGCTTTGAATTTTATATAGAACATACAGTATTATGTATTTTGTATCATTTATATTATGTGATTGAACAACAAACTACTGACATCTATGCATTGTTTACAGCATTGACATACATCCCTAATTTAAAGTCCCAAGTCAGGTCACATCTTTTCTGTTACCCCATCCAGGTCGCGGCTGCAGCTTCCCCTCTACCGGCCAAACGGGTCTTCGGACTCGCGGCCAATCGAGCATCACGTACCTGGTGCTAGAGGCCAATGGAGAGAGAGGACTTCCCTTGTGGCTAAGTTCCAGACCCCCTGAGCGTGGAAACAGGCGAGCTCAGGCCCAAAGTAGCATGGGTCACCTGCTGCACTGTATGCAGGAGGTTCCAGAGTACAGCTGGTGTCCTGGCGTAGAATCAGCAGACAGGTGGCGCCTGTGAGGTGTTGCAGGATTCGGATAATGCTGAGATTGGAGTGTGGTCAGAAGGAAGCCTGGGTCATGAGCCGGGTGGGTAGCAGAGCAGACGTGGTCAGGTGGATAGCGGGGGTCGAACACAGGAAGCAAACAGGAGACAGGTCAAGGACAAGCCGGGTCGGTAACAGGAGACACAGAAACAGGAATATCACAGAGATAACGCACTGGAGGAGCTGAAGATCAACCAGCAACTAAAGCCACTAGCAGACTTCCCTATATAGGCCCATGTGACCCGCTGGAAGAGATGTTGGGTCCTAAAGTCCTTCTCCTGTCAAAGGTTCTTTTAGAGATACTGGGTCCTAAAGTCCTTCTCCTGTCATAGGTGCTGGTAGAGATACTGGGTTCTAGAGCCCTTCTCCTGCTTTTGGTTCCCTGACAGTGGGTCTTAGATACCGCTTTGTGATTGTCAGGGAGGAGAAACAATTAGACATTAGCGAATATTAATTTGCTAATGTAACACAACTGGTTGGGCCATCATTTTTTTAAGCCAATTAGACCCTCAGGCACTGTTTAAAAAAAAAACCCTATTAAAATCCATGCGTCCAGCACCCTGCATGTAGATGAGGAGCCAGGCGCATGGATTAGGGGGGCGGTGCCCCTGCGCCCCTTGTGAAGCAACCGCCATTGGCAGTAACAAGAAAGCTTATATACAGCTACATTTAAAAAAATAGATTTTTGTTTACTATTTTGGACCAATTTTTCTTTGATATGATATATACAGTCAGGTCCATAAATATTGGGACATCGACACAATCCTAATCTTTTTGGCTCTATACACCACCACAATGGATTTGAAATTAAACGTACAAGATGTGCTTTAACTGCAAACTTTCAGCTTTAATTTGAGGGTATTTACATCCAAAACAGGCGAAGGTGTAGGAATTACAACAGTTTGTATATGTGCCTCCCACTTTTTAAAGGGACCAAAAGTAATGGGACAATTGGCTGCTCAGCTGTTCCATGGCCAGGTGTGTGTTATTCCCTCATTATCCCATTTACAAGGAGCAGATAAAAGGTCCAGAGTTCATTTCAAGTGTGTTATTTGCATTTGGAATCTGTTGCTGTCAACTCTCAATATGAGATCCAAAGAACTGTCACTATCAGTGAAGCAAGCCATCATTAGGCTGAAAAAACAAACCCATCAGAGAGATAGAAAAAACATTAGGTGTGGCCAAATCAACTGTTTGGAACATCCTTAAAAAGAAAGAACGCACCGGTGAGCTCAGCAACACCAAAAGACCCGGAAGACCACGGAAAACAACTGTGGTGGATGACCGAAGAATTCTTTCCCTGATGAAGAAAACACTCTTCACAACAGCTGGCCAGATCAAGAACACTCTCCAGGAGGTAGGTGTATGTGTGTCAAAGACAACAATCAAGAGAAGACTTCACCAAAGTGAATACAGAGGGTTCACCACAAGATGTAAACCATTGGTGAGCCTCAAAAACAGGAAGGCCAGATTAGAGTTTGTCAAACATCATCTAAAAAAGCCTTCACAGTTCTGGAACAACATCCTATAGACAGATGAGACCAAGATCAACTTGTACCAGAGTGATGGGAAGAGAAGAGTATGGAGAAGGAAAGGAACTGCTCATGATCCAAAGCATACCACCTCATCAGTGAAGCATGGTGGTGGTAGTGTCATGGCATGGGCATGTATGGCTGCCAATGGAACTGGTTCTCTTGTATTTGATGATGTGACTGCTGACAAAAGCAGCAGGATGAATTCTGAAGTGTTTTGGGCAATATTATCTGCTCATATTCAGCAAAATGCTTCAGAACTCACTGGACGGCGCTTCACAGTGCAGATGGACAATGACCCAAAGCATACTGCGAAAGCAACCAAAGAGTTTTTTATGGGAAAGAAGAATGTTATGCAATGGCCAAGTCAATCACCTGACCTGAATCCGATTGAGCATGCATTTCACTTGCTGAAGACAAAACTGAAGGGAAAATGCCCCAAGAACAAGCAGGAACTGAAGACAGTTGCAGCAGAGGCCTGGCAGAGCATCACCAGGGATGAAACCCAGCGTCTGGTGATGTCTATGCGTTCCAGACTTCAGGCGGTAATTGACTGCAAAGGATTTGCAACCAGGTATTAAAAAGTGAAAGTTTGATGGATGATTGTTATTCTGTCCCATTACTTTTGGTCCCTCAAAAGTGGGAGGCACATATACAAACTATTGTAATTCCTACACCGTTCACCTGATTTGGATGTAAATACCCTCAAATTAAAGCTGAAAGTCTGCAGTTAAAGCACATCTTGTTCGTTTCATTTCAAATCCATTGTGGTGGTATATATAGCCAAAAAGATTAGAATCGTGTCAATGTCCCAATATTTATGGACCTGACTGTATATTAAAAAAAGAAGGAGATAACCATAACCATTTACCACCAAATGAAAACCTAATTTGTCCTGAAAAAAAGGTATAATTCACCAGGATGCACAAAGTTGTGATGATATGTACGGTTTTACTAACATGTCAAAGTTGCAAAATTGTGCTTCGGCATTAAGATTTGTTTTACCCTTAGGTGTGAAGGGGTTAAAGAATCCCAGTTCCTTTATTAAACTGAAATATTGTGAGCAGTGTTTATGTTAAAACATATTGTGCAGTTTGGTGTGTAACAGGTCAATCACATACTTAAAGCGGAGCTCCACCCAAAAGTGGAAGTTCAGCTTTAAGGTTTACCCCCCCTCCGCTTTTCTGAATGGCACTTCTTTTAAGGAGGGGGGTGACGTGGGTAGCAGGTTACCTAATCCTTTCCCCCTCCCTCCTTCCCCACAGTCATCTGGGACACCTCACAACTCCCTGAAGACTACGGGACCATTCGCAGTGTGCAGTGTGGGTTGCGCATGCACAGTGGGCACCTGGCTGTGAAGCCACAAGCTGTCACAGATGGGTGCCCACAGTTGAGATGCCGGGGAGAGAAGACCAAGAGAAGGAATGGCTCGGGTGAACATATGGATCCTGGGACAGGTGAGTGTGTGTTTATTAAAAGTCAGCAGCTACAGTTTTTATAGCCAGAGGCGGCTCTCTAATTAGGCGAAATAGGCGGTGGCCTCAGGCCTTGCAGTCATAGGGGCCTCGCACAGCTGGCTAGTTTACCTAATTAGAGAGCCGCCTCATTCAGCAGCAGAGATCTCCGTCCTGAGTCCCCTCGCCCTGCTACAGGGAGAGATAACAGGCTGTGAGTGAGACGTGTGATCGGAGCTCACATACATCTCCGGATCACAGACAGGGAGGGAGAGCCGCTCAGTAGAGCTCTGACAGATCTCCCCCCTCCCGCTTCTGCCCGCACAGCCAGACAGAAGAGGAGAGAGAGCTTATGCTCCTCCTCCTCCCGCCCTCTCCTCCTGTGTCTGCCCCGCCCACTCTCCTCGGCAGTGTTCTCTGTTCTGCCTCACAGAAGGGGATGTGTGGGCGGGAAGATTCAATCTGAAGTCCAGCAAAGAGAAAAGGACAAGGGGAGTCTGATCCATCCATCCATCCAGTCCCTCCATCCATCCCTCCTGCCTCCCAGTGAGTACACTGATGTAGGGGATGTTCTTCCTTCCCTTCCCCTCTCTTTCTTTCCATTCTTTTTGTCTCTTTCTTTCTCTTTCCTTCATTCTTTCCCCATCCCCTTCTCCTTCCTTCTTTCTTTCTTTCTCTTTCTTTCTTTCTCTCTCTTTCTTTCTTTCTCTTTCTTTCTTTCTCTTTCTTTCTTTCTTTCCTTCTTTCTTTCCTGTCCATCTTTCTTTCTTTCTTTCTTTCTTTCTTTCTTTCTTTCTTTCTTTCTTTCTTTCCTGTCCATCTTTCTTTCTTTCTTTCTTTCTTTCTTTCTTTCTTTCTTTCTTTCTTTCTTTCTTTCTTTCCTTCTTTCTTTCCTTCCATCTTTCTTTCTTTCTTTCTTTCTTTCTTTCTTTCTTTCTTTCTTTCTTTCCTTCTTTCTTTCCTGTCCATCTTTCTTTCTTTCTTTCTTTCTTTCCATCTGTCTTTCTTTCTTTCCTTCCATCTGTCTTTCTTTCTTTCTCCATCCCCCTCTCTTTCTTTCTTTCTTTCTCCATCCCCCTCTCTTTCTTTCTTTCTTCCTTTATTTCCATTCTTTTTGTCATTCTTTTTTTTTCTCTTGCCTTCCTTCTTCCTCCATCCCCCTCTCTTTCTTTCTCTTTCTTTCTTTCTCTTTCTTTCCTGTCCATCTTTCTTTTTCTTTCTTTCTTTCTTTCTTTCTTTCTTTCTTTCTTTCTTTCTTTCTTTCTTTCTTTCTTTCTTTCTTTCCTGTCCATCTTTCTTTCTTTCTTTCTTTCTTTCTTTCTTTCTTTCTTTCTTTCTTTCTTTCTTTCCTTCCATCTTTCTTTCTTTCTTTCTTTCTTTCTTTCTTTCTTTCCTTCTTTCTTTCCTGTCCATCTTTCTTTCTTTCTTTCTTTCTTTCTTTCTTTCTTTCTTTCTTTCTTTCTTCCTTTCTTTCTTTCCTTCCATCTGTCTTTCTTTCTTTCCTTCCATCTGTCTTTC
This sequence comes from Aquarana catesbeiana, assembly GCF_042186555.1. Classification (NCBI taxonomy): domain Eukaryota; kingdom Metazoa; phylum Chordata; class Amphibia; order Anura; family Ranidae; genus Aquarana; species Aquarana catesbeiana. The sequence continues at coordinate 211,076,243 of NC_133334.1, read as the reverse complement.
TTTCTTTCTCCATCCCCCTCTCTTTCTTTCTTTCTTTCTCCATCCCCCTCTCTTTCTTTCTTTCTTCCTTTATTTCCATTCTTTTTGTCATTCTTTTTTTTTCTCTTGCCTTCCTTCTTCCTCCATCCCCCTCTCTTTCTTTCTCTTTCTTTCTTTCTCTTTCTTTCCTGTCCATCTTTCTTTTTCTTTCTTTCTTTCTTTTTCTCTTTCTTTCTTTCTTTCTTTCTTTCTTTCTTTCTTTCTTTCTTTCTTTCTTTCTTTCTTTCTTTCTTTCTTTCCTTTCTTCTCCATCCCCCTCTCTTTCTTTCTTTCTTTCTCCATCCCCCTCTCTTTCTTTCTTTCTTCCTTTATTTCCATTCTTTTTGTCATTCTTTCTTTTTCTCTTGCCTTCCTTCTTCCTCCATCCCCCTCTCTTTCTTTCTCTTTCTTTCTTTCTTTCTTTCTTTCTCGTTCTTTCCTGTCCATCTTTCTTTCTTTTTCTCTTTCTTTCTTTCTTTCTTTCTTTCCTTCCATCTGTCTTTCTTTCTCTTTCTTTCCTTCCATCTGTCTTTCTTTCTCTTTCTTTCCTGTCCATCTGTCTTTTTTTTTCTTTCTCTTTCTTTCCTGTCCATCTTTCTTTCTTTCTTTCTTTCTTTCTTTCTTTCTTTCTTTCTTTCTTTCTTTCTTTCTCCATCCCCCTCTCTTTCTTTCTTTCTTTCTTTCTCCATCCCCCTCTCTTTCTTTCTTTCTTTCTCCATCCCCCTCTCTTTCTTTCTTTCTTTCTTTCTCCATCCCCCTCTCTTTCTTTCTTTCTTCCTTTATTTCCATTCTTTTTGTCATTCTTTCTTTTTCTCTTGCCTTCCTTCTTCCTCCATCCCCCTCTCTTTCTTTCTCTTTCTTTCTTTCTTTCTTTCTTTCCTGTCCATCTTTCTTTTTCTCTTTCTTTCTTTCTTTCTTTCTTTCCTTCCATCTGTCTTTCTTTCTTTCTCTTTCTTTCCTTCCATCTGTCTTTCTTTCTCTTTCTTTCCTGTCCATCTGTCTTTTTTTTTCTCTTTCTTTCCTGTCCATCTTTCTTTCTTTCTTTCTTTCTTTCTTTCTTTCTTTCTTTCTTTCTTTCTTTCTTTCTTTCTTTCTTTCCTTCCATCTTTCTTTCTCTTTCTTTCCTGTCCATCTTTCTTTTTTTTTTTTTTTCTTTCTTTCTTTCTTTCTTTCTCCATCCCCCTCTCTTTCTTTCTTCCTTTATTTCCATTCTTTTTGTCATTCTTTCTTTTTCTCTTGCCTTCCTTCTTCCTCCATCCCCCTCTCTTTCTTTCTCTTTCTTTCCTGTCCATCTTTCTTTCTCTTTCTTTCTTTCTTTCTTTCTTTCTTTCTTTCTTTCTTTCTTTCTTTCTTTCTTTCCTTCCATCTGTCTTTCTTTCTCTCCTTCCATCTGTCTTTCTTTCTCTTTCTTTCCTGTCCATCTTTCTTGTTTTTTCTCTTTCTTTCCTGTCCATCTTTCTTTCTTTTCTTTCTTTCTTTCTTTCTTTCTTTCTTTCCTTCCATCTTTCTTTCTCTTTCTTTCCTTCCATCTTTCTTTCTTTCTTTCTTTCTTTCCTTCCATCTGTCTTTCTTTCTTTCTTTCCTTCCATCTGTCTTTCTTTCCTGTCCATCTTTCTTTTTTTTTCTTTCTCTTTATTTCCTTCCATCTGTCTCTTTCCTTCTTTCTTTCCTTCCATCTGTCTTTCTTTCCTTCTTTCTTTCCTTCCATCTGTCTTTCTTTCTTTCTTTCCTTCCATCTGTCTTTCTTTCTTTCCTTCCATCTGTCTTTCTTTCCTTCTTTCTTTCTTTCCTTCCATCTGTCTTTCTTTCCTTCTTTCTTTCCTTCCATCTGTCTTTCTTTCTTTCTTTCTTTCTTTCTTTCTTTCTTTCCTTCCATCTGTCTTTCTTTCCTGTCCATCTTTCTTTTTTTTTCTTTCTCTTTCTTTCCTTCCATCTGTCTTTCTTTCCTTCTTTCTTTCTTTCCTTCCATCTGTCTTTCCTTCCTTCTTTCTTTCCTTCCATCTGTCTTTCTTTCCTTCTTTCTTTCCTTCCATCTGTCTTTTTTTCTTTCTTTCCTTCCATCTGTCTTTCTTTCTTTCCTTCCATCTGTCTTTCTTTCCTTCTTTCTTTCTTTCCTTCCATCTGTCTTTCTTTCCTTCTTTCTTTCCTTCCATCTGTCTTTCTTTCTTTCTTTCTTTCTTTCTTTCTTTCTTTCCTTCCATCTGTCTTTCTTTCCTGTCCATCTTTCTTTTTTTTTCTTTCTCTTTCTTTCCTTCCATCTGTCTTTCTTTCCTTCTTTCTTTCTTTCCTTCCATCTGTCTTTCCTTCCTTCTTTCTTTCCTTCCATCTGTCTTTCTTTCTTTCTTTCTTTCTTTCTTTCTTTCTTTCTTTCTTTCTTTCTTTCCTTCCATCTGTCTTTCTTTCCTGTCCATCTTTCTTTTTTTTTCTTTCTCTTTCTTTCCTTCCATCTGTCTTTCTTTCCTTCTTTCTTTCCTTCCATCTGTCTTTCTTTCTTTCTTTCTTTCCTTCTTTCTTTCCTTCCATCTATCTTTCTTTCCTTCTTTCTTTCCTTCCATCTGTCTTTCTTTCCTTCTTTCTTTCCTTCCATCTGTCTTTCTTTCTCTTTCTTTCCTGTCCATCTTCCTTTTTTTTTCTTTCTCTTTCCTGTCCATCTGTCTTTCTTTCTCTTTCTTTCCTGTCCATCTTTCTTTCTTTCCTTCCATCTTTCTTTCTTTCTTTTCTCTTTCTTTCTTTCCTTCCATCTGTCTTTCTTTCTTTCTTTCCTTCTTTCTTTCCTTCCATCTGTCTTTCTTTCCTTCTTTCTTTCCTTCCATCTGTCTTTCTTTCTTTCCTTCCATCTGTCTTTCTTTCCTTCTTTCTTTCCATCTGTCTTTCTTTCTTTCCTTCCATCTGTCTTTCTTTCCTTCTTTCTTTCCTTCCATCTTTCTTTCTTTCTTTCTTTCTTTCTTTCTTTCTTTCTTTCTTTCTTTCTTTCCTTCCATCTGTCTTTCTTTCCTGTCCATCTTTCTTTTTTTTTCTTTCTCTTTCTTTCCTTCCATCTGTCTTTCTTTCCTTCTTTCTTTCCTTCCATCTGTCTTTCTTTCTTTCTTTCTTTCTTTCCTTCCATCTGTCTTTCTTTCCTTCTTTCTTTCCTTCCATCTGTCTTTCTTTCTCTTTCTTTCTTTCTTTCTTTCCTGTCCATCTTTCTTTTTTTTTTCTTTCTCTTTCTTTCCTTCCATCTGTCTTTCTTTCCTTCTTTCTTTCCTTCCATCTGTCTTTCTTTCTTTCCTTCCATCTGTCTTTCTTTCTTTCTTTCCTTCCATCTGTCTTTCTTTCTTTCTTTCTTTCTTTCCTTCCATCTGTCTTTCTTTCTTTCTTTCCTTCCATCTGTCTTTCTTTCTTTCTTTCTTTCCTTCCATCTGTCTTTCTTTCTTTCTTTCTTTCCTTCTTTCTTTCCTTCCATCTGTCTTTCTTTCTTTCTTTCCTTCTTTCTTTCCTTCCATCTGTCTTTCTTTCTCTTTCTTTCCTGTCCATCTTTCTTTTTTTTTCTTTCTCTCTCTTTCTTTCTTTCTTTCTTTCTCTTTCTTTCTTTCTTTCTTTCTTTCCTTCCATCTTTCTTTCTTTCCTTCTTTCTTTTTTTCTCTTTCTTTCCTTCCATCTGTCTTTCTTTCTTTTTCTCTTTCTTTCTTTCTTTCTTTCTCTTTCTTTCCTTCCATCTGTCTTTCTTTCCTGTCCATCTTTCTTTTTTTTTCTTTCTCTTTCTTTCCTTCCATCTGTCTTTCTTTCCTTCTTTCTTTCCTTCCATCTGTCTTTCTTTCTTTCTTTCTTTCCTTCCATCTGTCTTTCTTTCCTTCTTTCTTTCTCTTTTTTTCTTTCTTTCTTTTTCTTTCTTTCTTTCTTTCTTTCCTTCTTTCTTTCCTTCCATCTGTCTTTCTTTCCTTCCTTCCATCTGTCTTTCTTTCCTTCTTTCTTTCCTTCTTTCTTTCTTTCCTTCTTTCTTTCCTTCCATCTGTCTTTCTCTTTCTTTCCTGTCCATCTTTCTTTTTTTTTTCTTTCTCTTTCTTTCTTTCTTCCTTTCTTTCTTTCCTTCCATCTGTCTTTCTTTCTTTCCTTCCATCTGTCTTTCTTTCTTTCTCCATCCCCCTCTCTTTCTTTCTTTCTTTCTTTCTCCATCCCCCTCTCTTTCTTTCTTTCTTCCTTTATTTCCATTCTTTTTGTCATTCTTTTTTTTTCTCTTGCCTTCCTTCTTCCTCCATCCCCCTCTCTTTCTTTTTCTTTCTTTCTTTCTTTTTCTCTTTCTTTCTTTTTCTTTCTTTCTTTCTCTCTTTCTTTCTTTCTTTCTTTCTTTCTTTCTTTCTTTCTTTCTTTCCTTTCTTCTCCATCCCCCTCTCTTTCTTTCTTTCTTTCTTTCTCCATCCCCCTCTCTTTCTTTCTTTCTTCCTTTATTTCCATTCTTTTTGTCATTCTTTCTTTTTCTCTTGCCTTCCTTCTTCCTCCATCCCCCTCTCTTTCTTTCTCTTTCTTTCTTTCTTTCTTTCTTTCTTTCTTTCTTCCTTTCTCGTTCTTTCCTGTCCATCTTTCTTTCTTTTTCTCTTTCTTTCTTTCTTTCTTTCTTTCCTTCCATCTGTCTTTCTTTCTCTTTCTTTCCTTCCATCTGTCTTTCTTTCTCTTTCTTTCTCTTTCTTTCCTGTCCATCTGTCTTTTTTTTTCTTTCTCTTTCTTTCCTGTCCATCTTTCTTTCTTTCTTTCTTTCTTTCTCCATCCCCCTCTCTTTCTTTCTTTCTTTCTCCATCCCCCTCTCTTTCTTTCTTTCTTTCTCCATCCCCCTCTCTTTCTTTCTTTCTTTCTTTCTCCATCCCCCTCTCTTTCTTTCTTCCTTTATTTCCATTCTTTTTGTCATTCTTTCTTTTTCTCTTGCCTTCCTTCTTCCTCCATCCCCCTCTCTTTCTTTCTCTTTCTCTTTCTTTCCTGTCTTTCTTTCTTGCTTTCTTTCTTTCTCCATCCCCCTCTCTTTCTTTCTTTCTTTCTTTCTCCATCCCCCTCTCTTTCTTTCTTTCTTTCTTTCTCCATCCCCCTCTCTTTCTTTCTTTCTTCCTTTATTTCCATTCTTTTTGTCATTCTTTCTTTTTCTCTTGCCTTCCTTCTTCCTCCATCCCCCTCTCTTTCTTTCTCTTTCTTTCTTTCTCTTTCTTTCCTGTCCATCTTTCTTTTTCTCTTTCTTTCTTTCTTTCTTTCTTTCTTTCTTTCTTTCTTTCCTTCCATCTGTCTTTCTTTCTTTCTCTTTCTTTCCTTCCATCTGTCTTTCTTTCTCTTTCTTTCCTGTCCATCTGTCTTTTTTTTTCTCTTTCTTTCCTGTCCATCTTTCTTTCTTTCTTTCTTTCTTTCTTTCTTTCTTTCTTTCTTTCTTTCTTTCTTTCTTTCCTTCCATCTGTCTTTCTTTCTCTCCTTCCATCTGTCTTTCTTTCTCTTTCTTTCCTGTCCATCTTTCTTTTTTTTTCTCTTTCTTTCCTGTCCATCTTTCTTTCTTTCTTTTCTTTCTTTCTTTCTTTCTTTCTTTCTTTCTTTCTTTCTCTTTCTTTCCTTCCATCTTTCTTTCTTTCTTTCTTTCTTTCCTTCCATCTGTCTTTCTTTCTTTCTTTCCTTCCATCTGTCTTTCTTTCCTGTCCATCTTTCTTTTTTTTTCTTTCTCTTTATTTCCTTCCATCTGTCTCTTTCCTTCTTTCTTTCCTTCCATCTGTCTTTCTTTCCTTCTTTCTTTCCTTCCATCTGTCTTTCTTTCCTTCTTTCTTTCCTTCCATCTGTCTTTCTTTCTTTCTTTCCTTCCATCTGTCTTTCTTTCTTTCCTTCCATCTGCCTTTCTTTCCTTCTTTCTTTCCTTCCATCTGTCTTTCTTTCCTTCTTTCTTTCCTTCCATCTGTCTTTCTTTCCTGTCCATCTTTCTTTTTTTTTCTTTCTCTTTCTTTCCTTCCATCTGTCTTTCTTTCCTTCTTTCTTTCTTTCCTTCCATCTGTCTTTCCTTCCTTCTTTCTTTCTTTCTTTCTTTCCTTCCATCTGTCTTTCTTTCCTGTCCATCTTTCTTTTTTTTTCTTTCTCTTTCTTTCCTTCCATCTGTCTTTCTTTCCTTCTTTCTTTCCTTCCATCTGTCTTTCTTTCTTTCTTTCTTTCCTTCTTTCTTTCCTTCCATCTATCTTTCTTTCCTTCTTTCTTTCCTTCCATCTGTCTTTCTTTCCTTCTTTCTTTCCTTCCATCTGTCTTTCTTTCTCTTTCTTTCCTGTCCATCTTCCTTTTTTTTTCTTTCTCTTTCCTGTCCATCTGTCTTTCTTTCTCTTTCTTTCCTGTCCATCTTTCTTTCTTTCCTTCCATCTTTCTTTCTTTCTTTTCTCTTTCTTTCTTTCCTTCCATCTGTCTTTCTTTCTTTCTTTCCTTCTTTCTTTCCTTCCATCTGTCTTTCTTTCCTTCTTTCTTTCCTTCCATCTGTCTTTCTTTCTTTCCTTCCATCTGTCTTTCTTTCCTTCTTTCTTTCCTTCCATCTGTCTTTCTTTCTTTCCTTCCATCTGTCTTTCTTTCCTTCTTTCTTTCCTTCCATCTTTCTTTCTTTCTTTCTTTCCTTTCTTTCTTTCTTTCTTTCTTTCCTTCCATCTGTCTTTCTTTCCTGTCCATCTTTCTTTTTTTTTCTTTCTCTTTCTTTCCTTCCATCTGTCTTTCTTTCCTTCTTTCTTTCCTTCCATCTGTCTTTCTTTCTTTCTTTCTTTCTTTCCTTCCATCTGTCTTTCTTTCCTTCTTTCTTTCCTTCCATCTGTCTTTCTTTCTCTTTCTTTCTTTCTTTCTTTCCTGTCCATCTTTCTTTTTTTTTTCTTTCTCTTTCTTTCCTTCCATCTGTCTTTCTTTCCTTCTTTCTTTCCTTCCATCTGTCTTTCTTTCTTTCCTTCCATCTGTCTTTCTTTCTTTCTTTCCTTCCATCTGTCTTTCTTTCTTTCTTTCTTTCTTTCCTTCCATCTGTCTTTCTTTCTTTCTTTCCTTCCATCTGTCTTTCTTTCTTTCTTTCTTTCCTTCTTTCTTTCCTTCCATCTGTCTTTCTTTCTTTCTTTCTTTCCTTCTTTCTTTCCTTCCATCTGTCTTTCTTTCTCTTTCTTTCCTGTCCATCTTTCTTTTTTTTTCTTTCTCTCTCTTTCTTTCTTTCTTTCTTTCTTTCTTTCTTTCTTTCTTTCTTTCTTTCCTTCCATCTTTCTTTCTTTCCTTCTTTCTTTTTTTCTCTTTCTTTCCTTCCATCTGTCTTTCTTTCTTTTTCTCTTTCTTTCTTTCTTTCTTTCTCTTTCTTTCCTTCCATCTGTCTTTCTTTCCTGTCCATCTTTCTTTTTTTTTCTTTCTCTTTCTTTCCTTCCATCTGTCTTTCTTTCCTTCTTTCTTTCCTTCCATCTGTCTTTCTTTCTTTCTTTCTTTCCTTCCATCTGTCTTTCTTTCCTTCTTTCTTTCTCTTTTTTTCTTTCTTTCTTTTTCTTTCTCTTTCTTTCTTTCTTTCTTTCTTTCTTTCTTTCTTTCTTTCTTTCCTTCTTTCTTTCCTTCCATCTGTCTTTCTTTCCTTCTTTCTTTCCTTCCATCTGTCTTTCTTTCCTTCTTTCTTTCCTTCTTTCTTTCTTTCCTTCTTTCTTTCCTTCCATCTGTCTTTCTCTTTCTTTCCTGTCCATCTTTCTTTTTTTTTCTTTCTCTTTCTTTCCTGTCCATCTTTCTTTCTTTCTTTCCTTCCATCTTTCTTTCTTTCCTTCTTTCTTTTTTTCTCTTTCTTTCCTTCCATCTGTCTCTTTCTTTTTCTTTCTTTCTTTCTTTCTTTCCTTCCATCTTTCTTTCTTTTGTTCTCTTTCTTTCCTGTCCATCTGTCTTTCTTTCTCTTTCTTTCCTGTCCATTTTTCTTTTTTTTTTCCTTTCTCTTTCCTGTCCATCTGTCTTTCTTTCTCTTTCTTTCCTGTCCATTTTTCTTTCTTTCTTTCCATCTTTCTTTCTTTCTTTCTCTGTCTTTCTTTCTTTCTTTCCTTCCTTCCATCTGTCTTTCTTTCTTTCCTTCTTTCTTTCCTTCCATATGTCTTTCTTTCCTTCTTTCTTTCCTTCCATCTGTCTTTCTTTCCTTCTTTCTTTCCTTCTTTCTTTCCTTCCATCTGTCTTTCTTTCCTTCTTTCTTTCCTTCCATCTGTCTTTCTTTCCTTCTTTCTTTCCTTCCATCTGTCTTTCTCTTTCTTTCTTTCTTTCTTTCCTTCCATCTGTCTTTCTTTCCTGTCCATCTTTCTTTTTTTCTTTCTCTTTCTTTCCTTCCATCTGTCTTTCTTTCTTTCCTTCCATCTGTCTTTCTTTCTCTTTCTTTCCTGTCCATCTTTCTTTTTTTTTCTTTCTCTTTCTTTCCTTCCATCTGTCTTTCTTTCCTTCTTTCTTTCCTTCCATCTTTCTTTCTTTCTTTCTTTCCTTCTTTCTTTCCATCTGTCTTTCTTTCTCTTTCTTTCCTGTCCATCTTTCTTTTTTTTCTTTCTCTTTCTTTCCTGTCCATCTTTCTTTCTTTTTCTTTCTTTCTTTCTTTCTTTCTTTCTTTCTTTCTTTCTTTCTTTCTTTCTTTCTTTCTTTCTTTCCTTCCATCTTTCTTTCTTTCCTTCTTTCTTTCTTTCTCTTTCTTTCTCTTTCTTTCTTTCTTTCTTTCTTTTTCTTTCTTTCTTTCTTTCCTTCCATCTTTCTTTCTTTCCTTCTTTCTTTTTTTCTCTTTCTTTCCTTCCATCTGTCTTTCTTTCCTGTCCATCTTTCTTTTTTTTTTTCTTTCTCTTTCTTTCCTTCCATCTGTCTTTCTTTCCTTCTTTCTTTCCTTCCATCTGTCTTTCTTTCCTTCCATCTGTCTTTCTTTCTCTTTCTTTCTTTCCACCTGTCTTTCTTTCCTTCTTTCTCTCTTTCTTTCTTTCTTTCCTTCTTTCTTTCCATCTGTCTTTCTTTCCTTCTTTCTTTCCATCTGTCTTTCTTTCTCTTTCTTTCCTGTCCATCTTTCTTTTTTTTTTCTTTCTCTTTCTTTCCTTCCATCTGTCTTTCTTTCCTTCTTTCTTTCCTTCCATCTGTCTTTCTTTCTTTCTTTCTTTCTTTCCTTCCATCTGTCTTTCTTTCTTTCCTTCCATCTGTCTTTCTTTCTCTTTCTTTCTTTCCATCTGTCTTTCTTTCCTTCTTTCTTTCCTTCCATCTGTCTTTCTTTCCTTCTTTCTTTCCTTCCATCTGTCTTTCTCTTTCTTTCTTTCTTTCTTTCCTTCCATCTGTCTTTCTTTCCTGTCCATCTTTCTTTTTTTCTTTCTCTTTCTTTCCTTCCATCTGTCTTTCTTTCTTTCCTTCCATCTGTCTTTCTTTCTCTTTCTTTCCTGTCCATCTTTCTTTTTTTTTCTTTCTCTTTCTTTCCTTCCATCTGTCTTTCTTTCCTTCTTTCTTTCCTTCCATCTTTCTTTCTTTCCTTCTTTCTTTCCATCTGTCTTTCTTTCTCTTTCTTTCCTGTCCATCTTTCTTTTTTTTCTTTCTCTTTCTTTCCTGTCCATCTTTCTTTCTTTTTCTTTCTTTCTTTCTTTCTTTCTTTCTTTCTTTCTTTCTTTCTTTCTTTCTTTCTTTCTTTCTTTCTTTCTTTCTTTCCTTCCATCTTTCTTTCTTTCCTTCTTTCTTTCTTTCTCTTTCTTTCTTTCTTTCTTTCTTTCTTTCTTTTTCTTTCTTTCTTTCTTTCCTTCCATCTTTCTTTCTTTCCTTCTTTCTTTTTTTCTCTTTCTTTCCTTCCATCTGTCTTTCTTTCCTGTCCATCTTTCTTTTTTTTTTCTTTCTCTTTCTTTCCTTCCATCTGTCTTTCTTTCCTTCTTTCTTTCCTTCCATCTGTCTTTCTTTCCTTCCATCTGTCTTTCTTTCTCTTTCTTTCTTTCCACCTGTCTTTCTTTCCTTCTTTCTCTCTTTCTTTCTTTCTTTCCTTCTTTCTTTCCATCTGTCTTTCTTTCCTTCTTTCTTTCCTTCCATCTGTCTTTCTTTCTCTTTCTTTCCTGTCCATCTTTCTTTTTTTTTTCTTTCTCTTTCTTTCCTTCCATCTGTCTTTCTTTCCTTCTTTCTTTCCTTCCATCTGTCTTTCTTTCTTTCTTTCTTTCTTTCCTTCCATCTGTCTTTCTTTCTTTCCTTCCATCTGTCTTTCTTTCTCTTTCTTTCTTTCCATCTGTCTTTCTTTCCTTCTTTCTTTCCTTCCATCTGTCTTTCTTTCCTTCTTTCTTTCCTTCCATCTGTCTTTCTTTCTTTCTTTCCTTCCATCTGTCTTTCTTTCTTTCCTTTTATCTGTCTTTCTTTCTTTCCTTCCATCTGTCTTTCTTTCCTTCCATCTGTCTTTCTTTCTTTCTTTCCTTCCATCTGTCTTTCTTTCTTTCCTTCCATCTGTCTTTCTTTCCTTCTTTCTTTCCTTCCATCTGTCTTTCTTTCTTTCTTTCCTTCCATCTGTCTTTCTTTCCTGTCCATCTTTCTTTTTTTTCTCGTTCTTTCCATCTGTCTTTCTTTCCTTCTTTCTTTCCTTCCATCTGTCTTTCTTTCTTTCTTTCTTTCCTTCCATCTGTCTTTCTTTCTTTCTTTCTTTCTTTCCTTCCATCTGTCTTTCTTTCCTGTCCATCTTTCTTTTTTTCTTTCTCTTTCTTTCCTGTCCATCTGTTTTTCTTTCTGTCTTTCTTTCTTTCCTTCCATCTGTCTTTCTTTCTTTCCTTCCATCTGTCTTTCTTTCCTTCTTTCTTTCCTTCCATCTTTCTTTCTTTCTTTCCTTCTTTCTTTCCTTCCATCTGTCTTTCTTTCTCTTTCTTTCCTGTCCATCTTTCTTTTTTTTCTTTCTCTTTCTTTCCTGTCCATCTTTCTTTCTTTCTCTTTCTTTCTTTCTTTCTTTCCTTCCATCTTTCTTTCTTTCCTTCTTTCTTTTTTTCTCTTTCTTTCCTTCCATCTGTCTTTCTTTCCTGTCCATCTTTCTTTTTTTTTTCTTTCTCTTTCTTTCCTTCCATCTGTCTTTCTTTCCTTCTTTCTTTCCTTCCATCTGTCTTTCTTTCCTTCCATCTGTCTTTCTTTCTCTTTCTTTCTTTCCACCTGTCTTTCTTTCCTTCTTTCTCTCTTTCTTTCTTTCTTTCCTTCTTTCTTTCCATCTGTCTTTCTTTCCTTCTTTCTTTCCTTCCATCTGTCTTTCTTTCTCTTTCTTTCCTGTCCATCTTTCTTTTTTTTTCTTTCTCTTTCCTGTCCATCTGTCTTTCTTTCTCTTTCTTTCCTGTCCATTTTTCTTTTTTTTTCTTTCTCTTTCCTGTCCATCTGTCTTTCTTTCTCTTTCTTTCCTGTCCATTTTTCTTTCTTTCCTTCCATCTGTCTTTCTTTCTTTCCTTCCATCTGTCTTTCTTTCTTTCCTTCCATCTGTCTTTCTTTCCTTCTTTCTTTCCTTCCATCTGTCTTTCTTTCCTTCTTTCTTTCCTTCCATCTGTCTTTCTTTCTTTCCTTCCATCTGTCTTTCTTTCTTTCCTTCCATCTGTCTTTCTTTCTTTCCTTCCATCTGTCTTTCTTTCCTTCCATCTGTCTTTCTTTCTTTCTTTCCTTCCATCTGTCTTTCTTTCCTTCTTTCTTTCCTTCCATCTGTCTTTCTTTCTTTCTTTCTTTCCTTCCATCTGTCTTTCTTTCCTGTCCATCTTTCTTTTTTTTTCTCTTTCTTTCCTTCCATCTGTCTTTCTTTCCTTCTTTCTTTCCTTCCATCTGTCTTTCTTTCTTTCTTTCTTTCCTTCCATCTGTCTTTCTTTCTTTCTTTCTTTCCTTCCATCTGTCTTTCTTTCTTTCTTTCCTTCCATCTGTCTTTCTTTCTTTCTTTCCTTCCATCTGTCTTTCTTTCTTTCTTTCTTTCCTTCCATCTTTCTTTCCTTCTTTCTTTTTTTCTCTTTCTTTCCTTCCATCTTTCTTTCTTTTTCTTTCTTTCTTTATTTCTCTTTCTTTTCTTCCATCTGTCTTTCTTTCTTTCTTTCCTTCCATCTGTCTTTCTTTCTTTCTTTCTTTCCTTCCATCTGTCTTTCTTTCTTTCTTTCTTTCTTTCTTTCTTTCTTTCTTTCTTTCTTTCTTTCCATCTTTCTTTCTTTCCTTCCATCTTTCTTTCTTTCCTTCTTTCTTTTTTTCTCTTTCTTTCCTTCCATCTGTCTTTCTTTCTTTCTTTCCTTCCATCTTTCTTTCTTTCTTTTTTTCTCTTTCTTTCCTTCCATCTGTCTTTCTTTCTCTTTCTTTCCTGTCCATCTTTCTTTTTTGTTTCTCTTTCTTTCCTGTCCATCTGTCTTTCTCTTTCTTTCCTGTCCATCTGTCTGTCTTTCTTTCTTTCTTTCCTGTCCATTTTTCTTTTTTTTTCTTTCTCTTTCCTGTCCATCTGTCTTTCTTTCTCTTTCTTTCCTGTCCATTTTTCTTTTTTTTTCTTTCTCTTTCCTGTCCATCTGTCTTTCTTTCTCTTTCTTTCCTGTCCATTTTTCTTTCTTTCCTTCCATCTTTCTTTCTTTCTTTCCTTCCATCTGTCTTTCTTTCTTTCCTTCTTTCTTTCCTTCCATATGTCTTTCTTTCCTTCTTTCCTTCCATCTGTCTTTCTTTCCTTCTTTCTTTCCTTCTTTCTTTCCTTCCATCTGTCTTTCTTTCCTTCTTTCTTTCCTTCCATCTGTCTTTCTTTCCTTCCATCTGTCTTTCTCTTTCTTTCTTTCCTTCCATCTGTCTTTCTTTCCTGTCCATCTTTCTTTTTTTCTTTCTCTTTCTTTCCTGTCCATCTGTTTTTCTTTCTTTCTTTCTTTCTTTCTTTCTTTCTTTCTTTCTTTCTTTCCTTCCATCTGTCTTTCTTTCTTTCCTTCCATCTGTCTTTCTTTCTTTCTTTCCTTCTTTCTTTCCTTCCATCTGTCTTTCTTTCTTTCTTTCCTTCCATCTGTCTTTCTTTCCTTCTTTCTTTCCTTCCATCTGTCTTTCTTTCTTTCTTTCCTTCCATCTGTCTTTCTTTCCTGTCCATCTTTCTTTTTTTTTCTCTTTCTTTCCTTCCATCTGTCTTTCTTTCCTTCTTTCTTTCCTTCCATCTGTCTTTCTTTCTTTCTTTCCTTCCGTCTGTCTTTCTTTCCTTCTTTCTTTCCTTCCATCTGTCTTTCTTTCTTTCTTTCTTTCTTTTTCTTTCCTTCTTTCTTTCCTTCCATCTGTCTTTCTTTCCTTCTTTCTTTCCTTCCATCTGTCTTTCTTTCCTTCTTTCTTTCCTTCCATCTGTCTTTCTTTCTTTCTTTCCTTCCATCTGTCTTTCTTTCCTGTCCATCTTTCTTTTTTTCTCTTTCTTTCCTTCCATCTGTCTTTCTTTCCTTCTTTCTTTCCTTCCATCTGTCTTTCTTTCTTTCTTTCTTTCCTTCCGTCTGTCTTTCTTTCCTTCTTTCTTTCCTTCCATCTGTCTTTCTTTCTCTTTCTTTCTTTCTTTTTCTTTCCTTCTTTCTTTCCTTCCATCTGTCTTTCTTTCCTTCTTTCTTTCCTTCCATCTGTCTTTCTTTCTTTCCTTCCATCTGTCTTTCTTTCTTTCTTTCCTTCTTTCTTTCCTTCCATCTGTCTTTCTTTCTTTCTTTCCTTCCATCTGTCTTTCTTTCCTTCTTTCTTTCCTTCCATCTGTCTTTCTTTCTTTCTTTCCTTCCATCTGTCTTTCTTTCCTGTCCATCTTTCTTTTTTTTTCTCTTTCTTTCCTTCCATCTGTCTTTCTTTCCTTCTTTCTTTCCTTCCATCTGTCTTTCTTTCTTTCTTTCCTTCCGTCTGTCTTTCTTTCCTTCTTTCTTTCCTTCCATCTGTCTTTCTTTCTCTTTCTTTCTTTCTTTCTTTTTCTTTCCTTCTTTCTTTCCTTCCATCTGTCTTTCTTTCCTTCTTTCTTTCCTTCCATCTGTCTTTCTTTCCTTCTTTCTTTCCTTCCATCTGTCTTTCTTTCTTTCCTTCCATCTGTCTTTCTTTCCTGTCCATCTTTCTTTTTTTTCTCTTTCTTTCCTTCCATCTGTCTTTCTTTCCTTCTTTCTTTCCTTCCATCTGTCTTTCTTTCTTTCTTTCTTTCTTTCTTTCTTTCCTTCCGTCTGTCTTTCTTTCCTTCTTTCTTTCCTTCCATCTGTCTTTCTTTCTCTTTCTTTCTTTCTTTTTCTTTCCTTCTTTCTTTCCTTCCATCTGTCTTTCTTTCCTTCTTTCTTTCCTTCCATCTGTCTTTCTTTCCTTCTTTCTTTCCTTCGATCTGTCTTTCTTTCTTTCCTTCCATCTGTCTTTCTTTCTCTTTCTTTCCTGTCCATCTTTCTTTTTTTTTCTCTTTCTTTCCTGTCCATCTTTCTTTTTTTTTCTTTCTCTTTCTTTCCTGTCCATCTTTCTTTCTTTCTTTCTTTCCTTCCATCTTTCTTTCCTTCTTTCTTTTTTTCTCTTTCTTTCCTTCCATCTTTCTTTCTTTTTCTTTCTTTCTTTCTTTCTCTTTCTTTTCTTCCATCTGTCTTTCTTTCTTTCTTTCTTTCTTTCCTGTCCATCTTTCTTTTTTGTTTCTCTTTCTTTCCTGTCCATCTGTCTTTCTTTCTCTTTCTTTCCTGTCCATCTGTCTTTCTTTCTCTTTCTTTCCTGTCCATTTTTCTTTTTTTTTTCTTTCTCTTTCCTGTCCATCTGTCTTTCTTTCTCTTTCTTTCCTGTCCATTTTTCTTTCTTTCCTTCCATCTTTCTTTCTCTTTCTTTCTTTCTTTCCTTCCATCTTTCTTTCTTTCTCTTTCTTTCTTTCTTTCTTTCTTTCTTTCTTTCCTTCTTTCTTTCCTGTCCATCTTTCTTTCTTTCTCTTTCTTTCTCTTTCTTTCTTTCCTTCCTTCCATCTGTCTTTCTTTATTTCTTTCCTTCTTTCTTTCCATCTGTCTTTCTTTCCTTCTTTCTTTCCTTCCATCTGTCTTTCTTTCCTTCTTTCTTTCCTTCGATCTGTCTTTCTTTCCTTCTTTCTTTCCTTCGATCTGTCTTTCTTTCTTTCTCTTTCTTTCCTGTCCATCTTTCTTTTTTTTTCTCTTTCTTTCCTGTCCATCTTTCTTTTTTTTTCTCTTTCTTTCCTGTCCATCTTTCTTTCTTTCTTTCTTTCCTTCCATCTTTCTTTCCTTCTTTCTTTTTTTCTCTTTCTTTCCTTCCATCTTTCTTTCTTTCTTTCTTTCTTTCTTTCTTTCTCTTTCTTTCCTTCCATCTGTCTTTCTTTCTCTTTCTTTCCTGTCCATCTTTCTTTTTTGTTTCTCTTTCTTTCCTGTCCATCTGTCTTTCTTTCTCTTTCTTTCCTGTCCATCTGTCTTTCTTTCTCTTTCTTTCCTGTCCATTTTTCTTTTTTTTTTTTTCTTTCTCTTTCCTGTCCATCTGTCTTTCTTTCTCTTTGTTTCCTGTCCATTTTTCTTTCTTTCCTTCCATCTTTCTTTCTCTTTCTTTCTTTCTTTCCTTCCATCTGTCTTTCTTTCTTTCCTTCTTTCTTTCCTTCCATCTGTCTTTCTTTCCTCCTTTCTTTTCTTCCATCTGTCTTTCTTTCCTTCTTTCTTTCCTTCTTTCTTTCCTTCCATCTGTCTTTCTTTCCTTCTTTCTTTCCTTCCATCTGTCTTTCTTTCCTTCTTTCTTTCCTTCCATCTGTCTTTCTCTTTCTTTCTTTCTTTCCTTCCATCTGTCTTTCTTTCCTGTCCATCTTTCTTTTTTTCTCTCTTTCTTTCCTGTCCATCTGTTTTTCTTTCTTTCTTTCTTTCTTTCCTTCCATCTGTCTTTCTTTCTTTCCTTCCATCTGTCTTTCTTTCCTTCCATCTGTCTTTCTTTCTTTCCTTCCATCTGTCTTTCTTTCCTTCCATCTGTCTTTCTTTCTTTCTTTCTTTCCTTCCATCTGTCTTTCTTTCCTGTCCATCTTTCTTTTTTTTCTTTCTCTTTCTTTCCTTCCATCTGTCTTTCTTTCCTTCTTTCTTTCCTTCCATCTGTCTTTCTTTCCTTCTTTCTTTCCTTCCATCTGTCTCTTTCTTTCTTTCCTTCTTTCTTTCCTTCCATCTGTCTTTCTTTCTTTCTTTCCTTCCATCTGTCTTTCTTTCCTGTCCATCTTTCTTTTTTTTTTTCTTTCTCTTTCTTTCCTGTCCATCTTTCTTTCTTTCTTTCTTTCTTTCTCTTTCTTTCCCCATCCCCCTTTATTTCTCTCTTTGTAACAGCCTACCAGAATAGGTAGGATCTGTGAGAGCAGTTTCCCTGTGCAGCTCTGCTTGAGGAAAATATATCTTTATTATGCCCACTTACCTACCCCCTGTACTGTCCACTCCCCTATACTGTACCCTCCTAATACAGTTGATAATACAGTGGGGCCTCATGTCTAAGTTTTGCCTAAGGCCTCACAAAGTCTAGAGCCGCCTCTGTTTGTAGCTGCTGACTTTTAATAAACACAAAATGACTGGCGCTCCTCTTTAACTAAACCCAGTATTGAATTGATTGCTCTCAGTCTGCTGGGTGGGGCAGAGAGTGTCTTCACATATTGGTGGCAGCACAGTGGGATCTGACACCACTGTTATCACAGTGTCTTTTCAGTATTTTTGGAGACTAAAGCCACGTACACACGATCAGATTTTTCGATGGGAATTGTGTGATGACAGGCTGTTGGCGGAAAGCTTGACTGCTTGTACGCTCCATCGGACAATTGTTGGATTTTCCACGGACAAATGTTGGATGGCAGGCTTATAAATTTTCCGCGGACAAATGTCTGTTGTGGGATTTTCCGATCCTGTGTACACAAGTCTGTCAGACAAAAGTCCAAAGTACAAACACGCATGCTCGGAAGCAAGGATGAGCAGGAAGCGGTCGGTCTTGTAAACTAGCACTCGTAATGGAGAATTAACATTCGTGACGCGTCAAATATGAAATCTAGAAATGCAGCGCACAATTCTCTTCTTCTTTAATGTGATAATAATGAAGCTGCTTTGCTGGTGATACTGATGGAGTTCTGCAAAATGTATTTTCAAAGGCTTTTTTTTCTAGTGATATCAAAAATAATATTATGCTTGTTTTTTTGTTTTTTTTTGGGCAAGTTACCACAGCACCATTATCCCGTAGTTTTTAAGATCAAAGATTAAACTATGTTGGTGTCCCTTGTCAATTTTACATTGTATTTTTTTTAATGTAACTGCCTACTCCCAAACTCCCAAACTGTCATTCGAAGTAAAACACATAGCCAAGTATTATTCTACACAATTTATTTATTGTGCATTAAAAAAAAGAAAACAAATAAAATTAGACATGCTATCTGCCAATAGAACGTAACCAAAAAGTACATTCTATGCATCCAAAAATATAGAAAATATACCAAATCAAATCATTATTCAATCAAAAAATAAAATAAAAGCCTCATGCATGTGTCCCACTTCTTAATACAGGGGGTCAACAATGCCAAGAGTTGGTGAAAGCAGGGGTCCGTCATCCGGAGATAATTGCGAAAATCATCTAGATTATTCTCTTGGAGCTCCCGCAGCAAAGGCATATGACATAATTGGTCACGATTAATAAAGCAACCAATTTTTGGTCCAAGAAATCCTCCTCCTGTTCCTGGACTGGACTTGGGTCAAAGCAATAACTCCAAGGCTAATAATAAATAACACGCTATCTCCTCTGATTCTGCAACATGGCTAGTTGACGAACGGACGCAGTTCAGGAACGAACTGAAAAGCATGAACTAAAAAGAGTGAAATGAAAAGCGCAAATCAACACTCACCAAACTTCTACTAATATGAAATTAGCAGGAGTCCAAAGGGTGGCGCATGACAATTGAACTTCCTCTTTATCGGCTCGTAGTACGTCACTACGTTCCTGTTTGTTGGCCGACAATTCCTTGCTGTTTGTATGCAAGACAAGTTCCTGGCCAAAGCCCTTCGGACAAAAGTCTGAGGTTTTGTCTATGGAAAATCTGATCGTGTGGCTTTAAAGTGGATGTAAACCCTCAGATATACCCAGTGAAGTGAACAGCCTCAGATAATACACAGAGATTAAACAAATTTCCCTATATACAGTATCTCATGAAAGTGAGTACACCCCTCACATTTTTGTAAATATTTTATTATATCTTTTCATGTGACAACACTGAAGAAATGACATTTTGCTACAATGTAAAGTAGTGAGTGTAAAGCTTGTATAACAGTGTAAATCTGCTGTCCCCTCAAAATAATTCAACATACAGCCATTAATGTCTAAACTGCTGGCAACAAAAGTGAGTACACCCCTAAGTGAAAATGTCCAAATTGGGCCCAAAGTGTCAATATTTTGTGTAGCCCCCATTATTTTCCAGCACTGCCTTAACCCTCTTGGGCATGGAGTTCAGCAGAGCTTCACAGGTTGCCACTGGAGTCCTCTTCCACTCCTCCTTGACCACATCACGGAGCTGAATAAGGAAAAAAAGATGTACTATGACAGTAAACCTAGGATGAACTTTAAAGGCATAGGAAACAATGAAAAGGTATGAGAATAAATACTATTTATTGAAAAAAACACAACATGAATAGAACAATACAGAAAAATTAAAAATCATGTATGATACATAATGTGCAGTGAGCCCTTGTGTATCTACGCGTTTCACCGTTAGGCTTCTTCAGGACACAGTCAAGGTTCTACAGATAGCAAACAAAGAGAATGGACCTCACTGTCTGAGAATAGAACATATAGGTTTTAAAATGGTGATATACCACTGTACATTTAAAAAATTGATTTTCGTCAACGGGAAATAGCCATAATGCAGGTGGGTATATACAAGGAGAAGAAAAAAAAAACGATAGATACATTTAAACAGACGGCCATACCTTGCAGAGAGATAAGTCTCAATTATAAGTATCCAGAAACTGGTTCAGAGGGTACCATCCCACTGTAAACAGGTTCTACTACACCACCGTCAGGATCTATGCACAGATAGCTCAGGCCAGCCCAATCTAGTAAACAATGTGAGATGATATAAATATATAACTACCAACACACAGAGTAGGTTCCTTTAAAGTATGTTAGTATACAGTACCTAATGACAATGATGATAGGAGAGGGTACCTGCTAGTAAGAGAGGAGCAGGAAAAGCCAGACGGTTCCAGGGACAGGGGCAAAATAATGCACAAAGAGTGCCACCCCATGTTTTCAGATACACGTATACGGGGTATGTCCACCAACACATCTATTACTGCAACTTCTATGACCCCCAGAACTGAATTAGATACTCGGTCCCAAATTATTGATGCTGCACAATCCGTCGCCCTATCACGACCCCCGACTGTGGCTACAGCGGGGGCGATAAGGAAAGACTCCCAAAAATTACGTATTGACCAATTTTTCCCAATCGTTAAAACCACAAGGCCGGACACCAGTTTGGTCAGGTGTTCCCCCTCCTCTCCTTATTTCCCTGCGTCCTTGACACTGTGGAATCTGCTGTGTCTGATTCAAACTTGGAGGTTATTAACCTGTCCACATACCCTTTGAATACTACCGAGATCGAGCTATTGCAACTTGGAGCCATTGTCACGTCAACCTTTTTTAAAGCGACGGACAGAAATGGCTTTATCTGCAGCAAGAGTTGTCATCATCCTGCCTGGCTAAGATCGGTTCTGGTCAGCCAATTTCTACATCTAAGGAGGAATTGCACAAGATCTGAAAACTTTGTGCGAGAGACCTCTGCCCTTAAGTTAAAATTCTTTGAGGAAGGATATAGTGAGGTCCAACTCGAACAAGCTATAGATCGTGCAACTAAGAACAGAGAGGAATTGCTGGTTCCGAGGGAAGTGATACCTAATGACAGTTATAAGCATGCCTTTTTTACCACCTTCTCTACACAGTAATATGCTATTAAAAACATCTTGCGTAAACATTGGAACGTCCTTAGGAATTATAGAGTCCTAGGACCTCTTCTTCCGGAAGTACCAGCTGTGGTATTTAGGGGTGCTCCACCCCTGAGGCTCCAAGTAGCTCCAAAAATGTTATAGATCCCCCAATAGGATCTCCTTTTTCCATAGTATGGGGGGTTTCTTCCTGTGTAGGAAGTGCTCTATATGCCATATTAATGTAAGGCCCCTTTCACACTTGGGCGGGGTCGGCGGTAAAGCGCCGCCATTGTTAGCGGTGCTTTACCGTCGGTATTCAGCCACTAGCGGGGCGGTTCCCCCCCGCTAGCGGCCGAGAAAGGGTTAAAAACCACCGCAAAGCGCCTCTGCCGGCAGAATAGCCGCGCTGTCCCATTGATTTCAATGGGCAGGAGCGTGGAAGGAGCAGTGAATACAAAGGTCCTGCCAGCGCACCGCTCCAGCATGAAAGCCCTCGGGGCTTTCACACTGGAGACAAAGCAGCGGCACTTTCGGGTCGGTTTGAAGGCGCTTTTATTAGCGCAATAACGCCTGCAAACCGCCCCAGTGTGAAAGGGCCTTAATGTAGAGAGGCATCGTAAAATTGATTCTTATACATCTAATTCGACTGGAGAGTGTTTTACCATAAAGCCCTTTATAACATGCACTGCTAAGCATGTAGTGTATGTCATTAGGTGCCCGTGCGGGTTAGAATATATAGGTCGGACTATACGACAACTCCAAGTATGGTTAAAAGAACACGTCACTAATATTAAAAATGGTTATCCAAAACATAGTTTGTCCCATCATTACGCTACCCACAATAAAAGTCTAAAGGGTATA
Organism: Aquarana catesbeiana; assembly: GCF_042186555.1. Classification (NCBI taxonomy): domain Eukaryota; kingdom Metazoa; phylum Chordata; class Amphibia; order Anura; family Ranidae; genus Aquarana; species Aquarana catesbeiana. The sequence continues at coordinate 211,055,574 of NC_133334.1, read as the reverse complement.
GTATTTCTGGGCATCACTAAATTCATGGGAAACTGGAGAGGTAGCCATATGACCAGAGGGGTGTCCAAATTGGAGACCCAATGGATCTATAAGGCCCGAACTTACAATCCTCACAGTATGAATGTGGAATGGGATGTAAATGCATTCATCAGTAATTTATGATGAATGGTTTAATCAGTTAATATTAAAACATCCCATTCTCTCTGGGCAGTCTGCTAATATTTTGTAAATAAAATTGTATTTTTCTTTCCTATTTTTTAATTATCATTTTAAATTTGTATGTGAAAATGTATTTAATTTTATACATTGCATTTACGTGTTTATGTGTATAATCTACTATTTATATGGCTGAATGGAATTTTTCCCCAACCCACAAGATGGTGCTGTGTCAGAGTATAACATTCATTTTTATAAAAATTTCATTATGCTCTAGTGTATTTATACTACCTATGGATAATTCTTTTTTGACTAAAAGAGTTGTTCTATTGTTAATAGAGGATGTACACTAGGCTGCTCATATATGTGTGAGTGGTGTTGTCACATCCAGTATTTGGAACGCATCCCACTTCCGCATGTTAATTACTGTGTCCAGCATATATAAACAACTCGAGCGTCCGTTTAGCCACGCCCGTGACGTCATTCTCTGACGAAACGACATAGGGAGGAGTCAGAAACATGACGCTACTGCAGGCTGGGACACGGCAGCCATCTTTCTGGTGAGTAGAGGCTGTATATATACAAACCGAGCCAGTTTTTGTTTGTCAGCAATGTAAGTGCAATTTCAATCGTTTTTATCTAAATACAGTCATTATGTATTGCGCAATGAGGTTTATCTCCTTTTGTCTGCATGGGATGACATATATGTGATAATTACCGCTGGAGTGTAATTTTGAACAAGCAAAATCATATCCAAGTCTGCTGCCACTGAGTGTAAAAAGATTGATGGGCTTCCTTCTTACCTTAGTTTACTTGATATATGCTGATGTGACCTTTGTGATGAGGGTCCACTACATGGGGTAAGCGGCTGTATTGTTGGGTGCTGGTGACGGGTCTTCCTATCCCCTGTCTATCGCGGATTGGACTACCATTGAACATTTGTTCCTGGATTTACTTTTTTGGATTATGATTTAAGCAGTGCACCTTAACTATAAATGATGTGAGCAGACTGCTTCCCCTGTTTAAGCAAGCTTTTATAAGACTATTATTTTTTGAAATGCCAGAAAAAAAGAAGTTAATTGGACATCTGATGCTTCCTCTTTATAGAAGCATCTTGCAGCTTGTGGGTGTCCTAATAAATGTATTACATTTCTGGGATGACTGGGTAAAGTGTTCTAACTCCTATGACAACAGAAGCAGCAAAAAGGGAGGGGATGAAGAAATAAAGACTCTCACACAGCCTTGCCTGTACAACACAATGGTGTTTATTTACTGAAGGCAAATCCACTTTGCACTGCAAGTGCAATTGGAAGTGCAGTCTCTTTAGATCTGAGGGGAAGATCTGAAATAAGGGGAAGCTCTGCTGATTTTATCATTCAATCATGTACAAGCAAAAAATGCTGTTTTTTATTTTCCTTGCTTGTCCCCCTCAGATTTACAGTGACTGCACTTCTAGTGCACTTGTTGTGCAAAGTAGATTTGCCTTTAGTAAATCAACCCCAATATTTTATTATGCAGCAATCTTTGAACACATGTACAAGCCTTCTATACATTGTATCACTTAAAAATGCCATACCTTACTTATGAAACAATGCCTGTACATATTTATGCTTCCTAATCATCTGTATGCCTAAAACTGGATAACATTTACATTACATGTCTACTTCGATTTTCTCAAAATTAAAAATAAATAAATCTGCCTGTTAAATGGAGGAGGGACTTATCAATGCATACATTTTTCTATATTGATATACTGGCAGATTTTGGCAGGTTTTTCTGTAAAATGGAGCCCTCCAGCAGTGCACTGTCTGTCAGCGCTGCTGGTGCTTCCATCTTGACCCAGTCTTCCTTCTGAGTTTTCAATTTCTAGGCGTTTGAATGGCGAGGCCAAAATGACATTACTCCTGCGCATGTGCACATCATCACAGCAGAGCGCTCTGCATTCACAGCTCCCACACAGTCTTGTCCTTTACAACACAATATTTTATTACACAGCTATCTTTGAACATATCCATAGGTCAATAAATCTGCAGCGCTCCTAAAGCTGGCCATAGATGGTCTAATTTTGTGGTTGCAGGAAAGAAAATTCCTTGATTCCTTCAAATCCCTCCAACAGAGCTATTGTGTTCTTCCAGTGAGGGAGGGTGGGGGCAGGGAGCTGTCCTGGCCGGGAGAACACAGTGATTATTGCTAGCAGCTATAGCCCTGGCAATAAATCACATGAAAAATCCAACTGGTTGTACCAAAGTTGATCAATTGAAGAATAATGGTTCATGGATACATGGTTTGTAACGATCTATTTAAACCGTCTATGATCAGCTTAAATTTACAATCCCTACATCCAAATTAATTAGTACAACCCACTGCATAAGATACACTGCTAAAAATGTGAACAATCAACATAATATAATCAATGTATCAATCAGTCCTATGTCTTCATTTAATCTCTAGTGTAATCTTCCCACAACTGTATGTGTGCCACACAGTAAAACACCTATCCTGCCATTTGCGTGTTCTCTCACCTGCAAAAAATTGACCTCTTAAAGTGGTTGTAAACCCTTTACAACCACTTTTTTACTACAGGTAAGCCTATAATAAGGCTTACCTCTAGCTACCCCGGATATCTCCTAAACCTGCACAGTTTTGGAAATATCCCCTGTATCAGCATGTGCAGATGTCATCGTCAGCTAGTATGCCATTGCCGGTGGCTCCTGTGCGCATTCTCGGGAGTGATGTCATCGCAGCTCCTGCCAATCACAGCGCCGGAGCCCACGATACCTGGAAGTAACTCCGGGAGCGATGTTGCCAGCCGGAGCGGTGTACAAGAACCGCTGCAGGGGCTTCCATCGAAGGTAAGTAATTCATATTGAACTAGTATGCTATGCATACTAGCTCATTATGGCTTTGTCTTGCAGTTTTTTTTTGTGGGTTTACAACCACTTTTAATTACAGGTGGTCACATAAGCCATATACCCCACACAGGGTAATCATTTCTCCTTAGGGCTTAGAATGGTCACAAAAATCTCATGATATTTTGACATCAAGTCTAGGGCATGAATGAAGAATATATGCACATGTGGTGGATTGGGTGTGTGGACCAATATGACTGAAGTTTTTTTCTATTTTGGAGACTCCCTTTTTTGGATTTCACTTTTTTTTAAATTCAGGCTGAGAAATGTTTTAAATTTTGAAACTGAGACAGGCTTCCACTGGTCTGGCATAAATGGATTCTGGGTTACTGGCAATAAACGGTCAGGTGTAAAGGTTATATTGCCCAACAATTAAATCTAAACATTCTTTGGTGAAAATTTGTTGGAAGGAAGACAATCAGACCCTATGGAAAGGTGATCTTGTTGGTGGAGTCCTCAAGAGACGGAAAATAAATCTGTGATTCAGCCTAGAGCTGCACAATTAATCGTTAAATAGTGATCTCGATTCACCCCCTCTGACAATCTGTCCTGCAAAGTTTGCTGATTCTTTCATATAAACAAGTGGAGAGACTTTATCTGCCCACTAAGTTGTCAAAAGAAAGCATTGGGCATTCTGCCAAGTCTTTAACTTGATACATTTTAACTAAACTTCCTTCTTAGGCCCCTTTCACACGAGACGGATCCGTGTTGATCCGCCCCGTGAACATCCTCCGTTTTCCCCAGCTGAGCAGGCAGATGACAGGGCGGGACCCGCACACTGTGCAGGGACCGCCCTGTCAGATCTCCGCTCTCCCCTATGGGGGATCGGAGGAACACAGACCGTCTGTCCGTGTTCATCCGATCCGCTCTGCAGACGGATAGAAAAATAGGATTTTCTTCCGTCCGCAGAATCGGACGAGAGCGGAGCCGGACGACATCGGGTGTTTGCGGATGTACATCCGCTGACACCCGCTATCCCATAGGGATGCATGTATGTCCGTATTTCATCCGAAAACGGATGGATGAAATACGGACATACGGTCCGCATGTGTGAAAGGGGCCTTAGATCAAAGGGAGAAAACTTCTGTGTAAATAAATAATCCAGGCAGTCTGCCAAGTTTTCAACAACCTAAATGCAGGAAGTTTAACCACTTAAAGTCTAAATCTTTTTCTGACACTTCTTTCTTAAGTTAAAATCAATATTTTTTGCTAGAAAATTACTTGGAACCCCAAAACATTATATTATATATATTTTAGCAGAGACCCTAGGGAATAAAATGGCAATTGCTGCAATATTTTATGTCACACTGTATTTTCCCAGCGGTCTTTCAAATGCAATTTTTTGGGAAAAAATACACTTCAATGAATATAAAAAAAAACAAAACGAAACAGTAAAAGTTAGCCAAATTTTTTTTGTTTTAATGTGAAAGATGATGTTACGCTGTGAGAATCGTGACAGAATTGTGATCTATCTTCTAAGCAAAAAAAATTGTGATTCTCATTTTAGCCAGAATCGTGCAGCTCTAATTCAGCCTACCCAATACGATCTATAGCTGAAACTTCTGTAAATTCTGACCCATTAAAATTGATAGACGTACTGTAAAATGTATTTCTATTTACTTACATATAAACACACATAAATAAATGACAAAACGCTTCCAAGGATTTGTAAAACATTATTCATATATCAGCAGCAGTGAATCATGGCCCCCTAGCTATTGAGAGAACCCTAAACTAAAAGAACTTGCAGACTGCCTTTGCTGACATTCCTTCTAATATGCTAGGTTTCCTGGTTTTCATGTAGATTCACAGACTTCAGAACCTTTTTGCCTTACTGCCCAGTTCCAAGTATGCATAAGTTCTGACTTCACTAGCACGCATGCTTGAGCAGGCCATTGCCTGAGATAGCCAAGTAACTAGTACTTTTTAGAAGGCGGGTGGCGATCGCTGCCAGTAAAGTTCCTCGCAGGTTAGGCAGAATTTAAAAAGCACCATTCTCTATTTAAAGTATTGTACCTTTCTCAAACAATCAAATCGTGGTCATTATCAATCGTGCAGTTAGATTATTGCACATAGAATGTATATGACACATGAAATTCTATATCTGAATAGCACATAAAGTACAGTGGTTTGCGAAAGTATTCGGCCCCCTTGAACTTTTCAACCTTTTGCCACATTTCAGGCTTCAAACATAAAGATATAAAATTTTTATTTTTTGTGAAGAATCACCAACAAGTGGGACACAATTGTGAAGTGGAACGAAATCTTTTGGATTTTTGAAACTTTTTTAACTAATAAAAAAATGAAAAGTGGGGCGTACAAAATTATTCGGCCCCCTTGCGTTAATACTTTGCAGAGCTACCTTTTGCTGCGATTACAGCTGCAAGTCGCTTGGGGTATGTCTCTATCAGTTTTGCACATCGAGAGACTGAAATTCTTGCCCATTCTTCCTTGCAAAACAGCTCGAGCTCAGTGAGGTTGGATGGAGAGCGTTTGTGAACAGCAGTTTTCAGCTCTTTCCACAGATTCTCGATTGGATTCAGGTCTGTACTTTGACTTGGCCATTCTAACACCTGGATACGTTTATTTGTGAACCATTCCTTTGTAGATTTTGCTGTATGTTTGGGATCATTGTCTTGTTGGAAGATAAATCTCCGTCCCAGTTTCAGGTCTTTTGCAGACTCCAACAGGTTTTCACCCAGAATGGTCCTGTATTTGGCTGCATCCATCTTCCCCTCAATTTTAACCATCTTCCCTGTCCCTGCTGAAGAAAAGCAGGCCCAAACCATGATGCTGCCACCACCATGTTTGACAGTGGGGATGGTGTGTTGAGTGTGATGAGCTATGTTGCTTTTACGCCAAACATATCGTTTTGCATTGTGGCCAAAAAGTTAGATTTTGGTTTCATCGGACCAAAGCACCTTCTTCCACATGTTTGGTGTGTCTCCCAGGTGGCTTGTGGCAAACTTTAGACGAGACTTTTTATGGATATCTTTGAGAAATGGCTTTCTTCTTGCCACTCTTCCATAAAGGCCAGATTTGTGCAGTGTACGACTGATTGTTGTCCTATGGACAGACTCTCCCACCTCAGCTGTAGTTCTCTGCAGTTCATCCAGAGTGATCATGGGCCTCTTGGCTGCATCTCTGATCAGTCTTCTCCTTGTCTGAGCTGAAAGTTTAGAGGGACAGCCAGGTCTTGGTAGATTTGCAGTGGTCTGATACTCCTTCCATTTCAAAACGATCGCTTGCACAGTGCTCCTTGGGATGTTTAAAGCTTGGGAAATCTTTCTGTATCCAAATCCGGCTTTAAACTTCTCCACAACAGTATTACGGACCTGCCTGGTGTGTTCCTTGGTCTTCATGATGCTCTCTGCGCTTTCAACAGAACCCTGAGACTATCACAGAGCAGGTGCATTTATACAGAGACTTGATTACACACAGGTGGATTCTATTTATCACCATCAGTCATTTAGGACAACATTGGATCATTCAGAGATCCTCGCTGAACTTCTGGAGTGAGTTTGCTGCACTGAAAGTAAAGGGGCCGAATAATTTTGCACGCACCACTTTTCAGTTTTTTAATTGCTAAAAAAGTTTAAAATATCCAATAGATTTCGTTCCACTTCACAATTGTGTCCCACTTGTTGGTGATTCTTCACAAAAAATTAAAATTTTATATCTTTATGTTTGAAGCCTGAAATGTGGCAAAAGGTTGAAAAGTTCAAGGGGGCCGAATACTTTCGCAAGCCACTGTATGTTGCTGGTTTGTAAGGACTGCTCTCCCCCGTGCCTGCAGAATACTAGTGTCCTAATGATCAGTAGAAAGCAGGGGCGTAACTAGAAATAGCAGGGCCCCATAGCAAAATGTTGTATGGGCCCCCCCTGCAAACAGCCCCCCCCCCCCACAGCTGCCCTAGTGTCAATGCAGCGTGACCTGTGCCACATATAGTGTGACCTGTGCACAATGCAGCGTGACCTGTGCCCCATGCAGCGTGACCTGTGCCCCATGCAGCGTGACCTGTGCCCCATGCAGCGTGACCTGTGCCCCATGCAGCGTGACCTGTGCACAATGCAGTGTGACCTGTGCCCCATACAACGTAACCTGTGCCCAATGCAGCGTGACCTGTGCCCCATGACGTCACACGTCCCGCATTAGATTGGCGTTCTGTCTATCAAAGGCGCCGGGCCAAGAGGTGGAGCTATGTGAAGTGAGCCCCGGGAACACTGGAAGTTCTAATGAAAGCTATTACATCGGGCAATCCCGCTCTCTGCTGATCCGGGTGGCTTGCCTCTTCCTCTGCACAGGTGAGGCTGTATGGGGCACAGGCAGACCAGGCTGTATTGGGCACAGGCAACGCTGTATTGGGCACAGGTCACGCTGCATTGGGCACAGGTCACAGCTTGCCTCTTCCTCTCCTCTCTCTTCCCCTGGCTGGGAGACTGCGCCGACGGTGCTCTCATCCTCACTGGGCCCCACTTGGCTGCGGGCCCCATAGCGCCCGCATGGGTCGCTATGGTGGTAGTTACGCCCCTGGTAGAAAGCCACATTTTTACCTGTTTCAGACATTGTTATTCAAAGTACATGCCAAGTTTTTTTACTTTATATGAAAACAGTAGAAATGTACCCACACACTCTTAAACCTTTCACCTACCATGACCTAGAACTGGTCTTTATGACTTTCTAGTTCTAATAGCTAAAATGAGTGAGTGTATGCACAGTTCAGAACTGACAACTCAGTCACATAATTCTCTCCCCCCCATACAAAAAACCCCAAAAAAACTAACATAAGCATAGATAATCATTGATTCGTTTGTAAAATCTTATAGTGAAAATATTACATCGTCAATGATATTAAATTGATAAAAACTGATTATATACTTCTGTGTATTTTTGACCCCATAGGAATGTGATGAAAGATTCCTGCACTTATGTTTGCTGGTTTAACATTCACTGATAATATTTTAAGATGCTTATATGTAGAAGCTGACAAGGCTGTAAATGTGGAGGGCACAGTGGGCAGACATTGCCTTTTTCTCCCCAATAACCAATGTTTTAATGCTTGGTCACAAAAAGCTGTGCCTCAAAGGTAGTTGCAAAAATACACTGAAATCTTAGGAGAACAAATTTGTGAAACGCAGCCTTAATAAATCTACATGCATATTATACTGATCCTTTTGCGTTTGTAGACTCTTCATCTTGGTATGTGTTTTGAAGCCTCCTTCCAGGCAACTAGACTTTTGAAGTTCTGATCAGGCAGCTACCAGTCCTTCACTGACTGGCATACTGATATGGGCAGTGATCAGTGGTGTGCTTTTCCCCTCTTTCAAGACAAAAACCTATAAAGAGAATACATGTCGGTTCAATCTGAAATAAAGGTGACAATGGTACAAAAACCCAGCAAAAAATAATTTTACAATTGCAAAGGTTCACAGTTCAGTGTCAGGAGTATGAGACATGGCCTGTGCTATAGTACAGGGGTCTTCAAACTTTCTAAACAAAGGGATGGCCTGTGCTATAGTACAGGGGTCTTCAAACTTTCTAAACAAAGGGCCAGTATACGGTTCTTCAGGCTTTGGGGGGGCTGGTAGGAGTAGAAAATGCCCTGCTGTCAATGGGAGTAAGCAATACCCAATCATTGAGTCTAATGGGTGGAATGGTGCCCCATTGTTGGCATCAGTTAAAGGAATAGTGCCTCATTATTGGTGTCTGTGGCAGGAATAGTGCCCCATTATTGGTGTAATTGGGAGGAACAGTGCCCCATCATTGGAAAAATAGTGCCCCAAGAGCTGGATAAAGGCAACCAAAGGACCACATTCGGCCCCTGGGCCCCTGGGTCAGCTATTGAAACTGCCCCATGCTCTTTGTGCCAGAAGGGTTGATGCCACATATTAAAGACAACAGGATCTACCAGGCTAAGTTATGTCTTGATCAAGCATGTGAAAACAGAGCCAGAGGAAGCTGGATCAAAGCAAGTAACGTGAGCAAAGTGAGCTAAATGGACATGCTGGTTGGGATATAAATAAAAGTAGTAAGGTAGCAGGACTGAGCAAAGATGCCATAATCGCCCACAGATCACATACGCAACCTATTCCCCTCCATATTCCTGTCTCTACTAATCCCTCAATAGGTCCTTTCTCCTGGATAAGAGGACATCAGAAGCACAGTGTCATTTCCTAAGCACAGCTCTTCCTTAAAGAGACCCTACCACTAACTGACAAACATTGCAGGTAAAGGCACAGAAAAATTAAGTATTTTAAATGCTTCCTTACAGTCTTTTTCTGCTCCATAAATTCCCAAGTGCAGCCCCCCTCCCTTCTTGCACATCAAAGCCCTCTTCTCTTTTGGGAGAGTTCAATTGCAGTCTGAGCTCGCCGCTCCTCTCCTCATGTTCCTACATAATCCTTTATTTAGCTGAAGGGAAGGAGTGAAGGAGACTACTATAAGAATGTTGTCTGAGTGACAACTGAGTCTGCTGGGGCTGCTGACATCACAATAAAAGATGGCTTTCCTTGTGTCCAGAGTTGGGCTTTAATACTTACAAATCTAAATAAGGAAAAAACAAAACTAAAAAGTGAGCTAAAAGTGCAGCCTACCACTCAATTACCTAAAGCGTTATTAAATCCAAAACCAAAAATGTAATATATTACCGCTTACCAATCATTTGATCTGGTGACTGCATTCGTTTTCTTTTGATAGGCTTTTTTTCCTTCTGTTTTCACTTGGTGATCTGGCCAGTAACACTTCTACTGTATTAGAGTGCCCCCACTTTGGATAGCAGCATTCTCATTCTGGGGGAAGGGAGTGTTAGATGTACTAGTAGATTTAAATACACTAACAAACTTAAGCCACACTCCAGCAAATCCAATATCCAAAAAGGAATGAGAAACTGTTTTCTGTTTCTCTAACTGCGTATAAAGGTTTGACATAAATAAATAAAATCATATATGATTGCTTGATTGGAATGGGATGCACAAAGAAGCTACAGCATTGAACTAAGGAGACCTTCCCATTAGTCGTGCTTTGAGGTCACTGTGTGGCCGAGGCGATCTGGTGAGCGCATTTTGTTATCACTTCAGGTGAAGCACTTTAAGCAAGTTTATTGAAGCATGTTTGCACTTTATTTTTCACGGTGTTGGAGCATACACAAGAAGATTTGTTCACATATGATTATTATGTATATATATATATTCTTGCAAATAAATAAAAGCTGATCATTATAAGAATCCCTGCTAGTATTAAATGGTTTGTCTCAACTCTGTAACTGATACATTCTGCTGGAGAGCTTGTTCTTTTGAAAAACGACAGACTTACTGGCTGCATTGCTAAAGGAAATAGAACAAAGTCTAAAAAAGAAAATGACTGCAGCCATTACATAAAAGAATTGGCAACCCGCAATATAATGAATGTTTGGTATTGGGTTTAAGGTGTTATGAAACCCAAAAGCAAACATTTATTGTATAGCAGCTTAGCAATGCTTAGATGTGATGGCTGTATTAGTTTTCTTTTAGGCTTTGTTTTCATCTGGTGATCTAGCCAGTAAGACATTGTTTTTCAATATGAACAAGCTCTCTTCCAGATGTATCAGTTTACAGTTTAACAATTTAACACTGTTTAAATCAGATCAGGTTTTATTTATTCATGTAAAATCTTAATCCTGGACGGAAAAAAAAAACTGTTTGCTTTAATTTAATACAAAGTGTGAGTTGGAGTTTGTCTTCAGTTTATTAGTGTATTTAAATCTGTTAGTACATTTAACACTACCCTCCCCCCAAGACAATGCTGCTGTCTGCTGTGCCCCCTGTGCTCATTCATTCAGAGTGGTTGCACTTTAATACAGGAGGCATGTTATTGGCCAGATCACCAGGTGAAAACAGAGAGAAAAAAAAGCCTGAAAAAAAAAAAAAAAAAAAAGAAACAAATGCAGCCACCATATCTAATTACTGATAATCTGCAATATTATCTGCAATATTTAAATTTTTTGTTTTGGGATTAATACCGCTTTAATGGATTATCCCTACCCATATTCCTGTCACATTGTAGTATAGATGAATGCAATTGATAAACTTAAGAAAGTTAGCAATGTGAGATTTTTTTAATAAAACAAACAAAATTTGCACAGTGTAAACAGAAGATACATGTATTCTGTACATATACATTAAAGTGGTTGTAAATCTCTGACATTAAAAGCAAACAAAGCATATGCTTCTATATTGTGTATTTCCCTCAATCCAAAGCACCGATTGTCATTTCTCTCTGCTGCCTAGTTCCTTTGCTGTCTGCATGACTCACTGCCGTCTCCAATAGATGGATGGGGAAGGAGAGCTCCACCACACAACCTGTGATTGACAGTCTAAGCTGTGCATGTTTCCCGTGTGCTTTGTAGAGGGGGGGTGAACTGATGTAGAAAACAGAGGGCTGCAGATCAACAGGTACAGCTTATGTAGGAGGATTTGTTTGATCTGTGGATTAACCTGAGGCTAATAACTTTGTTGGGTAGATGTAAGGATTTACAACCGCTTTAAACAAAACAAACATTTTCCAAAATAGTTGTCCTTAAAAAGGAACAGCAGCCTCCTCACATAATGTGTAATAAAAACATCTTTGCCAAGCTGACGCTTCCCTCCAACCTGCATATTATTTTATATATACTGTGATTTTGTACCTGCCAAATATGCTGCAGAAATCTCCCTCCACTATGTCTGGCTGCATCCATTTTAACTGTGGGCGGCTGAAGCTGCTGCCTGTTCACTTCCTGGATTTACAGACACACAGAAACACACACACCTCCAGCCAAAGTTAGAACAACAAAAGCAGAGGATTTAATAGATGGAAAGTTGAAAAAAATGACTGGAGGTCCGCTTTAAAGTCATTTTGTCCAAATAAATTATGCTGCTACTTTATTTTTGAAGAATTTTGGAAAATCTGCACTGACTCAAAGATTGAATGAATGAGAAAAATTACCTTAATGATATCAGAAATGCCTTTATCAGAGCAGCAGTCAATGAATGTCTCAATTGGATAGTTTAAACCCGGAACCAGAAGTGGAACCTGAGGAGAAAGTATTGGACCATAGATAGGAAGTTGCAAAGTAGTTCTGTCAGGTACAATATAAATAACAGCATTACTTAGTTTTCTAAAGAAGGCGAATAGATCTCCAAAAATACTAGTTATATGTAAGTAGTCTTCAAATATTTTAAGATCCTGGTCTCCTAAAGCAGAATAAACAGCACCATGCTTGTGCTGTGTAATCTGCCCCTCTCTAAACTGTAAAAAAAACTCGCTGAACCTGCCACTTTCTGTATGCCCTCTCTATTCTGACTACAAAAATCATGGCTGCTGAGCCATGACCACCGTGGTCAGAGTGCGTCCCTCCATCATACGCTGCCTGCTCTCAGCTCTCCTCTCTCCCCCTCCTTCCTGCCTCTCAGTTCCTTGCTGTGCATTTCTGTCTACGCCCCCCCCGCTGATATTTGTAAAATAAAAAAAATAGAAATGATCACTGCCAGCCCTGTATTATATCCTGGCATAGCACACTGTGTTATTCTTTTCTAAAAACGAGCATTTTAAATACCCATTTAGCGTGATCTTCAGGCCGGTCACGTGACTCTCGGCTGGTTTCCATGGCTACTGCAGGAGAGGCTGAGCGGCCATGTGATCTCCCTGACTGACGTCAGAGGCAGATCATGGCCCCTCCTGCAGAAGCCATCCATCAGAGCTGTACAGCGGCCGCAGGTCGTGTGACCGGCACCCTGAAGACAGCTCTAAACAGGTATTTACAGCACTCGTTTTTAGAAAAGACAGGTACAGTGTGCTATGCCAGGCTCTAATAGAGGGTCTGGCATAGACTAATGTAAGGGTCATGGACAGAAGGGGTGATCCTTGTATGCACAGGTGCCTGCTACATTCTTCTATCTGCCTCAGCTGACTGCAGCAACGCATGGTGTATTCACTGTATTACCTTTGCAGAAAGCTAATCTGCAACTAGCAAAACCTGAATACCCTGCAAAGATATTTAACCACTTAACTAGCAAGTCAAGCTCCCTTACTGTCCAGGTCATTTTTCAGTTTTCAGCACTGTGAAACTTTAAACAACAATTACTTGCTCATGCAACACTGTATGCAAATGAATTTTATATCGTTTTTTGAGACAGAGCTTTCTTTTGGTGGTTTTTAATCACCACTGTTTTTTTTACTATATAAAAAGGAAAAATTGGACCAAACACACTTTACCTTAGTAAAGAACTTTGCTATAGAACTTTGTACATTTCTTTGGTAAAAAAGAAATCAGTCCCGTATTTATCGGCGTATAACACGCACATTCATTTTAAGAGGGAAGTTTCAGGAAAAAAAAACTTAAATTTTAAATAAAGAACTTTGAAGCAAAATAAGGGTCAGTGCCCATCTGCAGCCTCACCATTGCCATCAATGCAGCCTGATCAATGCCCATCTCCATACAGTATATACTATTTAGTCTGTGTTAAAGTTATAGAGTCTACAAACTATGGTATATAACTAAAATTTAACAACCCAAATATACTGACTGCCTATCTAATTTCTTGTGGTCCTAAAATGAAAGGACAGTACAAACACCCCCACAATAACTCATGTTTGGAGAGTAGACATTCCAAGGTATTTGGTAAGAAGCATTGCCAGGTTTTTCAGCTGTAATTTTTTGCCAAAGTTGTCTGTTTAACAAGTTATTTCTCATGCACAGCATTGGAATACTTACAACTGTACCCCAAAACACATACCCACATTTGTGAGACCTTTTTGCAGCCTAGCCAAATAGAGGGTTCCCAAAATCCAAAATGCACTTTCCAGCTTTCAAGGGGCATAAATTAGACATTAATTTCCAGACTACCTACCACATTTGGACATGGAGTGCCAGAACAGTGGAAACACCCACAAAATGACCAAATCTTGGAAAGCAGATAACCCAATGTATTTTTAAGAGGCATAGTGAGTCTTTTGAATATTAAATTTTTTGCCATAGGTTTTAAGAAACTGCAGAAAGAACATAGAAATCTATTTTGTTTTTACAGAAAATTGTCAATTCAAAAGGATATTTCTCTCACATAGCATGCACATACTTAAAATTTCACCCAATAACACATTCTGGTATTCCTCCCAAGTACGGGGATATCCCATGAGTGAGACTTTTATCATTTTTTGACTGCCTATCTCTAGGACATTTTGTCTTGTGTATCATGAAAATCAACCAACATTGTATCAGTGTACTGTAATGTTCTCCTCTGTATGAGTGGTCAGGGAATATAGCTTAGTGTAGCATCACCTGTAGCAGTCCCTGTCCTGGTTCCAAGAGTGCAGATGTCCACAGGGGATGGCTGGGACTGGTGTCTCACAGGAACGTGGGATGCGCAGATGGGTCTATTTAGGCAGCAGGCAAAGGATAAGTCCAAATGGCAGGCATAAATGTGGTCAATAAACAAGCCAGGGTCAGTACAGGCGGCAGGCAGATGCAACACTGCACTGGTAGTGCGGTGATCAGGAACACTGTTGCTGGCTGCACTGGCTCTGGTGACACCGTACTGATATAGAGGCTATTTGAAACATTGTTAATGTCTACACTGGTTTGTGGTGACACTGGGACTGATGTGGCTAGCGTTCAAGAACATTGTTACTGGCTGCACTGGTCTGGTGACACCGGGTTTGGCATGGGTAGTGATCAGGAACACTGTTGCTGACTTATGCTGGCCATACACTATATGAAAAATCAGCCAAACCCATTTTCAAAAAACAAACATTCGGCCGTAAGAGCAAATGATAGTGTCATCATGTTATGACCAATAAATCGTTCAGTGGATATAAATGAATCAATGTTTTGTTTGTTTTTTTACATATACCCTGTGCAAACAGTTCGGATGGGAAAAACATTAACCTTTCAATTTATCATTCGTTCGGCAGAAAATTTCCAAACTTGTCCTTCATTTTTTCAGCTCAAAAACATCCCAACGGTTATCGATTTTGTACCCATTAACTGGCTGAAAAACTAATAAACTGTCTTAATGATCGAATTTCGGCCGATTTTTCGCATAGTGTATGGCCAGCATTACACTGTGGCTGCAATCAGGAGCACTGTCACTGGCTTACACTGGTCTGGTGAAATTAGGACTGCTGAGGTGGTAATAAGGAAAACTGTTGTTTTCTGCTGGTGTGGAACGAATTGGTAACACTGTTGCTGGCTTACAATGGTCTGACAACATCAGGACTGCCAAGGCTAGAGATCAGGAACACTGTTGCTGACTTACCCTTGTCTGGTGACGCTGGGACTGATGTGGCCGCAATCAGAAACACTGATGCAGGCTTACACTGGTCTGGTGACCCTGGAACTGGTGTGGGGGTGATAAGCAACACTGTTGCTGGCTGCTAGTGTGGTAGCAATCAGCAACACAGTTGCTGGCTTACGCTGGTCTGGTGACACTGGAACTGGCGTGGCTGCAATCAGAAATACTGATGCAGGCCTAAACTGGGACTCGTGGTGGCGATCATGAACAGGGTTACTGGCTGCTCTGGTCCTGTGAAGTGGTGATCAGCAACACTGCTGCTGGCTACTATTGGCTGGGTGACACTGGTGTGGCGGGGATCAGGGACACTGTCTGGCTGCACTGGTATGATGACACTGTACTAGTGTGGTGGCAATCAGAGACACTGACTGAGTGCATTGGCGTGGCCAATAGGCCCTGTTCCCCAATCTGTAATCTGCTGTGTCTGAAGGACAGAGCAATCACAGAGTGCGCCAATGCACACCCTAGTGGGCGCACACAAGCATCAGGAGGAAGTTTATATACGCCCTCATGGGTGAACAGACTAGCCGTTTATCTACAGTGGCTGGATGGTAAATTGTTAACATGACTAGTAAGTCACCTGAGCCAAGCTTTAGGTGGATGGGTCTACAATGGATCAGGCTTAAGCAACTACAGGGAAATCTCTTAGATCCAAATGATAGGCTAAGGTGCTCACAAAGTGACTGCTTACATTGTTAGACCTAATCACGGTCCAAGCCTTTGAATTTTAAGAAAAACAAGGTAATTTTGAAATTGATGGCAGCAGCACATTTCAAAAAAGTTGGGACAGGGCAACAAAAAGGTTGCAAAGTAAGTGTTACTAACAAGGAAGAGCTGGAAAACACACTTTGCAACAGGTTAGTAACATGACTGGGTATAAAAAGAGCATTTTAGAGACTCTCAGAAATTATGATGAGCAGAGGTTTATCAACCTGTGAAAAGCATCTAACTATTTCAGAATAATGTTCCTCAACATGAAATAGCCCGATTCTAGACTAATCAGCACTGGGGGCACCTTTGGACAGCAGCATTCTCAGTCTGAGGAGAAGGAAGTGTTAGATGTGCTAGCACGTTGAAGCCAAACTCCAGCAAATTCTTTATCCCAAAAAGGGAAAAAACTGTTTTCTGAAACGGATTATAAAGGTTTTACATACATAAATGATGATCATTGTAAGCACCAGTGCTAGTGTTAAATAGTTTGTCTCATCTCTAACTGGTACACAATGCTGGAGAGCTTGTTCTTTACATTACTGCATGGGTTCAGGAATACTTCCAAAAATCACTGTCTGAACACAGTTCGTTGTGCCACCCAAAAATGCAAGTAAAGGCTCTATCATTTACAGAAGAAACCATATCAAAGCATGATCCAGAAATCCCGCCATCTTCTCTGGGCCAAAGCTAATTTAAAATGCTAATTTAAACTTTTGCAAAGTGGAAAACTGTTCTGGGGTCAGACAAATTGAAATTTGACATTCTTTTTGGCAACCATGGACACTGTGTCCTCTGGACTAAGGGGGAGAGTGACCCTTCTGGCTTGCCATCAGTGCTCAGTTCAAAAGCCTGCATTTCTGATAGTATGGTGGTCTAAAAGTGCATATGGAATGCACAGCTTGCACATCTGGAAAGACATCATCAATGCTGAAATATATATCCAGGTTTTAGAGCAGCATATGCTCCCATCCAGATGATGTCTTTTTCAGGAAAGGCCTTACATATTTCAGCAGGGCAATGCTAAACCGCATATTGCACCTATGATAACAACATGACTTTGTAGTAGACAAGTCCAGGTTCTTAACTGGCCTGCCTGCAATAGAGACCTTTCAAAATTTGAAAATGTTTGACGCATCTTGAAAAGAAAATTACCACAAAGAAGACCCAGGACTGTTGAGCAGTTAGAATCCCATTATCAGGGAAGAATGGGGCAACATTTCTCTCCCAAAACTTGAGCTACTTCTCAGTTCCCAGATGTTTACAGAGTGTTTTTAAAAGAAGACGGGAAGCTACATCGTGGTAAACATGGCCTTGTCCTAACATTTTTAGATGTGTTGCTACCATCAATTTCAAAATGACCTTTTTTCTTACAATGGTACATTTTCCACAGTTTTGATATGGTTTCTGCTTTCTTTTGTGAATAAAATATGGGTTTATGAGATTTGTAAACCATTGCATTCCGTTTTTATGTAGATTTTACACAGCTTCCCAACTTTTTTTTGGAAATTGGGGTTCTATATTTAGCATGAAAGGAAGTTATTTACTAAGCAGCTTGGATGTGAAGCAACTGGAAGGTTGGAATGTAATGCATAACAGGTATGACAACACAGTAAAAAAGTGTGCCTACCTTCTTCAACTACTTTTTATTAACCAAGTTTTGTTTGGCACGAATGCAACACTAAACAGATACAAAAATGACCCCAAACACTCAAGCATGCTAAACTGCAAAGCAAAACTAATAAAATCTAAACAGAAGTGCTTGTTTTCATACATTTCATATATTTGAAAATAGCATTGGAAATGTTTTTCATACATTTGAAAAGCAAAATGGCAATGTGAGGACATGTCTACAGAAGGTGATCCCAGCATTCAAAGCATTAAATAAAATGAAGGTAAGCTTCTGGTAAACTGGTTCTTCACTTATTTATGAATGCATGCTTGCCATGTTGTCTACCGTTTTTTTTTGGCCTACCTTAAAGAATGCTGGCTTAAGCTGGTATAGTCGTTCATCATACAGGAAACTAATTAAAAGCTGCATGGATGGCCTGTTCTGTGATGTGTTCTGTAAGTTAAGAATCAGTTTGAAACGAGGACCAATACCCTGTACCTGGAATAAGAGAAGATTTTATTAATGTACTTTATTACTAAAGACAGAAAGGGAAAAGCTGACATGGGCAGGATAGACCTCTAAGCGGACAGGAATTAATATATGGCACAAAATTAACATTTCGTAACTGACATTGCAACCACACAGCAGGCAGCGAATACTTTGATCAGCTCAGCCCATTTGCTCCAAATCTCGGAGATGCTGTGTTAAGAGATACTGAACAACCTTATTGGTCAAGGACCATCCACTCTCCAATAATGGCTAATGAGACCCAGGGTTCTGTCCTGGGACCAATCCTATTTAATTTTTTAATAAACGACCTGGGGGATGGGATAAACAGCTCAATCTCAGTATTTGTGGACTATACTAAGCTAAGCTAAGCAGGGCAATAACTTCTCCGCAGGATGTGGAAACCTTGCAAGAAGATCTGAACAAATTAATGGGGTGGGCAACAGCATGGCAAATGAGGTTTAATGTACAAAAATGGAAAATAATGCATTTGGGTGGCAAAAAATATGAAAGCAATCTACTCACTGGGGGGTGAACCTCTGGGGGGGAATCTAGGATGGAAAAGGACCTGGGGGTCCTAGTAGATGATAGGCTCAGCAATTGCATGCAATGCCAAGCTGCTGCAAGCAAATCAAACAGAATATTGGCATGCATTAAAAAGGGGAAATAACTCCCGAGATAAATCGATAATTCCCCCGCTTTACAAGACCCTGGTCCGGCCGCACCTTGATTATGCCATCCAGTTCTGGGCACCAGTCCTCAGGAAGGTGCTGGAACTGAAGAGAGTCCAGAAAAGGGCAACAAAGCTAATAAAAGGGTTTGGAGGATATTAGTTATGAGGAAAGATTATGAGCACTGAACTTATTCTCTCTGGAGAAGAGACGATTGAGAGGGGATATGATTTCAATGTACAAATACCGTACCGGTGACCCTACAATAGGGATAAAACTTTTCCGCGAAAGGTAATTTAAAAAGACACATGGCCATTCAATAAAATTAGAAGAGAAGCAGTTTAACCTTAAACTGCGTAGCGGGTTCTTTACTGTAAGAGCGGTAAGGATGTGGAATTCTCTTCCACAGGCAGTGGTTTTAGCAGGGAGCATCGATAATTTAAAAAAACTATTAGATAAGCACCTGAATGACCACAACATACAGGGATATACAATGTAATACTGACACAAAAGCACACACACAGGTTGGACTTGATGGACTGTGTGTGTGTAACTATATATGAGAGACATAGGGATAAGCCAATTGTGTGGCACAACCTAGGGGGTTGGGGCCAGATTCTTGCCCAGAAAGTTGGATTGATATTCAAGAGCATCCTTCGTCAGTTGATCACCCGCTTCTCCTCAAAAAAGAATACCCACTCCCTTGGCCTCCATGACTCTGCTCTTTGCTCGTTCTCCTCCTCTACTTGGGGTACACCACATCTTAGACCATGCAATCATTTAACCACTTCCCGCCGCCGGCCGTCTTGTGACACCCTTGACTTTGTGCGGGTATATCTGAATGATGCCTGCAGCTACAGGCATCATTCATATATTGTCTTTTTCAGCTAGTGATTCCCTACACCATAAGAACGATCATAGCGGCTGGTTAGTCGCTTGATCGTTCTTACGGGTGGCGAGAGGGGACGTCTTCCCCCTTCCGCCGCCCTCCAGTGCTTCTACCGACTCACCGCTACCGATCATCTCATATTCCTATTACAAGGGATGTTTACATTCCTAGTAATTGGAATAAAAGTGATCAAATATTTTTTTTTTTTTTTTTTAAGTGTCAAACTAAAAAAAACTAAAAAATTGAAAGTAAAGTTAACAATAAAAAAAAATTAAAAAATTAAATTTAAAGTGCCCCTGTCCCCGTGTGCTTGCACGAGAATGCATATGCAAGTCCCACCCACATATGAAAACGGTGTTCAAACCACACATGTGAGGTGTCGCTGTGAATGTTGGAGCAAGAGCAATAATTCTAGCCCTAGACCTCCTTTGTAACTCAAAACATGTAACCAGTAAACATTTTTAAATCGTCGTCTATGGGGATTTTTAAGTTTGGCACCATTCCACGAGTGTGTGCAATTTTGAAGCGTGACATGTTAGGTATCGATTTACTCGGCGTAACTTCATATTTCACATTATGCAAAAAAATTGGGATAACTTTACTGATTTTTTTTAAAGCATGAAACTGTTTTTTTTTCCCAAAAAAAAAGCGTTTGAAAAATTGCTGCGTAAATACTGTGCGAGATAAAAAGTTGCAATGACCGCCATTGTATTCTCTAGGGTCTCTGCTAAAAAAAAAAACATATCATGATTGGGGGTTCTATGTAAAAAAAATTATGATTTTTACATGTAGGAGAGAAATGTCAGAATTGGCCTGGGTGGCAAGTGATTATTCACTATTCTCTGAATACAGTCTTTTATCCAGTTTTCTATCCATTTACAAACTGAATTTTCTAAGCCTGTAGACTTTAATGTACACATTAACCGCGTGTGGGGGAACTGTCAAATGCTTTGACAAAATCCATGTATACTATGTCCACAGCCACTCCTTTGTCTACATTTTTGTTTACCTCCTCAAAAAAGAAATCAAATCGGACAACTTTGGTCTTTCGTGAATCCATGCTGACTATTGCATCAAATATTTTCTCGCAAAAACTCTTCTATGTGGTCTTTTATTAAACTCTTAAGTATCTTCTCCACTATAGAACTTAAAACTAAGCAGTCTGTAGAGTTACTTGGTAAAGACTTTGATCCTATTTTAAATATAAGCACACATTGGCCGTACACCAATCCAGTGGTGCCAGTCATGAAAGAGTCTTTAAAAATTAGAAACATTGGCTTAGATATAACACGCTCAACCCTCTGAGGACCCTTGGGTGTAAGCCATCTGGTCCGGGTACTTTATTCACCTTTATGCTGTCTAAATGTTTCTGGACCATATTGATTTTGAGCCATTGTGGATCATTTGGAGCTATGCCAATACTATCCCTTTTAGGGACTTGATCCCATTTTCCTTTGTATACATAGAGCTGAATAAGGTACCGGTATTCAATAAATTTGCCCTCTCTTTATCCCTAGGAACCAACTAAAAATGTATCTAGCAAAGAGCCTACATGCTCAGACCATTTTTTTACTGTTAATGTATTTGAAGAATTTTTTGGTATCTTGTTGCCTTAAAAACTCCATAACATTTCCAGAATATGCCCCTTCCTAACCAACTACAGCCCCAAGTTGTGCATCCACTTGTTATCTCTTGCCTTGACTACTGTGACTTCCTCCTCATTGGTCTACCTCTACAAAATCTACCCCCCTAAGGTATATAAAAAATGCTGCTGCCAGACTCATCCACCTCACCAACTACTCAGTGTCCACTTCCTCCACAATCCCCCACCATTCCCTCCACTGGCTTGTGATTACCCAACAAATAAAGTTTAAAATATTAACGACATGCAAAGACATCCATCCCCAGCTACTTTACCATCCTCATCTCAAAATATCAATCAAATTGTTCTCTTCGATCCTCTCAATAGGACCTGCTTTTTATCCTTCTCAATGCTTCCTCCCACGTTTGCCTCTAGGACTTCTCCAGAGCTTGTCTCATCTTCCAGAACTCCCTACCACAACATGTACAGATATACCCTACTCTCTCTTCAGCCTATCTCACCTCTACCCAACAACTGCATTTTACTTGCTCGAACAAATACTGCCACAATTATTACCTAACAAAAAACAAAAAAGAGAGAGGGCGCACCGGCGGCCTAGTGCATTATCCTTAATAAAGTTTTATTAAAATGAACACAAAAGACTACTACTCACAAAGGTAGGTGAAAATCACGCTAGAACGATCTTTTTGGTTAGTGGTGATCAATCCACTGATAGCAGTCTCCAGATCCTGCTGGGAAGACGTGCAGGTCGCTGCCGGCTGACGCGTTTCGAAGGTAGCACCTTCTTCATCAGAGCCCACAATTATTACCTTTTGTATCACTTGTGTTTAGATTGTAAACTCTCATGAGCAGGGCCCTAACTTGTCTTGAATTGTATTGTAAGTGTACGGTCTCCCTTTATCTTGTAAAATGCTGCACAAACTGTTAAGTGCTAAATAAATCTTGAATAATAATCCTGGAAATTAAGAGGGCAAGATGCACAATAATTTAGCTGAGCTGACAGTGCAGGCATGTGGGCCAAAGATCATAAATGGGAACTGGGATACAAGAATTCAGTAAAACTACAGATCGCAGCAGCCCTGATTTTTGAAAGTCAAAAAATAGTGATTAAAAAGACAAGAAAAGCAGCGCTGGTCTAAAAATCCCTATTTTGACACCCTCTGAGTAGATGTCTATCACTATAGTGTAATAGATGACCATAAATACGAACCTTAATAAACCCTAAATAAAGTATAATAATACTATGCAGTGCAAAATAAAGTGCAGAAATGTGGTAGCAGAAGAAGAAGTGTTGAAACTCTGATGTCATTTCAGGTTTACTTAAAAAAAAAAAAAGTGGTTCCTCCAAATATATTTTTTTTGCATAACAAATCTTTTCTAGTACCATAAAGTGCACACCTCAGAAAAACACATAAAGCAGTGTGTACTTACAATAGCATTGAGTGTAAGTGGTTCTTGCATTGTTGAAGATACTGGTGTAAGGCTAGCATCCAGGGCCTTAACATATGCTCGGGCAGCATTAAGACGTAGGCGGTACAAATCCATTTGAAATACACGGTGCATGGCTGGTAGGAAGAAGAAATAATTCTTTTATGTTTTCATCTATACAGTGCCTTGAAAAAGTATTCATACCCCTTGAAATTTTCCACATTTTGTCATGTTACAACCAAAAACATAAATGTATTTTATTGGGATCTTATGTGATAGACCAACACAAAGTGGCACATAATTGTGAAGTGGAAGGAAAAGGATAAATGGTTTTCAATTTTTTTTAAGAATAAAATATCTGAATAGTGTGGCGTGCATTTGTATTCAGCCCCCTTTACTCTGATACCCCTAACTAAAATCTAATGGAATCAATTGTCTTCAGAAGTCGCCTAAGTAGTAAATAGAGTCTGCCTGTGTGTAATTGAATGTCAGTATAAATACAGCTGCTCTGTGAAGCCCTCAGAGGTTTGTAAGAGAACCTTAGTGAACAAACAGCATCTTGAAGGCCAAGGAACACACCAGACAGGTGAGGGATAAAGTTGTGAAGAAGTTTAAAGCAGGGTTAGGTTATAAAAAAAATCCCAAACTTTGAACATCTCACGGAACACTGTTAAATCCATCATCTACCCGAAAATGGAAAGAGTATGGCACAACTGCAAAACCTACCAGGCTGGGCAAGGAGAGAATTAATCAGAGAAGCAGCCAAGAGGCCCATGGTAACTATGGAGGAGCTGCAGAGATCCACAGCTCAGGTGGGAGAATCTGTCCACAGGACAACTATTAGTCGTGCACTCCACAAATCTGGCCTTTATGGAAGAGTGGCAAGAAGAAAGCCATTGTTAAAAGAATGTCATAAGAAGTCCTGTTTGCAGTTTGCGAGAAGCCATGTGGGGGACACAGCAAACATGTGGAAGAAGGTGCTCAGGTCAGATGAGACCAAAATTGAACTTTTTGGCCTGAAAGCAAATCGCTATGTGTTGCAGAAAACTAACACTGCACATCACCCTGAACACGCCAACCCCACTGTGAAACATGGTGGTGGCAGCATCATGTTGTGTGGATGCTATTCTTCAGCAGGGACAGGGAAGCTGGCCAGAGTTGATGGGAAGGATGGATGGAGCCAAATACAGGGCAATCTTAGAAGAAAACGTATTGGAGTCTGCAAAAGACTTGAGACTGGGGCGGAGGTTCACCTTCCAGCAGGACAACGATCCTAAACATACAGCCAGAGCTAAAATGGAATGGTTTAGATCAAAGCATATTCATGTGTTAGAATGGACCAGTCAAAGTCCAAACCTAAATCCAATTGAGAATCTGTGGCAAGACTTGAAAATTACTGTTTACAGACGCTCCCCATCATATCTGACAGAGCTTGAGCTATTTTACAAAGAAGAATGGGCAAAAATTTCACTCTCTAGATGTGTAAAGCTGGTAGACATACCCAAAAAGTCTTGCAGCTGTAACTGCAGGGAAAGGTGGTTCCACAAAAGTATTGACTTAGAGGGGCTTAATACAAATGCACGCCACACTTTTCAGATATATATAGATATATATTTGTAAAAAAAAAATAAAAACCATTTATCATTTTCCTTCCACTTCACAATTATGTTCCACTTTGTGTTGGTCTATCACATAAAATCCCAATAAAATACATTTACGTTTTTGGTTGTAACATGACAAAATGTGGAAAATTTCAAGGGGTACGAATATTTTTTTTCAAGGCACTGTACATACTGCCTTTTAGTTCAAATTACATATAGCATATAAATAAATATAAGACTGCCTAACGTACTTTTGGGCTTTGAGGTCAACAAATTTGTTCTTTCACACATTTGGCCATATACAGTATGCTGCCAGTTCTGATGGTATGGGAGGATATAGGCTTCAAGACTGTATGTGAGACTATAGTGCTTGTCATAGTATACATACAGGGCAGGATATTCTAACCCACCTGTCTCACATGCAAAGATTGATAAGATCGGAAAGTCTCATACATGTTATATGCCTACTATTTACAGGGAGAGTAACTGTTTCATGCTAACTTTTGTTGGATGACTGGCACATTTATGGCAACCTTTACATGATCTATTTATCTAGCTGGGTAATTAGAGGCACAATCAGTAAATATACGAGGGGCGTTCAAGTAAAACTGGGACTTTGAAATTTGTTCTTTTATTATATAAACTCAAAAGAGTGGAAACTGCATTTATTTTTCAACATACTCCCCTTCTTCTACATTTATATACTTATCCCAGCATTTAGCTAATGCCTAAAAAGCTTCTGCATAGAAAGATTTGTCAGTATGCCTGAACCTTTCTAGGACAGCCTGCTTCACTTCGTCATCAGTGGTGAAATGCTGACCTCCGAGGAACTCTTTTAGGGGTCCAAACAGGTGGGAATCACTAGGAGAGAGGTCCGGCTGTAAGGGGCATGTGGCAATACCTCCCAGCCAAGTTGCTGTAATGTGCAGGTAGTGCGGTGAGCAATTTGAGCTTGTGCGTTGTCCTGAAGAAACAGGATGCCCTTAGTGATCAGACCAGGCCAATAGCACATTACTCAGAACACAACACGTGTTGGTCAAAAGTGGAAAGCTGTCTTGGTACCCAGCATGCGCTAACTTTTCGAAAATGCAAATGTTCGTGAATTGTTGTGCTCACCATTCCCATGTTCTAAATGTTCACAGGAATGACTGCTGTGGGCTGGGAACCACCACGGCTGGGCTCGTCACTGATGGACGTATGAACAACTTTGAAATGTTTACACAAATCATCTGTCTTACTGCGGCTGAGCATCTCATCACTGTACTGTGCTTGAAGTTTTCTGTAGATATCTGCAGGTTTTATGCCTTCGTTCACAAGAACACTGTTGTTTGCCACCTTGATTACGGTTTCTGGACTGGCCCGTGACATGTGCGCCACCTATTAGTAATAGGACACACTTGCCACTTACTACTGCGTGTAGTACCACCACGCTAGCATCCCTTTTTATACCTGTAAAATTAAAATTTCGGTTTGAATTGAACGCCCCTCCTATACTACACAACGGTTTTTATTTAATGTTGAATCTTTGCTAAAATACTTTAGTGTATATATACACTCATACAATGTTGAAACATTCCTTCAGCACCTGCAGACAATGGAGTCCTCATAGCCAATATTTTATCGCATTTGTTGAAACATTGTCTAAAGCTGGCCATACACTAGTAGAATTTCAGTCTAATTTTTTTGTTTAACTACTTCAGCCTCGGAAGATTTTACCCCTTCCTGAACAGAGCATTTTTTGCAATTCGGCACTGCGTCGCTTTAACTGACAATTGCACGGTCGTGCGATGTTGGACCCATAAAAAATTGATGTCCTTTTTTTCCCAACAAATAGAGCTTTCTTTTGGTGGTATTCAGTCACCTCTTTTTTTTTTTTTTTTTTTAGCGCAAAAATAAAAACCACAAAGGAGCGACAATTTTGAAAAAAAAGCAATATTTTTTACTTTTTGCTATAATAAATAGCCCCAAAAAATATATAAAAAAATTAATTTCTTTTCTCAGTTTAGGCCGATATGTATTCTTCTACATATTTTTGGTAAAAAAAAAAAAAAAATCGCAATAAGCGTATATTGATTGGTTTATTTATATTATATAAAATTATAGCGTCTACAAAATAGGGGATAGATTTATAGCATTTTTATTATTAATTTTTTTTTATTAGTAATGGCGGTGATCTACGATTTTTATCGTGACTGCGACATTATGGTGGACACATCGGACACCATTTTGAGACCACTGTCATTTATACAGGGATCAGTGCTATAAAAATGCACTGTGTAAATGACAAGGGGTTAAGTATGTCCTAGGGAGGTGTTCTAACTGTGGGGAGGATGGGCTTCCACTGACATGACAGCGATCACTGCTTCCGATGACAGGGAGCAGTAGATCCCTGTCATGTCACTAGGCAGAATGAGGCAATGCCTTGTTTACAAAGGCATCTCCCCGTTCTTCCGCTCCGTGACATGATTGCGGGCCCCCGGAGAACATGGAGTCAGCGGGAGCTGCGGTCACAGAGCATGCAGTGGGCACCCACAATGCCGCGATTTAAAGGGGACGTGCCTGTACGCCCATTTGCCCAGCCGTGCCATTGTGCCGACGTACATCGTCGTGCGCTGGTCAAGTAGTGGTTAAAGAGTCTTTAAAAATTAGAAACAATGGCTTATATATAACAGCGCTCAACCCTTTGAGGACCCTTGGGTGTAAGCCATCTGGTCCGGGTACTTTATTCACCTATATGCTGTCTAAATGTTTCCGGACCATATCGATTTTGAGCCATCGTGTATCATTTGGAGCTATGTCAATACTATCCCTATTAGGGACTTGATCCCATTTTCCTGTGTATACATAGAGCTGAATAAGGTTTTGCACTATAAACAAAAAAAGAGCGACAATTTTGAAAAAAAAAGCAATATTTTTTACTTTTTGCTATAATAAATATCCACAAAAAATATATATATATAAAAAAAAAAATTCTTAGTCAGTTTAGGCCGATATGTATTCTTCTACATATTCTTGGTAAAAAAAATCATATTAAGTGTATATTGATTAGTTGGCGCAAAAGTTATAGTGTCTACAAAATAGGGGATAGATTTATGGCATTTTTATTATTATTTTTTTTTTTTATTAGTAATGGCGGTGATCTGATTTTTATCGGGACTGCGACATTGCAGCAGATAGATCGGACACTTTTGACACTATTTTGGGACCACTGACATTTATACAGCGATCAGAACTAAAAATAACCACCGATTACTGTGTAAATGTCACTGGCAGGGAAGGGGTTAAACACTAGGGGGCGATCAAGGAGTTAAATGTGTTCCTCAGCATGTTCTAACTGTAGGGGGGATGAGCTACCTAGGACATGACAGAGATCACCGCTCCCGATGACAGAGAGCAGTAGCTCCCTGTCATGTCACTAGGCAGAACAGGGAAATGCCTTGTTTACATAGGCATCTCCCTGTTCTGCCTCTCCTCGTCGCGATCGCGGGCCACCGGCGGACATCGAGTCCTCGGGACCTGCGAGTGCGCACGCTAGCCCGGGATTACAAAGGGACGTACGGGTACGCCCTCTTGCGCACCCATGCCATTCTGCCGACCTACATCGGGGTGCGTCGGTCGGGAAGCGGTTAAAAACGGACGTTCGATTTTCTAATGGTTAGTGGGGACAAACTGAAGTTTGCTTTTGACCATAGCTCTGAAAAAAATAGCGGGAAAGAAAATTTCTAAGAACGAAAATCTATCTGGACGAAATTTAAAGGGCTTTTGAATGAAATTAGTCGACTTTTTGCAGAAATTCACTATGGATGTTTTAATGAAAATCTATTGGTTTATGGCCAGCTTGAGGGCAGAACACCGTAAACCATAATTTATGAACAGAAGGCAGATTTGTATACTTTTCTTTCCCAACTGTGGAAAGCAACGGCAACAATTCACCTACCCACAGCATTCTCTCTTTCCCGTAGGGTCTGGTCTACATAAAGTTTGGTTTTCTTGGGGACATTAAGTTTGATGCTCTGTCCAATAGGGGGACCAGAAGATGTATCCTTTTCCTCAAACTGAGCTGTCCTCTTTAAGATCTTAATAATGAGTCCTCCTCCTGGGTTAGGAAACAAGCAATTGTTGTAATAAATGGCTAGTTATAGATATTTAAAGAAATCCAATGTACTTCAAATAAGAAGAAAGCCATGAAAAAAAGGCTCCTTAAAGTATTACAAACCTGTCACAACCATGGGCAATTCAGATTAAACAAATTAAACCTTCAGTGAAAACTGCACATCAAAACAATCCATAGATATAGAGATATGGGTGGTACTCCCACGCTGTCAACTAATAGATAAACTGAAGGCCCACTGCAGCAGGCACCTAGTTAGCTGATCCTTGGAAGATAAATGGGTAATTGTGGTGCTGCGCTGTGGACTCTCTAATGGGTGCTGTGAATTAACTATAATAAAGTGCAAATGCAAAGGTGACAGTGTGATACTCAAAAGTATACTGGGAAAGGTCTATAATAAAGTGCATAAGCAAATGACCATTAAACAAATCATAAAATATGACACATGGTACGATTGCATCACTACCGGTTTGCGCCTATGGCTCCAATCCCGACGCATATCATCACATCATGTGACTTCATCACATGATGTGATGTGACGATAGGCTTCGAGATTGGAACACTAGGCGCAAACCGGAAGTGACGCAATTGTACGAGCTCGCGTCTCGTCGAGTGTTATCTGAGCGTTTTTAACACAAGTGAGTGTACCAACTCTGTGCATTTTTAATAAATCTAAGTTTTAAGCGGCACTATGCTATTTGGGATCTTTCTTCCACTTATACCACCCCGCTTGAGCTAACTGGAGAGGAGGCTGTATCCATTCCAAGGATCCATTGTTGTATCCACCAAAGAGGGACCCTCTGAAGACCCCTGTCTGAAGCATCAGATTCAGTTTATGCTGTAACCTTACAGCAGTTAGGTGAGGTGCTAGCGCACATTAAGGTGTCACTTCAGTGGATTGGCAAGGCATCAGCCATTTTTTCTCACGGTTCACGGTGAAGGGAAGCATCACATATTCATCAATACTGGATTGTTCTTTCATATTTTTCACTTGTGCCGATGCATTAGTTCACATTCTGGGACTGTCCTATATCTTGTTTATTTGCTACCTGAGCCCAGGGTGGCTCACTGAATGTTTTGTTTGTTTTGCATTTATTGTAATGTTTACCATTATCACCATGTGCTAATTTTCTTTTCTATTTAGTGTCGCACACAGCATCATTTGCACTTTAGCACCAACTAAACTTGTGATTTATTTATTTATTTACCATGTGTCATATTTCATGATTTATTTAATGGTCATCTGCACTTTATTATAGACCTTTTACAGTATACTTTTGAGTATCACACCATCACCTTTGAATTTGCAATTTATTATAGTTAATTCACAGCACCCATTAGAGAGTCCACAGCACAGCACCACAATTACCCATGAATCCAGAGATATAGGCAGCTAAAATGATATGCAAATTTCAACTTTCTAATAAAGTTAGGCTTGGCCTACTCCATAATTCTCAAGTATGCCTTTTGGCTTTCCTTAAGTGGACCTCACTGACCAATAGGAGAGAAGTTCAGGTTGAGATGGGGGCACTGTGGAGCCAAACTCAACATTTACATGAAAAATAAAGGATTTTCATATAACTTCAGCTTACTATAAATTTCTAGAAATCTCTCATTTTGACTTGCAGTGCTGTAGTTTTCAGTTTGAAAACATGGGGAGAGGGGGTAGGGAACAGTTTGTCGAAGTCTAGCTTGCTTTCTTGACCAAATGAAAGGCAGGAAGAGTGCTTTACCTTCCCACAAAAAAGGAAATTTGCTACAAAGCCTAACCCATGATAATGCCACTATAGTCCACTGGTCTAGATCTGCTTGACTACATTCAAAAAGCAGGGGGACGTTTAAAGCAAAGAGAGAGTAGAAGGGCTTAAATATTTAATTGAAACAGAAGTCCATTTAAAAGGAAATTTATCATTAAGGGATTTGCTCTCCATCTCCCTGAACAAGATGTTAAGCGCCTCAGATTTCTGGAAGTTTATTTTAATCAGGGAGAGACGACCAAAGTGTGATAAAAAAATAAAATCACCTGCGTACGCTGCAACCTAGTTTATGCTTTCCAGACTGACTCCTTTGATATCTGCACTAATCTTTCATAGGAAATGCGTTTGAATGGGGGACGTTTAATTTTTAATTTACTTTTTGTTATAGTTGAAAATCTGTATTCTACCTTTTGTTGTCATGATTAAAGTGTCATCTTCTCTTCCATATCTTCCAAAGCATAGACTGGTCACTATGTCCTGAAAGAAATCAGAGCTTAATGAATGATATTATTGCAGGGCACAGCATAGGGGTAACTTATATACAGCTTTTAAAAAGAGAACAGGCAAGCAGCATAATTTCAGGTGCCCACATTCCAATATACTATTAGTACAATTAAAACTCTAAAATGAGGCTCTTTCATCTTTAAACTGAGAAAATGTAATTACTTAGCATGCAGATTAACTAGACTTTTGCTACCAGGAGTAATAACAACATATACCTTAAAGTGTTACTAAACCCAGGACCCTGCATTCACTATATCTGGTCTCCCACAGTACACAGAACATGGCAATGCAATTAGTTTAGTAAATATAAACTGCTAAATACCTTTTCTAATCAGCAGTATATAGCAGTCTAATGACTTATCAGTGTCCGGTCGAGCACTGGTTAAAGCTTGTAGGAGGAGTTTTCATTCTCCTCTGACTGTCCTATAAGGCTGCATGACCCCTGACCCTCTGTCTGGACAGTGCTGATTGGCCCCTGTGCTGATTACATACACCCTCCCCAAAAAACAACTCTCTAGCAATACACACCAAACTGAGCATGTGCAGAGTGCCTCCTAGGGCTCTGTGCTTACACAATGCAGAGGATTAATCCTTTAGGTTCCACAGTGAGTATAACAAGCATGCTTTACTGCATACACAGACTGATTTTACTGTTGTGGGTTTAGTAACACTAAGTCTGGAGACTAAAACAGGAGTTCGGTATAAAAGCAGCAGGCATAGTCCAACTGCTTGGTTTTAAAGGCATCTATAGCAAATTTTCAGTGAGTACTTATTCTGAGTTACTACTGTAAAATTTACCTGAAAGTATTCCTGTTCCATGTGTAGGTCATGGATGCATTAAGTGAAACCTGGGATAAGAAGCAAGTAGGTGTCTGGATACCCTAGATCCTACAGTCTTTCAAAAAGGCATCAAAGTATTCCTCAAAAGAAGACATTTGCCTCAACAATCAGAGCCCCTGGTCCTGCTAGCGAGTCGTCTCAGATGATAAACATGTCTGGTAATAGTACAAAATTACCCCCCTCCCCAAAAAAAAAAAAAAATGTTTCCATAGACTCACTGGAGTTGAAATAACACTCAGCAGATTCTTATCTCTATACAGATGTACTTCCAGATTCTTCAGCCCCACCAGCACAGCCTGAATACTGCGGGACTTCTGCTCCAACAAAGACATTGTCATAATGGATGCAGGGAGGGTAACTGTCCACAGCCTCTTTCCCTGTCAATATGATAAATTGTTACATATGCACCTTGTAAATCATTGGGTTTAAGGTTTTAGAAGTGCACTGACACAATTATAGCAAATGACATACTAAATACATTCATCTTGAGAAATGCTTACCTTTTGTGAGTATCCGTGCAAAGTCTCCTGAGATGTTCCAATAATGATATTTTTCTGGACACGGACCAATCCTACCACCTGTGCACTCAGCTCAATGCTGTATTTGGGACGCTTGGAGTCTCTATGAAAAACCATCCAAACTGTGTTTTAGTTTCAATAAATAATAATTTTCTGTTATTTATTTTTGATATGGATTTATAAGTGACCCTTTTTGTGGCTATCAGTATGTTGTACAGTGCAATCAATGCTTGAAATGAAGGGCTACTTTAAATACTATTAGAGACTGTCATTGTTGACCTCTCCTCCATAGAATGCCAGTTCTCAGACTGTATTGCTCATGTTTTGACATCAATTCTTCCTGAATAGCTGACCTGAAACAAGTATAAAAGATAAGGAATTTTAAACACTCATTTACAGCATGCTTGTTCCAGGCCAGAGATTGGTCATAATTGTTGTATTGTTCTTATTTGTAAAAAGAAGAACCTTTATACAAAAAAGACAGCTCTCATGTGAAAAATGAAAAACTATACACTGGAATTATTATTTCTTTTGTTTCAACAGTTTTTATTTCGAGTTTTCAAAAATTTTCCATAGTAAAACAGAAGTACGATACATATAACCAGTCTTGCAATGACACTGGAATTATTTTTAATCAGCTGAGATTCATTTTATTCACATTTAGTTGATCAAATTCACATAAATATCACAAGAAGGCAACAGATTCCTTCTGAAGAATGCATTGGTCCAAGCAATACCCACAATGCAAAAAAGGTTAAACCTGCTGTATTACTAATGTGGTTCTTCATTATTCCCTATAACAGGCAACAAATAGATGGTGCAGCACAAAAAAAAAAAAAAACATACCTAAAGGCTTACTTACCTACGAAGAATGTAGACATTGCCATTACGGCAAGCTACTGTGACACGGTATTCAATGTCATACTGTCCGTTCACATCCAACAGAGTAGGTACACTGGGAAGACTGACCTGCCAACATAAACAGCTATTACAACCATCTTTCTACAGTACCGGTATCTTTTGCCTTACTGGAATTTTTTTGTTTTCAGAATAAGTTTAGAAGGAGCATATGTTTCTAATACCTACTGATCACTATTAAATACTTCTACATTCACAGCTGGTCAATGAAGATCCTTCAAGGCCTCATGCACACTGGACATTTTAACAGCGGGTTTTTGTTTTCTACAGTCAATAAACTCCCCATCATGTTATCCTATGTGTCCATGCACACATAGACTGTCATCAACTGTTTTTGGCTGTAAAAAAACCCCCAAAACTAGTGGGTTCTGAGAGGAGTTTTTCAGCTGTTTTCAGCTGTAAAAACGCTCTAATGTAAATAAGCGCTGATAAACACTCAAAAACTCTGCTCACCAGCATTTAAAGTTTTAGATCCAGTAAAAAAAAAAACAAACAAAAAAAAAAAACTAAAAACGCTAATGCGGAAAAACGCTAAAAAAAGCTATTGCAAAAAAAAGAAAACGTTGAAAAACTCACTGCAAAGCTACTGGCGTTTTAATAACGTTAATTTAACATCCAGTGTGCATGAGGCCTAAAATGTAAATCATAAATGCTTTCAAATGGTACTCACTCGTGTAAGAATAGTAAACGCCTCTGGATCCAGTATAAATATTTCTGCACTTTCTGTACCGATAACAAGACAGCACACAGCATCCTCATCCGCCATGTTCTTCTTCAGAGTTGCCATACATGTGATCACAGTCTACAGTATACAGTCAAAAGAGCCGCTTACAAAAAATATATATATGTACTGTTTTTTTTTAAATAGTTTAGATTATATATCTACTGTGTATATATATATATATATATATATATATATATATATATATATATATATATATATATATATATATATATATATATATATATACATACACATACATACACAGTATATATAATACCCAGACTGAAAACTAGACATATATGAAAATTACCATTTAATCCAGTTACGAATTCATCAAAAATCATTACATATATTGCTGCACACAGCTAGCATAAATACCCCAATCTTCATTTATGTTAGACTTTAGTAACAGCAGCACTCAGACTGGATGTAGGGGAAGGGAAAGGCAGCACAGGAAGTTAAATTAAGCTCTGCTGCATAGCAAAACTCTAACAGCTTAAAAAGGTTGTAAAGGCAGAAGGTTTTTTATGTTAATGCGTTCTATTCATTAAGATAAAAAGCCTTCTTCTTTGTGCAGCAGCACCCTTCTTCTGTGTGCAGCAGCAGCCTCCCCAGCACCCCCCTAACCCCCTCTCCAGTGAGGTCTACAAGTACCTCGTCCGTCCGAGACTCTCCTTCCTGACTGGCAGAGAAACAGCAGCGGTGCCATTGGCTCCTGCTGCTGTCAATTAAAGTCAGCTAGCCATTCAGGTCAAAGAGGGGGTGGGGCCAGGTCAGGGCTCCATGTCTGAATGGACTAAGGGAGCTGTGACTCAGCTTGGGTGCCCCCATAGCAAACTGCTTGCTGTGGGGGCACTGAACAGGAGGGAGGGGCTAGGATCACAGAGGAGGGACCTAAGAAGAGGACGATCTGGGCTGCTCTGTGCAAATCCACTGCAACAGAGCAGGTAAGTATAACATGTTTGTTATTTTTAAAGGGGGGAAAAAATAGACTTTACAATTACTTTAACACTAAAATTGCAGATAGCAAAATGACACCCCTGTAAGATGTAACAAACACCAAGCTTTTGCTGGGATGTATCACAAAAAAGTAACAAGCCATTTATCTTTGAAATTTCAAATGTCACCTCTGCACAAAACTACCTCTTATTGAATACTGTATGTGCGAATTGCCAGATTAAAAGATCAACAGGTCTGACAGCACATTTCTCATAGGATAGGAAATAGTTCAGCAAGTGTCCATGGTTTTGGATATTATTTCCCCACCAAGCATAAAAATAGGATTTTAATACTCACTGTAAAATCCTTTTCTTGGAGTATATTGAGGGATGAAGGAAGGCATATACAGTGAGGGAAAAAAAGTATTTGATCCCCTGCTGATTTTGTATGTTTGCCCACTGACAAAGAAATAATCAGTCTATAATTTTAATGGTAGGTTTATTTTAACAGTGAGACAGAATAACAACAAAATTATCCAGAAAAACACATTTCAAAAAAGTTATCAATTGATTTGCATTTTCATGAGTGAAATGAGTATTTGATCCCCTATCAATCGGCAAGATTTCTGGCTCCAAGGTGTTTTCTATACAGGTAATGAGCTGAGATTAGGAGCACACTCTTAAAATGGAGTGCTCCTAATCTCAGCTTGTTATCTGTATAAAAAGACACCTGTCCACAGAAGCAATCAGATTCTAATCTCTCTACCATGGCCAAGACCAACGAGTGGTCCAAGGACATCAGGGACAAGATTGTAGACCTACACAAAGCTGGAATGGGCTACAAGACCATCGCCAAGCAGCTTGGTGAGAAAGTGACAACAGTTATTGCGATTATTTGCAAATGGAAGAAACACAAAAGAAACTGTCATTCTCCCTCGGTCTGGGGCTCCATGTGAGATCTCACCTCGTGGAGTTTCAATGATCATGAGAACAGTGAGGAATCAGCCCAGAACTAAACGGTAGAATCTTGTCAATGATCTTAAGGCAGGTGGGACCATAGTCACCAAGAAAACAATTGATAACACACTATACTGTGAAGGACTGAAATCCTGCAGTGCCCCCCTACAAATTCTCCCTGCTCAAGAAAGCACATGTACAGGCCTGTATGAAGTTTGCTAAAGAACATTTGAATGATTTAGAGGAGAACTGGGTGAAAGTGTTGTGGTCATATGAGACCAAAATCAAGCTCTTTGGCATCAACTCAACTCGCTGTGTTATGAGGAGGGGGGATGCTGCCTACGACTCCAAGAACACCATCCCCATTGTCAAACGTGGAGGTGGAAACATTGTTTTGGGGGGGTTTTTCTGCTAAGGGGACAGGACAACAAACTGGGGCATGTGCCGTCAAATCTTCAGGAAGAACCTCCTTCCCTCAGCCAGGGCATTGAAAATGGGTGGTGGATGGGTATTCCAGCATGACAATGACCCAAAACACACGGCCAAGGCAACACGGGAGTGGCTCAAGAAGAAGCACATTAAGGTTCTGGAGTGGCCTAGTCAGTCTCCAGACCTTAAACCCATAGAAAATATGTGGAGGAAGCTGAAGGTTTGAGTTACCAAACATCAGCCTCGAAACCTTAATGACTTGGAGAGGATCTGCAAAGAGGAGTGGGACAAAATCCCTCCTGGGATGTGTGCAAACCTGGTGGCCAACTACAAGAAACGTCTGACCTATGTGATTGCCAAGAAGGATTTTGCCACCAAGTACTAAGTCATGTTTTGCAAAGGGGTCAAATCTTATTTCACTCATTAAACTGCAAATCAATTTATAACTTTTTTTAAATGTGTTTTTCTGGATTTTTTTGTTGTTATTTTGTCTCTCACTGTTAAAATAAACCTACCATGCAGACACAAAAATAATAACCATAAAACACCTCTAGCGTCCTCTCTCACTACCCGATCCCACTATCCTATAACTCCCCTGTGTTCAATCTCCCCCTCCCCGCTAAATCCCTGTTCCAGATCAAATCCGCATTTTGTGCTGGACACATATATGCGCCTACGAGTAAACAACTACAATATGTATCACAGACTTCAAAATATCATACACGACAATGGATATACAATAAGCACAAATCAGGAAAAACAGGGAATAGTAGTATCAATTAACGTATTCTACCTACCACACGCTCTATAGATAGAACTACATTTCCCCCCTCCCTACAAAACCACGGTACTAATAGCCATTATAAATATCCTAGATACAATACACTAGTGTAATTAACGCTACATTCATTGTTTAGGTTAATGTTTTGTTTACGTTTGGCCAATGTGATCTGGTCGCATTTCTATAATTATATCACTCGTACCTGTTGATATATCTGTACTTCTC
Organism: Aquarana catesbeiana; assembly: GCF_042186555.1. Classification (NCBI taxonomy): domain Eukaryota; kingdom Metazoa; phylum Chordata; class Amphibia; order Anura; family Ranidae; genus Aquarana; species Aquarana catesbeiana. Next base: position 211,018,482 of record NC_133334.1, on the reverse strand, counting down.
CCTTTCATTCAATAAAAAAGAAGTTTGGAATAAAAAAAAAAATAAACTTACCATTAAAATTATAGACTGATCATTTCTTTGTCAGTGGGCAAATGTACAAAATCAGCAGTGGATCAAATACTTTTTCCCTCACATCTGTTGGGATGTCCAAAAGCAGCTCAATAGAGGGGTGCGTGCCAACGAAATACTAAAAAGCCCACAAAAATGAACAGAACTGGGGCCTGCCTGCAGCCTAAAGAGCCATCTAAAGAACCTTACACTCAAAGCTGACATCATATGAGGCCTGAACATGCACCTGGTAACCACAAGGCTGCTTTGCCTTGAAAAAGAGTAGCCTGATAGTGAAGAGCCCAAGAGGCACTTATACTCAGATACTTGCCTTTCAGGGGTGATGTCAAACAAGAAATGTAACCTTGTGGGTGACAGTGGAACAAGGACTATAACCGGTTCAAAATTATGTTTGTAAAGTGCCAAGAAAACCAACTTCAGATTCCACAAATCACAGGGGAGCAAACAGAGAGAGCCAGGTTAGAGACAACCTGCACAAAGGTCTTGGGATCAAGGAATGAGAAGGCAGCGCTCTCTGGAACAAGATCGCAAGAGCAAAGACCTGACCCCTAATGGCACTGCTGACTGAATGCTGGTCTATACCCATTTGTAAGAAGGCAAGGATTCATCCCCAGAAGAATTTCCTCTGCTTAAACCTCTTGCCTCACAACAAGTGAAGTATGCCTTTCACATATTTGCAAAAAGTAGACTTCCTAGCTTTTAGCTACTTAAAGCGGGATTCCGTCCCTGAAAAAAAAATGTAAAAGTCAGCAGCTTCAAACACTGTAGCTGCTGACTTTAAATAAGTACTTACCTGTCCTGGGTGTCCGCGATGTTGGCCGCCCGAGGCCGACCCGTCCCCCGGCTCTCGGGTCCCGGTACCGCCATCCTAAGTAAGGGAAACAGGCAATGGAGCCTTGCGGCTTCACTGCCAGTTTCCTACTGCGCATGCGCAGCACGGCGCTCTGTGAATGGCCCCGTGGTGTTCTGGGAACACACACAGTTCCCAGAAGGCAACGGGGCCACTCACCGAGGAGCAGAACATGCCACGGAAGAGGCAGATTAGGAAGACTGCCTAGCAACAAGGGTTTAGGTAAGTTTAAATTTTTTTTTTTTTTTTCAAATGTTTTTTTTTTAAATTTTTTTAGGATTTTTCATGCAATTTTTTTAGGGTGGCCCTCCACTTTAAGCCGGTAAAGCTAGTGACCATGAAGAAGGATAGTAAAATCGATTTGTGAGACATAAGATCTGGAAAATCTGCAAGAAACCACAGAGTTTCCAGGAGACTTTCGGTTGAAGTACCACATTCGCCTGGCCAATTCAAAGCTATTGGGATCACCAGAATGCCCTCCAATTTGATTCTGCGAAGGAGGGAGGGAAGGAGTTTCAGGGGAGGAAAAGCATAGATCAGATTTACCAGAGCATCCTTTTCTACTATTAGCCCCAGAACTCTGGAAGTAGAAAGTTTAAAGCAGGGGTGCCCAACCGTTAGCCCGCGGCGCCCCCTGATGTGGCTCGCCACCTCCAGATCACGGGTTCCTGACCCGCCATCCCCAAGCATCAGTGTGAAGAACGAAGTCGGCACAAGAGGAAGCGGAGCTGATGCTTCCTGTATAGCGCCGACTCCTGTCACAGGCAGAGTGATACCAAATGTACTCAGCCTGTGACAGGAGCGATACAGGAAGCATCGGCTCTGCTCTCTACTGCACCCGCATGCTTCCTCTAGCGCCGGCTCCTGTCACACTGATGCTCGGGGATGGTGGGTCAGAAACCAGCCAGCAGTACCCACCAGCAGTACCTGCCTGCAGTATCCGCCAGCAATACCTGCCAGCAGGATCCACCAGCATTACCAGCCCTTAGTCGGACCTTCCATTCACCACTATAGAGAGACTGGACACGGACCAGTCATCTGCCCGCTCTGTTCATTGTGGCCTGCAACCGGTTACCAAGTTGTTAAAGTGGCCTTCACTCCTCAAAAGGTTGGGCACCCCTGGTTTAACCACCTCAATACTGGGCATTTTCGCCCCCTTCCTGCCCAAGCCATTTTTCAGCTTTCAGCGCTGTCGCACTTTGAATGAGAATTGCGCGGTCATACAACACTGTACCCAAATGAAATTGTTATCATTTTTTCCCCACAAATAGAGCTTTCTTTTAGTGGTATTTGATCACGTCTGCGGTTTTTATTTTTTGCGCTATAAACAAAAGAAGAGTGACAAGTTTTAAAAAAAACACAATAATTTTTACCTTTTGCGATAATAAATATCCAATTTTTTTTTCTTTAAAACAAATTTTTTCTCAGTTTAGGCCGATATGTATTCTTGTACATATTTTTGGTAAAAAAATCGCAATAAGCGTATATAGATTGGTTTGCGCAAAAGTTATAGCGTCTACAAAATAGGGGATAGTTTTATAACATTTTTATTTTTTTAAATTTTTTTACTGGTAATGGCGGCGATCTGCGATTTTTATCGTGACTGCGATATTGCGGCGGACACATCGGACACTTTTGACACATATTTGGGACCATTCACATTTATACAGCGATCCATGCTATAAAAATGCATTGATTACTGTATAAATGTGACAGGCAGTGAAGGGGTTAACACTAGGTGGTGATCGAGGGGTTAACTGTGTTGCTAGGGAGTGATTCTAACTGTAGGGGGCGGGGACTCACTAGGGGAGGAGACCGATCGGTGTTCCGCTGTACTGGGAACACATCATCGGTCTCCTCTCCTCTGACAGGACCGTGGATCTGTGTGTTTACACACACAGATCCATGGTCCTGCTGTGTTACCGGTAATCGCGGGTGCCCGGCGGACATCGCGGCCGCCGGGCACGCGCACCGGTTGCCTAGCGACACGGCGGGTGCGCGCGATCGCCGCCGGCGGCGCGCGCGCGCCCCCTGGTGACCTAGGAAAGTGAGGACGTCATATGACGTCCGCCCGCAACGAGAGCTGCGCCGCCTGACCGTCAATTGACGGCCGGCGGTCTGCAAGCAGTTAAAGTGTTTTCTGGGGAAGGAAAAAAAAACTCTTGCTTTAGCTGTCTAGGACTAGACCTCAAACTGAATTCAGGAGTTTTGGTGTGATTTCAGAAAGTTTTGGTGCACTTTCACACCCGCAAGATATAATAGAAGGCTATAGCAAAGCACAGCTAATCCGCAGGAAAGCCAAAGGTGAACTGAGCTGCACCTACGATGCGGGTAAACCACAGCTCATCAGTGTGAAAACAGCCTTATAGGGGGCTTAGGACAGTAAGGGCTCATTTACATTTGCAGTTTGGGGGCGCTAAAACCCCATAATTGAGACTTGTTTTTACCACCCCACCCAAACCACTGGTGTAGCATCAGAGGTTGCAATTATGACCCTGCACAATGCTCCAGGCGGCCCGTGTGGCCTCCCTGCCATATTCTGTTTTACACTTGGACAAGAGGGGTGGCAAATACAGGAATCAATCCTCTCCATTTTCCCCCTGCAACTGCTGAAAGCTGGGTTCTACTCCTCTCCTCTTTTTATACACATATGGACTTTTGTGTGGAGGACTTTATTCAATCACTTTGAGGACAGGCTTTTTTTCTTTTCTTTCTTTTGATGGCAATATGTATTCTGCTACATATTTTTGGTTATAAAAACCCCAATAAGTGTATATTGATGGATTTGCGGAAAGGTTATAGCTTCTACAAACTATGGGATATTTTCATTTATTTTTTTACTAGTAATGGTGGCAATCAGCAGCTTATAGCGGGGACTGCAATATTGAGGCCTTTTGGACACTGACACTTTTTGGGGACCAGTGACACTAATACAGTGATCAGTGCTAAAAATATGCACTGTCACTGCATTCATGACACTGCCTGGGAAGAGGTTAAACATCAGGGGCGATCAAAGGGTTAACTGTGTGCCTAGCCTCTGTTTTATTACAGTGTAGGAAATGCTTTTACTAGGGGAAAACATGGAACCATGTCCCTGCTTTGAAGAGACACAGGATCAATGCCTTCCCTTCTGTCAGAACGGCGATCTCCCTTGTTTACATAGAGGCAGAAAGGTGGTCTCTGTGCTGGATGATCAGCGGGTGCCAGTGGACACGGAGTTTTTTTTGGATATACTTCTCCTATGTATCATAGGAGTGCAGTTTGTTCTACACTCCTGTGACCTGTTTCCAGCCAACATCAGGCCAAAGCTTCCTGAAGTCATTCAGCCAGTCTAAGCTGGGGAAAGATCCTGACTTTACAGTTGGGAGCCACCCAGATGCCTGGACCAGGAGCTGACTCAGCCTCTCACCTATACCGCTGGAAAACTGAGCCAGCTGCTCCCTCCCCAGCCCAGCGCTCCAGTGAGCACTGGAGGGGCAGAGCAGAGAGCCGGTAGCTGACTGTCACGGCACTTTGCTCAGAGTGGAGGAGGGAGAACTAAGTGATCAGTGGTGTTTGATCGCTCAGTTCTCAGTGCAGAGGCAGCGGGGAACAGATGCAGCATCGGATCGATGCTGCATCCACTTAGGCGAGTATAAAGTTTTTTTTTCATAAATCCCAAATTTTTTCTCTTAAAAACAAGCACCAAAGCCTATGTATATGTGTTTGCTGCTCCACTTTCTGTTGCCTGTCAATGCTACCAAAAAATACCTTCTCAAAAATGCATCATGCATGTAATAATAAAAAAAAAAAAGTAGATGGTTACCTGTCGTTTCAGAGGTACTTGTTTATATGTGTTTACAAAGGCATCCATTTCCTGTGGATCAAGCATCAGGAACCTGCAGAAGAGTAGAGAGCCAGGTGGTCATTGTGGAGTAAGGTGTTCAGCCTATTAAGGAAAATCAATACTATTATAATGTTAAGGTTTTTTAAAATATACATCTGAAATTTACATACCGCAATGATCTCACTGAGAGAGGAATCTCTGCTTTATCCCTGCACAAAGAAACAAAAATCACACAGTGCTAAACTTGGAATACTGCGTAGCAGTAATGTAAGCAGAACTCAATGTTAAGCAGCAGTGTCAAATCCAAACAAAATTTTAGGATGTATAAAAAAAAAGTAAGAAAAAAAAAAACACATGATACTAGTGTAGTGTTGCTCTACATACTGTAAATCACTTGTAGGACACATCCAGAATGTGGTAAGGCTTTGGACACCATAAATGTTAAATGGACATGGAAGAGGTTCAAAAAAAGTAGGCATTGAAATGAGTCAAAGTAATAAAAAATTTGAAAAACTGGGAGATTCATTTGGGAGAAAAATGCTTTTAATGAAGCCAGTTAAAAGATATGGCAAACAATCCCCCCCCCCCCCCCCCAACAACTGTACAAAGGACAAGGGAGCTTTTGCTATAAGCGCCAAGAAATAAAAACATACAATTTACTATCAGTTTAAGAAGGCGTTCTTTACAGTTTAAAGTCCAATTCCACCTTCTTTTTTTTATTTTTTATTAATCACCCCCCCTACATCTTTAAAATAAGTAATAAATAAATTACTTATATACACTTCACAAGTCCTCTCTTTCTGTAAAGAATAGCACCACATAATGATATTGGGTTCCTCTGTGCAGCATTCTTTCATAAGACCAGGGTGGCTTATTGATGCATGCAAAGGGGGTCCCTGGCTCACAAGAAGTTGGTTGCATGACCCCTAGAAGAGGGTGAGTATTTCAGCAAGGGGACATACAATAATGGGATCTGAAAAAGGTTTTGGTTTTCTTAAATGTTACAATATCCACAATTATGATTGCTGAACGATAATAATCACCCATTTTGAGGTCAGGAAAGATTTTTCCCTGTGAGGTAAAATAGATCACATTGACCTATATCTTTTGTTCTGCCCTCAGGAACAAAACTGTAGAAAAGCATAATTATGTTAAAGACTGTTAAAGTGTTAAAGACTCAATATTCAGATTCTAAGGATGAGCTCAGTTGTGTTTGCAACCCCATGTGCCCGCACCCGCCAGGAAGCTGACACTCCGCAGCGCTAATCACAGGCAGTGAGACATTTCAGGATCCGCGGGCTGCACAGATCGGGAAATGTCTCACTACCTGTGATTAGAGCTGCGGAGTGTCAGCTTCCTGGTGGGCGCGGGCACGTGGAGTTGCAAACATGCCTGAGCTCATCCTTATCAGATTCTAGCATAAGTACAGTCATGTCTTGTGTGCTCTTTTAAAAAACTGGAATGCATGTGAATGTGATCAGTCTAAGGCTCTAAGCTCAAAAAAAAAAAAAAAAAAAAAAAAAAAATCCCAAAAAAATAAACAGACAAGAACACCACCACACACAGTGCAGGTAGGTCCTGACAGGGGTAAAGGAGGGGAAACCACTTGTTTTTCTGTAAGAGAGTCCGTCCAAACAGATGAACTAGGAAACAGGTTTGTCTTCTGCTTGTCCGAATAAATATGAAGATTAATGCACTCGCCTCTCAGTGTACTGGATCAGCGGTTGTAACACTTTGAAATGGACGCAATGTTGCAGTGCTAAAAACTGCTGTTTCCATTTTATCATTTTGCAGCGTTCAAAGTACCCCATAATATTGCCACATGCCAATATGTTTATACTAAAGGGTCATTCCAGCCATAAATATTTCAGTCATAAGTGGAGTCTGGTATGCTGATTCACACGCTGGATTCTTATACCTCTTCGTACTTCCAGCAGTGAGAACTCTTGCCGTAGTATTCTGCATTTCGGGCATACATCCCTGAATGTACAGGGTCCTTAATGCGAGTACAAACAAATGACAACCACCCCAACCTATAAATGTCCTTTGCAGCAAGGAGCACATGGAAGGACAACCAATGTCAAAAAACAACAAAAATTCCCAGCTCACTTACCAACCAGCCTGCAACAAACTGAATTGAGCCTAACCTTTTCACGTTTAAACCAAGGGGTTTAGTTTGCAAATACATGCGTAAGCTGCAATGGCCACATCAGGGGCACCCCAATGTAATTGCAGTCCTACTGTAACTCTAAAATTGTGAGAGTCTCCTGAGTTGAAGCACATATATAATGACCGATAAATTAAGGGCAGGTGTGCTTGGATGGAGCCCACTCCTCAAAAGGTATGGTGACACACTGAACACCCAGCAATAGCACAATGGCAGCAAAGGTATCCAACAGTACATACAAACGACAACTGCCCCAACCTATAACTGGCCTTTGCAGCAAGAAGCTCATGGAAAGGCAATGAATGTCCTACATGAAAGTACCATTAGGTGCAGTGTTCAACCCGGCCCAGTCGTAGTGTATTTCAGCCTGCCATGGACCCTAACTGGTTGCAGGCAACGGAGCTGGATGCTGCATCTGTGCCTCGCAGGCCGCACTAAAACACTGGGATTGGGCACACAAGGACTAGTCTCCCCACGTGTAAGGAGCCTTAGAATGTTCTCATTCTCTCTCTTGCATTTTTTAGAAGAAAAAAAAATCAAAACAGAAAGACTAAAAGTCCAAATCCTTAGAACCCCTGAAGATGAGGGGCTTGTAAATCCAACCCTGACTCTTGTATACTAGTGTACTCAGTGGGGTTGATTTACTAAAGCCAAATAGACTGTGCACTTTGCAAAGTGCAGTTGCACTCTGCAAGTGCTGTTGCTCCAAAGCTTAGTAAATTAGGTAAACTATCAGTTTGCAAAGAATACCCATTCACATGCAAGGGAAAAAAAAAACTGCATTTTTGCTTGCTCTGGAGCAACTGCACTTGCAGAGTGCAACTGCACTTTGCTAAGTGCATAGTCTATTTACCTTTAGTAAATCAACCCCAGTGTCTCATCGACAGCCTAAAATGCGGAAGATTTGCGGTTTGCTGCCTAAAAGTGTACATTTTCTGATAAACTCCTGAGAGACAAAAATATCAGACTGGAGTATTCACAGATAAGGAAATGATTCCTATGCTGAAAGGGCAATCACTGCTGCTCTAGCTCTGCAGCATTGTGTTCCATATATCAAGACCGCTGTAGATTATCAAACACTGACAGGGAAACATCAGCTTTCAGCACTGCAACTTAGGCTACTTTCACACTGATGCGTTTTTCAGGCGCTTTAGCGCTAGAAATAGGCTATGAAAAGCGCCTCCCATTCATTACAGTGTGTCTTTTCACACTGGGGCAGTGTGCTTGCGGGACGTTACGAAAACTGGACTTTTTACTATTTTTTTTGGTAAAAAGCGCCCCACTAGCAGCCAAAAATCGCCACGAAAACTAGGAGCGCTTCAGAGCTAAAGGCCAGGTGTCCCAGTGTGAAAGTAGCCTTAGTATCTATTCCAATTTGCTACAAGAGCTGATCCACATACTGTGAAAAGTGAGTGCATGAATCTACTCATATCTATTTGCACAATTATTTCTTCTGGATCTTGGGGTTCCAAGCCCTTTGAAGATTGTAGCAGCTGTCTTGAACATAGAGTGGATTTCTACACAAAGCTCCACCAATCCATTTTTGTCTCCTACTTGGCTGAGGAGTGTCAGAATTATGTGACTGACAAAACTGGCTAGACAAAAATGAAAACAAAACAACATTTTCTTTAACTGTTACTGGACAAAAAACGAACATAAATGCTGGCAAAGGCTTTCACATAAACTACTTAAAATAGGGATCTAGCAGTCTCAGACTCCAATCCATACCTGATTCCCTCAAGCATCTCTTTTAAAGTCAATGGATCTATTCTGTCCTAAATCAGAGATGAAACAAAGAGTATTATTTTCTGTGCAAATAATATTTAAATAAACAACATTGTATGACATCAGAAAGTGCTATTTATATGTTGTATATTCTGTTTGAAAGGACATATTTATAAACAGTGAATCTGACATTCACCGAACATTCACTGCAGATGAATCTACCAGTTGCATGTGTTTTTAAATGGCGATTGCTTCACCGTTGGTGAAATCACATTCACTGCTTTATAAATATACCCCTAAATGTTAATCATGGTAGACCTATCAATTAACCACATGCGAGCGCCCTTAAGCTGTAAACAGGCAGCGACATACCATACTTTACTTCGCCTGTACGGGTCGTCGTCCGCAGTACATTGCAGGTGGGCGGCCTGTACAGGCAAGGCGACGTACTGGTACGTCGCTGACTGTTTTTAGGTTTAGGGCGCGCGCATCTGCCCTGCTGACTACCTCTGTGATTGTACACACTGGAGTCGGTCAACAGGTCCCAGCCAATGATTCATGGGCGGGACCTGTTGATCGGCTTTGTCCAATCACAGCCCAAGGTCCTGCGCTGATAAACACAGGGCTCTCTACCACCGCTCTGTTTCTTCTCCATGCAAACCAGGAATAAGAAACAGATCTTTAGTAAAAAATCAGCACACATTACACATTGTCAGGCACACATTTAACTTCCCGATTACTCAAGATGTTAACCACTTCCCAGCCAGTGTGATTAGTACAGTGACCGTGTATAGAATATCACTGATCACTTTATTAGTCTCACTGGTGATGTCAGTGGTAGTTAGTCAATTCCCACTCAGTGTGTGATTGCCTGCCGCATTATCACAGTCCTATTAAAAGTCGCTGATCACTGCCAGTAGTAGTATAAAGAAAAATCTTACTTATAAAAGTGCTTTTAAAGCAGAGTTCCACCCTAATTTTTTTTTTCCTTTAAATGACTCTTTAAACCTATAAACAAACATTTGGAGAATTTTTTTTTTTATACTTACCCTAAACGCCCTGTTGCTATGCAGTCCTCGTATTCTGCCACTTCCTGGTCCGTGGAGCTCCGAGACTTCCTCCCTCGCCTATGTGCCATCATTTCCCATCAGTCTGTGGGCAGCACTGTGCTCTAAAATCGCGTTATTTCCTGACAGGAAATGACCCGATTTAAGGGGGACCACATCGCCATTTTTATAACTGAGTGTTGTTATCTAAGTTGTCATAACAATGGGGCGGGACCTTCCTCCGTCGCCGCCCGTTGTAATGGCAACGTTACAAACAATCGGCGCTACGGCCGCCGTTGAATCGCGCATGCGCGAGATCGAGAGGTGCATGCTGGTTACCCAGCATGCACCTCTCCATGCATTATCCAGGAAATGATCTCGATTGGGCTTCACATGCCCACATTAATGATGAAGACGGCCACAAACGGAGAAATTATATTTTACAGTAAGGAATTTATTTCAATAATCTAGCAAGATCATTGTATACTGTTATTTAAAATTTAGTTAGCAATAATACTAGGACCAAAAAAAAAAAAAAATAGTTCGCCGGAACCCCGCTTTAACTCCGCTTTAACTCATAAAGTGAATGGCAAAGCAGAGTTAGCGGGTGAAGGCACTGGCCTCACGGTAATTGATTAGATAACAGAAGCACTTTAAAAGGGAAAGGGCTAATGAATACTGAAAATGTACGCAAAGGATGGTCCGTTGAGTTGGGCCCTAAATATCAGTATCGGATTGATTTGCTCTTTAAAGTGGAACTTAACCCATAACAACTTGATAAAAATAATGTTCAATATGCTACCAACATTAGTGTGTGCTGTAAATTTCCTCCAGCATTGTTCCTGTTTCTTCTTGCTGCAGGCTGCCATTTTGCTGAAGCTCAGAGCCCTTGAGCAGTATTAAAGGCTGTCAACAGATCGGCCTCTAGTGGCTCTGATTTTAGGCACAGTGCCGAAAAACAGAGCGCAACTGAGCATGCACAGAGCAGGGTGAGACAGTATGTTACGCAGTATTAGCACTTATTTTCAATGTTTTTTACAAGAGCGTTTAAGTCAAACTGGGACTTTTGAGTTTTTATAATAAAAGAACAAATTGAGTTTATGTAATAAAAGAATTCATTTATTTTTCAACATTTGTACTTATATAGGGATTGGGCGTGGCCCGGGTGATGTCACCTGGTGACCCCGTCCCTTATGACGCCACAGTCCCATCATGCCCCGGGACTGTGATGTCATAAGGCGCAAGTCGTTGCGGACCGCGCACACAGCATTACAGCAGAAGAAAGCGTCGTGTCAACATCGGGAGAAGAGAGAAGAAGACGGTGGATAAGACCGGGCCACTGCTAGCAAAAGAGCAGGCAAAAGAGCAGAAGATAGCGGAGGAGCCCGGTAGAAGATACCGGAGAGCAAGAGAAGAACCGGAGAGTGCGGAGAAGAGGCCGGAGAGCGCGGAGAAGCAAGAGACCGCGGAGAAGAAGAATGAGACCCCCGAAGTCGGAAGAAGACCCCCGGAGCTGCCTAATAAATTACTTAAAAACCTGTCGTGTGTTTTTTTATTGACACTTTTTTCCTAGGTGAATGGGTAGGGGTACGATGTCCCCCATATTCATTCACATAGGTTGGGGGGCCAGGATCTGGGGGCTCCCTTATTAAAGTGGGCTCCCGGATTCCGATAAGCCCCGCGCCCGCAGACCCCGACAACCAACTGCCAGGGTTGTCGGGAAGAGGCCCTTGTCCTCATCAACATAGGGACAAGGTGCTTTGGGGTGGGGGGGCTGCAGGGTGCCCCCTGCCCCAAAGCACCCACCCCCCCATGTTGAGGGCATGCGGCCTGGTATGGCTCAGGAGGGGAGGCGCTCGCTCGTCCCCACCCCCTTTCCTGACCGATCCAAGTCGGATCCCCATTCATTGAAAGTCGGACGTATGTCGGCTTCAAGTCGCAGGGCAAAGTCAGATCCAAAGTAGGATGGCTGTCATGTCGCACCAGTGTGAACCCGGCCTGAAAGGGGATCAAATACTTATTTCACTCATTAAAATGCAAATCAATGTATAACTTTTTTTAAATGCGTTTTTCTGGATATTTGTGTTGTTATATTCTGTCTCTCACTGTTAAAATAAACCTACCATTAAAATTATAGACTAATAATTTCTTTGTCAGTGGGCAAACGTACAAAATCAGCAGGGGCTCAAATACTTTTTTTCCTCACTGTATACATGCAAAGGGGGCCAGCCTGAACTGATGTAGAAGGACTTCATTTTCTCACTAAAGTTTCTTATTAAAGCTAAACTAAAGTTTCCATACTTATCTGTCCAACAGTTCTGCACTGGCATCTTCTTCTGAGTGCTGATCTTTGGGCCTCTTCATTGGCTGATGGGGGATGACGTTACTTCTGCTCATGCACAGGAGGCCTTTATCTCGGCACTTGGAGAACGGCCTGGCACTGTAAGCTGAACTGCGCATGCGCAGCTCAGTTTACAGTGCCGGAGAGGATGACAAGCAGTCAGGTAGGGATATTTTATTGCAGAAGAGAGACAGTGCGTGTCTCTTCTTCAATAAAAGCCTGCCTGCTTGCAGTTTTTTACTTCAATCCTGATTTAAGCTGGATTTACACTTACGTGCTTGTATTGTCATGTGGTTTTTGGGTGTATTTTAAAACACAAATGTGCTATATGTGTTGTCATTCTTTTCAAAAGCCTTTAGAACGCATGTCAACTGATGAAAAACACACATGAACCTTTTTTAGGCCAATGCATGTAATCGTAGTGCATATACTGTATGTGAACTAAAATCATTAAAAAAAAAAAAAAAAAAGTACCAAACCTCTGCATATGCATCAATGTACATTAAAGGAGAAGTATAGCCAAAGCCCATATGGTTGGGATCCACCCAGATTCTTAAACCAGCAGCTGGCTCAGCCTCTCAGCGAGGCGCGGTCTCCCGCCCCTTCCACAGTTCAGCTCTCCAGTGAGCCCTGGAGGGGCAGAGCAGAGAGCTGCTGCCCAACAGTCACTGCTCTCTGCAGGCTGGCAGGCTGACCGAAAGCTGAGAAATCAGTGGTGTTTGATCGCTCAGTTCTCGTTCTTAGAGCCGGCGGGGATAAATAGAACATCGAACCAATGCTGCAATGCTCCGCCCTACGAAACACGTAGGGTAGAGCGACGTGCATGATGTCACCTAGTGTCGTTTGAGCATCCAGAAGGACGGGTCTGTTCCGAACGTGCGCCGGCCGGCAATTCGGACTTTAGGTATCCTTTAGAGCAGTGGTTCCCAACCTCACTAGTGCCGTGACCCCCTGATAACATTTCCCAAGTTGTGGGGACCCCTAACAGTAAAATTATTTTCTTAGCATGGGTTGTCAGCACTCAAGGCAAGACAAGTAATTTGCGCCCCTAACCCACGGACATTTAGCACTCCCTTCCACTCATATAGTATTAAAACCCCTTATGGTACATTTTTAGGATGTACCACTCTTTCTCTTTGTTCTCCTTTCTTTACCTTTTATCTCTCTCTATCCTAATTTCTTGTTTTTCCCCCATCCCTCTCTCTAGCCATCTTTCTTGTTCTTTCTCTTATCCTTTCTCTCCCCAGCTCCAGGCTCCCTTCATCTGGGGGCACATATATGGGGCGGAGGGGGGCGCGGTTTGGCACCTTTGCCCTTGTCAGTCTATTCTTGCTCCCTCTTACCTCTTTAGCTTGATCCCAGACTTCCTTCTCCAAAGCATTGACTTCCAGTGCTGGCAGGGTGAACTTAAAGTAGGGTCTCAAATTCTTGTATACAAATATAAAGGGTCCAGAAGCCACGGCTACAGCTGGTGTACGTGGCTCATTCTGATCCATCAGGAAAGCCACAACAGCAGTTGGCATGTCAAGCAAGGCATTTTCTGACAACAGACTTGTGCCTTTGAACACTTTCAGCTTCATGTTATAGGGTCCACTGCCCAGGTCACCCACCACCATCTGCAACAGAAAGTCAATATGGGTATTTATGTGATAAAAATATTATTTATATAGAAGAGAGTATCTATTTATAGTGAACAAGTATTACCTTATACTCGCCATCCCCATGTAAATCAGCAAGAGCTTCATGTAGAAAAACAGAAAAGATGTAATGTAAGTGATTTATTAAAGAAAAAAAAATGTTAGTTTGCCTACTCATTGTTAAAGAGCATGAGGGTATGCAACATGCCTAATCAAATCTGGAGTAAAATTATGTGAGGGTATTCATTTTTACGGTTGAACAATTAAGTTAAATTAAACAGTAGTAGTGCAGCGCTAAAAATTCATACAACTGAAAGAAAGTCCATAAAATAACATATGCAAGAAAATAAATGAAGCAAACAGAGCCAAGAAAAATCCACAGTGAAAAAGGGTGCTTCATGCAAATCCAAGGTGCTCTTCGAACCGTGCACACACCTCTTGCCAGCCAAACCGCTCAACTTGTTACACGGACCCCTGAACTAACAGAAGGGTCACATAGGCGTTCACCACTTTATTAGTGGTCAGGGTAAAATCTTGACTGGAACACCGGAACCCACTTCATTGATCAGGCTTTACGGTTTTCATTCATATTCACATGAAATATATAAAGAATACTATAGTGCTCTCTGTATAGCTAAAACACGATATCATTTATTAAAAAGGTACTCACATAGGAAGCACTATGCCCAGTGCTAAGGTATTGAGTGCATGCATTTAAAAGGTGACAGAAGATATTAAGGTGGCTGCAGTGACGTCTCTTAGGGATAAAATCCTGATCCGCACGCGTATCGTCCAGCAGGACTTCCTCAGCGGTCTTGGGGTCCCTCACGTCTGGTCATTGTTTTATAAGCAGCCCCCTAATTAGCTCATGTGTTACCAATACAGTCCCGAGCGGTGACCATCCAATCGGAACGCACTGCTCGGGAGTAGGAAGTAAGAGGACCTGATGTTGAACATAGTTCCCATGGTGATCGGCGTCATAATGACACGACGCCAGATCACCTGGTACACTGCGTCACTGCGCTCCTCCCCCCGAGTTGCGAGTAGGGCTGTGAGCCGCTACATTAGGCTGACGCGCGGGTAGGGGGAGTGTCTGAGTGGAGTGTGTAGGACGTGATCGCGTCATCCAGATGACGCGACGTAGGGTTACCTGACAAACGGCGCCTCCCTCCCTGGATCAAAACAAAGCTGAATAGTATAGGAGTGACGCTCAGTCACATGATCATCCTATTGTCACGTCCGCTGTATGGAACGCAGTCAGAGGAAGAGGCAGTAAATGCCAATCCTCTGCGTGTCTATGGTTGCTAGGGAACAGGACGCCCAGCGAGAATAGGAACATAATAATTAGCTGGAATACACATACCGTGACAATGCTATATCAGATTGGACCGGGAGGGAATCTTGCAGGCAACACCACATAACAAATTAAATTAAAATACATAAACAATTCATAAAATATGATTATGAAAAAAATGACAAAAAATTAAATTAAAAACTATAAGAGATAATTAATATAAGAACCTTCACTGCAGCCACCTTTCACAAAACATAAATCACATTATTACAATATCCAACAGACTATAACATCCTACATACATAAAACAACTTTTATCGATCGGAAATAAAACAGTTCAAATCGAACTCGACATTAAGCCCCCGGGGGTACTCCCACACGAGTCTCATAGACACAGAACGACTCACGGCGGCTTAATTGTCTTATAAAATTACCCCCTCTCCAGTGGGGTGTAACTTTTTCTACTCCCCAGAACTTTAATTTCGCAGGATTGCGTTTATGACATATTTTAAAATGTTTGGAAACACTATGTGAATCAAGCCCTTTCTTAATATTAGTAATATGTTCACCAATGCGAATGTGCAGGGGACGAGACGTTCTACCCACATATTGTAAACCACATTCGCATTCCATAATGTATACCACCCCTGCCGTAGAACATGTAATGAAATCTTTAATGTGGTAAACCTTCTTAGTAGCAGTAGCCATAAACTCTTTTCGTTTTTTGATATTTCTCCTAGCTTGTTTGCATGGTGGACAATGTCCACACGCGTAGAAGCCAGTCAGGATATTAGATATCCTATTTACAGACGCAAGAGGTGGGTCAATGACCCCAGGGGCTAGTTTATCTCTTAGAGAAGGTGCCCTTTTATACACAAACTGAGGGTGTTCAGGGAGGACTGGGCCTCCGATCACCATGGGAACTATGTTCAACATCAGGTCCTCTTACTTCCTACTCCCGAGCGGTGCGTTCCGATTGGACGGTCACCGCTCGGGACTGTATTGGTAACACATGAGCTAATTAGGGGGCTGCTTATAAAACAATGACCAGACGTGAGGGACCCCAAGACCGCTGAGGAAGTCCTGCTGGACTATACGCGTGCGGATCAGGATTTTATCCCTAAGAGACGTCACTGCAGCCACCTTAATATCTTCTGTCACCTTTTAAATGCATGCACTCAATACCTTAGCACTGGGCATAGTGCTTCCTATGTGAGTACCTTTTTAATAAATGATATCGTGTTTTAGCTATACAGAGAGCACTATAGTATTCTTTATATATTTCATGTGAATATGAATGAAAACCGTAAAGCCTGATCAATGAAGTGGGTTCCGGTGTTCCAGTCAAGATTTTACCCTGACCACTAATAAAGTGGTGAACGCCTATGTGACCCTTCTGTTAGTTCAGGGGTCCGTGTAACAAGGTGAGCGGTTTGGCTGGCAAGAGGTGTGTGCACGGTTCGAAGAGCACCTTGGATTTGCATGAAGCACCCTTTTTCACCGTGGATTTTTCTTGGCTCTGTTTGCTTCATTTATTTTCTTGCATATGTAATTTTATGGACTTTCTTTCAGTTGTATGAATTTTTAGCGCTGCACTACTACTGTTTACTCTATCACTTGAAAGGACTTATATATTTGCCTTTAGTGTCCAGCAGCTTGTTTTATCTGATGGTTTTTTGCGCTGACCTTTTTCTTTGAATAATTAAGTTAAATTACACTCCTGGTCTTTTATACAAAGTCAAACTTTCATAGGGCAGGGTCGATTGGACATATCCACATCTGAGCTGGTGTAAGTAAAGATATCTAAATAACAATCATACAGATTCTTCACTGTACAGTAGAGCTGCATGATTAATCATTAAAAAAAAAAAAAAAATTACAATCTCAATTTAACCCCCCCTCACGATCTTAATCCGGCATTTCCACAAATTCACGTAAAAAGGTGCCGAGAAGTTCTCTGCTCACAACTGTCAAAAAAAAAAAAAAAAAAAAGCTGGCAACGTTTATCACAGCACTGAGAGATAAAAATGAAACATTGTATCATTTGGTTATTTTAGATCAAAGGGATGAACTTCGGTCTGTAAATTAGGTCAGTTTAACCACTTAAAGACTAAGCCTTTTTCTGACACTTGACACAGTACACACAAACACTGGTTAGGAACACATTTAACCCTTTGATCGATCTAGATGTTGACCCCTTCCCAGCCAGTGTCATTAGGACAGTGTTGGCGTATATTTTAAGCACTTATCACTGTATTAGTGTCAATGACTATAGCGCTGCGGCGCTAATTAGCGCTAATTACCGCAAATTAGCGCTAATTATTGCTAAAACGGTATTCACTATAGCTCTGGTAAAAAAAAAAATACTCCCAAAATCAAATATACTAAAGTTCCCTGAAAACAAATAGCGCCCAAACTCTTATGTCCTGTACACATGATAGGATTTTCCGATGGAAAATGTGTGATAGGACCTTGTTGTCGGAAATTCCGACCGTGTGTAGGCTCCATCACACATTTTCCATAGTAATCTCCGACACACAAAGTTTGAGAGCTTGCTATAAAATTTTCCGACAAAAAAATCCGTTGTCGGAAATTCCGATCGTGTGTACACAAATCCGACCTACAAAGTGCCATGCATGCTCAGAATAAATTAAGAAAAACGAAAGCTATTGGCTACTGCCCCGTTTATAGACCCGATGTACGTGTTTTATGTCACCACGTTCAGAACAATCGGATTTTCCGACAATTTTGTGTGACCCTGTGTATGCAAGTCAAGTTTGAGCCAACATCCGTTGGAAAAAATCCATGGATTTTGTTGTCGGAATGTCCGATCAATGTCCGACCGTGTGTACAGGGCATTACTCTGCTAAAACCTGGAGTAGTGCACATGGAAATAATGTTTAGAGCATGATATAATTGCCTAAAGGCCCCTTTCACACCGGGGCGGTTTGCAGGCGCTACTGCGCTAATAATAGCGCCTGCAAACCGACCCGAAACAGCCGCTGCTGTCTCTCGGGGCTTTCACACTGGAGCAGTGCGCTAGCAGGACGGGAAAAAAAGACCTGCTAGCAGCATCTTCGGAGTGGTGTATACACCGCTCCTGCCCATTAAAATCAACAGGAGCCGTCAGTGACATCATGATCGCCTCCACCAACAGCTCGCTCAGTGCACCTGCGCAGTTGTCTACAGCGCGCATGCGCCGTAGACATCGGTGCCCATTTTTAGGAAAATATCTCCTTAACCGTGTAGGTTAAGGAGATATTTCTTGCACCTACAGGTAAGCCTTAATCTAGGCTTACCTGTAGGTTAAAGTGGTCTGTAAGGGTTTACAACCACTTTAACCACTTCCCACCTGGCCACTGCACATAAACGGCCGGGTGGGCCATCTCTCCTTCTGAGTGAACGTTCAGGGACGTCCCTCAGAAGGAGCGGGATCGCGTGCGCAGCGGCGCGATCCCGATGCGCTCGTGTCATCCGGACACGGCGCATCTCCGATCGGTAGGAGGGCTCTGCGATTGGCCCTCCTGATCACATGACGGCCGTGTCGAATCACAGCCGTCATGTGATGTAAGCACAGAGCCAGTTGCTAGGCAATCGGCTCTCCTCTCCTCACACAGAAGTTGTCAGTGAGGAGAGGAGAGCGGATCGCTGCAGCCGGCTGGTGATCAGTGAGTATGAGCTGTTTTTTACAGCTTTTTACTCACTGATCACCAACCTAGTGACCTCCAGACATGTAAAAACACAAAGTAAACACAAAGTAAACACACAATGTCCCCAAAACACGTCCCCAAAACACATGTCCCCACATAGTAAAAACACCTGTCCCCCACATATGTCCCAGTAAAATCACATGCCCCAATGATTATCTGCACACATGTCACCTGCGCACATCTGTACATGATCATTTGCGCACATGTGTCCGTAATCACACAAACCAATTATTATACATTTAACGGGATTTTTTTACCAAAAACATGTAGCAGAATACGTTTTGGCTTAAATTTATGACAATATTTGATTTTATTGGATTTCTTTTAAAATAGAAAGAAGAAAATATTGTTTTTTTCCCCCAAATTTCCGCTCTTTTTCCGCTTATATCGCAAAATATAAAAAACGGAGTCGTGAATAAATACCACCAAAAGAAAGCTCTATTTGTGTGAACAAAATGATAAAAATTTAATTTGGGTAGAGCATTGCATGACCGCGCAATTGTCATTAAAAATGTGAGAGCGCTGAAAGCAGAAAATTGGTCTGGGAAGGAAGGGGGCGAAAGTGCCCAGTATTGAGGTGGTTAAAGAGCATTTTTTGGGAGTGAAAATCAACACTATTATAGTCCAGTGCAAGTTTTAGCCATTGATTCTAATGGTACAATTGTAACTTCCCTAAATAAATCCTTTTAATGTTGAGATAAAATGTATCTTTCTCTGAAATAAATTTTCCTTTGCAACATTGTTGCTTCTACTTCAACTATTTTGTTTTTAAGAATGCTAGAATGTGAAACGTTTTGATAAAATATATTTTTCTCTGTCACTTTCAATTGTTACTCTCCATATTACAACAGTCTTTACCCAAACTGACACAGGTGTCTTTACAAACCAAACACAATACCATTGCTGATGCAAATTTAAAATGAGTAACAATTTTTCGTGCATTTTATTATTTCCAAATAATTATAATTTGAGCCCGAAAAATGTGATATGTGTACCAACATCAGAAATCAAAATGGAATTCCCAAAAATTTGAGAGTAATGTCACTATTCTGCACTCACCCACAAAGAACCACCAAATATCACAGAATAAATCAAGAAGAATAACTCTTGAGTAATGTAATTCCATCACCTGTATGTCCAAAGAAATGCAGTATTTAAGTGTAGGGGGTTTTTACATGTGGCAGCTCTGTGGCTTTGAGGTTAGAACTTCTGCTTAGCATCTCTGAGCGTCTGGGTTCAAATCTCAAACATGCCGCTTCAATGTAGAGAAGTGGTCTCATCTTCTAGGTTCTAAAACTATGTCTAAATGTAGTATTTATGTGTAGGAGGGTTCCACCATCCTTGTAAATCTTGCCAGATACACTAGCTAGCCAAAAGTATTGAGACACCTGCCTTTACACACAAATGAACTTTAATTGCAACCCAGTCTTAGCCCGTAGGGTTAAAAATTGATTTGGCCCAACCTTTCCATCTAGAACAGCTTCTGTGAAGGCTAGAAAGGCTGTCCACAAGGTTTAGTGTGTCTGTGGGAATGTTTGACCATTCTTCCAGAAGTGCATTTTTGAGGCCAGGCACTGATGTTGGATGAGAAGGCCTGGCTCGCAGTCTCTGCTCTAATTCAGTCAAAAGGTGTTCTATCGGGTTGGGGTCAGGACTCTGTGCAGGCCAGTCAAGTTCCTCCACGCCAAACTCGCTCATCCAGCTTTATGGACCTTGATTTGTGCACTGGCAGTCATGTTGGATTAGGAAGGGCCATCCCCAAAGTGTTCCCACAAAGTTGGGAACATGAAATTGTCCAAAATGTCTTATTATGCTGATGCCTTAAGAGTTCCCTTCACTGGATCTAAGAAGCCAAGCCCAACCCCTGAAAAACAACCCCACATCAAAATCCCCCCTCCACCAAATGATTTGGACCAGTGCACAAAGCAAGATCCATAAAGACATGGATGAGTGAGTTTTTAGGTGGAGGAACTTAACTGGCCTGCACAGAGTACTGACCTCAACACAACAGAACACCTTGGGGATGAATTAGAGCAGAGACTGTAAGCCAGGCCTTCTTATCCAACCATCAGTGCCTGACCCCACAAATGTACTTATGGAAGAATGGTCAAACATTCCCATAGACACACTCCTAAATCTTGTGGACAGCCTTCCCAGAACAACGGAAGCTGTTATAGCTACAAAGGGTGGGCCAAATTAATTTTGAACCCTACAGACTAAGACTGGGATGCCATTACAGTTCATGTGCGTATAAAGGCAGACGTCCCAATACTTCGGACAGTATATTGTATATTGCTTGTGACACTGAACATGGCTATGAACTTAGGGCTGGTTCACACCACAGAGATGCAGACAACATGTGTGAAGTTGCCCGCTGGCTAAATGGGTAGCAATTCCGTCTAGCAGCACTGAGGTTGCTGGTTCAATTCCCCAACATGCTAATGCTTGTGTTAAAGTTTATATGTTCTCCCTGTGTGAGTTTCTCACCACAATCCAAAGACATGCTGGTATTTAATTTGTCTCCTGTCGAAATAGTCTCTAATGTAAGAAAGTTAGTTTTGGACTTTAGATTGGAAGCTCATTGCAGCCAGGGACTGATGTTAAAGTGATTGTAAGGGTTCGTTTTTTTTAATTTTTTAAATAACAAACATATCATACTTACCTCCACTGTGCAGCTCATTTTGCCCAGAGTGGCCCCAAACCTCGTCTTCTGGGGTCCCCCGGCGGATCTCGTGGCTCCTCCCCACATCAGATAACCCCCTAGGAGAAGCGCTTTCCCTAGGGGGTTACCTTGCGGGCGCACTCCCGAGTCCAGCATTTGGCATCCATAGCCGCCGAATGTATGACTCGGCCCCGCCCCCCAGCACTCGCATCATTGGATTTGATTGAGAGCAGCGGGAGCCAATGGCTGCGCTGCTATCAATCTATCCAATCAAGAGCCGAGAACCCCGGGGAGAGAGACAGCATGTCTCCACCGGGTCAAGTTCCAGGGCTCAGGTAAGTAAAATGGGGGGGGGGGGGGCGTTCACTGCCAGGTGTTTTTTCACATGAATGCAGTTTATTAGCACTAATCATGCCCAGGGACTTGGACATTTAAAATTGTAGGGTTTACACTGCACAGGTACATATGCTTAGAAAACTGTTGCTTTGTTTATGTGCATGCAAATGGACTTCGACCTTTGGCTTGTAGTTGGAGATTTGATGCACATAGCCAACGGCTAACACAGTTGCAAATAGTATTATGTTTTCCTGCTCATCAGGTGCAATCACTTTAGACATACATGAAGAGACAGATTGAAAGATACTGGTGGGCGTATGTCAGTGAGCTAACAATACAACCTCTTATATAAAGGGCTGCAGTAGTGGGGGGTTCGTTTGGTCTGAGAAGGCCAGGTTTTTGCTTTGATTTGTGGGGGAGAAGGAATGATATTGTGCATATTGACAAACGCCCAACTAGGACTGTTTGCTGAAATTCTTGTGCATTTTTTCCATCAAAAGTGGGTTAATGTGGCCATGCTGTCAATGTTGTGTGTGTATTGTTCCTGTCTGACCATGCAAACATGGTTTGGGAGCATGTGCTGACCTTCTACTTTTTGATCTCATTGCTTAATCATGTACACAGAAATGCAGCTTCTGTAAGAATAATGACTGTTAAGTAGGTTTCTATAATCTTGCAAATAAAAATGATGTGGGCTGGTGGGTAAGTAGTTGTAGTATGAAATGTTAACCATTATACACTGAAAGTAAAGCTGTGTCCACTCTAAGGTTTAGACAAATTTTAGATTGTAAGCTCCTATGAGCAGGGCCCTTAAAACCCAATTGCTAACGGTTTTGCTAAATGTTGCACCATATATTCCTGACCTGCCAGATTGCTCGGATAAGGGTCTGGTATGGATTTTGGGGGGGACCCTACACCATTTTTTTTTTTAATTTTGGCGTGGAGTTCCCCTTAATATCCATACCAGACTCAAAGGATTTGGTATGGACTGGTGGGGGGATCCTATGCCATTTTTCTCATGGATTTTTACTCTATATTGCCGGGAATCGGCAATTCATTACAGCCGCAAGCAATTTTAGAATGACATTTTTTTCCTTTAGAAATTTCATTTTGCTGCGGTACAGTAAAAAAAAAAAAAAAAAAAAAAAAAAAAAACACGGGAAAGATGCGCTACTTTACAGGCATACTACGGACACCCCCCAGGCACGATATTTAACCACTTGCTGCCCGCCGTCATATGACGACGGGACGGTGCAGCTGTTGTTCTGGGCCGCCCTCATATGACAGCGCAGCCTTCCAGGCAGCCCAGGGGGCATACGCGCGCCCGCCGCATCGCTCCGGTCCCGGTGCGCGTGCCCGGCGGCCGCGATGTCCGCCGGGCACCCGCGATTGCCCGGTAACCGAGCAGGACCGTGGATCTGTGTGTGTAAACACACAGATCCACGTCCTGTCAGATGGGAGGAGACCTATGGTGTGTTCCTTGTACAGAGGAACACCGATCAGTCTCCTCCCCTTGTGAATCCCCTCCCCCCACAGTTAGAATCACTCCCTAGCAACACAATTAACCCTATAGCGCCCCCTCCTGGTTAACCCCCTTCATTGCCAGTCACATTTATGCAGTAATCATTGCATTTTTATAGCACGGATCGCTGTATAAATGTGAATGGTCCCAAAAATGTGTCAAAATTGTCCGATGTGTCTGCCACAATATCGCAGTCACGATAAAAATCGCAGATCGCCGCCATTACTAGTAAAAAAAAAAATAATAATAAAAATGCTATAAATCTATCCCCTTATTTTGTAGACGCTATAACTTTTGCGCAAACCAATAAATATACGCTTATTGCGATATTTTTTACCAAAAATATGTAGAAGAATACGTATCGGCCTAAACTGAGGAAAAAATTTGTTTAAAAAAAAAAAAATTTGGATATTTATTATAGCAAAAAGTAAAAAATATTGTTTTTTTCAAACTTGTCACTCTTGTTTTGTTTATAGCACAAGAAATAAAAACCGCAGAGATGATCAAATACCACCAAAAGAAAGCTCTATTAGTGGGGGAAAAAAATGATAAAAATTTCATTTGGGTACAGTGTTGTATGACCGTGCAATTGTTATTCAAAGTGTGACAGCGCTGAAAGCTGAAAATTGGCTTGGGCAGGAAGGGGTGAAAATGCCCTGTATGGAAGTGGTTAAAGAAATTTTACATTTTTATTGTTTCCCTTTAGCATTATTAAAATCACTGCTCCTGAAAAAATGTCAGTTTTAAAAACATTTTTTTCCAATTGATACATGTGCCCTGGGGCAGGACCCAGGAGTCCATACACTTTTTAAGGCAAAGAACTTGCATATAAGCCTTCGGTGAGAACTTTGGATTTTGCAGGTTCCAGCCCCATTGACTTCCACTATTCCCACATACAGTGCCTTGCAAAAGTATTCATCCCCCTTGGCATTTTTCATGTTTTGTTGCCTCACAACCTGGAATTAACATGGATTGTTTGAGGATTTGCATCATTTAATTTACAGAACATGCCCACAACTTTGAAGATTTTTTTTTTATTGTGAAGCAAACAACATATAGGACAAAATAACAGAAAAGGTCAATGTGCATAACTATTCACCCCCCTAAAGTCAATACTTTGTAGAGCCACATTTTGCGGCTATCACAGCTCCAAGTCGCTTTGGATAAGTCTTTATGCGCTTGCCACATCTTACCACCGGGATTTTTGCCCATTCCTCCTTGCAAAATTGCTCCAGCTTCTTCAAATTGGATGGTTTGCGCTTGTGAACAGCAATCTTTGACTAGGCCATTCCAACACATTTACATGTTTCCCTTAAACCACTCAAGTGTTGCTTTAGCAGTGTGCTTGGGGTCATTTTCCTGCTGGAAGGTGAACCTCCGTCCTAGCCTCAAATCACACATAGAGTGGTACAGGTTTTGTTTAAGAATATCCCTGTATTTAGCACCATCCATCTTTCCCTCAACTCTGACCAGTTTCCCAGTCCCGACTGCTGAAAAACATCCCCACAGCATTATGCTGCCACCACCATGTTTCACTGTGGAGATGGTGTTCTTTGGGTGATGTGATGTGTTGGGTTTGCGCCAGACATAGCGTTTTCTTTGATGGCCAAAAAGTTCAATTTTTGTCTCATCAGACATACATTTTGGGAGTCTCCCACATGTCTTTTCGCAAACTCAAAACGTGCCATTTTGTTTTTTGCTGAAAGTAATGGCTTTCTTCTGGCCACTCTGCCATAACGCCCAACTCTATGGAGCGTACAGCTTATTGTCGTCCTATGTACAGATACTCCAGTCTCTGCTGTGGAACTCTGCAGCTCCTCCAGGGTTACCTTAAGTCTCTGTGCTGCCTCTCTGATAAATGCCCTCCTTGCCCGGTCCATGAGTTTTGGTGTGTGGCCGTCTCTTGGCAGGTTTGCTGTTGTGCCATGTTCTTTCCATTTGGTTCTGACAGATTTGATGGTGCGCCTAGGGATCATCAAAGATTTGGATATTTTTATTTTTATAACCTAACCCTGACTTGTACTTCTCAACAACATTGTCCCTTACTTGTTTGGAGAGTTCCTTGGTCTTCATGGCAGTGTTTGGTTAGTGGTGCCTCTTGCTTAGGTGTTTTCTAATTTTACTTCACCAACTTAGACTATTGTGTTCTGATGCATCACATATAATTCAGATTAAAAAAACATCGAACCAAAGGCTGTAATGTAACAAAATAGGTAAAAAGCCAAGGGGGGTGAATACTTTTGCAAGGCACTGTATGTGATCTGACAGGCATGTTCCCCGGCAATAGCGCTGCTTTCCATTTGCATTAGCGCCCAGTTTCTGAGAGTTGAAGTCTTAATTGACCACTATTTTCTGAGACTACAGGATCATTTATTGGCGCTATAGTAAATGACCCACAAAGTGTCAGTTAGTGTCAGATTGCCCGCCATACTATCGCAGTCCTGCTATAAGTCGCTGATCGCCGCCATTAGTTACACCATAGTTTGTAGATGATATAACTTTCACGCAAGCCAATCAATATATGCTTATCGGGATTTTTATTTACCAAAAATATGTAGCAGAATACATATTGTACTAAATTTATGAAGAAATTAGATTTTTTTAATTTTATTGAATAAGTTTTATTAGAGAAGGTAAAAATTATTGTTTTGTTTTTTTTTCAAAATTATCAATCTTTTTTCGTTTATAGCGCAAAAAATAAAAAGTCCAGTGGTGATCAAATACCAACAAAAGGAAGCTCTATTTATGTCAAAAAGGATATAAATCTCATTTGGGTACAGTGTTGCATGACTGTGCAATTGTCAGTTAAAGTAAAGCGGTGCCAAAAAGCAAAAAATAGCCTGGTCAGGAAGGAGGGTAAATCTTCTGTAGCTGAAGTGGATACTGAACACATCCACTAACAATCACAGCTCTGCGGGAAAAGTAAGTGAGCTCATAGACTAATAACATTAAAAAAAGCTAATTGGAGCCAGTAGTTTGCACATCTAATGTGATTGTTTGGATGTGTGGTTTAGCGCTACTTTGAATAATAAAAGATACTCTAACATTTTAAGATTGCTGTTCATAAGAAGCATCAGCTGACATGAATCATGTCTCCTAAAAATGAGCGGCGGGGGGAATCCCAAAGATGAGGTAAGGGAAAGTGTAACCTCTCTTTTTTTTTTTTTTTTTTTAAACAAAAAAGACTTTTATATCACTTTAATGATCATTTTCCAGAGTAGCTATCTATCTATCTATCTATCAATATATCGTACCAAGCGTGGCTAGGCTTCTTTAAGAAACTGTAGATATGACTGTGCAAAAGATGTACTGTATACTCCCCCCCAATATTTGGTTTTCCCCACTCTGATGCATAGCTGGCGTGTGGGCTCCACCTTAATGACAGTTAAAGTGGTTGTAAACCCTTTACAACCACTTTTTGCTACAGGTAAGCCTATAATAAGGCTTACCTGTAGCTACCCTGGATATCTCCTAAACCTGCACAGTTTAGGAGATATCCCCATGTTTCTGCATGTGCCAATGTCATCGGCACATGCGCACTGAAGTGCCGTTGCTTCAGTTAGTGTGCTGTTACCGGCGGCTCCCTCGCGTATGCACGGGAGTGACGTCATCGCGGCTCCGGCCAATCACAGCCGGAGCCCGCGATACCCGGAAGTAACTCAAGGAATGATGTTGCCGGCCGGAGCGGGGTACGAGGACCGATGCCGGGGCTTCGATATAAAGTAAGTAATTCATAATGAGCTAGTATGCTATGCATACTAGCTCATTATGCCTTTGTCTTGCAGTTTTTTGTTTTTTTGTGGGTTTACAACCACTTTAACTACCTGAACCCACAAAAAGCACACTTAAAAACGGGAGACATTGCAGTTAATTTACAAAAGAAGCAAAGACTGTTTACCTTGTAGAGGGATTGTACACTTTGCAAAGTGTATGTCAACTTAGGCCCCTTTCACACGATTGGACTGTTCAGGTCCGCCTGTCAGTTTTGACGGCGGACCTGAACGGGAGCTCCATGTTAGCCTATGGAGCGACGGATGTCAGCGGAGACATGTCCGCTGACATTCGACCCTGTCCAATCCGCTAAAAGCAGATGGATGGCCCTACTTCCGGATCCGTCGCTGGTGGATCGGATCGGGTGAGATCTCATGAAAACGGACATGCTGTCCGTTTTCATCCGATCCCTCCATAGGCAGCAGCGGCGCCTGACAAGCCCCTCCCCGCTCAGTGAGCAGAGAGGGACCTGTCATCCGCCGGCTCCGTGGAAGCGGAGTCTGCCTCGTGTGAAAGGGGCCTTACAGTGAATGTTTGTTTGCACATGATTGATTTGATCACATCTTCACCTTATTTACCAAGCTCAGTGAACATTCACTTTGCTACATAAACAGCTTTCTCCTTTAGCAAATCATTGTGTGAGGTCAGGAAATTGACAAGTCAGTTTTTAAAATAGCAGCCATATTTTAATCCTAACAGTTTCCTTTTAATTATCATTAGTAACTGAAGGTAAATAAAGACCGATCCTAGCACTGACAATTTGATAAATGAAGAAACTGCTTTTACAAATTAGAAAGAAGTAAAAAATAAAAAAAATGTATGGCTCTCCGACAGAAAAATGTCATATAGAATACCAAACTTGTCAACTCCTCCTTAAAAAGGCCAATTTGATCTCTGCAATAAGCATCTTATTTTAATCCATTTCTCATAATCCCTTGAAATCTTCTTTAACCGCTTCAGCTCCGGAACATTTTATGCCCTTCCTGACCAGAGCACTTTTTGCGATTCAGCACTGCGTCACTTTAACTGACAAATGCGCGGTCGTGCGACGTTGCACCCAAACACAATTGACATCCTTTTTTTCCCACAAATAGAGCTTTCTTTTCGTGGTATTTGATCACCTCTGCGGTTTTTATTTTTTTGCGCTATAAACAAAAAAAAGAGCGACAATTTTTTTAAAAAATGCAATATTTTTTACTTTTTGCTATAATAAACATCCCCCAAAAATATATAAAAAAAACTTTTTTTCCTCAGTTTAGGCCAATATGTATTCTTCTACATAGTTTTGGTAAAAAAAATTGCAATAAGCGTATATTGTTTGGTTTGCGCAAAAGTTATAGTGTCTACAAAATAGGGGTTGGTTTTATGGCATTTTTATTATAATTTTTTTTTTTTTTATTAGAAAAGGCAGCGATCTGCAATTTTTTTTTTCGGGTCAGTGACATTATGGCGGACACAACGGACACTTTTGACACTATTTTGGGACCATTGTCATTTATACAGCGATTAGTGCTGCACTGATTACTGTGTAAATGACACTGGCAGTGAAGGGGTTAACCACTAGGGGGCGATGAAGGGGTTAAGTGTGTCCTAGGGAGTGATTCTAACTGTGGGGGGATGGGCTACTAATCACATGAAAGCGATCACTGCTCCCAATGACAGAGAGCAGTGATCTCTGTCATGACACAAGCCAGAACGGGGAAATTCCTTGTTTACATAGGCACTTCCCCATTCTGAGGCTCCGTGACATGATCGCCGGGAGACATCGTGTCCACCAGTCCTGCGGGCACGGTAACACTGTATGCGGCGTGCCGGCACCTGCTATCCCCACCTCTTAAAGGGGATGTACAGGTACGCCCATTTGCCCACCGCTGCCATTGTGCCGACGTATATCGGGGTGTAGCGGTCGGCAAGTGGTTAACCATGTGGCATGACCATGAAACAATAATACTCCAACTTGTGACTACCTCCCTGATGACTCCATATAACACAACAAAGCAAAGCATTTCAGTTTCTGCAAATTACCAGCTTCTTGACCATGTGACACACCTGTAAACAATATATCTATCAGGCTACATAACACATGCTAACTCTATAAGATGTACAAGTGGCTCCTTTGATAAATTAATCAGTTATCAATTATCATTCAAAAACATGAATAATTTAAAGTG
The DNA here is from genome assembly GCF_042186555.1 of Aquarana catesbeiana. Classification (NCBI taxonomy): domain Eukaryota; kingdom Metazoa; phylum Chordata; class Amphibia; order Anura; family Ranidae; genus Aquarana; species Aquarana catesbeiana. The sequence goes on along the minus strand of NC_133334.1, from coordinate 210,989,355 downwards.
TATCTATGGTTACATAGTTATTCTAGTTGAAAAAAGACATCTAGTTCAACCAATAAAAGGGGAAAAAAAAAAAAAAGAAAAACCATATACACAATCCTATACCCACAGTTGATCCAGAGGAAGGCAAAAACCCCCAGCAAAGCATGATCCAATTTGCTCCAGCAGGGGAAAAAATTCCTTTCTGATCCCCCGAGAGGCAATCGGATATTCCCTGGATCAACTTTACCTATAAATGTTAGTATCCAGTTATATTATGTATATTTAGGAAAGAATCAAGGCCTTTTTAAAAGTAATCTACTGAGCTGGACAGAACCAGCTCTTGAGGGAGTCTATTCCCCACTTCTACAGCTCTTACTGTGAAGAAACCTTTCCATATTTGGAGATTAAATCTCCATCGGTCAAATATAAAATCCCATATTCATTCTCACAACACGTTTCAATTATTTCTAGCCTATTCTAATTAAAGGGGTTGTAAACCTTCATGTTTTTTCACCTTAATGCATCAATTTTCGTTGCCTATCTTAGGACTCGTTCTATCTTTTGTAGGTGAGGTCTCCAGAACTTGAGATCTACCAATGTACTTACCAATGCAGGATGATAATGAATTCAGACCTGCAACAGGATCGTAATGGGCATCCAACCATTTTGAGGACTCACTGAGGAAAAGTAAATAAATAAATAAAATCACATCATACAATCAAACAATAACAGGGGATGACTAAAATATTCAAATGCAGAATCATTTGATTATTATGCACAATTTATCTGCAAAAAAACATGCTTAGAATAAATCATATTTAAAGTCAAGTTAGCCATTTGCCAGAAATGTAATAGGCCAACCCAGCTTTTTAAAAATATTATAGGAGAAAAAAAATGCTTTCTGAGTTTCTAACATTTTAATTAGCAGAAACATTTATGGGAAGGTTCGACTGCATAACTTAAAGCCCAGTTCCAGGCAAAAACAACTCCCTCCTGTCCCGCCTGAGGGATGTAGACCATTTCCTATTGGCTGTTGAGCTGTGGGTCCTCTCAGGAACCAGAAAAGTGACCTTATTCTGACACCAATTGTTGTAATAATGACTTTCGGTCAATTCTCAATAATTTGCGGCACTGAGCACTTGCAGCTCTCAATGCACCCTTTGTGAAATATCTACCTTGGCGCTGATCCATTTCATGGAATGAATAAGCAAGGTGGTGATGGCAGGCATAGTAAAAGGGTTCTCTTCCTGTCTTCTCAACCAGACCATGGAGGTTATTTATGAAAGGCAAATCCACTTTGCACTACAACTGCACTGCAAGTGAAGTCGCTGGAAATCTGAGGGGTAGATCTGAAATGAGGGGAAGGTCTGCTAATTTTATCATCCAATCATGTGTAAGCTAAAATTATGTTTTTTACTTTCCTTGCATGTCCCCTTCAGATTTACAGCGACTGCACTTCCAAGTGCACTTGCAGGTTCTACAGGACTAAGGATGATCTTGGGCATGTTGTTTGGATATACCGTATTTATCGGCGTATAACATGCACAGGTGTATAGCGCGCACCTTCACTTTAAGAGGGAAGTTTCAGGGAAAAAAAATACAATTTTAAATAAAGAACTGTGAAGCAAAATAAGGGTCAGTGCTCATCTGCAGCCTCACCATTGCAATCAATGCAGCCTCTGAATGCAGCCTCTCCATTGCCATTAATGCAGACTCACATGTGCCATCAATGCAGACTCACATGTGCCATCAATGCAGACTCACATGTGCCATCAATGCAGACTCACATGTGCCATCAATGCAGACTCACATGTGCCATCAATGCAGACTCACATGTGCCATCAATGCAGACTCACATGTGCCATCAATGCAGACTCACATGTGCCATCAATGCAGACTCACATGTGCCATCAATGCAGACTCACATGTGCCATCAATGCAGACTCACATGTGCCATCAATGCAGCCTTACCATTGCATTAAATGCAGCCTTACCATTGCATTAAATGCAGCCTTACCATTGCATTAAATGCAGCCTTACCATTGCATTAAATGCAGCCTTACCATTGCATTAAATGCAGCCTTACCATTGCATTAAATGCAGCCTTACCATTGCATTAAATGCAGCCTTACCATTGCCATCAGTGCAGCCTCGTCAATGCCCATCTGCAGCCTCGAAGGGGGCGGGACGAGCGCCGACAGATTACATACAAGAGAATCTCCTGTTTACTCGGCGGCCTCTTTAATACCAAGTCCCGCCTCCTATCATAGGCAGAACAGTCGTCCAATGGCAGCTCAGGAGACAGGACTTCCTATTACAGATGCCACCTCACTCGTTCCGCCCTCACCCTGTCCATCCGAGGCATAGGGCCACAAAAGATATATATATCCAAATTACCGGGGGGGCCGTATTAAACTGAAACGTGGACTGCAATTGGCCCACGGGCCAGACTTTGGACATGCCTGGTTTAGATGGATGGCCATATCTTGGTAATTTTGCAGTTGTGTCATACTCTTTCCATTTTTAGATGATGGATTGAACAGTGCTCCGTGAGATGTTCAAAGCTTGGGATATTTTTTTATAACCGAACCCTGCTTTAAACTTCTCCACAACTTTACCCCCGACCTGTCTTGTGTGTTCCTTGCCCTTCATGATGCTGTTTGTTCACTAAGGTTCTCTAACAAACCTCTGAGGGCTTCACAGAACAGCTGTATTTATATGGAGTCTAAATTACACACAGGTGGACTCTATTTATTAATTAGGTGACTTCTGAAGGCAATTGGTTCCACTAGATTTTAGCTAGGGGTATCAGATTAAAAGGGGGCTGAATACAAATGCACGCCACACTTTTCAGATAATTATTTGTAAAAAAATGTAAAAACCATTTATCATTTTCCTTCCACTTCACAATTATGTGCCACTTGCCACAATTATGTGCCACACTATTATGTGCCACTGTGTTGGTCGATCACAAAAAATCCCAATAAAATACATTTATGTTTTTGGTTGTAACATGACAAAATGTGGAAAATTTCAAGAGATATGATTACTTTTTCAAGGCACTGTAGGAAAGAATCCAGTCCTTTTTTTTAAAGCAATCTACTGAGCTGGCCAGAACCAGCTCTTGAGGGTGTCTATTCCACATCTTCACAGCTCTTTCTGTGAAGAAATCTCAGTAGATGCATCTGAGAAAATGTGATCCGATTTGTTGCAAGGGAAACTGAAGTTTAGCATTGTGCAATGTGGTATGTGAACCCCATCTAAGGCCGGCCATAGACGGTTGGAATTTCGTACGGTTCAGTGGGAACCAGGCCGAGATTCGAACAGTGTATGGGCAGGCTGAATGTACCAAGTTGATCGATCGATCAACTTGGGTACAATCAGCCTGCCGGATTCACTTGTGATTATCGCTAGCGGCTGCTAACAATAATCTTTGTCTTCTCCCGGTGGGGATGGCCCCTAACCCCCCCCCGGAGAGTTTCCCCTGTCAGCACTGTCTGTGTTGATGGGGAAATCGTGCAAATTTCTTTCCAACCATGGGTTGCAGGAAATAAATTCACACTGTCTATGGCATGTTGAGATTTTTTCAGGACTCCCATTTTGATCGTCAGTTGGTAGCTGATAGTCCCAGTCCTTAGTTGTCTCTGATAACTGTCTTTGTAAGGTCTTGCCTTTTATGGTGGGGGGAGCTACAGACACCAGTCGATCATATAAGCTGTTTACCACTGAGAGAACATCACATTTGGTATATGGTTTGTCTGTAGAAGTAACTTGAAAGCCAAATGAGTCTTCATAAGCTCAGATCTATCTGCATAGGTGGTTTATCCATGCCCAGATGTAAGTCCTTAACTCCTGTGGCATCGTCAGGTTGAAATTCTTTTATGACAGCGGCATTGTTTGAGGCAATCTTACAGAGTCTGAGGTTGGCTACAGAAAGCCTAATTTGTGTCCTTTGGAGCAAGCTGATGGCTTCCTCATCTAGGGGTAAACATTTGAGTCAGTCATCAACATAGAAGTCTCTCTCATGAAATGTCTGCTCCATACTCCCTTTCGCCATCAACAGCAGTCCTTCATTGGCTGTATTTTGCAACAGTAAGGCCCCTTTCACACTGGGGCGGTTTGCAGGCGTTATTGCACTAAAAATACCGCCTGCAAACCGCCCCTAAACAGCCTCCGCTGTTTGTTCAGTGTGAAAGCCCGAGGGCTTTCACACTGAAGCGGTGCACTGGCAGGACGGTAAAAAAAGTCCTGCGAGACGCATCTTTGGAGCGGTGAAGGAGCGGTGTGTTCACCGCTCCTGCCCATTGAAATTAATGGGAGCGCGGCTATACCGCGGTAATACCGCGGCTATACCGCGGTAATACCGCGGCTATAGCCGCGCTGTACGAGTGGGTTTAACCCTTTTTCGGCCGCCAGCGGGGGTTAAAACCGCACCGCTAGCGGCCGAATACAGCCGCAAAAACGACAGTAAAACAGCGCTAAAAATAGCGCTGTTTTACCGCCGACGCCCCCACCACCCCAGTGTGAAAGGGGCCTAAGTGAGGGACTGTTACCAAAGAAATGCACTTTCATGTGGTATTCTACAAACTTCATTGTTTACGCTGTTGTCATGATGCCACAGAAATCTGAGAAAGTTCCTATGGTCTTCTTGTACAATAAAACAATGAAACATCTGTAAACCCCCCTATCGTTTTCAGCCAAGGAAGCTGCCATCTTTGCCTCTGTTTAATCTAAAACTGCCATGATGCTGCACATGTGATTAGTTATGATGCAAGCCACTGGATGGTTTGACAGTTTGGTTGAGTGCACAACCAATGGGAGTGTTACATTTCCGGCACGTGCCCAAAATGAAATGGTTTTATGGATGGGTATACTTCCGCTTTAAATGTCAGCTGTAATGGCAACTGGCTATCTTCTGAACCAGGGTAAATTGAGACCAGTAAGGAGAACATCATTTAGATACATCTTGATACTTGCAATAAAGTTGAACACTACCCCAATTTGTTTTGGCGGGTGATACTCCCCAAAGCAAGAGATATCAAAATCACAGTATTCAGAATCCCCGATTTTAGTGATCAGAATACTTTGAAGTGCAAAGGAGCGTTTTAGGGTCTTTTAGACCCGAGATCCCTCCATAAAGAGCACCTGACACTGCCTATTACTGTCACAAGGGATGTTTAAATTCCTTGTGACAGCAATAAAAGTGATCAGATTCATTTTTTTTCAACTACTTAAGGACCAAGCCTCTTTTTGACACAAGTTAAAAATCAGTTGTTTTTTTTTCCAGACACCCTAGAGAATAAAATGGCGGTCCTTGTAATACTTTATGCCACACCGTATTTGCGCAGCAGTCTTACAAGCGCAATTTATTTGGAAAAAATACACTTTTTTAACTTAAGAAATAAGACAACAGTAAAGTTAGCCCAATTTTTTTTATATTGTGAAAGATAATGTTACGCAGAGTAAATTGAGACTCAACATGCCACGCTTCAAAATTGCGCCCACTCATGGAATGGCGACAAACATTGACCCTTAAAAATCTCCATAGGCGACGTTTAAAAATGTTTACAGGTTACATGTTTAGAGTTACAGAGGAGGTCTAGTGCTAGAACTATTGCTTTTGCCCTAACGATCGTGGCAATACCTCACATGTGTAGTTTGAACACTGTTTTCATATGCGGGCACGACTTACGTATGTGTTCGCTTCTGCGCACAAGCTTGGCAGGACGGGGTGCTTTAAATTTTTTTTTTCCTTATTTTACTTTTTATTTTATTTTTTTACACTGTCCTTTTAAGAAAAAAAAACGTGGGTCTTTTATTCCTATTACAAGGAATGTAAACATCCCTTGTAATAAAAAAAAAAAAAAAAAAAACTGACAGGACCTCTTAAATGTGAGATCTGGGGTCAAAAAGACCTCAGATCTAACATTTACACAAAAATGCAATAAAAATTAAAAAATGAAATGTTTTTTCCACTTTAAGACCATTGGGCGGAAGTGACGTTTGACGTCGCTTCCGCCATTCAATGTTATGGAGCCGAGCGGGGGCCATCTTTCCCTCATTCGGCTCCATGTCTCAGAGGAGAAATGACACCATCGTCTCCGCCTCTACCGACGGCTCCAGCAAGTGGCGGAGATGACTGGAACGTGGCGGGAGGGGGGGGCCCCCTCCCGCCCCAGTAAAAGTGATCTCACGGCAAATACGCCACGGAGACCACGTTTATCTGAAAGCCAGCCGCTTGCCGTTTGTTGAAAATGCCGGGGTTATGGTAGCTATCTGCTGCCATAACAATGGTATTTAGCGCCAAAGTACTGATGTACAATGACGGCAAATTGTGCTAAGTGGTTAAAGGGACTGTGTTAAAAAAATAAATAAAAGAAAATAAATAAGAAAAAAAAAAAAAGTTTGAAAAGCGCCCCCGTCCCCGCGTGCTCACACAGCAAAGAAAACGCATACACAAGTCGCGACCGCAAATGTAAACAGTGTTTAAATCACACATGTGAGGTATTGCTGCTATCGTCAGAGTGTGAGCAATAATTGTAGCACAAGACCTCCTCTGTAACTGTATCCTGGTAACTGTTAACATTTTTTAAAGTGTCGCCTACGGAGATTTTTAAGTACCGTCGTTTGGCATGCAATTTTCAGTCGTAACATATTTGGTATCTATTTACTTGGCGTAACATCCTCTTTCACAATATTAGGGCTGCAACTAACGATTATTTTCATAATCGATTAGTTGGCCAATTATGGTTTAGATGAATCGTATAATAACCTTTAAAAAGTGTGGTGTATAATTTGATATGTAAAGTTTAACCACTTCAGCCCCAGAAGAATTTACCCCCTTCCTGACCAGGCCATTTTTTGAGATACGCCACTGCGTCACTTTGACAATTGCGCGGTTGTGTGACATTGCACCCAAACAAAATTGATGTCCTTTTTCCCCACAAATAGAGCTTTCTTTTAGTGGTATTTGATCACCTCTGCGGTTTCTATTTTTTGCGCTATAAACAAAAAAGTCCAACAATTTTGAAAAAAAACACAATATTTTGTATTGTTATAATAAATATCCCCAAATTTTTTCCTCGGTTTAGGCCGATATGTATTCTTCTACATATTTTTGGTAAAAAAAAAAATAAAAAAAAAAAAAAATAAATAAATCGCAATAAGCGTATATGGATTGGTTTGCACAAAAGTTATAGCGTCTACAAAATAGGGGATAGTTTTTTGGCATTTTTATTATTTATTTTTTTTACTAGTACTTTTTTTTTTACTGCCAGTGATCAGCGATTTTATCGTGACTGCGACATTGCAGGAGACAGATCGGATACTTTTGACACTTTTTTTGGGACCAGTGACATTTATACAGCGATCAGAGCTAAAACTTGCCACTGATTATTGTATAAATGTCATTGGCAGGGAAGGGCTTAGCACTAGGGGGCGATCAAGGGGTTAAATGTGTTTCCTAGGTTTGTTCTAACTGTAGGGGAGGAGACCGATCAGTGTTCCTACTTAGTATGAGCACACGATCTGTCTCTACTCCCCTGAGAGAACCGGGATTTGTGTGTTTACACACACAGATCCCAGTTCTCGCTCTGTCATGAGCGACCGCGGGTGCCAGCAGTCATTGAGCCCACGCATTGGCTCCAGGCGCTCCTGCTTAAGCGTCTTAAAGAGGCGACGTACGGCTATGACAGCTTGCGCAGGGGAGCCATTCTGCCGCAGTATAAGGGCCCTTTCACACTGGGGTGGGGGCGGCGTCAGCGGTAAAGCGTCGCTATTGTAAGCGGCACTTTACTGTCGGTATGCGGCCGTTAGCGGGGGCGGTTTTACCCCCCCGCTAGCGGCCGAGAAAGGGTTAAAAACCACCGCAAAGCGCCTCTGCTGAGGCGCTTTGCCGGTGGTATAGCCGCACTGTCCCATTGATTTCAATGGGCAGGAGCGGTGAAGGAGCGGTATACACTCCGTTCCTTCACCGCTCCGAAAGATGCTGCTAGCAGGACTTTTTTTCCTGTCCTGCTAGCGCACCGCTCGACTGTGAAAGCCCTCGGGGCTTTCACACTGGAGACAAAGCAGCGGCACTTTCGGGTCGGTTTGCAGGCGCTATTATTAGCGCAATAGCGCCTGCAAACCGCCTCAGTGTGAAAGGGCCCTAACTGCGGCGGCTGGTCGGGAAGCGGTTAAAAAAATAAAAAGGCAATTCTTAAATATCTATATGCAGTGTTAAATATAAATAACCACTTATATGGTTAGGGAGGAAAATCTCTAATCCACTCTGAGAACAACAGACAGAAGAGATATACTCTATATACTATTAGAGGGTGAATCCGGTAAATATCATCCGACTCAGAGATCACATTTTTTATTTAAAGAAAAAAAAAATAAAATTAAAGCCTGTTTTGCCGATTTTCAGACAGAATTGTAATATATTATATGCTGGCCATACAAAAAAACAATGTCTTCCTTCAAAAAAAGAGCAGATTATTACTTTTTAATTCAAAAAAGTGTATTTTTTTCCAAAAAAATTGCGTTTGAAAGACCGCTGCGCAAATGTAAAATATTGCAACGACCGCCATTTTATTCTCCAGAGTCTTTGCTAAATATATATATTATTTGGGGGTGCTAAGTAATTTTCTAGCAAAAAAAACAAAAAACAAAACAGATATTAACTTGTAAACAACAAGTGTCAAAAATTGGCTCGGTTCTTAAGTGGTTAAACACAGCATTGTGATCTGAACACACAGAGAACTATTTTTTTTCTGCCATTGCATTTTCCCATGAAGAAAATAAAGCAGGGCACTGCACATGGTGTGAATGGGATCTCCCATGGCTGGTGTCACAGCTGATCACATGTGCAGCACCATAGCAACTGCAGTTCCCAAACACAGAATAAGGTGGCAGATTGGCTGGAAAGGATAAGAGAGGCTTTAGAGAGCCCCGGATGTGTGAACAGGGACATAATCCTGCGCCTGTCAGATTACTATATTCAATTTCAGGACACAACTCAGAAACAACATACACTCCGAGCCCAGCAATGAACACAGACTTCACCTACTCCAGCTATAGTAACCTCCCCCCCCCCCCCCCCTAACACACACACACATACATACATACATACATACATACATACATACAAGCTGCATGCTCACCCCTCTCGGCTGCTGTCGGATGAGGAGGACATAATCAGCTCAGGTAACCGTCTCCGCTATAGTAGCGGCTAGTTGCTACCCAGTAGAAACAACCTGGTGATGTCAGCAGATCATGTGACTCGTTTTGGTCACATGGTACAGAGCACGACAGGAAGTAGTGCTCAGTGCTGCTCTGCAAAAGGGAAAAGTGTATGTACATGGCTGTTTTCTGCTGGAACTTCTGCCAGGGAGCAGGACTGTCTCTCACTGTGTACTCCCACATAGAGAAAGAGAGAGGCACAACAGAAAAAGTCTTTCTGTTTATTTGCACACCATTGAACTTACAGTGGCCACATGCTTGGTCATATTTTCATATTAATATTTGCATTTATTATCATTGTTGTACACTAGCACTGTGTATTAGCTTTTTAGCATTTGGGTTTGTTTGCACTATGGTATATTTACCCTTTTTTCACACAGAAAAAGACACACATCATATAATTTTATCTGCATTAAATTTGGCTCAGAACTTGTGTAATTCATATGTATTTGTGTTTAAAGGGATGAGGTGTGTGTGGCTCTTTGTGTGTGTGGGTGTCTGGCTCTTTCTTTGTGAGGGGCAGAAAAAATAATTTTGTTCTTTTCTTTGCAGAACTGCTGTGAAGATTGCTTTAAGGATGGCGCCCAGGAACAGGAAGATTCCAAAGAGATACCTGGATGGGGTAAATACGTCAAATAACGATGGTCAGAAGTAGGGAGCGAAGAAGACGACGGCTGAGTTATCAGTAAACACTACCGTGTAGGGAGTATCTGCACCTCCATCCGCTGCGCTCCCCCCCCCCCCTTTTTTTTTCCTTCCTCCCTATCCTCCTCTTGGTCAGTTCTGCTCAGTCCCATCTTCCTCCGCCTATCCATGTTTCATAATGTTAAATTTATTCATGTTCACTTTTAATACAATTTGAAATAAAACCTGTTTTTCTAACTATATGCTTTTACTGTTCTCCTGTAAAAATAATTTTTTCTTCGTTTTTTATAAAATTTGTAAATACGTTTTCTCCTTCATTGATGAGGGGGCACTTATAGGCAGCACTGATTGGCATCCCTGGTGGGCTCTAGTGGGCATCCGTCATGGGTCTGCACTGATAATCAGTATGCTGATTATCAGCACAGACCCCCCCTCCCTGTCAGGAAAGCCACTGATCCGCTCTCCTCTACTCATGCCCTGTCAGCGCAAGTAGAGGAAAAGCCGTTAAAAAGCACTTTCTGGTTACCATATAATCAGCTGTGATTGTACACAGCTGATCACATGATAAAGAACCTGCGCCATAGGCTCTTTACCGTGATAGATGCAGTGTGTCAGAGCGACACACCACACTACCGATTTGCCCTCGTGGCTTATCCTGCTGGACGTCATATGATGCCCAGTCAGGATAACATAACCACTTTGAGACCATCATTCTCATAGTTGCCAACAGTCCCGAATTTCCTGGGACAATCCTGATTTTGGGACCCTCGTCCCGATCGGAGGCTGTCCCAAATCGGGATTTGCCCAGGGAAATTTGGGAATGTTTGCATTTTACATTTTTATGGTAACAGGCTTCAGTAAAATGGCGGCCGGTTCCTACGCCGCCGCTAGAACACTCCCCCTTGTGTTCAGTAGAGAGAGGAAGGTGGCTCGATCCGTGCAGCCAATGAATCGCTTCTCCTCTCGCACGGATCGGCCCCTCCCCTCTACACTGAACACACACGGCACCGGCTGCCGCTGTAATGGACACGACAGTCACATATGCTGGGGCCTGGGGGGCGTTATGGGAGGGGAGGTCTGCACTGCCTGGGGGGTGTTATGGGAGGGGGGTCTGCACTGCCTGGGGGGTGTTATGGGAGGGGGGTCTGCACTGCCTGGGGGGTGTTATGGGGGGGTCTGCACTGATGGGGGTCTGCACTACTGGGGGGGTTTGCACTGAAGTGGTCTGCACTGATGGGGGGTCTGCACTAAGGTGGTCTGCACTGATGGGGGGTCTGCACTGAGGGGGTCTGCATTGATGGAGGGGGGTCTGCACTGAGGGGGGTCTGCATTGATGGAGAGGGGTCTGCATTGATGGAGGGGGTCTGCACTGATGAGGGGTCTGCATTAATGGAGGGGGGTCTGCACTGAGGGGGTCTGCATTGTTGGAGGGGGTCTGCATTGATGGAGGGGGGTCTGCACTGATGGGGGGTCTGCATTGATGGAGGGGGGTCTGCTGAGGGCTTCTGCATTGATGGAGGGGGGTCTGCACTGATGGGGGGTCTGCATTGATGGAGGGGGGTCTGCACTGAGGGGGTCTGCATTGGAGGGGGGTCTGCACTGAGGGGGTCTGCATTGATGGAGGGGGGTCTGCACTGAGGGGGTCTATACTGACTCTGCTGGGGGCACCTGATGCGAGGACAGACTCTGCTGGGGGCACCTGATGCAAGGACGGACTCTGCTGGGGACCCCTGATGCAAGGATGGACTCTGCTTGTGGCACCTGATGCAAGGATGGACTCTGCTGGTGGCAGGCGACGTGGCAGGTGACACGCTCAGGGTTCCCACTGATTCGGCTTTATGGTGAGTTGAATGATTTAATAATAGAAATAATGCACTTCAATCATCCTGAAACCATAACAATTATGGTGCCGGGATGATTGAAGCGTTAACACCAGGTGTTTGGAGTATCTTTATCTGCTGATTGTTAAACTTTCTAGAATACACATATTTCTATTGTTGTGTAGGATCTGGGGCTGCTGTCTCGTCATTCCTCTCTCCCCTTTTCCCTCTCCATCCCTCATTCATCTCAGACTCTAACCATACCCCCTTTGAGCCACGTCCATTTAAGCCACACCCACAATTTCACGTAAACCACGCCCATTTTTTGCCTTGGCGCGCTCCGCAGTTTTATTTTTATTGCCAAGCCACGCCTACAAACGAATGCCCCGCCCCCTAATTATTGTACGGCTCCGCCTACAGCCAAAAAAGTGTCCCAGTGTGTTTTTTTTTTTGCAATGTTGGCAACTATGCATTCTGCTATGTGGGAAGTGGTTAAAGGCCGCATTAGTACCCAGGAGCTAAAAAACAATCATATGTGTATTATGAAACTGCATGAGAGGAAAAAAAAGATCAACGATGTTTCTGTGATTTTTTTTTTTTTTCTTACCTTTCAGTGACAAGCCAATGTGTGTTGTATACAATCACAGTGGCATATGTTCACAGTGGCATATGTTCCCCCTTCCGCTTTACAAAGCATAAGATGAAATAACCCAGTATCCTATATTTTTCACAATGGTTCGGCTAACACGTCCTTATCAAGGTGTATTACCACTTCAGCCCTGGAACAATTTTCCCCCTTCCTGACCAGAGCACTTTTTGCAATTCGGCACTGCGTCGATTTAACTGACAATTGCGCGGTCGTGCGACGTGGCTCCCAAACAAAATTGACGTCCTATTTTTCCCACAAATAGAGCTTTCTATTTGACCACCCCTGTGGTTTTTCTTTTTTGCGCTATAAACAAAAAAAGAGCGACAATTTTGAAAAAAACGCATTATTTTTTACATTTTGCTATATAAATATCCCCCAAAAATATATAAAAAAAAAAATTTTTTCCTCAGTTTAGGCCGATATGTATTCTACATATTTTTGGTAAAAAGAAATCGCAATAAGCGTTTATTGATTGGTTTGCGCAAAAGTTATAGCGTTTACAAAATAGGGGATAGTTTTATGGCATTTTTGTTAATATTTATTTTTTACTAGTAATGGCGGCGATCAGCGATTTTAAAAAAAATTTATTTATTTTCTTTTATTGTGACTACAACATTATGGCGGATACATCGGACATTTTTGACACATTTTTGGGACCATTGTCATTTATACAGCAATCAGTGCTATACAAATGCACTGATTTCTGTGTAAATGACACTGGCAGTGAAGGGGTTAACCACTAGGTGGCAGTGTAGGGGTTAAGTGTGTCCTGGGGAGTGTTTCTAACTGTGGAGGGGAGGGGCTGTGTGTGGCACGTCACTGATCTCTGCTCCCGATCACAAGGAGCAGAGATCAGTGACACTGTCACTAGGCAGAACGGGGAGTTGCTTGTTTACATTAGCATTTCCCCGTTCTTCCTCTCCGTGAGATGATCGTGGGTATCCCCGTGGACATCGAGTCCGTGGGACCCGCCTCACGGAGCTTGCCGCGGGCGCGCGCCCACAGGCTGCCTCTTAAAGGGCAACCTACAGGTACGTGATTCTGCCTGTACGTGCCCTTCTGCCTCAGTATATCTGCGTGAGGCGGTCAGCAAGCGGTTAAAATGACCATAAAAACACAAGTCACTACAGCCAACTGAAAATAAACCACCACAGTCCTTGCAAAATGGCATACCCCAGCCTATAAACAGTGAACCATTGCAAAAGGAGTTAATATTTAAAAAAAATAAGAAACTAAATGTTTTTTTTTTCCTTTTATCTGTAAAGCATATGGTTGACTTGGGAAAAGTTAATACTTGGGTAGTAGGTTGTGCCATTGGCCACCACAACTGGGGTAAACCAAGTTTTACACACATTCTACCGACAGTTGGGAGTTTGTACAGCTCTGAGGATTGGTTGTGAGTGAATAGTCAGAATACTGACCGCAGAGTTCAAGGTCAAAGGGCACTTTAAAAATCCCCTCAAAGTTCAAGCTCACAGAAATTGTGCCTAATAGTGGCACAGTCTTAGTGTGCGCCAATTTTATGACATTAGGTCATGACAAAAGTAGGGAGTTTGCACTGCTTGTGCTGGTTCCAAACTTCCATGTTGCTCTGGTGCTATTTGCAACAGTGCTTCCTGTTTATTAAAGTCTGAAATTGCTCAGCCATTGCACCTTTTTTCACTACCCCAACAATCGCAACTGCGGCTCCCTTTAAAAATCACCCTCTGTGAGTCCAGGACAGATAGAATATTGGAGTTGGAAACAAATCAGACCAGTGCCCATGAACTAAACAATTATTATAGGTATAAAATTATACTGCTGAAGAGAAAAACCAAATCTTAATATTAGCAATGTGTCTGTGAATTTTATTTAACCCCTTCTGGACCGCTCCACGCAGATATATTGCAGCAGGACATTCCTCCTGTGCAAAATCACGTACCTGTACATCCATTTTCTCCACTGCCCTTCACTTTTCACATTGTCATGTACCCTGCTTTCTACACTGCTACAGCTTTAAAAAGGTGGGAGCAACTCAGTCTCGCTACCTGGCCCAGGAGTATCCAGTCATCATGAGCCACAAGGGCTGCAGCGTGTAACACTGAGATCTGGGCATAAGTGCTGTCTTAATAAAGCATTCCCTTTATTTGTTGAGAATTTTGCAATCAATAAAGGTTAATTAGCAGTATAAGAACTAGGAATTCCTATCCCTGTATAAAGGACCATTGTTAGCTGGAGGTATAAAGGTCCTTTGGCTGGATGGGAACTAGATTTCTCACTGTGAGCTGGCTAGTTCCTATCCTTTACTACAGCGGTAGGCAGCCTGGGGCCCTCCAGCTCTTGCGGAACTAAATTTCCCATGGGGCATTGCATGGCTGGCAGTTACAATTATTTCCAGAGGCATGATGGGACTTTTAGTTCTGCAACAGCTAGGGGGCCCCAGGTTGCCTACCGCTGTGCTTAAGGATAGGAACTAGCCAGCTCACTGTGAGAAATCTAGTTCCCATCCAGCCAAAGGGCCTTTATACCTCCAGATACCAATGGTCCATTCCTTTACAGGGATAGTAATCCCTCTTCTAAGGGACCTTCTTAGCTCCAGCTCACACAGGTCCTTTACAGGGATAGGAACTAGAAGGTTTTCAGTGGGAAATCTAGTTCCCACCCATCCAAAAGGACCTTTGCACCTCCAGCTAACAATGGTCCTTTACAGCAGTGATTCTCAACCCTGTCCTCAAGTACCACCAACAAGCCATGTTTTGGGAATTTCTCTTAGATAAAATAGCTGTCCAAAATACCAAGCTATTGACTCGGATTTAAAGCACCTGTGCAAGATAAAGGAAAACCTGCAAACATGGCCTGTTGGGGGTACTTGGGGATAAGGTTGAGAACCACTGCTTTACAGGGATAGAAACTAGCAGTATAAGAACTAGGAATTCCTATCTCTGTAAAAGACCATTGTTAGCTGGAGGTATAAAGGTCCTTTGGCTGGATGGGAACTAGATTTCTCACTGTGAGCTGGCTAGTTTCTATCCTTTAGCTGTAACAGGACCTCGCCACTATGGAGCAAATGGTCCTTTAGCAGGATAGGAACTAGCTCCCCCACTGTAAACTGTCTAGTTCCTATCTCTGTAAAGCAGTGGTTCTCAAGTACCCCCAACAGGCCATGTTTGCAGGTTTTCCTTTATCTTGCACAGGTGCTTTAAATCCAAGTCAATAGCTTGGTAGCTGTCCAAAATATTTTATCTAAGAGAAATTCCCAAAACATGGCCTGTTGGGGGTACTTGAGGACAGGGTTGAGAACCACTGCTGTAAAGGACCATTGTTAGCTGGAGGTATAAAGGTCCTTTTGGCTGGATGGGAACTAGATTTCCCACTGTGAACCTTCTAGTTCCTATCCCTGTAAAGGACCATTGTTAGCTGGAGGTATAAAGGTCCTTTGGCTGGATGGAAACTAGATTTCTCATAGTGAGCTGGCTAGTTCCTATCATTTAACAGGACCTGACCACTATGGAGCAAAAGGTCCTTTAGCAGGATAGGAATTAGCTCTCTCGCTGTGAGCTGGCTAGTTCCAATGCCTATACAGGATCTGACCACTAGGGGGCTAAAAGGTCCTTTAGCAGGATAGGAAATATTTCACTCACACTGAGCAAGTTATTTTCTATCCTGAGACAGGACAGGGCCCTTCTACTGGATAGAAACTAGTTGCGACCGCCAAGCTATAAGGAGCTAAGAAGTAGAAGACGGTTGCTCATGACGCTGAGTGGGGACCGTTATATTCTCCCAGGATGCCAGACTACATACACTCCCTGACTACTAGCAACATTTGCATGCTGTACGTTTCATACATTCACCTGTTACGTCAATAAAACCATCCCGGTGTACTAATAACTAACTGGTAACGGTTAAGCCATCATCAAGCTCACATATACATGCCCACTGCAGAACGGTGATTGGACAGTTCTAACAGATAAACGTTAACGTTGCGTCTGGAAACTGCTTTTCTTGTTTCTTTTTTTTTTCTCCAATAACTTTATTAGTAAAACTAGTAATACCTGCATTTATTCTGTGTTTTTTAGCGAAACGAGAAAGGAGGCAGACCAGTTCCACTATGTTTCATGTGTTGCCAGAACTGTATAATAGTGTGACAATTTAACCAGCTTCAATCTCCGCGGCTTTGTAAAGAAACTGAAAACTGATCAAAACTATTGATGATAGGGCGCCAGGGATCGATTTTGTGATTGTAAGCTGGTTCAAAATGGTTGGATTTTTTTTAATACAATTGCTTAGTGTATGACCAGCATGACAGTTATGGGATCGTATGCAAAACTTATTATTACTAATATAAATAATCACACATGACCAAAAAATCTGTGGATTGAATAGGCTGTGGCCCTTTACTATAGGTATTAAATAATTTATTATATTACCACAGATAAATTTGAAATAAAATAATACTCAAAACATAGCTATATAATGTTATTCATAAACAAATAGCTCAGCTATTTAAGCTCAAGCTAACCATTTCACAGAAGCTTTAACAATCCATATGGCAGGCTCTTTTTAATGACCCTAAGGGCAACAGCCAATTCAACACAGGTTTGTAAATCTAAATTAAAATATATCGAGGGGTATATCTGTCAAGTGCACATTGTCAGGTCTGTAAAAACCTGACAATCCGCCTTCCAGGTCCATATGTCAAAGAAAAGACAATCGATGGACTAATGCCATACACTTAGCGATTGTCCTATTAACACGTTTTCTAATATATTGAAAAAAATTTAAATTCAGGGCACAATAGCCAGGTAAGACGAGGGATTAGCTCTGAAAAAAACTATAGTAATATTAGGTAAAATTGCATGAAGACATAAAATATCTAATTTTATTTGAGAAATCAGTTGCAATGTATTACGCTGACCGATGTAATTTCTTGCTAGATGAACTAGAATTACTTGTGGAATAGGCCAAAGATCAGATAGAACCAACAAAGTCTGACGTAATTCACTCCATCTCATACCTCTTCTACTGTACCAATGAACTTTAAACAGGTTATTTGGCAAGCTCAGATTGGGACCATGTATTCTATACTCCGCTCTTCCTTGAGCCTAAAAGACACATGAGTGGCCAATAATCCAGATATTGCATAATGTGCCTGTAAATTAAATAAGAGAATTAGGTCTTATATACAAGCCATAATATTTTGATTTCCACCCACCTATTTGTTTAATCAATGCCTCATTTAGAAATGGTAAGTACTGCACTTGGGTAAGGCTAGGCTGCTGCCTCTCCTAGGGGCTCCACAGGTGAAGCACCAGAAAATATGTATATATGTGCAGGGGTGGGTGGTGCTGCCTATCACCTGGAGAGTGACCTCCAGTGATGACTTACAGTTAAAAGTGCAAGTCCTAGTTGGACCACTATGTGGTGTAGGCTGGGACTAAATTATATGCGATATTATGTGACACTACCTATCCCCTTTGGTAACGAGGGAGAGAAAAGGGGAATTGTTTCTGCAGATTAATCTCAAAACCCCGTGTTAAGAAGCTCATATATAAAGTAACTTGAACCTTCACACTTATATACAAAAGTGCATATTACATTAAAAAATTCATACAAAGTTATTAAGTAGTGAAAAAAAAAATGAAAATAAACTTAAATGTCTCGAGAGTTCATCAATGAAATAGTTAAATAAACTCTTTTGTGCAAAACAATCATAAATTGAAAGTATATAAATTCAATCTGTTGTGCTAATTGCATGTGAGACAATCCAAAGTGACTTGTGCAAACAGCATAAGGTGACGTTCGTGCTCCCCCTCAGTTCCCCACTCACCAGATTCTCATACCCCTGCAGGGGTGAACCGCATAAGGTGGAGGTTTTACTGGAGCTGTCTTCCTCCTTACTGAATGCGACCATAGGGTGTCCTAAACTTATGTTCCTGCTGGGGATGAGCGATGATGAATGTGGCTGACAGTTTCTGGATGGTCGCCTTCTCCGTGGCACTTCAGGCCCATGGGTTTCCTCATATGAATGGAAGAGACGGGCACTCATACTGAGGTTTCATAGAAAAAAAAAAATTCCAAAATTTATTGTATAAGATAAAGATAATCAATGCAGCAAAGCCAGTTGCCGGAAAAATATTTCCAATGACACAGTACAAAAGTTCCTGTGTGAGTTGTACCGGTCCGGACGCCGCAAACCGGAAGTGATGTGGGTGTGTACTAGGCTCCGACTTACGCATTTCGTCATAGGACATCGTCTGAAGCGGTGCCATCTTGGTACACCTCACGTCTTAAGTACTAGATGGTTGTGCAGGGCCCCCCTGTAATTAAGTCGCGGGGCTGATGTAATGATAAACGGCATATGCCTCATTTAGACCTAATTTATCTGCGTCCGTGGCTGTCCCGATCCTAAATGAGTATGAAGAAATATGCAAGTGATCTAGACGTAATGCTAAGGCATCTACGCAAAACCACATTGAATTGAATTGATAAACAGTCAATGGTTTACCATTAAGATGCATAAGGAATTGATTGTTAAAGGAGGGTCTAACACCCAAATATTGTTGAACTAGCAAGAAAACAGAAATTTGGGAACTATAATGCCTTCTCAAGGTAATCCAACGGCCATGTCCCATAGTATCAGTCTTTGTGTAATAAAACTTGCAGAAAATCTGTTTCTACAACCACATCGGTAAATAATAAGCCAAAGTCATCACCTAGCCTATGAGGCAAGTGTTCCAAAATCCTGAAAGCTCAGAAAAAACAAAGACTAAAGGCCAGACTGGGTGGGGGCATGTCCAAGATGGCGCTGGGTGCAGACGCGTTGTAGAGGAACTACTGTTTTCGGTACTTTATCCTGTGTATAGCCTGGTGTAGGACCCTACTTTTTCGGTGCTCCATACGCATGACCTCCTCTTGTGTGCCCAGGTTATGACAAGGGGCAGAAATGCTGGCTCGAAACGTCGTAATACAGATGCCGCAAGGACTCCGACTGAGCCCGGGCCTTCCTGCCCTCCTGCCACAGACATGGCGTCTCAGACAGACCCTTCTGTGAGTGCTGAGGCTCTGGTTGCCGAAGCTCTATTTGATACCCTCATGCAGGTAACTCTCACTACGAAAATCAACATGGTGCAGGCGGATGTCGGGCTTATTCGCCGAGATATGGATTACTTCCGATAGCGGGTCACAGAGGTAGAGAGGAGGGTGTCTGAAGTGGAAGATAGCCAGTGAGATGATCATGCGGATATCCAAACCTTGAAGTTAAAGGTGAAGCACTTGGAAGCCAGGGCAGAGGATTCAGAAAACCGCAACAGAGGCAATAATCTTAGGATTATCAGGCTGCCTGAGGGTGCTAAGGGGTGGGATCCTGTGGCCTTTGCAGAGCGCCTCTTCCCTCTCTACTACCTAGAGCCCACTTTTCAATTGGAGGGGCCCACCACATGTTGGCAGCTAGAGGCCCTCTCAGGGGGCCAACCGTTCACATTCATTTTCTAGTTGCTGCATTATTGCGACCAGGATACGGTACTCCGTGAGGCTCACAACCAAGACAAGTTGAAATATGAAAACGTGCTCTTCCCTGCCCGACTACGGGTACAAGATGGCGACCGAGTTATGTTCTTTACTTCACCGAGGGAAGCTGCCTCCTGGGTTGAAGCGCCCCGCAAGCAAGCTGATTGTGCTCCTGTCAACAGTCTCCCCAGGGTTCATACATTAACAATCAAAAAATTGTTGAAGGTATCCCCAGTTGAGCCAAAGACATTGCAGGACTATGGGAACGTTAATTCAAGCCCTTCTTTCTTTTTCCCCAGTTACTTCCCATGTTTTTATACTGGCTCTTATGGATACTGTACAGCTGAAATCTTTATGATTGTGAGACTGCTTTTAGCCTACCCCATCACCCTATCTGGTCTCTTATTGGATTAAACTCAACCTTTGTTGCCTGCTGGGGTTACTGTATGACTGGTCCCCAAGTGATGTGCCCCCCCGGTTCGCCTGGTGATCTACACTATTGCATCCTAACCAGGATGTCCCCCCTTGCTTCTGACTGACTTGGCTGCAAGGTGCGATTCGCCTCTTGCACACTAACCTCCCTATGCAGCCAGAGTGCCTGCAGAATTTTGGGGGTAAAAACCCTCCCCGGTTTCAGGGGGGCCGTAAAAACCCTCCCTGGTTTCAGGGGGACGGGTGGGGTGGGGTGGGGGGGAGCGGAATGTTGTTTTGTTTAGGTACAGTATGTTTTACCAGTTTTGATTTGACCAGTGTACTGCATAGAACTGTCCCATTTTTTATATTGCTTTCACCAGTGAACTGATGCCTTATTGCCTTACTTGTCTGCCCCGGGTCTGGGGGGTGGTCCAGTAGCATCTAGTTGGATTGTTTCTCCTGATCAATTGAAGACATATAGCTATGTCTTCCCTTAACATTCTCTCCTGGAACACACAGGGTTGGAACTCACCAATAAAAAGGTCCCTGGTGTTCCAATTCATAAAGTCTCATAACCCCCATATTTACATACTTCAGGAGACAAATCTAATAGGCAGCAGAACTCTAATGCCGCGTACACACAATCGCACAATCCGACAGCAAAATACATGTTTTTTTTCCGACGGATGTTGGCTCAAACTTGTCTTGCATACACACAGTCACACAAATCTTGTTGGAAATTCCGAACGTCAAGAACGCGGTGATGTACAACACGTACGACGAGCTGAGAAAAATGAAGTTCAATAGCCAGTGCGGCTCTTCTACTTGATTCCGAGCATGCGTGGAATTTTGTGCGTTGGAATTGTGTACACACGATCGGAATTTCCGACAATGGATTTTGTTGTCTGAAATTCTGACAGAAAAATGTCCAATGGAGCCTACACATGGTCGGAATTTCCGACAACAAGCTGCCATCGAACATTTGTTGACGGAAAATCTGATCGTGTGTACGCGGCATTAGTCTTAAAAAAACGTGGGTTGGATACCACTACCACTCCACCTACTCAAATTTTGCTAGGGGTGTGAGTGTTCTAGTGCTCAAGTCACTTCCCTTCAAACTGCTGGATTTGGCTTCAGACCTGGATGGCAGATATGTTGTTATACATGCGCAGATCCACTCCTTGACATGGGTTATCGTTGGCCTTTATATGCCCCCACCTGTTTCGATTAGATTACTGAACCAGATCACTGCAAAGGTGGCAGAATTAGCGTCTGATAACATTGTCCACCTGGGAGATTTTAATTCGGTCCCTGAATCGGGTATGAATATACTAATGTCAGATGGAGCTTCAAATGCTAATCTAGCGGCCTGGGCAGAGACATACGGTCTGACGGATGTGTGGAGGTGGAGACACCCTCATTCTCGTGCTTTCACTTGCTACTCTGCATCCCATAAGACCTTTTCTCGCATCTTTTTAATTTATGCGGGGGGGGGGGGTCTGTCCTGCCTAGAGTCAGCAGGGATGTTAGGATTTTGCCAAGGAGTATATCAGATTATGCCCCGATGCTACTGAGTCTGGACACATCCGCTGGCTCCTCAGACAAACTCTGGAGGCTTTCTAGATCTCGGATGAGGTGCTGGGGTCTCGGTTTTCAGGGGAGTCAGCAACCTATTGGGAGTGTTAACCCGGGATTAGCCCCAGTGATGGCAGTGCGGAATGCATTTAAGGCATTCACCCATGGGCAATACCAGACCATTATTACCAGGGTCCGAAGGGATTGGAAGGCGGAATTGACTGAGGCAAAGACAAGGGCAGCTAGGCAGGAAGCCCTTTATATCCCAAGACCCTCAGCAAAATGCCAAATTACAATCTTTGGACTAAAGAACTGCTCTTTTTGAGAACAGCATTGACGAGAAAGCAATTACTCTACCAGTCTCAGCGAATATATGAGCAGGGGGAGAGGACAGGGAGACTGTTGGCCTGGCTCTCTAGGGATACTGCTGGAGTGGTGGCCTCCCTCAGTTCTGGCCAAATTTGGGTTCGGACCCCAGTTTCTGTCATTGCAGCTACTTTATGCTAACCCCTGGTCGCAAGTTCGTACTAATGACATCCTCTTTGTATATTTTCCCCTAGGACTTTGGACACTCCAAGGCTGCACACTTTCCCTGGGACTATTCACCTTGGCCCTGGAACCATTGGCTATTCTCCTAAGGGCGGACCCAGAAGTTAAAGGCATAGAGGTGGGACCATTGGAAGAAAAGCTGTCACTGTATGCCGATGACTCCCTGCTATATTTCGCAGGCTCCTACTCGTCTCTTTGTGCTGCATTGGCCCTTTTTGATCAGTTCAATACTAATGCTAATCCCATTACACCCATCGGTTCCCCGCATAGATACACAAACACCTTTAAAGTGGGTCGAGGAGTTTACCTACCTGGATGTGAGAGGATCCACTAAGGCCTAGCTAGAACAAAATGTATATCCCTTTGTCAAAACTCGCCCGAAAGTGTGCCATCTGGCGCAACTTTCCCCTGATGCCCGTTGGCCGCGTGAACTTATTGAAAATGATCTATCTACCGAAATTTTTATACTACTTTCGAAATACCCCAGCACACATCCCTAAATCCTTTTTTTTTTGCACATTAAGAGTGTGGTGGTGACTTTTGTCTGGGCGAGCCCCATAGGGTATCCATAAAAATACTCTACCTTCCCCTTTCGGTTGGAGGACTGGCACTCCCGAACTTTCAACTGTAATATTGGGCGGCAGTGCTAGTCACTGTATGGTGGTGGTTATCCCAGCCCTGGCAGAACCCTGCAGTAGCACTTGAGGTGGCCCTGCTGGGTTCTTACGCAGCCCTTAGTAACTTGGGTTTTAGGGGAGTTATGGCCCACCCTTCTGTAACGAACCAAATGAAAACCACGCTATGAGCTTGGCAGCATGCAAGAGCAATTTATCAGAAGTCACGGCATTTCTTGGCACATACTCCTTTAGAGTTTCTCTAAATCCATTTGGTGTCCTTGGATGTCTTTGACCACCTATGATTCCTGTATCTGAGTCCATTTATTTAGCTCCGGAGGGCTCATTTTACACAAGCTTCCCCTGATCCTCTGTAGTGGGGGGTCATGGGGCTCTGAGCCCTGAGCATTTGAGATCCCTCTGGAGTGGTGGTGACAGCAGCTGGTGACGTTGATGTGTTTTCCCTATGTTTGGATGCTCATTTAATATCTAGCTCTGGTGAGTTTAACCCCCTGAGGGGAGAGTGTTCGCACTTGGTGAAATCTGGACTGACCGGTGGAAGGTGCACGCTGTGACTTATTTTCATGATCACCTATTGAACACTTTATGAACTATACTCTGAACTTTTCATCACATTTTTTAAGGGAAAGGACTTTTTTCAAAAAAAGATTTTTTTTTTCTTTTTTTCCTTCATGTGTTGTTGGCCACATGTATACTTTAGTTTGCTCAACAATAGCGCTGTTTAGTGTGATATTTTAGTCTGGTTTTAAGATTATTTTATACCACTGTTTTTTACACATACTCCTTTACGGGGTAACCCCTTACCTATACACCATTCCAGACCCTTCTGTCTGGGCTAAAAGAGGGATTACTACACTTAAACACATAATGGTAGATGGTAAGAGACTATTCCAAAGCCTATTGTTCTTGAGTCTGACTCTGTAGAGCAGCTCCTTATTTCTGGTGTGATGGGAAAACCGCTATCCTCCCTATACTTATACCTGTCCGTGGCATATGATACCAAGCCAACCCGTTCTTTAGATAAGGTAAAATATCCGCCAATCTGTACCTGACAATCAGGGCCAACAATCAGCTGAGCACTGGGATCCGTGTTTATACAGTTACAGATCGGCGGGTTTTTTACATTACACAGGCACAGGGGCACATGTTATTACGATAAAGAGGGGATAAGACAATTTAGTAAAAGTGGGTTAACACCACTTTAAGTTACATACAGATGCATCAAGGTCTTATGGTTATGGTGCTTATTGAAATGGTCACTGGTTATTTTTTGAGAGCAGCAGGAGTGGGGGGGGGGGGGGGGGGGGAGGGGGCTGGGCAGGCGCAGGTACGAGCAGGGAGGGGAGGGTGGAGGAGGACAGAGGAGACACAGACACAGGAGAGCTGCAGATAGCAAACTGACCACGGTGTCAGGGCTCAGCAGTCATGATTATTGTGGTCAGTTTGCAGAGTGCAGGGTATAGCCAGGCAGGATCAGCCAGGTTTTTTTAGGGTAAACAAGGGGCCAAATGACACAGCACAAGCACTGTGCTGTATAACATAGTAACACAAGTTAACAGGATCTGTTTTTTTTTTTTTTTTTGGGGGTTAATGATTTACGGGAGGAAGTTGAGCAAAAGGGTGCCTGCCACAAAGAACTACCATTAAAGTGTTGGGATGGGATGGGGATTTAACACCCGAAATACCACGATACAATCTCTTAGAAAAAAAACACGTCCCATTGGCATTACTCTGTCCAGCAATACCTGAATTTTAATAATCTTACCCTGTGGTAATCTAAATTCCAGAGATCGTATCAATTTGTATACCCCAAAATTCCAAACAAGTAGTAGTGAATACAGATTTTTCAAGAAGGGGGTGAAGAAAGGAAGCGCCACATGAGTGCAGTATTAGTATGTATGTTTAATGATACATCATAAGGTAACACTTACAAGAATAACATGAATAAAAGGCTCATCTGTGAGTAGGCAGTCCTTGTGGATCCCTCGAGCTCCAGTCCGGAAGGTGTACCAGCGGTGTAGGCCTGCAGGTGGAAGCTGTTTAGCCAGTGGTTCATCCTGTGGCCATCAGGGACAAGCTGGGGCCGGCGTAGAGCGCACGGAGGATGT
The DNA here is from genome assembly GCF_042186555.1 of Aquarana catesbeiana. Classification (NCBI taxonomy): domain Eukaryota; kingdom Metazoa; phylum Chordata; class Amphibia; order Anura; family Ranidae; genus Aquarana; species Aquarana catesbeiana. The sequence goes on along the minus strand of NC_133334.1, from coordinate 210,964,271 downwards.
GCGTGACGTCATGGGTCATCCAGCGGCTTGCGGGTACACTCCAGGGGGAGGGCTTACGCCGAGGGAGGGTTCTGGCAATGAGTGAGCACTGAATAGGCTACGCGCTCGGAGCGGCTGCTCCTTCAATAGGCCTGAGCTACAGATTTTTCGGGTGCTAATGGGATTCCAAAAGTACGACTTATGATACGGAACACCTTGAATAAATATAAACAGTCAGCTGAATTGGCTTTTCCAATAAGCAAGAAAAAGATTTGTGTTCCTGCTTAGCAGGAATACAAGATCAGCATACTCCCCTCTCACATAACGGTGGTCTGCCTTGTTTACAACTGTTCTGCATTTCTCATGAACGATCGGCGGGTACTGGCAGACATCACTTCCAGCGTAACCGCTGATTGTCAGCCATATTTATAATAAAACTAAAGTATGAACAGGGGAGATGACCAACAATGGCAGGGAGTGCATCACTGCAGCAAATATAGACACGTATACTTAATGTGGTTGTAAACCTCAGAATAAAACCCTGCAAGACAAAGGCATAATGACCTAGTATGCATCGCACTCTAGCTCAATATGAAAAACTTACTTCAGAATGAAGTCCTGCAGTGCTGCCCGCACACTGCAGACACGGCCGACATCTTTCCCGTTGTTACTTCTGGGTTTGCGGGCTCTAGCGTGCGGGAGCCGCCGGTCACGACAAGGGCCCTGAAGAAATGGCACAAGTGGGCCGTTTCTTCAGTGCTCATGCGACGATGACGTTGGCAGCAGCATATATTGTAAATATCTCCTAAACGGTACAAGACTGTATTCAAGGAACAGTTACATACTGTATAGTTACATAGTTAGTCTGGCTGAAAAAAAAAAACACAAGTCCATCTAGTTCAACCAATAAAAGGAAAAACAAAATTACGTTATTAATACTACTTTACTTCCTCTTTAAATGGGCCCCAAGAAGGCCATAAAGTCTTCCTCTTAAATTGTACCTACAGCTAAGGCTTGGAGCCCACTTAAAGAGGAAGTAAAGTAGTATTAATAATGTCATTTTGTTTTTCCTTTTATTGGTTGAACTAGATGGACCTGTGTCTTTTTTCAGTTAGACTAACTACGTAACTATATACAGTGGGGACGGAAAGTATTCAGACCCCCTTACATTTTTCAGTTGTTATATTGCAGCCATTTGCTAAAATCATTTAAGTTCATTTTTTTCCTCATTAATGTACACACAGCACCCCATATTGACAGAAAAACACAGAATTGTTGACATTTTTTGCAGATTTATTAAAAAAGAAAAACTGAAATATCACATGGTCCTAACTATTCAGACCCTTTGCTCAGTATTTAGTAGAAGCGCCCTTTTGATCTTATACAGCCATGAGTCTTTTTGGGAAAGATGCAACAAGTTTTTCACACCTGGATTTGAGTATCCTCTGCCATTCCTCCTTGCAGATCCTCTCCAGTTCTGTCAGGTTGGATGGTAAACGTTGGTAGACAGCCATTTTTAGGTCGTTCCAGAGATGCTCAATTGGGTTTAAGTCAGGGCTCTGGCTGGGCCATTCAAGAACAGTCACAGAGTTGTTGTGAAGCCACTCCTTCGTTATTTTAGCTGCGTGCTTAGGCTCATTGTCTTGTTGGAAAGTAAACCTTCGGCCCAGTCTGAGGTCCTGAGCACTCTGGAGGTGGTTTTCATCTAGGATATCCCTGTACTTGGCTGCATTCATCTTTCTCTCGATTTCAAACAGTCGTCCTGTCCCTGCAGCTGAAAAACACCCCCACAGCATAATGCTGCCACCACGAGGTTTCATTGTATTGGATGGGTGATGAGCAGTGCCTGGTTTTCTCCACACATACCGCTTAGAATTAAGGCCAAAAAGTTCTATCTTGGTCTCATCAGACCAGAGAATGCTATTTCTCACCATGGAGTCCTTCAGGTGTTATTTTAGCAAACTCCATGTGGGCTTTCATGTGTTTTGCACTGAGGAGAGGCTTCCGTTGGGCCACTCTGCCATAAAGCCCCGACTGGTGGAGGGCTGCAGTGATGGTTGACTTTCTACAACTTTATCCCATCTCCCGACTGCAACTCTGGATCTCAGCCACAGTGATCTTTGGGTTCTTCTTTACCTCTCTCACCAAGGCTCTTCTCCCAGGATAGCTCAGTTTGGCCGGACGGCCAGCTCTAGGAAGGGTTCTGGTCATCCCAAACATCTTCCATTTAAGGATTATGGAGGCCACTGTGCTCTTAGGAACCTTAAGTGCAGCAGAAATTTTTTTGTAACCTTGGCCAGATCTGTGCCTTGCCACAATTCTGTCTGAGCTCTTCAGGCAGTTTCCTTTGATCTCATAATTCTCATTTGCTCCAACATGCTTTCCCAATCAAGTCCAAACAGTATAATCAAACACAGCTGGACTCAAATGAAGGTGTAGAACCATCTCAAGGATGATCAGAAGAAATGGACAGCATCTAAGTTAAATATAGGAGTGTCACAGCAAAGGGTCTGAATACTTAGGACCATGTGATATTTCAGTTTTTCTTTTTTAATACATCTGCAAAAATGTCAACAATTCTGTGTTTTTCTGGCAATATGGGGTGCTGTGTGTACATTAACCGGTTCCCGACCGGCGCACACCGATGTACATCGGCAGAATGGCACGGCTGGGCAAATGGGCGTACCTGTACGTCCATTTGAATTCCCCGCCGTGCCATTGCGTGCGCACCGCTGGCCGGGAGCTCTGTGAGTCGGGTCGCGGGTCCCGTGTACTCGATCGCTGCGGGGATACCCGCGATCGCCTCACGGACAGGACTAACGGGGAGATGCTGATGTAAACAGCATCTCCCCGTTCTGCCTAGTGACAAGTGTCACTGATCACAGCTCCCTGTCATCGGGAGCTGTGATCAGAGTAATGACACTGCTAGCCCATCCCCCTACAGTTAGAAATCACTCCCCTAGGACACACTTAACCCCTCCCCGCCCCTAGTGGTTAACCCCTTCACTGCCAGTGTCATTTACACAGTAATCAGTGCATTTTTAATCGCACTAATCGCTGTATAAATGACAATGGTCCCAAAAATGGTTCAAAAATGTCCGACATGTCCGCCATAACGTCGCAGTCACAATAAAAATTGCTGATTGCCGCCATTACTAGTAAAAAAAAAATTATTAATAAAAATGCTATAAAACTATCCCCTATTTAGTAAACGCTATAACTTTTGCGCAAACCAATCAAACGCTTATTGCGATTTTTTTTTACCAAAAATATGTAGAGGAATACGATCGGCCTAAACTGAGGAAAAAAAAATTCTTTTTATATATTTTTGGGGGATATTTATTATAGCAAAATGTAAAAAATAATGCATTTTTTTCAAAATTGTCGCTCTTATTTTGTTTATAGCGCAAAAAATAAAAATCGCAGAGGCGATCAAATACCACCAAAAGAAAGCTCTATTTGTGGGAAAAAAAAGGACGTCAATTTTGTTTGGGAGCCACATCGTACGACCGCGCAATTGTCAGTTAAAGCGACGCAGTGCCGAATCGCAAAAAACGCTCTGGTCAGGAAGGGGGTAAAATCTTCCGGGGCTGAAGCGGTTAATGAGGAAAAAAAAATAAACTTAAATGATTTTAGCAAATGGCTGCAATATAACAAAGAGTGAAAAATTTAAGGGGGTCTGAATACTTTCCGTCCCCACTGTATAACCAACTGTCCCTTGAATACAGTCTTATTGAATAGTGGTGTGTATATGAAGAACCAGCCATTAAAATGGCCCAACTGGGGCAACAAGAATACTTGTCAAAACTGATATAGACCAATTTCGGTCCATTGAAACCATAATACAGCCAGAACAAAAGGTAAACATCCTTGCAGGACCACATCGTGGGGGGTTTCTTGTAGCTTGTCTGCTGTCAGAAATCAACTAAGATATCCTGACAGGGCGTCATATGACATTCTTCAGGATGCGCAGCACAGCGATCAGGGATGAGGCCTGTCCCCCAGCCACAGCGCATCCCCGATCAGGGTAAAGAGCCAAAAAAATTGGCTTTTTACTATGTGATCAGCTGTGTCCAATCACAGCCAGTCATTGTAAACATACAGCGGTTACTTGCTGTTCCCGTCTTCTTCCAAAAGAAGAACCAAAAACTGTGAGTTACCTATTACTGTGATTTATACACACACTACTGTGCATCACATGCCCCCCCCCCCCCCCCAATAACAAGAACCTATCAGATCAGTGGATCTGTCACACAGCCCCATCAGTGGATCTGTCAGCGCAGCCTATTAGTGCCGCTATCAGTGGATCTATTAGTGCAGCCTAATCAGTGTCACCTGTCAGAGCCAACATCACTGCCGCCCATCACAGCTTAACATCAGCCGCCCTCTCCAAAATATATTTGACTTCTGAGCAGGCATATAAAATTCTTAGTATGTCGGATGATGAGAGCAGTGGGGAGCTCTCCCTATCCGATTCGGAATATGAGCAAGTAGAGAGTAATGGATTGGGGACTGAATCGGAGGAGGAAACAGTCCCTCCCAAAAGGATAAGATCAGAAGACCTAAGGAGAAAGGAGCAGTGCCAATCTGAGTGTAGCAATATCACAAAGGCAGGTTTTTTTTTTTTTTTTAGAAGTAATGCACTCACTAGACAATGGTGATTCTGGGCACATCTGTAATAGTCAGCCAAATGATAGCAGAGATCCAGGGCGGCCGCTGGAGGGCACGTTGTCATCGTACCCGACGGCGCTGGTTGTTTCCGGTGTCCCGGGCTGGATGAAGGAGGCGCAGGAGGAAGCTGTCAGCAGGAAGTCTGTGTGTGATGGAGGCTGGGTCCGTGCACGCAGGCATTGCATAGACCCAGCCTCCCTCACACAGAGGGACCGGGACACCGGAAACCACCAGCGCCGCTGGGTACGATGACAACGCGCCTTCCAGCTGCTGCCCTGGATCTCTACCATTTGGCTGACTGTTACAGGTGTGCCTACAATGACCATTGTCTAGTAAATGCATTATTTCGAAATAAACCTGCAGTTGTGATATTGCTACACTCAGATTGGCGCTGCTCCTTTCTCCTTGTGTCTCAGTACCTACAAAGTTTCTTCTTCTGTGCGCAAGGATCCCTGTCCTTTCCTCCTATGGCTACTACCCAGGATATACAGACTTTTTAAATACATGGACCTTCTTCCTCCCCCCTCACCTTGTCTTTGGATTCAATTGTCCTACAGAGGTGTCCTTGCATCAGCCATAGAGTACCTAGTGCTCCAATTACCCTTGTTCAGATCAGAAGACCTGCCTACCACCAGCAGCGCTATACCCCCCAACAGCACCAACACCAACGGAGCTAGACCCCAGAAAGAAAGGCCCAGTACCAGCAATGGAATAACGCACCAGGGCCAAAGAATTCAGACCCAAAGCTATCTTCCAGATGACCTGGCAAACTCATTATGACTGCCTTCCAGCTCAGGGTCAGCTGCAATTCCCCCTTTTCACCGCACAGCCAGGTGTGCATCTCTACACTCATGATTATGAAATAGATTTTTTTTACTTTATTTTCCCTGAAGATTTGCTGCAATACATCCTGGACTAAACAAGCCTTTTTGCAGAGCAACATATTTCCACCAACCCCAATTTGTCCTATGCCCGTATGTTTAATTGGCGCCGTCTCACAGTGGAGGAGTTAAAATAGTTTTTGGGCCTTACGTTTTATATGGGGCTTACAAAGAAAAAGGAGTTGCATGCCTACTGGTCCACCAGTAAGCCTTTTTGCAGAGCAACATATTTCCACCAACCCCAATTTGTCCTATGCCCGTATGTTTAATTGGCGCCGTCTCACAGTGGAGGAGTTAAAATAGTTTTTGGGCCTTACGTTTTATATGGGGCTTACAAAGAAAAAGGAGTTGCATGCCTACTGGTCCACCAGTGTACAAAGGCAAAGACTCCCAGCTCCAGCCCCGAGTGCCCAACGTTAGAGGTGCGCATCTTCAGTGGTCTCACCATTCGATTCAATTACGATTATCATGGCAATGATTCGATTCCGCAATGCATCACGACTACTGCCGATGGTTTTCATCAACAAATTCAAGCAGGAGAACTTAAGGATGGAAGAGTCTGGGGATAGGGAAGGAGAAATCAATAAATAGGAAAAAAGAAAGGAGAAATCCATGAATAGGAAAGGAAGGAAGGAGGTATCCATAAATAGGAGAGGAAGGCTGTCCAGGAATATTATTCAAGTCTGGGCGGGAGGGGTGATAGGAACTGAAGGATGAAGGGGTCCAGAGATAAGAATGGATGGGACCTCAGATTGTTCAGGGTTGCATGGGGTGGTGGTTGGAGACTGTGAATAGAGGTGAGGTGGGCGATAGCCACTGATTTGAATAGGGAGGTGCAAGAGGAATGGGCTGGGAGCCATGTCCGTCTGATGTGGAGTCTCGGTGATCTGGGGTTAGTGACCGGGAGCATTTTGAGACATAGAGGGGGGGTTGGGCGAGAGACAGTGTGAATTGAGGGGGGAGGAACGGTTGTGGAGGATATCAGGCAGTTTGACAGCCAGCTGGGGGACATGCTGTCATATCTGCATTAAAAACCAAAAGAAAGTGGGCGCTGTATGATTAGTTAGCAGCTAGCATATGGTGAATATACAACCAACTACTCAGGGCCCTCTCCTTCTCCTCCAAACACCCATGTGCCCTCTCCTTCTCCCGCAGCCACCCAGGGGCCCTCTCCTCCAAATGGCCACCAGGGGCCCTCTCCTTTTCCCGCAGCCACCCAGGGGCCCTCTCCTCCAAATGGCCACCAGGGGCCCTCTCCCGCAGCCACCCAGGGGCCCTCTCCTCCAAATGGCCACAAGGGGCCCTCTCCTTTTCCCGCAGCCACTCAGGGGCCCTCTCCTTCTACCATAGCCACCCAGGGGCCCTCTCCTCCTCCCTTAGCCATGCAGGGGCCCTCTCCTTCTCCATTAGCCATGCAGGGGTCCTCTCTTCCTCCACCAACCATCCTGGGGCTCCTCACCCCCTTTCCTCAGTAGACACTGCAAATATGTGACCAGGCTGCAGAGTGACCAGTCAGGGGTGTGGTTACCTGCATGTTCCCGGGCCAGGGCAGAGATCTCCTCCTGGGAGAAGGTCTACTGTGCAGTGTGCCCTCATCAGCCATTGTCCCTGGATCAGAGCCAGCAGGATCCCGATCACAGCCACCAGCGCGGCGACCCTCACAGCCCAGGACTCCCAACAGCCAATCACGGCAGAGTGAGCTGACAGACCGGGCAGCCACTTCCTACTAATGTGGGGACACGCCCACCGCCCGACTCCTCCACATCCTCAGTGTCCTCCCCGCAGCCCCCTCACCTGGCTCTGCCGCTCTAACTGGCTCTTCTTCGGTCATTCTCCACCGTCACACCTCTGGCTGGGAAAGCCGTGGCCGCCCTAAACACTTCCGGGGACCAATGGCTCTGCTCTCCTCCCCAGAGCTCCATGCTCTACTGGTCCGGCCACTCCCATCAGCTGCAGCACCAGCATGGACAGGACGAGCCGCCCTTTAGCTCTGGCCCCGGCCCTCCATGTTCCTGCCAACATGTGCGCACAGCCTGGCTCCTTACTGCCATTACCATGAATGTGACAAGGGGGAGGAGCCGCGATGACGTCAGTGCACATTGCAATTCAGCTGCTCCCTGCATTGATGCAGAATCGAGCAAGGCTAAATCGTGATGCATCGATTATATTCAGCACCCCTACCCAACGTACATCGAAACAAGCGGAAAAATTGTCTGGGACCTGGCATACCCCCTGCTCAAAAAAGGCTACCATATCTACCTAGACAATTATACCAGTTTGCCCCTTTTCCACCACCTGTACCATGAAAAAACCTTGACCTACAGAAAAAACACGAAGGACTTCACACAAAATTTAGTAACGACAAGGCTACAAAGGGGGGAATTGGCAAATCTGAGGAACGAGGAAGTGTTGGCCATGTGGTGGAGGGACAAGAGAGATGTTTACATCCTGTCCACCATCCACGATGATACCTTGGTGAAGATCCATGGAAAACACGGTCCCATTGTAAAGCCTGAATGCATCCACAATTATAATCTGTTCATTGGGGGGCGGGGGTGCATTTAAACAACCAGATGCTACAGCCCTACTTACCAACTATTGTTTCTGGTATAAAAATAGTTGAATTTTATCCATTCCATTTGACCATGTATAATGTGTACAAAAAATTGTCACTGCCCTGATCTACCACCAAAGGATCCCCCCAGGAATCATTCATTATGATTATGTAAGTCAACTTCATGAGCAACATTTTCCTGAACACATTCCACCCACAGAATCCGGAAGAAGGCGCCAAAAGAAATGTCGTGTATGCAGCAGAAGAGAAATTAGAAAAGACACCATTGTCCCCAATGTCCACCCCAACCAGGCCCATCGGAGAATGCTTCAGAAGATGTTAGTTCTCCTTATTTTTAACAGCCTGCCATTTCCCCGTTTCTAATACCTGTGCGGATCATTTGCCTGCTGCCTCGATTGACCATGACTCTACCTTCCACGTTAACTGACCCTGGCCTGTTTACAGACGATGCCTCTGCCTGCCGTATGGATTGTTTCTAAACCACGTTTCTGCCTTCCACGTGCACTGACCTCAGCCTGTAAATCGACCATGTTTTTTGCCTGCTGCTTGGACTGATCTTTTTCCCTGCTACTGTAGTAGTGGGATGCAAGATAACACAGGGGTCTCACATATATGAGGGGCTTCAGAATAGTGTTCTGAGTAGAGAAAAACTGTTTTTGGTTTCCTCAGGGTTTTGTAATTTCCAGAACAGGGTCTGGAGACCGGAGGATTCAAAGAGATTTGGGTGGGAGAAGCCTCTACCCCTTTCCAAATTCTTTCCTGACCAAGGCCCTAAGCTTGTTCTTTCCTGCTGCCTGGACCAATACTTTGGCTGTACTGACCAGATCTCTGCCTGCTGTCTACACTGACTATGGACAGTGTTCCTGCCTGCTGCCTGGAAAATTTCTTTTGCTGTCACTGTCCACGTCCCTGCCTACTGCCTGGACCTATGCTCTCCTCTGTGGACAACTGCACTACAAAAACCACAGGTAATCATTTATTTACCCTTTGCTCAGCAGAATGCATTTTGGGGTGTAATTTGCACATTAACACACGCTATGTGTTAGAAATATGAAGGGCCTTCAAAGGAAATTATGTGTGTAATTTATGTCCCTAGAACACCTGATGGTGCTCCTTGGATATTTTGGGGTGTCATTTTTGCTATGTGTTAGAAATAGCGTATAAATTGACAATTTTGTGTAAAATAAAAATATGTTTTCATTTTCTTTCCACATTTTCCAAAAACTTGAAAAAAAAAATGACATGTTCAAAAGACTCATAATGCCTCATTGAATATACAGTGGGGACGGAAAGTATTCAGACCCCCTTAAATTTTTCACTCTTTGTTATATTGCAGCCATTTGCTAAAATCATTTAAGTTCATTTTTTTCCCTCATTAATGTACACACAGCTCCCCATATTGACAGAAAAAAACACAAAATTGTTAATATTTTTGCAGATTTATTAAAAAACAAAAACTGAAATATCACATGGTCCTAAGTATTCAGACCCTTTGCTGTGACACTCATATTTAACTCAGGTGCTGTCCATTTCTTCTGATCATCCTTGAGATGGTTCTACACCTTCATTTGAGTCCAGCTGTGTTTGATTATACTGACTGGACTTGATTAGGAAAGCCACACACCTGTCTATATAAGACCTTACAGCTCACAGGTGCATGTCAGAGCAAATGAGAATCATGAGGTCAAAGGAATTGCCTGAAGAGCTCAGACAGAATTGTGGCAAGGCACAGATCTGGCCAAGGTTACAAAAAAATTTCTGCTGCACTTAAGGTTCCTAAGAGCACAGTGGCCTCCATAATCCTTAAAAGGATGACGTTTGGGACGACCAGAACCCTTCCTAGAGCTGGCCGTCTGGCCAAACTGAGCTATCAGGGGAGAAGAGTCTTGGTGAGAGAGATAAAGAAGAACCCAAAGATCACTGTGGCTGAGCTCCAGAGGTGCAGTCGGGAGATGGGAGAAAGCTGTAGAAAGTCAACCATCACTGCAGCCCTCCACCAGTCGGGGCTTTTATGGCAGAGTGGCCCGACGGAAGCCTCTCCTCAGTGCAAGACACATGAAAGCCTGCATGGAGCTTGCTAAAAAAACACCTGAAGGAATCCAAGATGGTGAGAAATAAGATTCTTTGGTCTGATGAGACCAAGATAGAACTTTTTGGCCTTAATTTTAAGCGGTATGTGTGGAGAAAACCAGGCACTGCTCATCACCCATCCAATACAGTCCCAACAGTGAAGCATGGGGGTGGCAGCATCATGCTGTGGGGGTGTTTTTCAGCTGCAGGGACAGGACGACTGGTTGCAATTGAGGGAAAGATGAATGCGGCCAAGTACAGGGATATCCTGGACGAAAACCTTCTCCAGAGTGCTCAGGACCTCAGACTGGGCCGAAGGTTTACCTTCCAACAAGACAATGACCCTAAGCACACAGCTAAAATAACGAAGGAGTGGCTTCACAACAACTCTGTGGACTGTTCTTGAATGGCCCAGCCAGAGCCCTGACTTAAACCCAATTGAGCATCTCTGGAGAGACCTAAAAATGGCTGTCCACCAACATTTACCATCCAACCTGACAGAACTGGAGAGGATCTGCAAGGAGGAATGGCAGAGGATCCCCAAATTCAGGTGTGAAAAACTTGTTGCATCTTTTCCAAAAAGACTCATGGCTGTACTAGATCAAAAGGGCGCTTCTACTAAATACTGAGCAAAGGGTCTGAATACTTAGGACCATGTGATAGTTCAGTTTTTCTTTTTTAATAAACCTGCAAAAATGTCAACAATTCTGTGTCTTTCTCTCAATATGGGGTGCTGTGTATACATTAACGAGGAAAAAAAATGAACTTAAATGATTTTAGCAAATGGCTGCAATATAACACAGAGTGAAAAATTGAAGGGGGTCTGAATACTTTCCGTCCCCACTGTATGGGCACTGGGTGTTTGCTTTCCAAAATGGGGCTATACTGGTTGATGATTTTGGAGTTCCACCATCTTGACTTTTTATGGGTACTTTTAGTACTGCAGCTGTTGGGGTATTATTTTGTTGTGTGGACCTAGCCACTAGTTCATAGCATGGAAGGGTTCAGTATTATAAAGATGAATTCATGACTTATTCAAAGAGCTGGACTAGCTGTAAAACAGCTAGCCAAACTGGGTACATTACACAGGGAGAGGCTCCATCTCAATATAATCTGCAGGTCATGGCCATCCATAAAAGCGCTTGATTCACAAAGCAGAGGCCTTTAAACACAAAAGCATCATTTCTGTTGCATCACCTTGTTTACTAAGAAGGTCACAGCAACTATTAGCAAGCAATAAAAAAATAAAATAACCGAGACGGGTTTGGTAAAATTATTTTTATTTTTTAATGCATTCAGTTTTAGTTCTTATCTCATCTTCGAGCCACAAAAACCTGTACTTGTCAGACCTACACGACCCACTGCAACAAGGAAGGTCCTTGTCACTTTTTCCTTAAGGAACTCTTTCTTGGTAATTAAAATCTTGACATGTTCCCATTCATTTTTTTTCCCATAATCATTAAAAATGAGTATTCACAAACCCATTCCCTGCATTGATCTGCCATATTGCTAATTACACCCAATCCAAGCTGAACACCTGCAGAGTACTGCCTAATAATCCATCCATGACACAGCCCTGCAAATGTGATCTAGAAGCCACAGTAATCATCTACTGCACTCCTTCCCCCAGAAATGGGCATCTGCACAGCTCATTTCTAGCATTAAGCACTCCAGTTCCTCTTCATCATCAGGGAATCGCTCTATGACGGACTGGATAAGACCTGAAGGACTGCTGTCATACCGCAGGGCTTCTACAGCTGCCCCTGCAGAGAAAAATAAAAAATAGCATTTTTGTACTCACCATAAAATTATTTTCTTAGATTGTATTTAGGAACACAGAGTCGCATACTGCTTTATAAAAGTATAAAGGAAGTAAAACAAAAACAACTAGGAACCAGAGCATGTATATGTACTGAAAGTCTCTGCGGTCGTCATGCTGCGTTATTTTTTTTTTTTAACTATTTTTGACGCTTAGTTGCCTACCAGCAAGTAGTGACATAGAACAGTTCTGACAGCTGCATCATGGAGACAGTTGCAACCAGAGGACTAGAGCTACATAGTATTCTGTTTCTTTCTTGTCCATTGAGGGACACTGTATGTTATATACCGTTGGAGTAAACAAATGCCTAAAGATTGGACACTGGCAAACAAAAAATCTGTAGGCCAACTCAGGATAACCCTTCCTACTCCCCTGCATGCCTCTGTTTGTAGCAAGTGGTGCCAAGAGAAAGATCATAAAGATTTTTTGCTGGTACCTATCCATGGCAGCATACCCATGATAGAGCTCCGCCCTGGACTCCACCCCCAGGTGCAGTGAATAGCATAAAAAACAAAGACATCCCAAGCATTCTCCTTTTTTGTGAATGGAAGCAAGATGTTCCTACATCTGTCTGCAGCAGCTTCTGTCTGGGTTCAGCCCCTCCCAGGAGCGGTCCCTGTCCTCCGGCTGCTAAATGTGATTATAAGGCTGGGAACCCCTCCATATGTCTTTTGGGGTCAGTAGGAGTCTCCTCACTAGGAGCATTTTTCTCTGCCAAAATTTTAATATGGCGTTAGGTTTTGATCAAGGCCAGGAGAGCAGCTCACTCACCTTGCTTTTCCGCCTTTCCCACTTTCTTGACTCTGACCTATCTCAGCCAGGGCCATCGACTAGTAGCCTCCCTCTCCCCATGTCAAGGCAAACATCAAAGGAATTTCCAGAACAAAAAATTTTCCATAGCCACCTGGCTTTAGTTCAGTGGTTGAAAGGGTAGAAGTTTTTTTTTTACCTAAATGCCTCCTCACTGGACATGGAGGCTGCTGTCAAGTAAAGACCATGAGGTGAGGGCAGGGGCGAGCCACACTGTTATGGACACATATGGCATGGCTCATAATCGAGTCTGCACAAGTGCCCTCATAGCAAGCAGCTTGCTATGGGGGCACTTGGCAAGAGGAAGGAGCCAGAAGCGCCGGCGGAGGACCCAGAAGAGAATGACTGGGGCTGCCCTATGCAAAACTATTGCACAGAGCAGGTAAGTATGCCATGATTATTAAAAAATTAAGTTAAAATCACTTTTTGTTTCTCCCTGGTGCAGCTTTATGTTCAGGCAGTAAAACATGCCATCAGCTGGCAGGAGACTGAGTAGTCCCCCCAAGATCACTTGGGGACACTTTCCATTTTCGAAAAAGCATCAATCCTTTTTTCCGGCTAATGGGGGGAAATCAAAGAACTGCTAGAGGAGGAAGATTTTCTCTAAATTGACTGAACAAAATTCTATCCACTGGCTGAGGCAGATCCTACAACTTTGGACACACCACCTGTAGTTGTTGTAGCAGTGGTCCTTTTAGCCAAAAATATAACATTACCTATGGAGGACTCATCGTCTTCCAGACGCTCTTGACAGGTGCATTGATCTTACCCTAAAGAGAGCTTATCAAGCAGCAGGGGGTGCATATAAACCGGTGATAGCACCTATATCAGTCCCTAACGCTATCAGAATATACTGTATACAGAAAACAGGCGGCTAATCACCATTATGTACCCAAGTAAGACATAGGCATAGGACTATTCGCTGTTGCCTGGGAAAAGTCAAGACAAATGATCTGCTCCTATGTTGGACAGTACCCCCTCTCTCTGGATGTATGAAACCGCAGCTCTGTTGTCCATCTGTAAGAGTACCAGACAGTTCTTGATTTGAGGGAACTGTGCAGTCAGTGCTAGAGGCCTCCTGATTCTCTAGCACATTTAATAGAACACCTGTGGTGGGAAATTACCACATTCCTTGAACTTTCCCTAGTGTGCCCCCCCCAGCCCTTCATACTAACATCTGACGTAAGTATGGTCCACGAGACAGGACCCAACAGGCGAGACATTGCGAGTATTTCTTGCTTAGTCCACCAGAGAAAGCCTGAATTACAGTGCATTGAAAAAGTATTCATATCCCTCGAAATTTTCCACATTTTGTCATGCTACAACCAAAAACGTAAATGTATTTTACTGGGATGTTATGTGATAGACCAACACAAAGTGGCACATAATTGTGAAGTGGAAGGAAAATGATACATGGTTTTCAAATTAAAAAAAAAAAAATCTGAAAAGTGTGGCGTGCATTTGTATTCAGCCCCCTTTACTCTGATACCCCTAACTAAAATCTAGTGGAACCAATTGTCTTCAGAAGTCACCTAATTAGTAAATAGAGTCCACCTGTGTGTAATTTAATCTCAGTATAGATACAGCTGTTCTGTGAACCCCTCAGAGGTTTGTTAGAGAACCTTAGTGAACAAACAGCATCATGAAGGCCAAGGAACACACCAGTCAGATCAGGGATAAAGTTGTAGAGAAGTTTAAAGCAGGGTTAGGTTATAAAAAAATATCCCAAGCTTTGAACATCTCACGGAGCACTGTTCAGACCATCATCCGATAATGAAAAGAGTATGGCACAACTGCAAACCTACCAAGACATTGCCGTCCACCTAAACTGACAGGCCAGGCAAGGAGAGCATTAATCAGAGAAGCAGCCAAGAGGCCCGTGTTAACTCTGAAGGAGCTGCAGAGATCCACAGCTCAGGTGAGAAACTCTGTCCACAGGACAGCTATTAGTCGTGCACTCCACAAATCTAACCTTTATGAAAGAGTGCCAAGAAGAAAGCCATTTTTGAAAGAAAGCCATAAGAAGTCCCATTTGCAGTTTGCGAGAAGCCATGTGGGAGACACAGCAAACGTGGAAGAAGGTGCTCTGGTCAGATGAGACCAAAATTGAACTTTTTGGCCTAAAAGCAAAACGCTATGTGTGGCAGGAAAACTAACACTACACATCACTCTAAACACACCATCCCCACTGTGGTGGCAGCATCATGTTGTGGGGATGCTTTTCTTCAGCAGGGACAGGGAAGATGGTCAGACTTGGTGGGAAGATGGATGGAGCCAAATACAGGGCAATCTTAGAAGAAAACCTGTTAGAGTCTGTAAAAGACTTGATACTGGGGCAGAGGTTCATCTTCAAGCAGGACAACGACCCTAAACATACAGCCAGAGCTACAATTGAATGGTTTAGATCGAAGCATATTCATGTGTTAGAATGGCCTGGTCAAAGTCCAGACCTAATTCCAATTGAGAATTTGTGTCAAGACTTAAAAATTGCTGTTCACAGATGCTCTCCATCCAATCTGACAGAGCTTGAGCTATTTTGCAAAGAAGAATGGGCAAAAATTTCACACTCTAGATGTGCAAAGCTGGTAGAGACATCCCCAAAAGATTTGCAGCTGTAATTGCAGGGAAAGGTGGTTCTACAAAAGTGTTGACTCAGGGGGGCTGAATGCATGCCGCACTTTTCAAATATTTGTAAAAAAAAAAAAAAAAAAAAATTGAATACCATTTATCATTTTCCTTCCACTTCACAATTATGTGCCACTTTGTGTCGGTCTATCACATAAAATCAATTTACGTTTTTGGTTGCAACATAACAAAATGTGGAAAATTTCAAGGAGCATTAATACTTTTTCAAAGCACTGTACTTGAAAAGGTGTGAAAGATGAAGCCTCTTTTATTGAGTTAGGAATCCAGTCAGAAATGTCTGAGGTGCCAGTGAGCCCACGGCACTAGGGGGATGCCAGCGGACATGATGCCTATCAGACTCAAAATATTGTGATGCTGTTAGATGGGAATGGAGCAACACTCTAATCATTGTCTGTGAAATGATTGATACTTTCTGTGCTGGCAGAGATACTGATCGTTTCAGGGTGTCAAACATTGCAGCCAGATATATCTCACCTGTTGTACTAGGGATACAGTAACTGACGTTTTTCTTAGTTGATTAACCAGTCGAATTTCCTAAATGTCTTTGTGGATCGTGAGCTGCTTTGGACTTTTTGTCAGGAGTAGAATATTGTCCAGGTAATGATATACCCAGAGATCCCTCTCTTTCAGGGGAACTAAGACGTCAATGAAGACTTTTGTGAAGACTCTCGGTAAGGTGCAGAGTCCAAAAGGCATACAACAAAATCGTAGATGGACTTGATTGACTGCCAATTTCAGACATTTCTGGAATGTAGGCAGGCTAGGGATATGTAGATAGGCATCTTGGAGGTCTATTGACACCACCTGATCCCTCGGTTGGATAGTTTAAATAAGCATTTGTAGTAAATCCATATTGAGGCTCTCAAGGTATATGTTATGATTTATTCTCTTTAAATCCATCACTGGTCTCCATCCTTCATTTCTCTTTTATACCAGGAACAGGGTGGAGTAAAAGCCTGTAAACTTTTTGATGGAGGGTACCAGAATAGATGCTCCCTGCAGCTGTAGTTAGGCCAAAAACTGCTAAAGAATCCCCACCGTTGCGATCACCTAAGGGTCCCGACATTGATCTGCTCAGACTGTTGCAAAATGTTTCAACCTGGCTCCAACCAGGACCGTCTGGGCAGGCCTTGCGTCAAAACACTTTGTTTACTCTTGGGGGGTAGAAAGGGCCTTCTGTTTATGTGCCTTCAGCAAGGTCGCCTGGGTGCTCCTCCAGGTTCTTTTGCCATTTTTACCCTGCCAAGACTGTGTGAAGTCTCTGACTTCTGACTGCTGGAATCCCGCAGAAAATACCCTGGAATGCCTTAACCTTCTGTCTTGAGGCAAAAGACCTGATTTACCTCCTGTTACATGAGTAATAGCCTTCTCTTTAGTTTAGACGTGGGTCGGCTGCCGAAGGTTTCAGCCATAAAGCCCACTTGGCTGTGAAAGAGTGTAAGATTGCTCTGGTGAACCACTAATCTTCGAACAGATTGTCGATCTATGGCTCTTACCCCAGATAGATTAGTTTGCTGCAGTAGTCAACCCCAAATTACTAAGGTTTATCGCTTGCCTCCCCCACCAGCTAGAGAAAGGGGTGGATGCTCTCTCATACCCATCTAGGTGCAGTCTAGTATATGACTTCCCTTCATGGACTTATCTTGAAGTTCCTCTCGAGACTCAACGGAAGCAATAACAGTCATAGTGGTTCTACCATATCGGCCAGGGTTGTGGTTCCCTCTGGGGATGCACCATGTGTCCTTCACCTATTGACACAAGGAAGGTTTTCAGCCACTGAAACCCTCACAGGCTGGACCTTCAAATATGAAGGTTGAAAGGAAGAGGTTCGAGTCCCTAGGCTGCTTATCGGAAGTAATTTTGACTCTTCTGAAAGCTAGAAAATCTTCAACAAATGACTTATACGCCAAAATATAGGACAAGCTTGTGGCTTACACAGTTGGGGCAGGAATCGATCCTATAACACTCTCAGCTTTGCACCTGTTGGGATATCTTCAGACTGGTTACGACCACTTTAATCCCAGGTTGAGAAGTCAGAGTAGGATTACTGCCAGCCCCTCTGTTGTAACAAGGCATATTACACAGCGTAAATTTTTTTTTTAAATTATGCCGCTAAATACCTTATTTCAGATCGCCTATGTGCGGTCACATGATCTCCCACCGCTCTCCTCCCCTGATCAAAGGACTACAGCGGGAGGCAACGTGATTGCTGTGCTGTCAGCTCTGCCCCTCTTGCTGTAGTCCTTGAACTGGGAGAGGAGAGTGGCAGGAGGCCATGTGCCCGCACAGATTAGATTATTAGAACAGAGGGGCTGGCAGTAATCCTACTCTTTGACTTTACTGCTAGCTACTAATATTAGCAGGAAGGAAGGGGCTGGGAGGAGATTGCTCATACACTAGAAGCTGACAGGCAGGGAGGGAGGAGGAGATGGGGAAGAAAGGATTGACTAACACAGCGGGATCACGGAGGCACAAACTGACCATGGTATCATGGATCAGCAGCCATGATTACCATGGTCAGTTCACCTAAGGGGACACAGGAATAGGCTCAACCAGGTTTTTTACAGCATAGAAAGGGACAGATTAGACAGCACAAGCACTATACTGTTTAACCTGCTTTAAAGCAGTAGTATAGTCATTTTTTTAACTTTTACCTACAGGTAAGCCATAATAAGCCTTTGCAAAGGCTGAGGTAGACTGAGAAGAGACTGGTGAAAAAGGGGGGATTCTATAAAAAGTCACCAGGGCAAACACTATAGCTAACAATCTGGAGAACATATATGATGTAGGGGCAACACAGAAGTCAGAGCCCTGGTAGGTAAGATAGTAATTAGTAAGTATTCATCCTAGCTCCTGTGACCGAAGTGGTGCAGAAACTAAAACAAGGGTCTTTTGGTTCAGAAGACCTAAAAGGAGCAGGAGCAGAGGTAGGTCTGCTAGTTTGTGCAGTGACATAATAATGTAAAGAGTTGGGAACTGAAGAGAGTGCTGGTGGTGGAGGATTAGTCTGTAAACCTGAGAAGGCACTCTACACCTGAATGTCCAAATGGAAAACTACTCTAAAGCCGGCAAGGATCAACAAACACTTGGAAAAGTGGGGGTGCATCTTCTTGCTGAAGGCTTTCCTGACAGTTTAACAGGTTTCTTCTCCTGACCTTGTAGGTGGTTGGAGGATCAAGCTGGTAAAGGTCTAGTAGTCCCTTCTCCAGAACTAGGTGAGGAGAGGAAGGAGACTGACAACCTTTTTTTAGACCTCTAATACTGAGGCAGGTATACTGTAAGTCCTGTTCTCCGATGATATCCTTGATGTAGGTCTAAAGAAACGCTGTCGCTCAAAAACCAAGCAGGTCAGGTGCTCCTTGGATGCAACGTCCTTCCAGTACTTTAAACAAAGTGCTCTGTGCATTTGTATGACAGCAGGCGTATACTAGAGACAAATCTAGAGGTATCCAGCAGGCCATCTCCACTCAATTGTTGGGTTTCAGACACCTGTTTCAGGTGTTCCCCCTCTTTCCTTGGGGGGAGGTCTTGCTGTCTGGTACCTGCGGCACAAGTGAGTTTAGATACATTTTTCACATACATCAAATGTATTTTGTGTAGCAATTACTTTTTACTGTTATTTATTTTTAGTGGGACTGCTTTAGCAGTCCCACTATTGTTATTTGTTTTTATTTATTTTTATTATTAGTGGGAATGCTTTAGCAGTCCCACTATTATTATTCGTTTTTATTCATTTTTATCTATTATTCCGTACGTTTTTTGGCTCTGCAGAACTTCTGCATACTTTCAACTATTAAAACCATTCAACTATTAAAATGTTCGTCTCTTTCAGCTGATGATGGGACTTTTTCAACTTTTTTTCTACTATTTATACTTTTTAAAATACTAAGCTTTTTAACACTTTTTTTTTAACATTAAAGTCAATGACAGCATGCTTCAGATCCTTAAAATCTTCTTCCGCTCCCAAAAGTTTCAGCTTCTTCATACTTTCACCTACAGACGCCAAACAAACTTTAAAATGTTCACAAAATATTCAGCTATCTGGCTATATCTTTTCAGTTTGATATCTTTTACAGTTTTTGTGAAAAAGCTGTTTGTTTAGTGGTCATTTCAGGAAATTTTAGCGATTAAACAGAGTGTACTGTGCTGCTCTTGTTGCTATGGTTACCAAAGCTTCTGTTATACACAGTGATGGACGGTGGGGGAGGTGGCTGGAGCATCTCAGCTCTGATTACAGAGCCCCGGGGGGGACAGACACACCATGTACTGATTTATAATAAAGGAATATGATGGGGCAGTTTTGATGGGGCAGTTTTGATGGTGGCAATATGATGGGGCAGTTTTGATGGTGGCAATATGATGGGGCAGTTTTGATGGTGGCAATATGATGGGGCAGTTTTGATGGTGGCAATTCTAATGGGGCAGTTTTGATGGTGGCAATTCTAATGGGGCAGTTTTGATGGTGGCAGTTTTGATGGTGGCAATATGATGGGGCAGTTTTGATGGGACAATTCTGATGGGGCAGTTTTGATGGTGGCAATATGATGGGGCAATTTTGATAGGGCAATTCTGATGGGGCAATTTTGATGGGGCAATTTTAATGGTGGCAATATGATGGGGACAATTTTTATGGAGCAGTTTTAAAGGTGGCAATATGATGGGGCAGTTTTGATGGGGGTAGTTTTGATGGTGGCAATATGATGGGGCAGTTTTGATGGTGGTAATATGATGGGGCAGTTTTGATGGTGGCAAAATGATGGGGCAGTTTTGATGGGGCAATTTTGATGGGGCAATTCTGATGGGGCAGTTTTGATGGTGGCAATATGATGGGGCAGTTTTGATGGGGGCAATATGATGGGGCAGTTTTGATGGGGACAATTTTGATGGGGCAATTTTAGCAATTCAGCTATTCAGCATTCCCATGCATTTTCCCCAGGAAATGCATTTTCTAGTTATTAGTGGGACTGCTTTAGCAGTCCCACTATTGTTATTCGATTTTATTTATTTTTAATTCTATTTAATTTTATTCCGTACGTTTTTTGGCTCTGCGTAACTTCTGCATACTTTCAGCTATTAAAACCATTCAACTATTAAAATGTTCGTCTCTTTCAGCTGATGATGGGACTTTTTCAACTTTTTTTCTACTATTTATACTTTTTAAAATATTAAGCTTTTTAACACTTTTTTTTAATATTGAAGTCAATGGGAGCATGCTTCAGATCCTTAAAATCTTCTTCCGCTCCCAAAAGTTTCAGCTCCTTCATACTTTCACCTGCAGACGCCAAACTTTAAAATGTTCACAAAATATTCAGCTATCTGGCTATATCTTTTCAGTTTGATATCTTTTACAGTTTTTGTGAAAAAGCGGTTTGTTTAGTGTTCATTTTAGGAAATTTTAGCAATTAAATAGAGTGTACTGTGTTGCTTTTGTTGCCATGGTTACCAAAGCTTCTGTTATACACAGGGGGGGAGGTGGCTGGAGCATCTGAGCTCTGATTACAGAGCCCGGGGGAGGGGACAAACACACCATGTACTGATTTATAATATAGGAATAGGATAGGGCAATTCTGATGGGGCAGTTTTGATGGGGCAATTCTGATGGGGCAGTTTTGATGGGGGCAATTCTGATGGGGCAGTTTTGATGGTGGCAATATGATGGGGCAGTTTTGATGGTGGCAATATGATGGGGCAGTTTTGATGGTGGCAATATGATGGGGCAGTTTTGATGGTGGCAATATGATGGGGCAGTTTTGATGGTGGCAATATGATGGGGCAGTTTTGATGGGATAATTCTGATGGGGCAGTTTTGATGGTGGCAATATGATGGGGCAGTTTTGATGGGGCAATTCTGATGGGGCAGTTTTGATGGTGGCAATTCTGATGGGGCAGTTTTGATGGTGGCAATTCTGATGGGGCAGTTTTGATGGTGGCAATTCTGATGGGGCAGTTTTGATGGTGGCAATTCTGATGGGGCAGTTTTGATGGTGGCAGTTTTGATGGTGGCAATATGATGGGGCAGTTTTGATGGTGGCAATATGATGGGGCAGTTTTGATGGTGGCAATATGATGGGGCAGTTTTGATGGTGGCAATATGATGGGGCAGTTTTGATGGGGACAATTTTGATGGGGCAGTTTTGATGGGGACAATTTTGATGGGGCAGTTTTGATGGCAGTAGGATGGGGCAGTTTTGATGGCGGCCGTTTTAGCAATTCAGCATTCCCATGCATTTTCCCCAGGGAATGCATTTTCTAGTTTTAATTTTATTATGCCGTACGTTTTTTGGCTCTGCGTAACTTCTGCATACTTTCAGCTATTAAAACCATTCAACTATTAAATTGTTCGTCTCTTTCAGCTGATGATGGGACTTTCAACTTTTTTTCTACTATTTATACTTTTTAAAATATTTAGCTTTTTAACACTTTTTTTAACATTGAAGTCAATGGGAGCATGCTTCAGATCCTTAAAATCTTCTTCTGCTCCCAAAAGTTTCAGCTCCTTCATACTTTCACCTACAGACGCCAAACAAACTTTAAAATGTTCACAAAATATTCAGCTATCTGGCTATATCTTTTCAGTTTGATATCTTTTACAGTTTTTGAGAAAAAAGCTGTTTGTTTAGTGGTCATTTCAGGAAATTTTAGCGATTAAACAGAGTGTACTGTGCTGCTTATGTTGCCATGGTTACCAAAGCTTCTGTTATACACAGGGGGGAGGTGGCTGGAGCATCTCAGCTCTGATTACAGAGCCTGGGGGAGGGGACAGACACACCATGTACTGATTTATAATAGAGGAATGTGATGGGGCAGTTTTGATGGGGCAATTCTGATGGGGCAGTTTTGATGGTGGCAAAATGATGGGGCAGTTTTGATGGTGGCAATATGATGGGGCAGTTTTGATGGGGCAATTCTGATGGGGCAGTTTTGATGGTGGCAAAAATGATGGGGCAGTTTTGATGGTGGCAATATGATAGGGCAGTTTTGATGGGGCAGTTTTGATGGGGCAATTTTGATGGGGATAATTCTGATGGGGCAATTTTGATGGCAATATGATGGTGGCAGTTTTGATGGTGGCACTATGATGGGGCAGTTTTGATGGTGGCACTATGATGGGGCAGTTTTGATGGTGGCAATATGATGGGGCAGTTTTGATGGTGGCAATATGATGGGGCAGTTTTGATGGTGGCAATATGATGGGGCAGTTTTGATGGTGGCAATATGATGGGGCAGTTTTGATGGTGCAATTCTGATGGGGGCAATATGATGGGGCAGTTTTGATGGTGGCAATATGATGGGGCAGTTTTGATGGGGGCCGTTTTAGCAAATCAGCTATTCAGCATTCCCACGCATTTTCCCCAGGAAATGCATTTTCTAGTTATTTATTTCTTTATTATTCCGTACGTTTTTTGGCTCTGCATAACTTCTGCATACTTTCAGCTATTAAAACCATTCAACTATTAAAATGTTCATCTTTCAGCTGATGATGGGACTTTTTCAACTTTTTTTCTACCATTTATACTTTTTAAAATATTAAGCTTTTTATCACTTTTTTTTTTAACATTGAAGTCAATGACAGCATGCTTCAGATCCTTAAAATCTTCTTCCGCTCCCAAAAGTTTCAGCTCCTTCATACTTTCACCTGCAGACGCCAAACAAACTTTAAAATGTTCACAAAATATTCAGCTATCTGGCTATATCTTTTCAGTTTTATATCTTTTACAGTTTTTGTGAAAAAGCTTTTTGTTTAGAGGTTATTTCAGGAAATTTTAGCCATTAATCAGAGTGTACTGTGTTGCTTTTGTTGCCATGGTTACCAAAGCTTCTGTTATACAGGGGGGGGGGGGTAGGTGGCTGGAGCATCTCAGCTCTGATTACAGAGCCCGGGGGAGGGGACAGACACACCATGTACTGATTTATAATAGAGGAATATGATGGGGCAGTTTTGATGGTAGCAATATGATGGGGCAGTTTTAATGGGGACAATTTTAATGGAACAGTTTTAAAGGTGGCAATATGATGGGGCAGTTTTGATGGGGGCAGATTTGATGGTGGCAATATGATGGGGCAGTTTTGATGGGGACAATTTTTATGGGGCAATTTTGATGGCAATATGATGGGGGCAGTTTTGCTGGGGGCCGTTTTAGCAATTCAGCATTCCCATGCATTTTCCCCAGGAAATGCATTTTCTAGTTTTTATTTCTTTACTTCTTTATTATTCCATACGTTTATTTGGCTCTGCGTAACTTCTGCATACTTTTAGCTATTAAAATCATTCAACTATTAAAATGTACGTCTCTTTCAGCTGATGGTGGGACGTTTTCAACTTTTGTTCTACCATATATACTTTTTAAAATATTAAGCTTTTTAACACTTTTTTTTAACATTGAAGTCAATGGGAGTATGCTTCAGATCCTTAAAATCTTCTTCCGCTCCCAAAAGTTTTAGCTCCTTCATACTTTCACCTACAGACGCCAAACAAACTTTAAAATGTTCACAAAATATTCAGATATCTGGCTAGATCTTTTCAGTTTGATATCTTTTACAGTTTTCGTAAAAATGCTGTTTGTTTAGTGGTAATTTCAGGAAATTTTAGCTATTAAACAGTGTACTGTGTTGCTTTTGTTGCCATGGTTACCAAAGCTTCTGTTATACACAGGGGGGGAGGGGCTGGAGCATCTCAGCTCTGATTACAGAGCCCGGGGGAGGGGACAGACACATCATGTACTGATTTATAATAGAGGAATATGATGGGGCAGTTTTGATGGGGCAGTTTTGATGGTGGCAATATGATGGGGACAATTCTGATGGAGCAGTTTTGATGGTGGCAATAAGATGGGGCAGTTTTGATGGGACAATTCTGATGGGGCAGTTTTGATGGGGCAATTCTGATGGGGCAGTTTTGATGGGGCAATTCTGATGGGGCAGTTTTGATGGAGCAATTCTGATGGGGCAGTTTTGATGGAGCAATTCTGATGGGGCAGTTTTGATGGGGCAATTCTGATGGGGCAGTTTTGATGGTGGCAATATGATGGGGCAGTTTTGATGGTGGCAATTCTGATGGGGACAATTCTGATGGGGCAGTTTTGATGGCAATATGATGGGGGCAGTTTTGATGGTGGCAATATGATGGGGCAGTTTTGATGGTGGCAATATGATGGGGAAGTTCTGATGGGGCAGTTTGATGGGGAAATTCTGATGGGGCAGTTTTGATGGTATCAATATGATGGGGCAGTTTTGATGGGGGCCGTTTTAGCAATTCAGCTATTCAGCTTTCCCACACATTTTCCCCAGGAAATGCATTTTCTAGTTATAATTGTAAGTTGTTTCATACAATATATTGTTGCTAAAAATATTTTTCCAGTTAGAAATATTCAACTCCTGAAGAAGCGATGGATATAGTCGCAAAACATGTAGAGCAGAACTGTTTTTAATGGAGAAGTGGAACCCCAACTAAAAGGATATCCTCGTGTGTAGTATTTAGTATTATCACACAGTAAAACGATATCTAGTTTGTATATTAGGGGAACCACTGGTGGTCCAACTTTTATGTTTGACGCTATATATGTACTGTAATATGGTGATATACATGTATATTAATAAATTAATTTTGTTAGAAAAATTATTTACGTGCCTTTAAAGTCCATCTTATCAAATATCGCAAATCCTATACCTGTTTCACACAGTCAATCAGGAAAGGATCCCCAGCTGCAGTGGAAAAATCTCTTGAGGGATCTTGGCCATTTTGCCACAGTTTGGCAATTTAAGATCACAGCTAGAATAAGGTGAGGGACACAGTCTGCCAGTGAGAACTGGGGTTTAAAGAGGAATTGTTGTTGGTCTGTATAATTCTCAAATTAAGAATGCCCTCTACTAGTAAAATGGTTCCTCTGTTAAGTTGGGTCAATCGCAGATTTATGGTGGGTTTGTGTAACAAATTCCTTCCCAGGCAGGAACAGATCCAGTAAATGCTCAGGGGGGTCCCTGGGCCCATTGTAGTGTTTTCAATCCCTACTGAAGAATACCTCAAAGAGCAGGTATAAAAGAAAGTTTGGTGCAGCTGTAGGAGTTCTGAAAGACTGGAAACAACAGGCTGATTCAACAGATGCAAACAGTGTCCTGCATCAATAGTGCCTGAGACAGTTTCCTGTAAATCTGGGAAGATGGCAGAAGACTGCAATTTATCAAATATAGTCATATCAGAAAGAGACTAAGGTGACCCCCTAACAGAGTCAGATATGGTCCCTGCAACTGGTGGCCTGGCCACTTTCAAGAAAGATAGGAAAGCAGATAGGAAACTATTTCTGCAGGGGAAGGCACGGGAGTGCACTTGTTTTTGCAGTCAGCATCAGTGGGGAACACAGTGAATTTGTCTGCCAAGTCTTGAGTGACTGCAGTACAGACCCCAGAAAAAATAGCAAAAGATGCATCTTCACCAGGCAGAGCCAAGGAGGACTTGGATGATGAGGCGGAGCCTATATTTATAGGGCAACTGAATTCCATATTGCAGACACCAGTACCTTTAAAGGGCATAGAGAAAATTTCCAAGGAACCACAAGAGCACAGATGTCAAACTGGCGGCCCCTCAGCTGTTGCGCAGCTACAAGTCCAGCCTGACATCCCTGCACTAGAGGAACGTGAGCTGAGATAATCTGTAGCAGTAAGACTGTCCCCTCTGTATAGCAGGGTCTGAGTATGGCAATCCATAGCTAGGCGGAGGAAAGGCCAGTTCAGAGAGCTGTTGTAGAGACCAGCTCAAGCATCAATGAAGCAAGGAACCTTGACTGAAGAAAAAAATGCTAGCAAAAAAAAAAAAAAAAAAAAAAAAGTAGGTTATACTTTTACAAGTTGAGCAGGGAAAAATGTGTGCATCCTCCTAGGGCACTGACAAAATAACTGAGGCATGCTGCCAGTAGAAGAGGTTACCCTGTTTTAGTCTACATATTTTTTGTTTGCAAGTGTCCAATCTTCCTGTAGGTATCAATAAAAACCATACTTACTATGTCCCTTAACAGATGAGAAAAAAACAAGATTATATGCAGTTTTAGTCCTCTTTTTGCAACTATCTCCATGATGCAGATGTCAGAACTGTTCTGTATCATTACTTGCAGGTAGGCAAATAGGAAAGTCAAAAACAAAGCAGCATAACTGGAAATATAAACTGAAACCTACAGTACCAATGTGCAAACATAGCCAAAGCCATTACTGGAGCCAACAGTCAAAAAACACGGTTGTTTCTATTTCGCTACATACATGGTTCTTATAAAGCACTTTTCACTGTGTTCAAATTTTGAATACGATTATATGTACTCTTAACTTAGTCATTGCTCTTTTGGCATACTGTGTTCATCTACGAAAGGTAATAAGAATGCATTCCTAACACATGGTAAATGCATCCAAAATACAACCACTAAAAAGTCAAGGACACCATGCTCTTTGGTCCTGTTTGATAGTGGGATGTCAATGCAAACTAACCTTAAAACTTACCAAGCAAAAGCCAATTTACTCATGAAAATGTTTTTTAGATGCTGCAGGAAGAAAAAGTTTAGAGGTGCTGTTAAGCACATGGAAGCAGCGGGGCGAGAAATGGCCCAGCCCCAAGCTCAAAGGAGTACAAAAAAGTGGTAGTTTGGTGTTAAGGTTAGAGATGAGTTTGAAGGATTCCCCAGGTAATTTCTAGTGCCATGTAAAGTTATCAAATTAAACCTTAAACCCCATAAACCTTAAATCTTAGCTGAACATTCCTTTACATTCCTCTCCCCTGTAATCATGTAATCAATTAAATTAAATCATTCATTGATGTCTCAACCTAACTCCATACAGCCTGCTAAACATTCTGTAATGGATAACACATTTAACTACTTGCCGACCGCCTTCTGCAAATATACTACGACAAGGCAGCTCAGCTGCACAAACCAACGTACCTGTACATCGGTCTGTGCATGTGGTACTGTGGGAGCGCGCATGGGAAAGAGAGCCAGAACGGACATCTGTCAATGTAAACAAATCAGATCCCCTTCTGACAGGGGGAGGAGAGAGGGAGAGAGGGAGAGAAAGGCAGTCCATCCCCCATACAGTTAGAAACACCTCCAAGGGAACACAGTTAACCCCTTGATCACCCCCTAGTGTTAACCCCTTCCCTGCCAGTGTCATATACAGTGATTGGTGCATTTTTATAGCACTGGTTACTGTATTGGTATCACTGGTCCTCAAAAAGTGTCACTTGGGGGTCAGATTTGTTCGCTGCAATGTCACAGTCCCGTTAAAAATCGCAGATGGCCGCCATTATCAGTAAAAACAATAAAAAATAATTAAAAGGCCCTAAATCTTTCCCCTGTTTTGTAGACGCTATAACTTTTGCGCAAACCAATATACGCCTATTGCGATTTTTTTACCAAAAATATGTAGTAGAATACATATTGGCCTAAACTGATGAATAGATTTGTTATATATATTTATTTATTTTTTATATGTATTATAGCAGAAAGTAAAAAATGTTTTTTTTTTTCAAAATTGTCACTCTTATTTATAGCCCAAAAAATAAAAACCGCAGAGGTGATCAAATACCACCAAAAGAAAGCTCTATTTGTGGGGAAAAAAAAGGACATAAATTTTGTTTGGGTACAACTTCGCACGACCGCGCAACTGTCAGTTATAGCGATGCAGTGCGTATCGCAAAAAATGGCCTGGTCTGGAAGGGGGTGAATCCTTCTGGGGCTGAAGTGGTTAAAGGGTAAACCTGCTCAAAACTGACATCCCAGTTTTGGGCAGAAAGAAGTTGTTGAAGCAGGTGCTGAAGCCAGGAACGCTGGTGCGGAGCTCTTGACGCTGTAGTGCAGATAACAAGACTATGGGTATTATTAACATACTTTATTTTTATATCTAGTTGATTGTAATGGCTGACTGCACTTTATTCTATTTAATAAGCCTGCAGGCATTTCCATTGTGTCAAGGAGTTTACAGCCCTACCATTACTCACCTGTCAACCGTGTGTTTATCTGTACAAATGATTTTCGCTCCTCTTTTCTTAAGATCACAATGTCTCGCAGTGTAAGAAACTGATAGGGTTTGGAGTCTGTAACTTTGGAGTATCCATCATACATCTCACGTGCCCTGTCTACATCGGCTGTGGATTTATATACCTATGAAAATCGGAGGAATTGTGGAATAATAGACATTAATATAGATGTAAACTATAAACCATTTTATTCTAATTATATGGCTTTTTTATTTAAAAAAATATTAAAGAAAACAACCACTGTGATAACATGGATACCAGTATACCAGAATATGTATTACTGTGTCACCAGGGAGATACCCAAAAGCAGGGCAGTTCTGAGGTGGCATAAGAGACACGACATCTGCCAGTTGGACAACGTTTTTGAAGCTAATATAATTATATTGTGGGTAAAAAGGCAACAAATGTGACCATAGCAACATTTATGTAGATTGCGTGGAGTTCATATGAGATACAAAAGAATGCTGATCTTGAATATGCGAGATCTTTCAGTACAGAAGAAGGTTATTATCAATTGTATCAGCTGCTTTGTTGCTCCACTTCAAAGACAGCAGGGTTTACTAAAGAGAAATACTGTTCACTTTGCAATGGAGGTTGCGCCTGGCAAGGGAATAAGGTGAAGTTCTGCTGACCTTCATCATCCAATCGTGTGTAAGTAAAAATGCTGTTTTTTTATTTTCCTTGCACGATTGGGTATTCTTTGCATAGTTAAATTTCACCACATTAACGAAGCTCTGTGGAAAACTCCTTTGCAAAATGCAGCTTCCCTTGAAAAGTCAACAGCCTTTTTTGCCTTTTTGAAATCAACCACATTGTGTTTACAAATTGCCTCAACAGCCCTCAATGCCTGCATCTTTGCTGCTTATACATCAGACTAATGCCAACATACTCCTTTAGAACATAAAAAAAGCTCAAATGCAGATTTTGGGGTTGATTTACTAAAACCGGAGTTCAAAATCTAGTGCAGCTCTGTATAGAAACCAATTAGCTTAAAGGATTGTTGCCCACCCGATTTAAAGTGTTTTCAAATTATGCATGTCTAGTTTAGAAAAAAGATAGATTTGGTGATTTTGTACAAATATGTATGCAAATGGCTACTCTTTGTTGTGTATATCCAATATTATAAAGGGGAAGTGAACTACTGATACAGTATCTCACAAAATTCAATACACCCCTCACATTTTTGTAAACATTTTATTATATCTTTTCATGTGACAACACTGAAGAAATTACACTTTGTTACAATGTAAAGTAGTGAGTATACAGCTTGTATAACAGTGTAAATTTACTGTCCCCTCAAAATAACTCAACACAGCCATTAATGTCTAAACCGCTGACAACAAAAGTGAGTACACCCCTAAGTGAAAATGTCCACATTGAGCCCAATTAGCCCCCCCCCCCCGGTGTCATGTGACTCTTTAGTGTTACAAGGTCTCAGGTGTGAATGTGGAGTAGGTGTGTTAAATTTGGCGTTATCGCTCTCACTCTCATACTGGTCACTGAAAGTTCAACATGGCACCTCATGGAAAAGAACTTTGAGGATCTGAAAAAAAAAAAAATGTTGCTCTACATAAAGATAGCCTAGGCTATAAGAAGATTGAAATTGAGCTGCAGCACAGTGGCCAAGACCACACAGTGGTTAACAGAACAGGTTCCATTCAGAACAGGCCTCGCCATGGTTGGCCAAAGAAGTTGAGTGCACATGCTCAGCGTCATATCCAGAGGTTGTCTTTGGGAAATAGACGTATGAGTGCTTCCAGCATTGTTGCAGAGGTTTAAGGGATGGGAGATCAGCCTGTCAGTGCTCAGACCATACACCACAAATTGCATCAAATTGTTCTGCATGGCTGATGTCCCAGAAGGAAGCCTCTTCTAAAGATGATGCACAAGAAAGCCCACAGTTTGCTGAAGAAAATCAGACTAAGGACATGGATTACTGGAACCATGTTCTGTGGTCTGATGTGACCAAGATAAACTTATTTGGTTCAGATGGTGTCAAGCGTGTGTGGTGGTAACCAGGTGAGGAATACAAAGACAAGTGTCTTGCCTACAGTCAAGCGTGGTGGTGGGAGTGTAATGGTCTGGGGCTGCATGGGGAGCTACAGTTCATTGAGGAAACCAAGAATGCCAACATGTACTGCGACATACTAAAGCAGAGCATGATCCCCTCCCTTCGGAGACTGGGCCGCAGGGCAGTATTCCAACATGATAATGACCCCAAACACACCTCCGAGATGACCACTGCCTTGCTAAAGAAGCTGAAGGTAAAGGTGATGGACTGGCCAAGCATATCTCCGGACCTAAACCCTATTGAGCATCTGTGGGGCATCCTCAAATGGAAGGTTGAGGAGCCCAAGGTCTCTAACATCCACCAGCTCTCTGTTGTCGTCATAGAGGACTGGAAGAGGACTCTAGTGGCAACCTGTGAAGCTCTGGTGAACTAATCCCTTAATGAGCCACGGGGATGAGAGTCCTCGCAACATACGAACCAAATGAATGAAAGAGAAAAACACCATAGCTGGAAAATATTTGAACGTGTTGACGCTTAATTGAATTCATCACTGGTGTCCCAAGCACATAGCTAACGTGCCCTACCCATATAAACAGACATCATCCCCTGGCGGCACACATTCCTGTTACGTCAAACCTGGAACTAGGTAGGGAATGGTATAACAGCCTGTCAATAGAATTCCTAAAAGTTAAAAACACTATCAACCCATTTATATGTATGCTTGTTGGTAACAGATGGTAACAGGGTACTCCAATAATTGTGCACAGACAGAAAAAGATGACCCTATAGGTCCCAGAATTTAGATTACAGGCCCTTCTGGAGATTACATGTCCTTCTGGGGATACTGAGTATGGGCTGAAGTCACCTATTTATCAGAACGGTGTGACTTTAAGGAGACATGTTGAACTGCGTAAAAACTAGGCCCAATGTGAGGCAAAACCTCTCTTACTCGCAAACTCAAGCAACTGGTACTGATGAGGTGGCCAGAGGTGACCAAGCCCCAGCAAGTGGGACGCTGAATGAGAATGGATGATCCATGTGGTGCTTTAGAAGCAGTAGCAACAGCAGGATAGTGCTTCCTCTAGGTGGAATGGAAGGAGAAAGAGCAAGGAGTGCCCGCAACACTTCACTACACTGATAATATAATTTGCTCAGACCTATAAGCCTTTAATCTTACCATGATAAAACCAGTAGTGGTGCATAAGCCCAACCAGCCCTGCTCCCAAAGTGAGTCTTCAGAGGCTGGGTCACACCAGTGGCTGTGTTAAGGTTCTGGACCCGAATAGTGCTCTGCTGCGAACCAAGACAGTACAAAAAGGTATACAACCCCTGGCAAAAATTATGGAATCACCAGTCCCTGAGGATGTTCCTTCAGTTGTTTATTGTTGTAGAAAAAAAGCAGATCACAGACATGGCCAAAAACTAAAGGCATTTCAAATGGCAACTTTCTGGAAATCAAGAAAAATAATTGTGGTGGCCAGTAACAGTTAGATTTATAGAACAAGCACAGGGAATAAATTATGGAATCACTCGATTCTGAGGAAAAAATTATGGAATCACCCTGTAAATTTTCATTACTAACACCAGCATCAGATTAAATCTGCTTGTTAGTATGTAGGTAAAGAGGGTAAATCATCACGCAGTGTTGCACAAGATTTTGGTTGTTCACAGTCGGCTGGACCAACATGGACCAAATACAAACAACATGGGAAGGTGGTTAAAGGCAAGCATACTGGTAGACCAAGGAAGACATCAAAGCGTCAAGACAGAAAACGTAAAGCAATATGCCTTGAAAACAGAAAATGTACAACAAAACAAATGAGGAACAAATGGGAGGAAACTGGAGTCAACATCTGTGACCGAACTGTAAGAAACCGCCTAAAGTAAATGGGATTTACATACAGAAAAACTAAAAGAAAGCCATCTCTAATATCTAAACACAAAAAAACAAGGTTACAATGGGCTAAGGAAAGGCAATCGTGGACTGTGGATGATTGGATGAAAGTCATATTCAGTGATGAATCTCAAATCTGCATTGGGCAAGGTGATGATGCTGGAACTTTTGTTTGGTGCTGTTCCAATGAGATTTATGCAGACGACTGTCTGAAGAAACCATGCAAATTTCCACAGTCAATTATGATATTGGGCTGCATGTCAGGTAAAGGCACTGGGGAGATGGCTGTCAGTAAATCTTCAATAAATGCACAGGTTTACATTGAAATTTTGGACACTTTTCTTATCCCATCTATTGAAAGGATGTTTGGGGATGATGAAATCATTTATCAAGATGATAATGCATCTTGCCATAGAGCAAAAACTGTGAAAAAATTCCTTGAAGAAAGACACATAAGGTCAACGTCATGGCCTGCAAACAGTCCGGATCTCAATCCAATTGAAAATCTGTGGTGGAAGTTAAAGAAAATGGTCCATGACAAGGCTCCAACCTGCAAAGATGATTTGGCAACAGCAATCAGAGAAGGCTGGAGCCAGATTGATGAAGAGTACTGTTTATCACTCATTAAGTCAATGCCACAGAGACTGCAAGCAGTTATAAAAGCCAGAGGTGGTGCAACAAAGTACTAGTGATGTGTTGGATTGTTATTTTGTTTGTTTGTTTTTCATGATTCCATAATTTATTCCCTGTGCTTGTTCTATAAATCTAACTGTTACTGGCCACCACAATTATTTTTCTTGATTTCTTTTAGTGTTTCTTAAAGCCAGAAAGTTGCCATTTGAAATGCCTTTAGTTTTTGGCCATGTCTGTGATCTGCTTTTTTTCTACAACAATAAACAACTGAAGGAACATCCTCAGGGACTGGTGATTCTATAATTTTTGCCAGGGGTTGTACAGCATGCCAAAAGGCAGCGCCCAGTGTCTGAAGGTCACATTTCAGGCTAGCTCTGCAATCTTCCAGGGTTCTGGGTATGACCTCCAAAGTTGTTGCTAAGGGCACACTAATCCGGATATACGCTGTGAAAGACCATGAAGGTCTTCATGGAAGTCCCCAAAGAAAAAAAAAAAAAAAAAAAAAACTGTAGATTTAAAAAGATTAAAAATGATTTCTGAATTCTATTATGTTTAAAATTTGGTGTACATCTACTTTACAAAATATTTATTGTAAGAACAGCAAACACAAGACAGTTTTGCTGCCCACAGAAATTAAATAATAGCATATCCGTGGAATTTCCCTGAACTCACTTGTTAATTGCTGACAGGGAAACAACTGTTCAAGGAGGTTAGAAATCTGCCCTAGTATTCAGTGTTCTGTCCTGACATCAACAGTGTCTGCCAGCAGGGCTGGTCTCGTCTCCATCTCAACTGAGGAATGTTAGGCGGAACATTTCTCTATGATTTTGGGCACTCTTACAGTTATTCTTCTTCATACTGTGATAATATATACACACACCTGCAAACGCTGCAAAAATTTCTGGATTGCTGGTCGGCCCACACTCATAATCTTGCTTCTGTCCAGTGTCACCTGTGCATCTGGTCGTCCATCAACCCCAACTTTCTGGGTGAGAGTGACAAAATTTTCACCAGCTTCTAAGAGGACACGAAGAATGACAAATCGAGCCTGCATGTGAGCCTGGAAAAGTTAAACAAGCTGTGACACATATAATTTTCCAGATAGACAAAGTTACCAGCAGTAGTGCTTGATTTAAGATGTGTACAGTAATGACCTTAAATCTAGCAATGTCACCCTTCCAGAAAAATTAATTACCATACAACTCCTATTTTCACTGAAAAACAAGGACCTCTTTACAAAAGGATAAGAACACCAACCTCTCCCTATTTTATATTTGCTTCATTTCTGAATTCAGACATGAAAGACTAGTAGAAACAAGAGGATCTAGAGGAACTAACTGATCCAGTACAATAATTGCACTCTTGTCAATGCTGCTGCAACCTTCTGTTGGTATTTTGATTGCTGGCATCTTTGCTCTATGGCCATTGGTTGGCAACACATAATTTAATTCCTGCACATGGACCTTGGAGTTACATCATCCAGGCACGTGGTTCCATTCTTGGCAGCTCATAGAAGCCAGGAGTACATACTGCTTTGTGCATAAACAGTTTTTTTGTACTTATCGTCAAAATCTTTTTCTGTACTTTAAATGAAGGACACAACATAGATCTTGAAGATCTATTTATACAGTGAAAACAATGCAGCTAGGTTCCTTGTGGTAACATGGATGAATCAGTCTCATCATTGAAGTCCCACTGGTTTAAGAAAGAGGCGGTCCACCCTAAAATGCATAACCAAGCCCCCACGCACATGACGTCACTTCCAGAGCAAAGTTCGTTCCACCACCAGCCAACTTCTGGTCGCCCTTTGCTCTCCAATGCTTCCACTGACATCTACAGGAACCTAGCTGCTTTGGAACCCAGCCTGTCCTTCCTGTTTACGGAGGTGCTGAGAGTCCTGCTGTAAGATTCATCCCCTACGGCTATGTTTACACTTACATGCCTGTTATCACCAAGTGTATTGTGTAAGTTGCTAATTGTCTACTTAAGTTTATTGTTTTTAATAGCCACTACACTCAGATGCGCTCTCTGCTGTCCATATCTGTTACACTCAGGATTCTGCTAGTGAGATGTTTATTTATAACTTCTGGGTCAGGGCATATACGGATGTATCTGGTGACCTGGCAGAAACTGTGGATACAGTTGCATTGGTCAGTGTTTTTCTGTATATTGAAGTGCACAGTTTGTCATCCCCCGGCAGATACTGTGGTATCTAAGAAGTTTGCATATGTGCTTGAATAGTCCATTGTTAGTTTGATTAATGGGT
Source organism: Aquarana catesbeiana (assembly GCF_042186555.1). Classification (NCBI taxonomy): domain Eukaryota; kingdom Metazoa; phylum Chordata; class Amphibia; order Anura; family Ranidae; genus Aquarana; species Aquarana catesbeiana. The sequence continues at coordinate 210,929,004 of NC_133334.1, read as the reverse complement.
GAAACAAATTGTAATTGATTGTATTTTAAGTAAAAATAAATCTTGCCTTTACAAAGTTATACTTGCCTGCTCTGTGCAATTGCGGTGTAAGCCGTCTCCGTCGGGGGAAGACAGTGATTATTGCTAGTGGCTATAGCAGCTGATAGCGATAATGGCAGATACAATCCGGCAGGCTGGTTGTACCCAAGTTGATCAATCAACTTGGTACATTCAGCCTGCCGATACACTGTTTGAATCTCTGATTCTCTGGTTCCTGCTGAACAGGCCGAGATTCAAACAGTCTATGGCCAGCCTTAGTCTACAGAAAAGTTTTAAGGAAAGTGGGACTTGGCTATGTTGTCTGGATCATAAAACTAGTTTAAAAAAAATTACAATTTTCCAGTGACCCGTTTGCAGACAGCTCATCGGGGATTTTAGAAGGCTTCAGAGCAAAGCTGTAGCTTTTTGCTCATCAGTCTGGCCATCTCCTGGCTTCACAAAGACTGCAGAAAAAGTGAAAAAGAAATGGGAAAGAATGCTTTATAAAATTAACAGGTGTCTAGCTGATTAGAACCAGACTATCCAAAAATATGCATAATTGGAGTGAGTCTATTAAGATGCCCCCTTTTATTTTAAGATGGGCAAATATTACAAGCTGCCTGTGACTTTTCTGTGCTCCATTATGTGTTTTTTTCCAGTAAGAATGTATTTACCTGTCTCCAACGCCCAGTCTCTGGTGTGTAGTATTCCAGTCCCATCAATCCAGCCCGCACCATGTTAAGCCAGTTAACATACAGAACATCTTTTGCCTCCTGAGATTCATGGCCGAATATCCTGTGGTTTACACAAACGAGACTGTTAACAGATGGGTCTGTAGCTCTTCTCCAAGTGTGCCAGTTTATCGTATATTGACATTACAGGGTTGTTTACTAAAACTGGAGAGTGAAAAATCTGGTGCAGCTGTGTATGGTAGCCAATCCACTTCTAACTTCAGCTTGTTTAATCGAGCTTTGACAAAAAAAAAAAAAAAAAATGGAAGCGTATTGGTTTCTATGCAGAGCCGCACCAGATTTTGCACTCTGCAGTTTTAGTAATTCAACCTCTATATGTCCATTAAAGCATGCTTTGAGCAAGTAAGCATTTGGGATTTTGCAGTAAGCACTGGCCAGAAAGGGATCACTGATGCAGTTGGTCACCCTGAACATGTAGTGCAATGTATACAAATCAAGAATCCCCTTTTATGCAAAAGTTTGCTAGAAGAATACATACGGTGCTGAGCAGTGTGCAGAGAGTTTTAGGGCACTTGAACTTTTGGGCTGGTTTGCCTGGCACCACATGTACGCATGCACTCTATATAGCAGCTTTGTGGTGTATGATTCAGATCTGGGCAGTTTCAGTACTGAATGTGCAGGTGATCGTGTGTGGAACAAGTTTACTAGCAATGCAAGCATGAATATGTTCTGCACAATAGAACTATTGTTGGTTGTGAGCAAACACCTTGCATATGGGTCTTTATTAAAGATGCCTATAAACATTACACACCAACAATACTTCTAAATACATATAAAGTGCAGATAATTATTGCGCTAACCTATAGGAAGAAAATGGTGAGCAGCTACATAAGAATGTGACAAAAATTTGTAAAGTTAAGATATGTGAAAATGTAGCGCTAATGGTGAAAAAACAGTGATGATAAAAACTGTGCAATACTCAATTAGATAACGTTCTGAGTCCCAACTGTGTGTGAATAAGAGAACAAAAAATAAGTCCCAGGTGGGTCAATCCAAACAGAAGGCGAGATTCACCCCGGCCAAATAGTTGTTCTCATAGGGGAGAATGATATGTACAACAGACGAAATGTGACATCCATAGAAAGATAAGATTGGTTACTCTTACCAGAACATGTGGACCTGGATGTCAGCGACACCAGGTCAATCAGGCATTGATATCCAGATCAGTGGATCCACAGGAACGATCCAAGTGGTCCAGATCCACAGATCCAGAAAAAGTAAAATGTGATCACAAGTAAAAGCCCTTGGTTTCACTGCTCCCCATATTGCTTTTACCTGTGATCACATTTTACTCTGTATGCTGGTTTTTATGAATAAAAAAAACAACCTTTTTTGACCTGCACCATTGGAAGCCCCCTTCTTTTCTTTGCATACCTTCTGGTATGCGAGTTTGTTTGGCCCTTCCAATCGGTCACCAACGGCTCAGTGGTTGTCGTTACCATCAAGAGATCGCTGGACCCCCTGGACCTCTTGGATTGCTCCTTTGGATCTGTGGATCTGGACCCCTTGGATCGTTCCTGTGGATCCGCTGATCTGGGTATCCATGCCTGATTGACCTGGTGTCGCTGACATCCAGGTCCACATGGTTCTGGTAAGAGTAATCAATCTTATCTTTCTTTGGATGTCACACTTCGGATGTTGTACATATCATTCACCTGCTCCCCTATGAGAACAACTATTTGGCCGGGGTGAATCTCGCCTTCTGTTTGGATTGACCCAACATGTTTAAATATATAAGGGGTCCATATAGTGAACTTGGTGTTGAGTTATTCACTTTACGGTCAACACAGAGGACAAGGGGGCACTCTTTACGACTGGAGGAAAAGAGATTTCATCTCCAAATACGGAAAGGTTTCTTCACAGTAAGAGCTGTGAAAATGTGGAATAGACTCCCTCCAGAGGTGGTTCTGGCCATCTCAGTCGATTGCTTTAAGAAAGGCCTGGATACTTTCCTAAATGTATATAATATAACTGGGTACTGACATTTATAGGTAAAGTTGATCCAGGGATAATCCGATTGCCTCTCTGGGATCAGGAAGGAATTTTTTCCCCTGCTGTAGCAAATTGGAGCATGCTCTGCTGGGGTTTTTTGCCTTCCTCTGGATCAACTGTGGGTATAGTATTGGGTATATTGTTTTTTTGTTTTTTTATGGTTGGACTGGATGGACTTGTGTCTTTTTTCAACCTGACTAACTATGTAACTATGTAACTATGTAACTATGTAACTATGACCCACCTGGGACTTATTTTTTGTTCTCTTATTCACACACAGTTGGGACTCAGAACGTTATCTATTTGAGTATTGCACAGTTTTTTATCATCACTGTTTTTTCACCGTTAGCGCTACATTTTCACATATCTTAACTTCTAAATACATAAGTTTATTGTATTCATAAAAACAATACAATTTCTGGTCTATTTCAACCAACATAATTATTTTGTTACATACAAATAGGATACACAATTTTCTTTTCATAAACTTGTTTCACAGCTATTGTATTTCACCTCATCCTGCCAGAGCCACCTTGAATTGAAATTTTGAGTTCCAACAAGAATAGAGAATCCAAGTGATATTGAGCAGGGTGTGGTGGAATTCAATAGCTGTAAAACAGGTTTATAAAATAAAAAATATGTATCCCATTTGTATGTAAAAAAAATATTATGTTGGTTAAAATAGGCCAGAAATGTTCATTTTTTTGTATACACTAAACTTATATATTTTAGGATTATTTTTGGTGCAAAATGTTTGGAGGCACCTTTACATGGTTATTTGTCGTGAGCATGAAAGCAAGCTAAAGCTTTATCACGTGCAAGCAGTATATCAATGCTGTTGGAGTAGGGGTCACATTTAACATTCACTGTAGTGGTCCACTTTCTTACCGCAGCACCTCTTCGTTGACACACAGATAAAGGCCAACACACTCTGCTCTACATTCCTCATAGCTAGAGGCAATTGTTGAGAATTTGCCATCCCAAGTTTCACCTGGTTTATACCAACTCTTCACCTGAAGGTAGAAACACAATATTAGGGACACAAAATAGGATATATAAATTAAAGTGGTTGTAAAGGCTAACAATTTTTTACCTTAATGCATTCTTTGCATTAAAGGTAGAAAAACTTTAGGTGCTGCTTCCCACCTTCCCCGACCTAAAAACTCACCTGAGCCCAATCTGGGTTCAGCACTGTGCCCAAGAGAAGCTGATCTGCGCTCTCCCTCCTCAATGGACTCAGTGAGAGCAGTGGGAGCCACTGGTTTCTGCTGCTGTCAAATCCAGTGATGGGGGAGCAGGACCAAGCCGCATTGTGTGTGGAACAGGACTAACTGCACTCCTGTGACCCACAGGAGAAATAGGGCCAAAAGAGCTTTACTTCTGGCCCTACTTCTGCTTTAATCAGGAAAGGAGGAACCTGGCCCTTGATCCCATAGGCCTGAAAAATTAGCTGACGACTTCACCTAGAAAAAGTGGATTTAGAAGCGGCCTGACCCTTAAGAAAACCTTCAGGCAGAACAAATGGAATCAGACTGTCAAAGCTGTAGGCTTCAGATTTTGGCGAACAGCCCAAACATCCAAAGTATGAAGCACCTTCTATTTTGAAAGCTTAGGAGTAGGACAAAAGTACAGCAACACAATGTTCCGATTCAGGTGAAATGAAGAAACCACCTTAGGCAATAAAGAGTGCAAACGCCTCAACACCACCTTATCCTGGTGAAGAACCAGAAAAGCTTCCTGGCCAAGCCTGAGATTTGTCCCTTCCCTCAAAGCCAATGACATCTCCAGATCAGACTGGAGAAAAGCTAGAATCCTCCCCTACAGCCAACTGTTGAGGATGGAGCTTAAGAATTTCACACCAAGTGAAATAAACCTTCCAAGCAAGTTGGTACACCCTTTTGGGGGGTTGAGCTCTAAGAAGGGTAGGAATCACATTATCTGAAACGCCCCTGCCTTTTAGGACCAAGGGTTCAGCAGCCATACTGTCAAAGCCAGTGACCGTAAAGCAAGATGGAATATCAGACCCTGAAACAGCAGGTCAACTGCCAAGTTATTGATGATGTTTGCATTCCACTGTCTTCTTGGCCAGGCTAGTGAAATCAGGATCATTTGAACACCACCCCCCTTTATCCTATGTAGCAGGTGAAGGAGTTGAAGTGGAAGAAAGACATAGATCTGAAATAAAATGATCCCAGGAGTCACCAGTGCATTCACTTCAATGGATAGAGGATACCTGGTGCAGGACACAGGCTTACTTAGTTTGTTTATTATTGTTGATTAACACCCACTGCCCCCCAGTGCAGATAAAATCTCTTTGAATACCTTCAGGAGAAGAGCCTATTTTCCCGGAGTCAGCTGTCAATGGCTAAGAAAATCCACCCACCAATCTTCCACACCAGTGGACAGCAGAGATGGATAGAATGTGAGGTCCTGATCAAGACAAAATTAGGCCTGTTTCTTCCTGAGCAGTACAACTTCTTGTCCCTCCTTGGTAGCTTATGTAGGCCATTGCCGTAGCACTGTCTAAATGCACCCTTACAGGGAGACCCTGCAGACAGACAAACCAGTGCCAGCCGAATCACCTGAAGTTCCCGGATGTTGATCAGCAACTTCCTCTGGTCCTCTGACAACCACGTTCTCTGAACCGGGTAGTTTCCCTAGGACACCTCCCCAGCCTGACGAGCTAATGTCTGTCATCAAGATTTTCCACTTCATTGGAAGGAAGAATTTCCCTGCATCCAACATCTGTGTTGCTATCCTCTGGTCTTGAGAGTTAGATGCATCGGCTGAGCCAGATTTAGCAAATTATGTATTTCTTGGTTTTATTTTAGCCCGTGCTTCCTGTAGAGCAATTCTACCTCCAACAACTCCCCCAGTACTCCTTTATCGTCAATGCACCCCCCAGTACGCCTCTACTTCCAACGCCTCCCCCAGTACACCTCTACCCCCCAACGCCTCCCCCAGTACACCTCTACCTCCAACGCCTCCCCCAGTACACCTCTACCTCCAACGCCTCCCCCAGTATGCCTCTACCTCCAACGCCTCCCCCAGTACGCCTCTACCTCCAACGCCTTCCCCAGTACGCCTCTACCTCCAACGCCTCCCCCAGTATGCCTCTACCTCCAACGCCTCCCCCAGTACGCCTCTACCTCCAACACCTCCCCCAGTACGCCTCTACCTCCAACACCTCCCCCAGTACGCCTCTACCCCCCAACGCTTCCCCAGTACACCTCTACCTCAAACTCCTCCCCCTCGAACGCCTCCACCTCCAAAGCCTCCTCCAGTACACCTCTACCTCCAACACCTCCCCTAGTACACTCTACCTCCAACACCTCCCCCAAGTACACTCTACCTCCAACACCTCCCCTAGTACACTCTACCTCCAACACCTCCCCCAAGTACACCTCTACCTCCAACAACTCCCCAGTACACCTCTACCTCCAACAACTCCCCAGTACACCTCTACCTCCAACAACTCCCCAGTACACCTCTACCTCCAACGCCTCCCCCCCAGCACACCTCTACCTCCAACACCTCCCCCCCAGCACACCTCTACCTCCAACACCTCCCCCCCAGTACACCTCTACCTCCAACACCTCCCCCCCAGTACAACTCCACCGCCAACACCACCCCCCAGTACACCTCTAATTCCTCTTCCCAGCATATCTCTGCCTCCAATGCCCCCCCCATCTGTGCTTTTAATGACCCCCCCCAGCACACCATCTTCTGACCTCCCCTCTCCAGAACACCTATGCCTCCAAATCCCCCCCCTCCCCCAATCCAGCACATCTATGCTTTCAATATTCACCCCAATCCATCATACTTATGCCTCCAATCCCCCCCCCCCCCCCCATTAATCATACCTATGCCTCCAATTCCACCACCCCTCCTCAAGCACACCAGAACACATCTTGTTTAATCCCCCATTGTACCAATGCCTCCAGCACACTGTCATATATATCATTTTGCAGCCACGGGGGTCAGTGATCACTGTGCACACTGAGGGCAGACCGAGACGGTTTGAGCCTGTCCACTTAGGACCTCCCCAGATGAGCAGCAGAAGGGAGTCAGAGGGGCGGTCCCAGGCAGCTCTTTAAAGCCTATTGTGTGCCTGGGCGGGGATGTGCAGGAGGGAGGCGGAGAGGGGCGGTCCCAGGCGGCTCTTGAATGTATATTGAAGTGCACGGTCTGCGTGCCTGAGTGGGGATGTGCAGCAGAACAGAGATAGAGGGGCGGGCTGTTCATGCCTACTGAACAGCACTCTGCAAGCCTGGGTGTGGAAGAGAGGCAGGAGGTGGAGAGGAGCAGTCCTAGGCTGCTGACTGTATGTATTGAAATGGCCGCGCTGTGAGCCTGTGCGTGGCGGGGCACTGGCTATACATTCCTGGGACAGCACAGTCCTGTCATTACTCTCCCTCCTCATTTGTTTACTCGCCAAATGTGAGTAGGCGAGTGAAAATTTTGAGGGCTGACTTAAAGTGTTGGTTACCTTACATTGCATGCTAGCTGCTAGCCCCTCTTGTATCCAGCTATAACATGCAGTGTAAGTTTTTGTGGAAAACGAAGCGTCTAAATACCATTTTTACAGATATCTTCAGGCCGGTCACGTGACTCCCATTCGCTCTCCTACTCCAATCCAGGGCTACAGCGGGAGTAGCCGAGACCTTCCGCTGACGTCAGCCGGGAGGTCATGTGACTGCTGTGTTGGCTACTCAGCTTCTCCCACTGTAGCCCTTAGATGGGAGCGGAGAGTGGCCGGGAGTCACGTGACTGGCCTGAAGATATTTGCAAAAATGGTATTTAGATGCTTTGTTTTCCACAAACACTTACACTGCAGGTTATAGCTAGATACAAAAGAGGGGCTGGCTGTACATTTTTTAAAAGTTTAAATTACTATTAATAAATGGCAGGAGGGGAGGGGGCGGCTCACAAACATACATACAGGAGCTGACAGGCAGGGAGGGGAGGGGGGAGAGGACCAAAGGATGATGGAGGAGAGCTACGGATGACAGAGGCAGGTAAACTGACCACAGTGTCAGGGCTCAGCAGCAATGATAAACTGTGGTCAGTTTACAGGGGGGAGGGCATAGCCAGGCAGGATCAGCCAAGTATTTCAGGTGATACAGGGGAACAAATTACAAAGCACAAGCACTGTGCTGTACAACATGTTTAAAGCAACAGGATTATTATTATTATTTTTTTTTTTAGGGTAACAAACACTTTAAGCCAGAGAATCCTTTCTATGTGGACAGACAGTGCTTAATCATGAAAGCTGCCTTATGGAATCCTCCAAGGCTTTTACTGAGAAGCTGAGAGTTCTTTTCCAGTAGCTGCCAAATGGCAGGATCTTCCAGATCAGATTCTCTGGAACGAAGTATCTACTTTGCCCAAACCTTAAAATGACAGGTACACTCCTACAGCAACCATTGCAGGCTGCAGAGCAGCTTTTGTATGCGGGATCTGGGTACAATCATTCTTGGCCTGCTGGTTGTAGTGACCAAACCAGATAGGGCCACCACTGCCCAGTTGAGTGTAACAAACAGGTTTGAAGATGTAGGCACAAGGTTCCGAAAAAAGAGATCTTCAGAGAGAGACGCAGGGAAGCATCCATCACCTTCAGACATAGGCGGAGCTGGTAGGGGTTATGCCTGGGAAGTGACTATTGCCTTTTTTTCTGGCCAGTGTCCATTTGCCTGAAGGTGGCAGCATAACCCATAGTAATGATCAATAACTCTACTGGCCTGTGGTGTATGATTAAGAAAAAATGGTTTAAAGTAGAGAACAAAGCTGTAATGTATGGCTGTTGAATTGAAACAAGTGTTCTGCTGGAAATGAGGCCATGGACTGCCGCTATTTAATTTTTTTAACTTATTAAAAGTGAGAGAACTGAAAGACTAAAGCCAGGCAAACAGTTAAATATACAGAGGAAATGCGCACTGTGTAAATTTGCTGTTTGAGCTGCCAAATGATTTGTAATTTTTGTTGCGTTATACACAACACACACACACCTGTTTACTAATAAGATCCCTCTGCTATTTGGGTCAACTTCCAATACAGAGGTGATCATACGGATTCACTGGTCAATAAGGAGACTGGCAGCAGAAAGGTGACATAGGAAGCTGAATTGCTGAAATTGGAAGACAAATAAACTAATTAGGAACTACACGTGTTGGCTGGGTAGTGTGGGAAAATTGTGTAAATAGCAGCATTGGTTGTACAGAATTACAAAATCTTTAGTACTTTAAACAGTAAACATACGCAGGGAAATCTGCATTTTTGATGCCACCCACTTCCTTGTGGATTCAGATTGGCCCACCCTGTTTCACTTGAAGTCCTCAAAGGACAGATTCTTCCTTCTGCTCTGGAAGGCCTTCCAACTACACCACTTTCTCCTTCTCTGCCACGTCTCACTGAATTTGCCGTAGGCTCACTGATTTCAAAATTATGTGCATTGGGGAGGGCACGCTTAGGCATTCTTGATCACCTATTTACTCCTCCCTGATCATGCCACACTCTGATGACCATCCTTCCTTTGTTGATACATGGGAACGTGACCTGAATATCACCCTGTCTTCAGACCAACGCCATAAAATATATCTTCTCACGTTTAAATCATTGATTTGTACCAAAATACAAGAAAGCATTGCAAAATAATTACTAGGTTGTATAGGTCACCATCTCTGCTTCATAAGTGTAGGTCCTCCATTCCAGAGTACTGTTGGAGATGTAGAGTCGCTAATGGAACCCTACTATATATTTTTTGGGACTGCCCCAACTCGCAGCTTTTTGGGATGGGGTACAAAAAAAATAGCAAATGATTTACACACTTCCCGCTACCCAAAGATCCAGCTATTTTCCTCCTTCATCACAACTCCATCCCAATAAAAACCATACTGGAAATTGATTCTATCTATTCCTGAGTGCTGGAAATCAGAATCTACACGATCTAAATGTCGCTTCAGTGGGTCACGAACATTAGGAGAATGGAAAAGCTGACTCACTCAAAAGGACACACAGGAAACCTTGTTCAAAAACAAAGAAAAATCTGGTTGGCCGCACAGCCAATAAAATCTCCTTTATTAAATGATTCTTCATGTAAAAACACATCAGAAAACATGATGGGAAATACAGCAACTCCAACCATAGCTCTGACTAAGCACTAATGGAGCGTGAAACGCGTTAGCTGGAGTTGCCGTATTTCTTATGTTTTGTGGAAGTGTTTTTACATGATGAATCATTAAATAGATGTGAATTTATTGGATGTGCGGACTACCATATTTTTTTGTTACATGAAGATTGTTGCAGATAGGGCCAGAACCTGCTACTGTGTGCGTGATGGTGTAAGAGGGTACTAACCTGAAGCCATGTTTTGCTTCCTAAGCCTTGTTGAAAACTTGGCAGCTCTGGCATATGTTTCTATTCTCGGAGGAGGGCAAAGGGTTGATGGCTGGAGTGAAGTAAAGGAGCAGCACCTGGGTGGAAGCTTGCTAAGATTTCATATTGCAGTTATCAGTCTGCATGGGGTCCCTGGTGCCCCCCCCCCTTTATTTATTTATTATTTATTTTCCTCTTCCATCTATTTTTTTTTTTTTTTTTTACACAGTATTCCCCAGTTATCTCCTTTCCTATTTTCCAACTTTAACAAAAAAAATGTGATGGCCGAACAAGAAGGGCGGTAAGGCAACAGTTTTTGCACTTTGATGATAACTAACGATACAGCTTGACACTTGTATGATTACCATTTTTTTTGTAATCTCATTCAAGTCTATAAATAAAGAATTAAAAAAAAAGTAAACATACAATATATAATCCCCTCTAGAAAGGATCTTCTATATGGGGTCTGCTTCAAAAGTCTGACAATTTGGGTGACTAGATCTTTTGTATGCCACAATTATCAGGAGCACAGACAAATACATCAAAATTTAAGCATGTATTGGTATCTACTGCAAGAGGCATTTCCTTGCCTTGGCAGAATAATCAGTCACCACTGTGGTCCTACATCATCTTTTCAGCAGCTGATCCTTTGCCCATGTTATGTTTCATGCAGAGCACAGAAGTCACATACAATCTCTGTTTGCCCTAAAAAGACACACAATTTTACTCATTTCTCCTACTAGGTTTTTCCATTAACAATAAAGCGGACTTTTAATCCGCTTATGTGCTTTCTCTGGCTCCCACCCCCAACTCTCATCAACATGCCAATTAAAGTGGGTATAAAACCGATTCATTAACTTTGAGCTGGGCCCATATATCAGACGTGTTTTCTTATCTCTCTTCAAAGCACTATGTCCGGTAGCTGCCTCCTGCTCCGTTCTTCTGCTATTAGCATGAGAACTTTTGACAAGTTCTGTCAACTGAGATAAAACCAGGCTGAAATTTGTGTAGGGGAAGTTGCTATAAATAGATTAGCAGAGAGCTAAATTATTCACGGATCAGCACCGAGAGTCTCTGCCTTTTTAGAATGGGGGTGTGTGCCTTTCCTCCAATCAGCTGTCTTGGCTGTGTGCGCAGACTTCACACTCAGCACTGAACAGGAAGAGAAAATCTCTAACATGATGTGAACTGTCTAAAGAATATATAAAGCTGAAGGTAGCAGATATACATGTAAAACTTATGTAGGGAGATTTGTTTCATCTGTGTATTATCTGGGGCTGTTCACTTGACTGGGTATATGTGAGGGTTTACATCCACTTTAAAGTTTTAAATAAAACATACCTTACTTTAGACCTAGTGACATTACTGGATCTTTGTGGTTTTCTAAACAATGCAGGCAGATCTTAGCTGGTGGGAAAGGGGGGGGGGGGGGGGGGGGTGTGCTGCAAATAGTTTTCTGAAAACAGTACCCTTCCATTGTACACCTTTCAAGAGCTCTGAGCCCTGATGCAAACAGTGAGTTAGCTATTGGAAGGAATTATACAAATATAAAAAAGCCTTGAAGTGCAGATGTCAATCCTAAACCATATGTGATATTGAGCCTGCAATAAAACCCAATAAATGGGATGGGCCAGGGACAGTAAGGCTGGGGAGGAAAGAGCTAGACACTGTTGGACGTCCACCAGCCCATAAACAAGTTGGGCCATATTCCACTTTCTGCAGTGAAATCCCAATTTCAGTACAGGAGATGAACCTGTACAACTGTGTAAGACTCGAGGCAAGCCTGGAGATAAGCTGTAACATTCACACAAACTAAAATTCAACTGCATTTAACATTTAAAAAAAAAAACACGTCTCTCAAATGTTATACTCACCAATTCCCCTGTTTCTGGGTTGATAACATGGTCTTTATCAAAGTTGAATCCTCCTTTCGCATCCTGCAAAATATCAAGCCTAAAAATTAACTCTGATTGCTCGCATTTGGTTTGTTAAATATACTATTTAGCAGAGTGAACAAATATCTGTGCTAACTACAAAGAACAAGGAAAGCAGCCAGCATAGTTTGTTGATTCAAACACAAATGTAAAAACCTTAAATGCAGCACTAAAGTGAAACGAATTAATAAAAATATATGTGATAGTCCATAGAGGAGCAATATGGGATAAAGATGACGTAGAGCCTCCACCAAACTTCAGTGTGCAAAGGAAAGGCACACCACACCCACGTGCTATCAATCTGCTTACCAGAAAGATATGAAAAACAAGCGATGTAATCATATGATGCAAGAGGTTTAATAGTGGATCCGAATGGCACACTTGATAATTGGCAGGCAGGTCATTGAAATATCTAGGTCATCAAATATCAAAGGGACATCAGGGCTTATGGGAAGCAAGCTTTTGGCCCTTAAGAAGCCTTGGGTACAGAAGGCTTGCCATGCTACATATTCCACGTTTTCTAGAGGGGTTTCGATATTGGATTAGTAGATCCTTACCCTGCACGGTGGAAGATGTATTCTCTGACCCCCAGGGTGAATATGTTTTGCTTGTGTTTCTTCTGTCCAATGTCGGAACCCTTAACTGATTTGGTGGAGGCTCTACGTCATCTTTATCCCATATTGATCCTCTATGGACTATCACATATATTTTTATTAATTTATTAATTAGTTTCACTTTAGCGCTGCATTTAAAATATACCATTTAGCCCTGGTTCACACTGGAGCATTTTGACATGTGATTTGACATGTCAAATCGGCATCAATGGCACTGTCCTAATCGGTGCAACGCCACATCTGCGGTGCTGCACCGATTTCAAAAAGTAGTTTCTGTACTACTTTTTGTGATTTCGGGCTGCGATTTACATTGACATCTGTGCAGAAACCTTCATTCCCGCAGCTCAGTGTGAACCTGGGCTAAGAGAGTGCTCCTAATCTCAGCTAGTTAACTGTATAGAAGACACCTGGGAGCCAGAAATCTAGCTGATTGATAGGGGATCAAATACTTATTTCAAAATGCAAATCAATTTATAACTTTTTTGAAACGTGTTTTCTGGATATTATTGTTGTTATTCTGTCTTTCACTGTTAAAATAAACCTACCATTAAAATTATAGATTGATCATTTCTTTGTCAGTGAGCAAATGTACAAAATCAGCAGGGGAGCAAATACTTTTTTCCCCTCACTGTATAAAAATACAGTGTAGCACTAGAAACATTAAAAATATATTGTACTGTAACCATAACAAAATGTGTAATTTGTGCAACATTATTCACTGTAATATAGAAGTGGAAAAAAAGCCAATTAGGTTTATTTAAAAATGGTGGTACATCAAAATTCAATGAGTACATAAAATTGAAAAAGCAATATAAGAAGCATGCATAGCGGACCCAGGGTAGGTGGAGATAGTCTCCGCTTTTGGCAGAAATTGGTTTGACCTGCACCATATGGAGCCTTTTCCCTTCTTTTCCATCTCTGCCCCGGCTGGTTGAGCCTCCTTTACACATTGTGACACTCCGAAGGTCAGCACTTTGAGTGGAGATTCGGTGTTACTACTGGTGAACCACAAGGTTCCAGGTACTGTGCAAGGATTGTCATCACTGAAGTCCGGGTGTATCCTGCTGGGGTGATCTCTTTTCTTTTCTGATCTACACTGTAATGCCCCGTACACACTGTCGGATTTTCCAACGGAAAATGTGCGATCGGAGCGTGTTGTCGGAAACTCCGACCGTGTGTGGGCTCCATCTGACTTTTTCCATCGGATTTTCCGACACACAAAGTTTGAGAGCAGGCTATAAAATTTTCCGACAACAAAATCCATTGTCGGAATTTCCGATCGTGTGTACACAAATCCGACGCACAAAGTGCCACGCATGCTCAGAATAAATAAAGAGATGAAAGCTATTGGCTACTGCCCCGTTTATAGTCCCGACACGTGTTTTACGTCACCACGTTCAGAATGATCGGATTTTCTGACAACTTTGTGTGACCGTGTGTATGCAGGACAAGTTTGAGCCAACATCCGTCGGAAAAAAATCCATGGATTTTGTTGTCGGAATGTCCGAACAATGTCCGACCGTGTGTACGGGGCATAAGGCATTCGGCCCACACAAGCTCGATTGACCCACTACCGTTGGCAAGTGGGTCCACCACATCTGGTAAGAGTATCCACCCATTGTCTCATGACAGAGGATCTTGTCTCTCATCCACACTGTTTTATTGTCAACCACTTGTTGCACACCGTCACTTTTGAGTGAAGAATCACCATCGTATGCTTATGGACATTTAAGTATTACTTCATTTGTTTTTTTTCCACTTATTCATTACAGTGAATACTGTTGCACAGATTACACATTTTGTTATGGTTTCAGTACACTATATTTTTAATGTTTCTAGCGCTACACTGTATTTTTATATTCTGTTTGGACTTTGTTTGAGTGTTAGCTGCTTTTTTTCACTATTTATCGGTTTAGCGCAGTAATTTCCAACCAAACTTTCCCTCACTGTAAAGCCATATTAAACCTGCCTGACCAAGTATAAAATATACGATTCTAGGAATCAGTACATTTTGGCCTATAAAAGGGGAAAAATCTACCTCAGAACTGCCAGGGTAGGTGTCCCCTTAGGCCTCATGCACACTGGTTTCTTGTAAACGCTGTTTCTTCTGACAGGAGAGAATCAGCATTTTAAACTCACCTAAGCTGTGTTTTTTCAAACCAGTTTAGGCGAGTTTAGCAGTGTTTGGATGTCTATTTATTTAACTAGCCAAAATTCTAATTTATTCTGGCCACTGAAATAAACGCTGATATGCTAAACGCACCTAGCGTTTAACAACGTTTACTCGTGTTTAGCAGCGTTCTTTGTGGTCAAAATTCCATCTCCTGAATGTAATTTTAGGGGATTCAGAAAACATCTTCTAAACTCCCCTGCTACTAAAATGCTAAAAACGTCCATGTGTGTATGGACACATAGGATAACATTAAGGGAGTTCAGGGGCAGAAAAAAAAAAAAAACCTAAACTCAGAAAAATGTGAGTTTAACAGCAGGCCTTAGGAACACTAGAGATAATAGTGCGAAAAAAGAACTAGAGCAGAAAACTATTTTTATAAACAAATCCTATGAATGCTTCCGAAAGTACAATATCCTAATAAGGTAAAGAGTACTGTTAAGTAATATAGAGATCTGTCTGCAGATTCTATAAAGGTGGTAAAGGAAAATTAGGGATGGATGTTTCCTTCTAAGGAGGAAGGTAAAACCCTCAGAAGGAGGACTTATGGTTGAGGTGAAGAGCATCCGATTTAGGGATCTGAAAATTGTCTGCTTTATAGAAACAGACTAGAATTGTATTGTTCCCAGGGTGAAGAAAGAGATAATCTCCACTTTTGGCAGAAATCTGTCATTTTAGCGGGAGGTCTGAAAGAAAAAACTAGATAGATGTATTACCCAATTCGGATTCTACAACTAAAAAGGGGAATCGCAATGTATGGAAGAAAATATGATGGAATTTTCCAGATTTATCCCAGAGATCCTCTCAGGATAGCAATTGGGAGGATTCTGATACACAAAAGGAAGGCCAGCAAGTCTTTCAAAGCAAGGTAGGACACAGTCTCTTTTCAGTGAAAATATCAAAGGAGAGTCACGAAATAGGAGGCAGCAGGGAGGACCAATAGTCCATGCCATGAGTAAGAAAAGCAAAGATTATAGGAACATACTGAAGAATCTGGTGTCACAACTGTTATTGAGTAATGGAAACTAGTATCTGTTGATGCTAGTGGATGACATCAGTACTCAGTTTTTCAAGCCTCAATCGTCACCATGCCAAGGAGGGGATGGTGGGAACATTTAAAAATGTGCAGCTGTGATACCTGTGAAATAGCTTCCAATTCTTCAGTCCATCCACCCTTAACCATCTCAATCTCACCCCCTTCTTGCTCAAGCCATTTTTCAGCTTTCAGCACTGTCACACTTTGAATGACAATTGCGCGGTCATACAACACTGTACCCAAATGACATTTTTATTATTTTTTCCCCGCAAATAGAGCTTTCTTTTGGTGGTATTTGATCACATCTGCGGTTTTTATTTTTTGCGCTATAAACAAAAGAAGAGGGTCAAGTTTGAAAAAAAAAAAAAAAAAAAAAAAAAAAAAAAAAAAAAAACACAATATTTTTTACTTTTTGTTATAATAAATATCCAATTTTTTTTTAACAATTTTTTACTGTATAAATGTGACTGGCAGGGAAGGGGTTAACACTGGGGGGTGATCGAGGGGTTAACTGTGTTCCTAGGGAATGTTTCTAACTGAAGGGGGAGGGGACTCACAAGGGGAGGAGACTGATTGGTGTTGCTCTATACTGAGAGCACACATCGGTCTCCTCTTCCGTCAGTATATCGCTTCCTAAGTCCTGGAACACGAGTCCAATGGATCTGGCTTGGGCCCTCAAGAACTAGACAACACCAGTCTTGGAGTACATCAGGACTAACTTTTTATTTGAGATCTCACACAAATATATACAGCAGGATGACTAAAACCTAACCTAATTAACATGAGCTAATTATCTAATCCTTTATGCAGCCTAGGTGACTAAGAGACATGACCTTTGGGTTTAAGACTTTACGTCTCCTAGCTCATTGACTATTCAATACACATTACCATCAACACAGGGTTAATTAGAACAAACAACAATGAGTTGAATACCCTTAGAACCTGTGGTAAGCCAGACTAGACTCATTTACATTAAACACATTATAGCAGACATCAGACAGGTGAGTGGAGCTGATATTGGCATCTCCTCGCAGTACGAGTCCCAACAGTATGACTCAGTCACTATTGCTAATATGGCAAATACAGGGTCCCCAGAGTCTGTGTCCTGGGGGACAAGGACCTGAAGCCAAAGTAACAACACCTCAAGGGTACCCCAAATGCCAGTGCCCATAATCTGTAGGCAAGAGGCTCACATTCAGTCCCCTCCAAAAGCCTCTGTCCCGGATGAGTCTGTCACATACAGTATATAGGATTATTGGAATTTCACATATTTCCTGTGTATACGTAGGTTTCCCTATATAATCGGACATGATATAATTTGTATTACATGTTTTAACACTCCACTTTTTATTGCACATAAATTTGGTCTCATAAATTTTAGTGCTGGAAGTTGATAGGTATTCCTACCCAAGCATGGTGACTTTTCTGTTGATTCAGACTCCAGGGAAAATCTGAAGTTGGACAGTACAGAGGGGGTTTGATATGGCTATAAATGCCGCCACATGGCTTTATTCACTAAATAAGTCACAGGGTAGGTTATGCCATAGCTCTATACTTTGAGAGCACCCTGCAGCTAGCAGTACACAGAGGTCTAGAAAGTGTTATAATGGTGGTCACATACCACACAAACCCACAAAATGACCAGTCCAGTGGGGTACAAGTAGGGGTTCCCAAGCTATGTTGAGAAAATACTCAAGTACTTCAACTGGAAGGCTTTGTTAACAAAGTAAAAAGTATAGGTAAAGACAAAACTTTTTTATTCAGTTTTGAAAAGAGTGGCAAGGGTTAAGAACCCCTGTCAGTTTTTTATGGTGGTCTGTGCCCCTGTTAGGGAGATCTCACTCTATTTTCCCTGTTTCTACTTTATCATCGAAAGTAAAAGAAAGTCACAAATTTTGTGTTGTCCTCAGAACAGTAATAGGAGGGGGAATCTTCCAATAGGGACACTAGTTCTGATGACAGCCAGTGATTCCTCACTTTGGAGGGAATTTCCTCTCATTTTCTGTTTTGGCTTTGGGACAGGAAGTGAAGGGAGTCCGAAGGCTGAAGGTCTCACTCAATCTAACCCCGCAATCTTCAGTCCAGCAGAGCTTATTGTGACTTCAACACTGCTGTTGAGGATACCCTGATTTGAATAACTGCTGTGAAGAGATTAGCTGAAGAAGCAACCAAAGAAAAATATCCATGGTGCAAAAAAAAAAAAAAAAAAAAAAAAGTCTTGTATGAAGAGAGGAATCATAAGAAAAATATCATTATTGTTTTCCACAGCAAAGTTGAGGAAAAGGCATTAAAACTTCTAGGACACTAGCAAAAACTTGGCATGACATGACAGTTGGAGGCAGGTTTTTTTTTGGTGTCCAAACCTCTTGTAAGCAACAGTATAACTCACACATTCAAAAAATGCTACAGTCCTGTGTCCCTCAATGTACTATAATCAAAAAAGACAAATTCATTTCTGTTATTGTTGTTGTGAACTCCCCTCACTCCCTGTGTGCAAAGATGTTGTCAGTAGGGCAGAAAGTGAGGGGAAATCTATTTAGTAGAGCCCCAGATAAAAGGAAGGGGTTAGCATTCTATCCAACATTAAGAAAAAATGGCTTGACGTGTGCTTTCCATTTGGTATACATTTATATATATAGGTGCACCAAAGCAGGCCATAACACGAAATACTTTAATACATTTGCAATACAAAGAAAACAGTGTAACATTATTTCAATGTAATAAACGGATTTCAATACGAATTACAAATATTAATTTAAGTATACTTTTATCAAATATTTTAGGGCGGCATATTGATAACAGGATTCAAGTACTAGATAAACATATGTGGTGTGTGAGACCATGAAGAATATGCCTATAGTCACATACCTGAACAAAAAGCTTCCCACTGCCATGACCGAGTAATTCATGCAGACCAACCTGAACTTCAAAGATGGTCCACGATACTTGATGAAAACATCCTGTAAAGAAAAAATACTCTGTCACTATCCCATTGCATTGCAGAAAAAGGATTGTGAAAGCAAAGAGCGGGGACTTGAAATGTATCAAGAGAATGTTTTTTCCTTAAAGCAGAGTTCCACCCTCTTTTGGGAGGTGGTCTTAAACGAAAGATCACCTCTCCAGCCTTCGTTTTTGGATATTTAAAACTTTTTTTTTCTTCTATAGTACCTTTTTTGGAAGTACTGAGTGTACTTTCGATCCAGCCGGGCCACAGCCGAGGATGCCACGTCCTCTCCTGCGGCGAACCCCCCCCCCCTCTGTATTCTGGGACCTGTGTGGTGGTCCCAGAAAACAAGCTGGCCATTCACAAAGCGATGCGCGTCTCTCGGGCATGCGCAGTCGGAAGCCGGCAGTGAAGCCGCAAGGCTCCACTGCCGGTTTCCCTTAGTTGGAATGGTTGACACCTGCACCCGATCCGATGGACAGATCGGCCTCAGGGGCCCGAAATCGTGGGCCTCCTGGACAGGTAAGTGTCCTTATTAAAAGTCAGCAGCTACAGTGTTTGTAGCAGCTGACTTTTATATTTTTTTTTTTGTGGCTGGAACACCACTTTAAACAGACAATACGAATATAACCAATAAAAAACATTGTTTATTGCTTGCATAGATACATTTAAAAGACATATAAAATATAATTAAAACATATAGTCAATCAGACTTCCTAAATCTCAATAGCCCCAAATTTTGAACTTCACACAGCACTCAAATCAACGCATTTTGCAATAATCACTTCTTGTGCTCAAGGTTAGGCTCTGTTATCTTTTTCAACAGGGGGTGGTGCTTACCTAACTATCTTTGACCTAATCAGGATACATCTTGCATAGATGATTTGGTATAATCCCTATTGGGATGAGAGAGAGGATGAGAGAGAGGGAGAGAGAGAGAGGGCGAGAGAG